>NC_142602.1:6287713-7504820 GCF_041222555.1 Hakea prostrata | reverse complement strand
TTTCAAATCCAGAATAACAAGCCGTCTATAAGAGAACGACAATGTTCACATTGTTCTTCACCCGAAAAGGAATACCCAAATTCCATTCCATCCTTACAGGAATCAATATTCCATTGGTTTAGGAGTCAATATTCCATTGGTTTAGGAATCAATATTCCATCGAAACCAATGCCTTCTTGTGCACTTCTCAGTTCCCACTTACTGCCTTCAACACCCAAAGCCTCGTTCGAGATTAATAATCCGAGGTACCACCAGTAAACTCCCGTTTGCATCTCTGTATATTCGTCTCACATCTGTGAAACTAGGGAGCTAGTACACCTGAAACTTCGAACCAACAGAAAAACACCTGAAACTAAATAATCCTAGAGGACTCCATGGTAGTAAAGTTAAAACTAGTTGACATTTACCGTAAAATAACGATAAAACTAGCCGACCAGCTGAAGTACAGACCAAAGGAAATAGCTATCGAATTGAAGTTTGCTTCTTCTAAGTTCTACCCAAAAAGAACTGAAAAAGGCTTCTTTTTAGGGGGGGAGGAGAAGAAAATGCCACGAATAAGACATATTTTCTTCCAAAGACATTTATTCCACTTCCAAGAACCATCAAAAAATTCCTATTCTCCCGACAGATGAAAACTCAAAATCTGTGTTCAAATAATTCAACTCATATTCAAACTCAGAGGACGTCTCTTTCTACTTAATTGCCGGTAGAAATGAAGCTGAAAAGCCTCAGATACACATGACTTCATTTCAAGAATCTAAATAGAATTCCCAACAACCCCTCAAATCACCCCAATTGGGGGGGGGGGGGGTGAAGAAAAAAGAATCTAAACAGATGGAAAAAGGAGAAAATTGGAGTCATCTAGAAGAAAATGTTGACTTCTTTTTCACTCATCTCGTATACAAGGTCTCTAGCATCGGTAAGAGCACTCTGTATGGTATCATGACATCAGTTAGAGGGTATTAATCAATGATATAAAGTGAGAAGAAATTAAAAGGGAAGGACAGGTCATTACTCATTACCTGCCCATATTTTGTAAAGAAGTTGTTGGCAAGGTTCAAGGATGTGATTGCCACATCCTCATTTGCCTTCAGTGCTTGAGCAATAGCAAATGCCCCTTTATCCTGTTATACACGAACACAAAAATTAGCTACTGCTAGAAATTGTTATGTATGTGAACTAGACCTTCAGGAAACAAGATGTACATACTCTTATTTCGTTATATCCTAAATCAAGAGAAGTTAACACTTCGTTAACGACTTTAAAGCTCTGAGCAAGACGAATTGCACCCTGCAAATATTATTTAATACAAGAAGCATCAGCAAAAAAGCCAGGTCCATATTCGAAATAGTATCATTATTCACAAGTACCAACTTCATCTCCAATGCCATTGGCCCGCAAATCCAACGTCGATATGGTTGTATTATATTTCAGAGTATCTGCAATGAACTCAGATCCCTTTGCTCCAATCTGCAAAGCACAGATATTCAACATGAAATGTTGCACATAAGTTAGACCAACATATTCACAACCCAGGGATTACCTGACACCAGCCAAGCTTGAGTATTTCTATCTTTCCATGAAACTTAAGCACTTCAGACAGAACCTTTGCACCATCTGGTCCAATGGGATTGTACCCAAGATCCAACTGTAAAAATGGAACAATTTCGACTTATCAAAGATAATATAACATAATAGAACTTTGCATTTTGAACATGATTAGTTTAAATTTTCTATCAAGTATTGAAATGGTGGACTCACAGTCTTAATGACAGGATTATCTTTCAAAACTTGGGCAATGGCGTTGACCCCACTTGAATGGATATTATTTCCCCCCTAGAAAAATGGAAACCTCAGCATCCCGCATTAAGATAGCAAGAAAGAAAAAGGAACTAGAATAGTTTGTAGACTGAAGGAAGATGACTAAAAATTTTATTATACTCACCAAGTCAACTGTTGTTAATGTACGATTTTCTTTCAAAGCAACAGCAATTCTTTCAGCCCCCTAATGCAGTTAAAAAATAAGATAGAAACAAACAGAAAGCTGCTCAGTGATCTTTATTTCCATTACTTTATCAGACTTTGGTCATGCAGGTGAACTGACTAATTTAGTATGGCTAGGACATACACACACTGGAGCTGCAATGAAATGCGCTAAGTCACATACATCTCAAAGGTGAGAGTTCTGTGTAGGGCCATTTTATAAATGTGAAGGCAAGAACTTAGAACAGCCAAAAAGGTCCCAAATTCAATTAATCGAAAAGTCATTATAGGAAACAAAGGGAAGGCCAATAGTCAATTGATTCACATTCATATGATGAGAGTAGCTTTAGGAGATCTCTTGCAGACAATGACTAGCCATGAGAGTGAAGGAATGAATGGGACTTCAATAGCTAGGAGATCTTAATTAAATATTCTAGTTTGAAATAGGAGATTCCCAACAAAGCAAGCATACATGTGCTTTTTTCCTCAAAGGCATTATAATAGATGCCATGAATGTTTCTGTACAACAAATATATAAGCCTACATTGAAGAAAAAAGAGCCTCCGACAAGGCAGTTTTCAAGAAATATACTTTCCTGCTACATGACTTGCAACTAGACAACCCAAGCATTCATCATGAAAGAACATACTTCACTGATAGCATTACTTGGATGACTCCATTTCTCTCATTTTAATCTTATGACATCTTAATTTCCTCTCATCTTTCTTGTAGATTATGATCAAGTTCTCTATAGTGTTGCAAACAAGAGGGAAAGAAAGAAATTGATTAGCAGCATGCTGCCAGCGGCATTGTATTGTTATCAGCGCTGCCAACAACAGAGGGAGGCATATAAAGGAAATGGATAAATCAAATGAGATGAGGGGATATGTATAACTAAATGAGTATCTTCAACCAGAGGATTTATCCATAATTTTGGTTTTCCTAAATATAAAACAAAGTAATTAACATTCCTTTGAAGCTTGATTCCATTCTACTTCCTTTTCATGTTGAGTTATAATGTCAACCCATTAAGCGAAACAGATAATGTTACAAAGAAAAGTAACCCAATTTGCCCTGCATGAACATCAAGGATTCAAGTATCAGGATGAAAATCAGCATCTTGGCCTATCCAAACCAATTTATCTGACACTGGCTGATAAGTCAAGGGTATGGACAGAGATCAGCTGATCTGAATCTAGATCACCACCGCTCAATCCCAACTATGATACCAAGCTTTAATAATTAATAAACAATGTGTTAAAGCCTAAACAAAAAGGGAAAAAGTAAGGAACAAGGAATGTTTAAGTATAACAAAACAAAAATGTAAACAGTACATAAAAAAACAGGGGATGAAGAGATGGGATCTATGAATACCTCATCACCTATGTCATTCATATAAAGATTCAACCATAACAGGCTCTTGCTTTTCTTGATATATTCAGCAACATGAAAGGCACCTTTCGGACCAATCTCATTGTTGCCAAGGTCTAGAAGTGTAACTTTCCCTGGGAAAAAAGAATGAGAAGCTAACTGTTTTCCCACCTTTGATGTATATGAATGAGAATAACTCCTTTTTTCTTTCAAAAGAATATTATCATGCTGATATTAATAAATGGAAGCAATGGAAGATGCAGCATAGGTAAATATGTGTGAGTGCGTGTGTTTGTGTTTTCCAGAGGCAATTGTTGTAGCAATGTGCAAACCTCTATGTGCAGATAAACCTGCAATCAGAGCCCGTACTCCTTCATTGCCAATTGAGTTTCCATGCAAACGAAGCTCCTAAACACATATTTGAACTATTGTACATGAGCTCCTCAAAAAAAGCTAACTTCTGAACCAAATAGAGATTTAAATCCACTGCTAATTTCCCAGAAGCAGAAAACTAAATAGGGTAAAAATAAACTAACATATAATGATGCAAAGAAAATGACCAGCTCTGAACTTGGAAACTGGAAAACAAAAAGCCAGCTACATTTTAAAGGAACCACATTCATACTTCCTTTATTTCTCAAAACATGAAGATACAACTGCTCAGGATGACCCTCTTGATTTTTGAAGTACAACCCACGGTACATGTTGGACTCCAGCCATACAAGCTACAAAATGAGGGCTTGACTTTCTAGACCTTAGGTTTGTCATGCTACCATCCTAGCCAACCCAAGCTGCAACCTTAGCTTTTGACATTGGCAATTAGGCACTAGGGTACATCTCATCCATAAAGATAAAGATTTTTGTTTAGAGAAAAAAAGCATTTGTGACACATGGTTAATGTCATGAAGATCCCCTTCTGTGAGCGTCTGTATGCATGTGTGTGGGTGGTAGGAATAAGGTTTACTATGAGCAAAAAGGCAGGCATATGAGGAAAAAGGCAGGTACTAAGCAGCCTGTTACAATGCAAAACCAATATACAGTATAGAGTACACAAGCTTTACAGCTGAACAGAAACTTTATATCAGAACCACCCAGTAAGACCATGATTTCTATGATTAGAAGGAAATTAATCCTAACATTCAACGGTGATAACCAGTTCAGAAAAGACCACAAACATCACGCCCAGCAACGTAAATCCTTCTATCAGTTCTCAGATTTGCGGGCAATCAAATACACAAAGAAGAGTCGATCTCACTAATTCAAATTCGCACATAAGAATGTAGGCCTTTACAGACTTAAACACTAAAAGAGAAAGATCTATCCTGATCCTTAACTAATAAGGTAACAAAAACTAACTGGAAAAGTAATTACAATGAAAGAAACTGACTCAAACTAAAACTAATGAACCAAATTTCTATTGTTAGTTGTTTTTCTGCCTTAGGAATGATCATACTAGAATTGATCGGGAGTAGCTCATAAATGTTGAAATAGAAGCTGCCAACCCCCTTTATTAAAGTACTTAATATTCTATCAACCTATTTATTCCTTACCTTTTACCCTTTCCCCTCCCCCTCTTCTGTTCCCTTCCCTTGTTCTCTTCCTCTCCTTTTCTTTTTTTTCTTTGCTTTTTGTTTGTCTTCTTTCTTTTGTCTCGTTTCTTCTGTTTTTTCTTTTTTTTTTTGGTTCTTTCGTTTTTGTTTGTCTGTTGTCTTGGTTTCCGGGCTCTGTGTTTTCTGTCTCTCCGTTTTTTCTCTTTTGGGTTGTCTGGGTGTTTGCTCTCTTCTCTTCTTCTCTTCTTTGTCTCGTGGTTGTGACCTTTCGGTTTTGTCCTTTCGGTTCTTCTTGGTTCTGCTTTGTTTTCTTTCTCCCTCCTGTCGTTCCTGGGGTTCTTCCTGGGGCTTGGTTTTGTTTTCCTCCTCTTTGGTTCCCTCTCCTTTTTTCCTGTCGGTTTTTTTCCTCCTCCTCCTGTCCTTTCCCTCTCTTCCCGGTCCTGGGTAGCTGGTGGGTTGTGGGTTCTGTCTTCCCCCTTCTTTCCTCCTCTCCCCCTCGTTTGCTTCTCGTTGCCTTTTGTTTTCTGTCTTTGTGCTCGTTTTTGCTCTCCCTTCCTGCGTTTCCCTTTTCCTTGGTTGTTGGTTTGTGTGCTCCCTTCTCTCCTTGCCGGTCTTTGTCCTTTTGTTTCTCCTTGTTCTGACTTCCCTTTCTCCGCCTCTTCTTGTGGCCTTCTTTCTCTTTCTCTCCGTTCCCTCCGTCTTCTCTCTTTCTGTCTTCTTTTGTGCCCATCTCTAGATTGTGGGGTGTTCCCCTTTCCCTCTTGCCGGTCCTCTTGTGGGCCCTTGTTCCTTTTGGGTAGTCTCTGGCTTCTTTCGTGCTCTCTCGTGCATCTTCCCCTTCCTTGTTTCGTGTGCCTTCCGTTTGGGTTGGGTCGTATGGTACCCCGGGCAATATTTGGATGCATGGAATTCAAAGGAATGACATAATAAGAGAGCGTTTGATATCCATTTATCTGTAAACACCTGCGGTGTGGGTTTGATAGTAGTGCTCGTAATGTATCCAACTAGTCCTCTTCCAGAATAGTCGGAAGCGGATCGAGACCGATCAAGTAATTTGTGCCGTCAAATCTTACCGAAAGAGAATGAAGAATGGGAAAATATTCGGATCCGTGGGAGCGGAGTATCATTGATGGCTGCCATGTTGAAAGAATTGTCTCGTTCTTCGTCTTCACCCCTTTGAAAAAACTAAACGTCGCGGAATGCAATAGCCGAACAACCCAAACAAGTCTAAGTAATGACAAATCGGGTAATGAGATGATATGAGCCAATTCCTTCCCCTTTTTTTTTTCTTTTCTTTTCTTTTCTCCGACTCGATTCGATCGTCATTATCTCGTCATCCGATTCATTCTAATTCTAATTCGACGACTGAAATTACAAATAAGTCCCTAAAACTATTTGAATTTACAAATAGGTACTAGAACTATTTGAATTTACAAATAGACCCCGGAATTATGCATATTTACAATTATGTCCCCGGAATTTGTAAATTTGCAAATAGATCCCTAAAAATATGCTTCGAAATATCCCTAGAGAATGTAAATTTACAAATTAAAGCCCTCAACCATCGTATTTATTTTTCTTTGGGCTAATCGAAACTAAAAAACCAGCAGGTGTATGGCGTCGTCTTCATGATCGCTCTTCCGGCGAAGAACAAGAGAAAAAAATCGAAGAAATAACTCACTAATTGAGTTGTAGAAGCAGCGGTAGTTGCAAGATCTGAAGCTGAGCTTTGCGTCGGCGCGTGCGGAAGTTGCTGATTTCTTCTTCTCTTCTTCTTTCCTCGTTTTCGTTATTATTTGTCAAATCGAGCGTTCTGAAAAACTGCCAGCAGAGAACGAAGATTGGCGATGGGTTAGAAAATAAATTCAAAAGAAGAAGAAGGTGGGTTGCTTCCCTAATCGGCGATGGTTACGGAAAAAAGAATTTCGTGATGGTTGCGAAATTCCAGCGACCGTTGCAGAAAATTCTGCAATGATTGGAGAAAATCTGCAATGGGGTTTTGTAGAGAAAAAAAAGAAGATCCTAATCAAACTTAGGCTCTGATGCCATGTTGAAATACAATGTTTGGCAGAATGGCTTATTGATCCATGATCTCAAGCCCTTTATTTATAATATAGTGGAAAGTAGACTATTACAAGGAATGGAAGTTTACATGAATGCAAACTCTAATTTAATTCCTATACAAACTCTTATTAGACTCCTAATAGAATCCAACAATAAATGATAATGATAAGCCATAAGAAATTCATTTTGAGGTGCATGGCCTTGTTTGATGGCCTCTAGATGCTCCGGGGCAGACAGAAAAATGACCTAAGGGGAGATGGTGAAGGAAGACATACATAGCTTAGGCCTTGTGTCAAGTATGACCTCAGATAGAGCTGATTGAAGGTGGTTACTGGCTAGTCTGACTACTAGTTGTTATTCTTCCTTGCAGTAACTGACATATTTGTAGTTTCTAAATCAAATTATGCTGACTTCCTAAAGTTCTGCCATGGCTACTGTCAAATCTTAGTTACTAATCATAATTTAGCCTACTTTCTAATTCTGGGACTGATTGTAAAATCATATCCTACCATTGGACTGGGGAGTTCAAAGGCTATGACCCCTGCCATCTAAGAGTTCTTCGACCAGGAGTATACCCCCATCAGATGGTTGCTTTTCATGGTTGAATCATGAGATATTTCAGAACTCCAGTTCTGGAACAATTATGCCCTGTGATTTGGTCATTGCTGCAATTCCTATTTAGCACTAGTGTGACCGAGGATTCCAAATTACTCTTTGGACTGTGTTGGTAGAAGGATACAAATAGAATTCCTCACTTTTTATTGTATCAGGATCTCAAGTGCTTATGACTGGATAGAGTGGGGTTAGAAGGTTCAACTTTTCAACCTCCTCCATTTTCTTTGATGTCCTTCAAGAATTTCTTGTGGGAAAGGTCAACAAAATTGAATCCTATCTTTTTCTCAAGAACAAGATTAGTGAGGGTGGTTAAAACTTTAGGTCAGGTTCCAATGCCAGCCCTTGCTTCTTTGAATGAAGAAGGTAAGAAAGCCTGAACTGCTTTGCTAAGATGGAACCTACATATTTTTATTTTTCTTATCCAACTCACTGGACTTGTTAGATGTAAAAACTAACAAATATAAGCATATCCATTTTAATATTAGATAAAAACAGAGGGCATACCCAGTGCATAAGGCTCCGACCATTGCAGGGTAAGCGGAGGATCATACCATTTGCAGCCTTTTCCCTGCTTTTGCTGTGAGGATGTTTCGATACTCAAATCTGTGACCACTTGGTCAAAATTTGAACAACCTTATGACTGTATTTCATAAAATGGAAATCTCAACAGAATTGCCATTGCATGGCCCGATTACTTTTGCAGCTTTGCTGCAGAGGTCATTTGACCCTGGCAGTGATCAGACAGATAACTCACATAAGCAACACAAGCTATCCGGCACATACTCACACAGGAGTAGTTGAACTCATAATTTAATGCAAAGTAAGAATTGTTAGCCCATGGATGTTTCAGAAGACCATAACTCCAATTCTTAAGCTTTCTTTCATCTTCACTGGACCAAAATCACCAAACCACATTCATTGTGTAAAAAATAAATAAAACAGGGGGAAAAAAATCAAGCATTGTGCACGTCCAAATGCCATTTTTCTCATCTGGGGCAGATAGACCTACCATTGATGCTGGCTACTCCTGCCTGTCTTGGGCAACACAGACATCACGAGACTTTGCAATATTTGATTGATCATAATTCTGTATATTCCTTTCACTATAAATGTTCCCAGGGGATTCATTAGAGCAACATTTCCAATACAAATTGTGTGGTTCCCTAATTCAGTGTCAAAATTAACTGACTGAAGGCTTTTATGGGACACTGGACCTGAAAGTGACCCCTAACAAACAGGGAACTTGGAAAAAGCTACAGTTAGGGCAGCAGCCAACTCATTCACTCAAAATATAAAAAGTTAATGGCTACCACATGACTAGGACTGACCAACAGAATCTGCATCTAAACTGATGTTGATAACTGAATTAGGTCAATAACAATGAAGCTAAATGTGCACTAAATTCTGGCTCCAGCACATTCTTTCATGTAAATTGGATCTAAAAAATATTATTTTTCCAAATGAAGATGCCATACATCGTTCAGGCTCTTCATAAGTTGCAGATACCCTGACAAGCCACTACTCTAATCATTGTGGTAGTTTTCATCACTATGTTACAGAACCAAGAGTTTCAAGCAAGTGAGAAATCTGTACCCTCAATGATTTGTTGCCCTCAATCCCTTTACCTAGAGCAGCAGCACCAAGAGCCCCACCATAATTGCCACTAAGGATTAAAAAAAAAGAGTACCACATAAATTTCAGAAGCAGAATTAAACTAGAACAAAATCTAATGTCTATTTAAAGATACAATGCGTCCCCAAATATCGACTCAAAATCTGGAAGACAAATTTGAATCATCAGGAAGTAGGGCAATTACTCACTTAAGATGTATCGTCCGAATTGTGTTATTTTCAAGAAGTGCCTCAGCAAGACTTGTAAATCCCTAAACTCCATTTGCAATGCATAGAATTTTAACATGTTAGAATATCAAATAATAACTTTAATTATATTCCATATAAATTTTGAGAACCAGGAAAGCAAGAAGGTCAGTAGGAATGACATACAGCATAGTCTATCATATTGTTGTCCAACTCAAGAACACGCAAGCTTGAATTTCTTTTCAGCATCTCTGAAACAGCCTTTGCTCCCTATAGACAAGTGACGAGTATATAAATAGCCTAAAGCCTAATCGAGTGCTCCATGTGTTACTAAAAACTGGTATATTATCAAATACTAACTCTAATGTTTCAGAAATCAATCCAACCTCATCACTGAGACCAGTACTATTCAACTGGAGCTTTTGAATGCCACTATTTCCCACCAATATATCTGACAGACACTGCAAACACAGTAAACATCAATTAGCATGTCTCTTTAAAATATAAAAACTGATTTAGGTTAGTTAGCCAGCATCACAGCTCAAGTATAACCAAGGGAAGTTTCCAAGAAAGGATCATTCACCAAAGCCTGGCACCACCCAACCCGGGTTTTTAAAAAAAAACCAACCATCAAACCCGTTGGGTTATGTCACAGGAACCCCGTCTAATTAATCTAGGACCATATCTTCTGCCAAGATGTGTTCTTTCTTATAGTAAAATGCCGATGATATGCACCACAGACCAATGACACCGTGCCAGCAACATGGACAACTATGATGCACATTGAGATTCTATTTCAATTTTTTTTTCTTTTTAAGGGTAAATAAAGTGCACATTGGGATTCTAAAACATATCAAAAAGGGCACAAATTGACATGAGAGAGCAGGAGGAGTTGACTGAAGATGAAGGTAAAATAAAATAATGAAGGCTTTCAAGTTAAATATACCCATTAATCAATGCTTGAGCAGTACTTTAGGAAGAACTGTAGCAGATGAATGTTTAACCTGGTGTCACCACTATATATCACAATCTGTTGGCACACCATGAAAGGTGCCAAGTGAAATGCCAAGGGAATATACAGACTTAACAGGCACAGACCACCTGTGGGTGCAGTGGTACAAAAGTGTTGGGCAAATGACACTTAAGAGTACAAAATTGTGTCTTTTGGGGTGCCTCACGTTTCACGAACATGACATTTGAGGTACCTCAGGTTTCAATGATGTTCAATAAATGTTCCTTATTATTTTACAATCCCAATTTTATTCCTGCTGTCTGCTCGAGTGATGGAAAATAGGCAAAGAGAGTTAGGGAGGAAGGGGTAGTAGAGGTGAGGGAACATTAGAAAGAGATCTGGAGAGAGGAGGGGTGGACTGGGTGGTTGTAGGTTCTCTGAGGGTCCAGGGTGTGGGAAAGATCAAGCAAGGGGTGTCAAAGAAGGGCAGAAACGATACTTTGTTGGGACAAACGACCAAGTGAAAGGAGCCTAGGATGGGTTTGTGGAGGGGGAGAACAAGGCAGCTGGGCAAGGCATACAAGATAAGGTGAGGGTGGGACCCGCTGACCAAGGTGATGGTAGTCATGGTAGCGACTGTGGTGGCTGTGATTGTAGTGGTGCTGGGCAGCTGGTGTAAACTTATTATTGGAGGTACAATTGGAAATATAAAAATAGACCACCCAGACACAGTTTCACATACAGAAAAAGTGCATCTCTTAAACATTGTGTACCCAAGTGCTATTTACACGAAAAAGTGTACATTACAATTTACAGGTGTCTTAACTAGTATGAGAACATATGAAATAATATGTATGGTTAGAAACTAATATCTTAACTAGTATGAGAACATATGAAGTAACATGTATGGTTAGAAACTAAGTACTTCGAGAATACTCTTATAAGTGATTGGTTCTACAAAGGAAGTTATTTTGGATCACTTAAACAACCATATCCTTCTGTAAATTTTAGCATCTATCCCATGAGATAGCAGACAATTTCCTTTCATTTGTTTTACTCCATCAATTTCTTTTTTTACTCAAAGGACAGTTCATCTGTTCATCAAATTCCAAATGTTAATGACAAGTTGGAATTGGTCATCCCTCTCCATTGGACTAAACCCCCTTCTACCGAAAATTAATAAACAACGCCCGATCATTTTGGGAAATAATATTCAAAAAAACCTTCATTTTTTACCTCCTTCAAAGTCTTAAATTTTTACTTCATGAGGGGTCTTAAACTTTGCCTAGGCCATTTTTGGGCAAATTTAGATGATGGTAACAATGACAGATTTAAGCACGCATCTTAAATAAGAAAGGTCTGCCTAGATTATTTCAAAGTGTCAGAGAGAAACAGGACACATGTCAACCATGAAAATCTTGTTCATCTTAGTTTTGATGTCACTTACCACAGAGGAACATTGTTAGCAAAAGAAGGTGCTAGTAGGATTGACCAATAAAATGGCAGTAGAGTAGCCACTAGCCAGTGTGCAGCCTTTCCCACAATTTACTCTTTGGAATCCTCTTTTTCTAATAAACTTTTTTGTATGTGATTCCAAACTGGCTGGGCTTCATCCTTCACACAAAAAGAATACTATTCATCTATATAGTTTCATTAGAAATCAGAATGTTAAGGGATAACAAGAACCCATTCACTTGAGAGTTTTTCTCTACATTTACAAATCATTCTAGGGCCTTATTAGCTCCACAATTCAGCAGGGTAACTTAAAGAACCTATTAAATCAGGAACAGAAAGTAAAGGTTAACCTCAAAGAGAGACACCCTCAGAGAACCTTGGTCTGTTGCACATTTAATAAGCATAGGGCCAATTTGTCACTGAGCAGCCAAAATAGGCATTCAGTTCTGTTGGCAGCCTAGAATGCAAATGAGGCTGTGGATGAGTTGGCTAAGTAGGAATGATCATACCATGTATCTCTTTTGGGAATCCTATATCCTGTGAGTTGTTTCTGATAGCCCGTGGGTTTGGTTTGAGACTTGTTTTGGCCAGGTTATCCTACTAGTAACAGCATGTACCTCAATCTATTTCTGCATACCATTATATAGTAGTCATCATTTGCCACCAATAAAATTGCAGTAAAGACCTCCAAATTTGACAGATACAATTTCAGTAAGCTGTGAACACATACACTAGACATCAACACATGTCGCTGCAATATAACAGTTGTACAACCCAAGTATATTGTAAGAACCTATAATCAGCTAAGAATGTATGGCTGATTACTTTCGCAACACAACTAACAAATACGTAGCATACGAAATTGCTTGTACTGGTTCCCGAAATATATCAGTAGTTGACCTTACCTTGGCTCCTGCATCTCCTATGGGGTTTCCAGAAAGATTCAGGCTCTTCAATACAAAATTTGATTGAAGGATACCATCAAATGCCTTCACTCCTGCTTCAGTTATTCCATTAGCAGAGAAATCCACTTCCTCTGCACTCTGAAATACAATCAAAATCACATTTAGTACATTATCTGTGAAACTACACAAGACAGTACCATCTGACTGCATTCAGATCTTTCCATCTAGATGAAAGGAGGAAAAAATAAAAAATAAAAACCATTATAAGCTTCATCTTTTCAAGCCATTGCCGAGGCATCTGGGCACCATGGTTGCCTTGTTGCTCTTCCTTGAGTCTAGGCGCCCTCTAATGCCTTGGGTCACCAAGACGCCACAACAACTACAATGTAGGGAGACTCTTACCTGGTTGTAACCTAAGCTCTCAGCAAGAAAGAAAAGTCCCTCATCCCCGAAATTGCAACCTATAAAGAAATACATTCTTGTGGTAGTTACATACTTACATGACAATTCTTCATTAATAGGAAAAATAAAAAAGTATGCCATACATGTGAAAATAGGAAAAGAAATCTACAGCCTGATGAACCCACTAGTCTGAGATTTTAAGATCTTATTCAGCATCAGAAAGATGGATCAGCCTGAGCCTGGAGAAAGAAACATTCAGAAGGAAGCTAAGCCAGTCGACAAGTAGCTGTAGCTCCTCATAAACATTTTCATCTTGGCTCACTGCCACATCTTATGGATGGACCCTAATATCCACATTCAAGGCAATCTATGACACAAAAGTTTATCTTTTGATAGATGAATTATAAGATAATGTAAGCTTTTGTATATTAACTATAGTACAATTTACAAATAGCATCTCCTAACACCCTAAAAGAGGGAGAAGTTCAAGCTCTAACCCCAAGTGCATGTGAAAAAACCATGGCATGGTTCTACATGCTTTGCACCCCTTATTCATCCAATTGAGGTACCTGACATGTCCACATTTCTGAAAGACCTAAGTTCTTTGGCAAAATCATTCAGCCTTTGTCTTAACTCCCTTTCGATCTTGTAAGTATTGCCTGGTGACAAATTCGTGCCTGGAGCAAATGACCATTTGATTCCTGATACAGAAGATTTGTCTTCCTTTAAGGAAGCTCGCTCTGGTTTTGGCATAAGCAATTTTTCCACCAGCTTCCATATAACTGCCAGATAAAAATTACAAATTAGGGCACCATTAAAATTTTTTACGTTCAAATATTTGGAGAAAGAAGTTATGAAGATGTGCATTTACTTGATCATGTGATGTTCAAATATTTGATTGACTGATATTCCAAGGAAAAGAATCATGTTACTTTAAAAGATGGCTAGAAACAAGAAATGATCAACTTGAACAAACAATAAGTAATCAACTGACATCTGAGTGGCATGACATTAAAACAGGAACAGAATAAAAAGATCATGTACTACCAACCCTAATGTGACAAAGAACATATTGCTTTGAAAATAGTCTACCTAAAACATAAGAATCTCTTACCAAAAAGAATGAAGTTATGATAGTGCCTCATTAATTTTTCCCTATGATAGTCAACTGATAAAGCACATAAGGCCAGGCAGGATGAAATACAGGTTATTCTTTTAGCACTGTCGTTTAAAACATCCATTGAATAAGCCCTTACAATAACGCCAACTCTGAAAAGCATATATGATACAGTACCAAAACGGCTGACTGCAACACAGACTAAGTCTTACAAAGCATAAATGAGTTCATGAAATCCTAAGATAGACCATCTTTCACACAAGTTTGAGCCCAGATTTCAATAACATGCATGAAAGGCTTCAATATCTATGGAAATTGCAAATGGGCAGTCGTTGATGGTTCTCTACGAGGGAATAAATCTCTAACTACAAGCCGATAGGAGTAATCTTGCGAGTTCAACCATTCTGGGCCTCTTTAAGCAAAATATGTCCCTCGGAAATAACTAAATCTAATGCACATTCGTGATAGTTCTCCAACTGAATCAAACAGCGAATGGAAATAAAATAAACCGTAAAAGATTAAACGGAGAGTATGAAGGATTGAATCATGAAGGAATGGGAGTATCAACGCTATACCGAAAGTAACAACTACGAAAGCGCCTGCCGGTAAAACTAGAGAGACGAGCTCCTGCGCAGGAATTTGAGGGGAAGGCTTCACGGATTGTGATTGCTTATACACCCTACGACCTCCAGACGTTCGGCTGGAACCTCCATCAGTACGAGACGCAGACCTAGTGACGAAGTTTTTGAATCTAAGAGAACTTCTTCTCGTCAACAGCAAGGGGATACAATTGGGAAATGTGAGACGCTTCGCACGATATCCATCGATGAATCCGCTTCGTACATCATTCCTCCGATAATGAACGCGAGACGCTATCTACAAAACCACAAGAGATGGTTAAGGATAATTGGTTTGGATAGGGATTGCGAAACGATGATAATTAACAGATACGAGAAGCAGGAACCTTGGGGTGAGAAGATAGGGAAATAATGGAAGTGGAAGTTGAAACCATAGTTGGAGGTGGTGGTGGAAGTGAGGGTGCAGTTAAGAGAGGAAGGCATACGTGGCGCAGGGTCTAATCCTGCACCTAAGAGTGTTTCAGCTGCTCCGTATTTGTTAGTTCGAGTTGCAGAGAGCGGGAGGTGAGTTTGTGCTTCAGCCTCATCACGCTCTTCCCACTTCCCAGTATATTACCCTGCTGAATCTGCCGAACCGCTTCTGTCGCTTGCTCGCTCGCGTTTGGGATTCCGATTTGTTTTCACGTAATCACTCAATTTTATTGTATATTACACTTGGACCCTCGGTGTTTTTCGCAACTTCACAAATCACCAGTGTATATTTCTGAAAAGCACTTTTTTTTTTCTTCCAAAAAGTCCCCATAGAAATCCCACAAAACACACACGACCTCCCTTCTTGCTGGATTGCTCTGAAGCCCCATCTATAAACTCCTGAAATTGAAACCAATTGATGTGAGATAGGGCTAAATGAATTAGCTTGTTGTTTAACATAATCATTAGTTGAAAAGAATGAGAGGATTTGTTAATGGTTGGACATTGTTGTTCCAAAATTCCCCATAGAAATCCCACAAAACACACACGACCTCCCTTCTTGTTGGATTGCTCTCAAGCCCCATCTATAAGCTCCCGGAATGGAAACCAATTGATGTGAGATAGGGCTATATGAATTAGCTTGTTAGTTTAACATAATCTTTAGTTTAAAGGAATGATAGGATTTGTTAATGGTTGGACCCTGTTGTTCCAAAATCTGGCCGTGAGTGATTTCGTTAACTATTGGTCCAAGCTTGGTTCCTGATAATCAAAATCAGTGAGAGTGGACAGCCTCTCTGGACGGGAAACCACCTCCAATGATTAAGTCATATTAAATAAAACACAATATTCATATGGAAGAGTAAATGTTCAAATAATGAATGTCTTATTTGGAGTTTGCAAGGGGTAAATGCAAGAGTCATTGACACTAGACTTACCCTCATTTTTGTAGAGTATTAGTAATATATGCCACATTTGTACCTCTGAGGTGGCAAAGATGCATCGTAACCCTCTGATCTTTTAGTTTCAAATGAAGGGTTGTGATTATTCACGGTGGGTTACTCAATGATCAAGTTAATAATCTAGTCTTCTTGAAGAAGCTTCAAGATAGTTGTACCTTATGGCCTTACCAACTTGATCTGGTGGCTAGATTCACATAGATGTGGATGTGACTTACTTTAGCAAACAAAATGTAAGGGAATAATACTCAAGGAAGTCCTAAGTAATGCGAAACTTCATGGCAAACACTTGGCATTTAATGAGTCTCAAATGCATTCAATGTTGATTTTAATGCATTGATTGACGTTTGGATAGAAAGAAAAATGCAAAATTCTCTTACAACGTTACTTTTGTCGAAATGTAGCTTATTAGATACTATACAAGGACTATCTGAGAAGTCCACTATGCCAGCTGATAATCACAATGAAATGTCCTCCTAGGCAAGTAATCTTCCGAGAATGTTCTGTCGATAAGTGTCTGATGTATCATGTGAACTAGATTTGAACCAAGAGTTATCAACTTTGTAGTTTGTTCGGGGTTCACCATTTGATCCATAATATGTATAACAAACACAAAAATAGAGACAATAAATGGACCATGCTCATCATCATTCCCCCCATGAATTCTCTCTGTGGCTTCTTATGTGATAGCATGGTGCCATGCTCTATTACTAGGAACAAGTTACAACCATTTATTTTGGGATTAGGACGAAAAAACAACTTTAAACAAAACACAATATTACAGTTTTTTTTTTCTTCTTCTTCTTTCTAAAGAAACCTAATATTACCACTATTGTTTTCTTCCTGTTTTTAAGACCTAGTTGCCATTATGATTAGACACGCGTTACTTTTGGACTTCTAAATGAGAAATCTGTGAAAAATGTAGATAGTCTTCTGTACCAAACATTTGAGTTTCCAACTTAATTCAAAAGGCATCCTATGACCACTTGATTGTCTTTGACTTAGATTAAATTAAGAAAAAAAAATCTTCTAATAACTTATTATACATCAGGATTTTGTACCCTTCAGAGGACATCTTCTTGGAGGCCTATGCAAATTTTGATACTAATAGTAGGATTTTTGTTCGTGTCTGCGCTCGCTGCAATTTCTTGACAGCTGTTAAATTTTATTCATACCGTAATAAGAAAGAGTAAAAAAAAAAAAAAAAAAAAAAAAAAACGTTTGAAATACCTTTAGTATTGGGCTTGATTCATGCAAAAACGATTTTTTTGGAGTCGTAAATTCAGATTTTTGTGCGTGTCAGAGAATATGAATAGGCTGATTGGGTTGTGAGAGACAATGGTAGCAAAAACAGGATAGGCTGCTAAGGGTTGGAATCAAAACTCTTTTCTTTTGGTTTACCAGAGAGAATGTTGGAGCCATTCTATGAATATGGTGTTTTGGGGCTTCATTTAAAAAGAATAAAGAAATAAAAGAAAGAAAAAAAAAAAGGGTGTTATCTTAGAGCCCGTGTTGTTACATAAATCCAAATATTTCAATTATTTGTACTTTTAGATAATAAATTTATAACTTGTTTGGTTGTATAAATCTCTGGATTCATGGATTCTACATTTCTACACTAATAATGTAAATTTGTAGATGTTGAAAAATGCCATGTAAGCATTTGCCACATCAGACTCCTTTGGTTTTAATGATAATAAACATGAATTATTAATGACTATATTGAGTTGGGTTGTTTTAATTAAATATGAAAACAAGTGGACCAATTCCAAAATTAAATCTATATGCTTAAGTCAAGCCCAAATCAAGATCATGTCAAGATGGACATGAAAGACTTAAGTCAATATGATAATGCAAAGATGGACATGAAGGTGATCATGAAGAATGGAGTTCAAGAAGACTCAAGAACTTTAATGATCGAGACTTAGATGAAGTTAGGACTTATGACACCTCCATATGCACTCTCATGTAATTGTATATAATCATGTCACTATACTTATTCTAGAATGTAATAGGAAGGTGAATGATGGCATACGGTTGACAAAAAAGATAAAAAATCCAAAGCCAAATCCAAGTCCCATACTTGACTTGCTACAGATGGACGTCCGTCTAGTTTCTATTAGGTCACAGAAAGTCAGACGGAATTCCGTTTGGTTTCAACTTAGCCTTTAACGGCTACCGCAGATAAGTGACCGTCTTGTCGGACGTCCTTCTGGACTAAAAACTGAATTAAAATTATGTCTATTTTCTATCTGTTAGAGGATTGGGCTAATAAGGCACTCAAAAGACCATCTATTTAAGCCCAATTCACCAATTTTGAGATGGTTGAATCTCATACTTGATCAACTACTTCCTCAAGTGATCTTAAACTCTCAAATCACAAGCAAACAATTGTGCTTTGCCTCCCACCCTCTCCCAACCTTGAAAAAACATACTAAGGTGTTTATTAAGATTATGGAAGTCAAGCTTGAGGTAATTGAAAGAGTCGAGTGGTGCATGCATTTCATACATTGAGTGTACAACTCTCATTGTGCATCACATTCACACAAAGGTCAAGCAAAATGTCACACCCCTTGTAAGTAATATATTTCATTTGTAACTATTTCAATTATAGTCTAAGTTGCACCAACAGTAAATTTATAGGTAAGAGGTAAAATTCAACTATAAAAGTGCTAAACATTTGTGTATTCACAAAATCAAGATGAATTTCATTCCATATATTTAGGATTAGTTTAACCAAACATTTAATTTTATGAACCATAAGTTCATTAATCAAACATGCCTTCATAATATAAAATCTTATAAAATTAGCTACAGAATTATATGAAGAAGACGTGTCATAACATTACGCTTGCATGGATGATATCCGTGCAGAGCAAACAAAAATCCCCAATAGTAATTATTTGCTATAAAACTTCAAATTTTATATAGTTAAGAGAGTATGAGAGTCTTCTTATGATAAGCCACTATAGACTTACAATAATAATTTTCAAAACTCTTTAAGAACCATTATGTGACATTTCAAACTCTAACCCGACGAACATTGGACTTAGAATATTCGGCTCTACTTTTAGTGGAAAAATTAAAAAACATTCTTATCGGTTTGGTTTGGTTTCCCAGCTTAGGCCGTTGGGAGATGGATATTGACTCTTGAGGGATATGGAGCCCTAGACTAGATCCTTGCCGTGCCTAGTGCCTACGCAAAAGACGTATTCACAAAAAAGCCCCTAAGAATTCTACAATTTGATGCCGAAGAATTTGAAATCTTAATAGGTCATGGTTTCCGTTTGACGACGAGCTTTCGTGTAGATTTGCATTTGGTAAGAGAGATCCAAAAACACTGTCCAGACTCGATGGTACAGAATATTGAGTAACGGTGTGGTAAGAGAAAGGCAAAATGGGAGCAGTTGATGGGATCTTGGGAAGCAGAGGTGTTGAAGAAGGCAAAACAATTTCATCGAAGCGATTATCGTTGAAGAGAAAAGAGAGATGGCTCGTAGTTCTTGGCGTTGTACTCCACGCAGTTTACATGCTTAGCATATTCGACATTTACTTCAAGACACCCATTGTCCATGGCATGGATCCAGTTACTCCTCGATTCAAACCCCCCGCCAAGCGTCTTGTTCTCATCATTGGTATGCACTTCCCTTCAACTGTTTCTGTAGATTTATTCCATAATTAATCTTTCTCTACTCTCTTAGTTCACCTTTATTTGTGTTGCTCTCTTTGTGCAAATTTATACTTGATAAGGGCATCTTGATCCCACCTGGATTTGATCTGTTATCGTTTCTTTATTCCATGTAGGTGCTGATTCGCATAGCCGGCTCTTCATAATCTAGTAGTTAGCTCTTAGTAATTTTTTTTCATTTTTTAAAAACAGCACATTGAATGCGTTGGTTCCCTTGCACTTGCCTATATTATGTGAAGCTTCAAAACTCATGTCATACTGTAATTATTCGAACACTTTTTTCCCTGAGGTCCCGGGAATTTGTGTGAGAGAGATTAGATTTTGAAGTAAAGTAGGATCTGAAGTATAGATTTTTCTTCATGCTGATGCACAATATTCACCAAGCCACGTTTTTATTTTTTATTTTTTATGCTGAAAATGTTAAAGTCTTGGGTTCATCCTTTAGCATGGAAAGTGAAGTTGGTCCGGAACTGGTTACTGCTAGTGCTTGTTGAACCATTGACTTTAGGATTATTTGATTTTATTCATCCATTAAAAATTGTTGGTTTTATAAGGCAAGGGCTCATTGATACTGTGTTTCAAAATGGAATTGCAGCTGATGGTTTACGTGCCGACAAATTCTTTGAGCCAGATTCTGAGGGGCAATTCAGAGCACCTTTCCTTAGGAGTGTGATTAAAGACCTAGGTCGTTGGGGAGTATCCCATGCTCGCCCTCCAACAGAATCAAGGCCTGGTCATGTTGCCATTATTGCTGGCTTCTATGAGGATCCTAGTGCAGTTACCAAAGGTACCATATTAATCTTCCATCCTTTTCCCTTCTTTTATTTCTCATACCCTTTCATATTTGGAACTAAAACAACCCGCTGGACGGTCGGACTACTTTAATTGGAGAGGACATCAGGGCACCAAAGCATGGAGTGACATGGTGCATATATCAAAATTTTGATCCCTTCATATTTGGTAGCCAGATTTTCTTTGTTTTAAATTGGCCCCTTCAATGGAATGCTTCTTTGAAGTCTATGCTTTAAAGAATAGAAGATTAATTTATTTGTTCTGAACAAATTCAACTGGCTCTTAGTTACTATTTATTTTACCTAACTTTCTAATGGCTACTGACTCGTCCTGTCTGTTAAATGCACCTCATTCCAGGCTGGAAAGCAAATCCTGTTGAGTTTGACTCCGTATTTAACAGAAGCCAGCACACATTCGCTTTTGGTAGTCCAGATATTATTCCAATCTTCTGCAGTGCTTTGCCACACAGCACCTGGAATACGTATCCTCATGAATTTGAAGACTTTGCAACAGGTGTGGTTTACAAAAACCAAAACAACCTAAAACATGTGCAAAACCTTCAAGCAAATTAAGCTGTTTTTTCAATTGAAATTTTACACAAGGGTATTACTGGACTCTTTTGTCCTTTATTATGAGTCTGTGACATCCATACTTCTTATAGTCACTCATTTTTTATTCTGAGGCATTGTTTGGCATCAATATTCAAACTTTCATGCCTACCATATGTCAATTTAATCACCTATTAGTAAGTACTACTTTTTGTATGCAACACTCAAAAGAAATGAGCTTTGATCCTTGGGTGGGCCATGAGAGAGAGAATTGTGTGTATGTTGTACCTGAGGATTTTGACTTTAGTCTATGTATCATTGCTTCTTTTTGCTAATCATTTCTTATTGCAAAAACAATTTGGTAGTTGCTGAACTGTGGTAAGGAGCGAGGATGGATGTGAAACTTGTGCTTCTTCTCTGGTTCTGCACTTTGACTGGGTACCTGCATTAATGCAACTGAAAACTTAAAGTCCAAACAACCTTAGTAGCTGTATTATGGATTAATCTCTGTCCCTCCCTCCCCTTCAAAACTGGGGTCGGGTATGAGGAGAGAGAGATCATTAGCCCCTTCTTTTTGGAGGTTCTGAGGCAGGTTGGGATATGAGTAGTATCTTGGTATTTTGCCCTAGTTTTGTTCTTCCCAGCAAAACATGGCCTCAGTTCAATCAAAAAAGGGCACCAACTCGGTTTATTGGCTGACTGAGTTGGGCTCTGAAACCAAATTCTCGAATCATGGCAGACATGGGGGATTGGGGGGGGACACCTGGGGGTGGAGTCATTTATATCCCTAGCAGAAGTATCGACAATTCTCAGGCTCTGGGCCGTTATTGGTAGACTCAGAGGGGTGGGATCAACAAGCGATGTGGCAAGTGTGAGAAAATATTGGTGTGTGAAGCTTCTGTAGGGGCAGGGAAACCGGGGGATTGGATGGAAAGAGAAGTATGGTGACATAGTTGATTGATTTAAAGAGGGGAACCAGTTCAGAGGAATGACCAGGCTTCAGAATGGCAACAAATACCATTCCCTGTTTTACTGATGCTATTTGTACTTTTTAGGAATCTGGTGCTTTGTTTGTTTATTTTTTCTGGTCATGCTTATGTGAATGTAATACTTTCATTGCAGATGCATCCTTTTTGGATGAGTGGTCATTTGAACAGCTCCACAGCCTTCTGAAAAAGTCTAAGGATGATCCTGGATTGAGCCAGTTGCTTCTACAGGATAACTTGGTTATATTTCTGCACCTACTTGGTTGTGATTCAAATGGTCATGCACACCGGCCATATTCATCAATCTACCTAAATAATGTTAAAGTTGTTGATCATATAACCGAAAGAGTTTATAATCTTCTTGAAGATTTCTTCAAGGACAATCAAACGGCTTATGTTTTCACAGCAGATCATGGAATGAGTGACAAAGGTTTGGAATCTTTTAGGCATCCTTTTTTTATTTCTAATAGGAGTCATCTTCAATTTACTCTTTCTTGAATCTGTTAATTTTTTCTTATGTGAATTCTCATCCTCTGTATCCTGCTTGCTCTTGGAATGGCTGCTGCTGTCTTAATTGTACATGCCTATGTGGAACAACATACTTTGTTCATGATTGCTGCAAGGCTGATTAAGAAATTAAAATGATCCAGTAATGTCCCAAAGATCATGGAGGTCTAGAAAACTCATTTATGATCTCTTGATACTCTGAAGTTTGAAGAGCAAAATTTTTGATTCGGTGCATTCTTTTGAATAAAGGAGTGCTGGATACACAAGTTTAAAGGACAGGCCTCCATTTCATATCATACGCTAGCAGCAGCACTAGCTAGCTTTCGTTCTCTGTCATTGTGATAGCCAGCTTTGCTTCCTTCTTATTTTCTTGGCAAAATTCAGGGACACCCCAAGATAATTGGCCAAAAGCACATTTCAGACACCCCAGAACTATGCCAAATTGGCAATTGCCCCCTTTTTGTTAGAACTATTCTATGTCTTATGATATAAAATGATCAAAATACCCTTCTAGTATTTCCCAAGAGAGTGAGATGCCAGAGGTTGAGGTTGGAGAGGGAGGTGGGGATCTCAATGGCCAAGGAATTTCCAAATTCCATTTCAGTTCTGATTGGGCTAACTTCAGCAAATGTGTTGTACAATAGATTGGGTACTGTTGCCACCTGGCATATGAGTTTCTCTTGCATTAGCTATATATTCTGAGATTGTTTTGGATCTAACCTGAAAATTTTTTATTTGAAGAACAGTCCCTGTTTGGGTTTCTCTTGTTTTGTACCCAATGTAATGGAACTTTTTGAATGAACTGGATGACTGAAAAGATGAACGGGATGGATTAAGCGAACAGAGATAAGGTGTATATATGACACATTAATATCCAGCAGCAATCAAACAGAGAGTCAATCAATGGATGCAAGATGGTTTGGATCTGCAATCATCAATTATACCCTATATAGAGTGGTTAGGAACCTGGAATCAACAAAGAAATCTTTTTCCCTGAGAATTGACAAAGATTAGACCTAAAACAGTGAGATTAAAGTCTTAAACCCTAAAGCACTGCTGGTTCTATCAGAGAGGATCCTGAAGACTGGCCAGACCTTGGGTTGCATCAGATGTCCTTAAAATTTTCCCTATTTTCTTTAGCAATATATAGATTCACTTTTTCTAAGTTGACTTTAAGCCTGATTATTTTCTTGACATGTTGGACAATACCTTGCATTTCCCTGAATTTGGCAACTTTGGCCTCATAAATGAGAATGGTGTTGTTTCCAGACTGGAGGTGAGGGATCTGAACTCTCTCTCTCTCTAGTGTGAAACTCTTAAAAAGGTCATGGTTTTCTGTGTTAGTAATGGCCTGAGTAAGGTAAGTCAAGGCACTCTTTTTAAGTCCCAATTATGATTAATGAGAAAGGAGTAATGGATAACATTGTCCCAACAATCTTATGAAATTATATTTTAGCTTTAGTTGGTTGAATTTTATTATGAACTGAGAGTAGGTGTTGTCATTGTTTAAGCATATGAAGATCATCCATGAGCAGTTTAGAACTCATGAAAAACTGCATAGAGCAACAAGAGATGAATGAGATTATGATAATTTATGTTGCATATGAATTAGTCTGTGGAGAGAATTCTTAGGGATATACTTGTGTGTGATATCCTATTGATGCCCTCTAGGATGCTCTTGAGTCTTGAAATTGCTGATTTCATCCTGTGGGTGTTAGGCATTATATGGCCAAGCTGTGGGAAGTGAGTCATGTTGTTTTTTGTGTGTAAAACATTCATCTACTCCAAAATGGACATTGAACTCGACTTGATTGTAAAACATTCATCACTAAATTGGTTGGCTACATGGATTTTGTTTTTTTATTAAACTGTGTTTAAGGTTCTGTTAGTTATTTTGTTCTGGCCATTCATATCTTCTCTTGGTACTGCTTCTCAAGTCACTTTGGGTCTATCTTTGTCTCCTTAACTCATCTTAGCTGTATATATCACTCCTCCCTAGTCCTCACTGCTGCAGTCAGCGTTGAAGCAGGTAAGGGTGCCCAGATGGGCCAACTCGACGTTGGCATCTTTTTTTGGCTCGTGGTTCTATGAGCCTTGGACATTTTCTTTTTTGGGTCTATTTGATATGATGGGCCTCTTCTGTATAAAGGCATGGTTGTCAAAGTGTAAGGTGAATCAAGCCAGTTGAGGGGGGCTTCAAAACTTAGGCAACATCAACCAAGGCTTCCAGGCAACAAGGAGACATCAATCAACATACCGCAAAGAAACTACCTGGACGCTAGGCGGCACCTTAACAAGCTTGATTTAGGGGTAAATCAGATGAAGTAGAAGATATGATTTGGTATTGCTTCTGTGGATTGGGATGAACACAATTGGAGACCCAGGCTGAAAACTGGGTTTTGAAATTGTGTTATTGGTCTTGTAGGATATTTAGGATTGTATTTATTTCTCTATTGGGATAGGTACCCTTATTCTTTTATTTTTTGGGTAGATCTTTTTTTTTCTCCTTTTTTTCGTCAAACCAGATGAATATTGATATCAGGGAGTAGAGTTGACATAAGATTTAGTTCCCTAATTGTTTTGACTGTCCTGCATAGAATAAATTTCTTTCTTTTTCATCACCATGTAACTGCCGATGGAGATCATGGAGAATCAATTGAGTTGAGCTTGTTTTAGTTGAAGCCTGTGGCAGGGAAGCTTGGTTGTTGTCCCCTTCCCCTTCTTGTCTCTCTGGTATGACTGTTTTCCTCTCTTCCATATCTTTCTCTTCCTCTAAGCTCTGTCCTTGCACAGACCCTATTCTGGTGTGAATCTGGGATGAACAAGATTGACTTTCCCTTTTCCATTCATCTACCAACGTAAGGGTTAACTTAAAACCTTAAACATCCTGGTTGATCTTACCTGTGATACTTGTATTCCAGTCCTGCTGGAATAAAGTAATCTATATCAGACCAGCTGCCAGCACCACTTTGTTGCTTTGCAATCAACCTTTAGTTGCAGGTCTCCCGTCCAAATGGTGATTACTATCTGTGATGTTTCTTTGTTGGAACCAAGAGGACGTTGTATCAGCAACTGGTCCCTAGAATTGCCCATTTATTGGGTCACTACTGAAGAGTTCTCTCACACTGAAGCCAGCAAGCAACATTCCTGTGGTTTTCTTCCCCCACAGCCCCTGGTTCAAGAGGTTGATGACAACCTCATACTGTGAGTGTTTTTTAACACTAATTCCCCATTTTTTTGCAATTTGCCCTCATCTTCTTCCTTACTCTCTTTTATTTTTTATTTTTATAAATCCTTTGAGTGCATCCCTATTCAATAAATAAGAATTACCTTTATATCCTTCCTGTTTACCTACCAGGTAACCCCTTGAAAGTCATGGTTTATTACCAGATTGTCAGTTGTCACTGCCATTACAAAGTGACCTATTTCTGCGTCTGGGTGGGCTCATAATGATCCGAAACCCTTCTTTCAAACTCAGGAGTTCATTAGTTGGTATATGGAAATAATAACACGAAAGAAGAAAAATAACAGAAAGATGAAAAATGGGAATCGATGTGTTTGTGTAAACTTGGAACTTTTTCAGTTTGTGTGGAGCTCCACTTAATTCACTATATATAATGACATAAAAAAACAACTAGGAAAATAAGCCAAAAAAGAAAAAGAGAATAGAAAAAAAAGACTTGAGTACTAACACTCCCCCTGAAGCTGTAGGATAGATATTGATCATACCCAACTTGTTACAATTATGGTTGCTGCTAGCACCTCCCAAAAGCTTTGTAATGCAAATTGTTCTTCTCTATGAATATGATTGGGAAAAATGAATCCTTGCTATAGCTTTCTCTAACAGAGTGACAATCTACTTCAATGTGTTCTATTATTTCATGGAACACAAGATTTTGAGGCAATATGACTACCAGGCTGGCCATCACAGCACAACTGCATAGAATATGTACTTTCAAACCCAAAGCTCATCTAGCAACTGTTTCACCCACATCGAATTCTAAATTTCCAGCCCGTTGTGTATTTTAGATGCTGATATGTTAATGGTTTTACTGATAGGAAGTCATGGAGATGGACATCCTTCAAACACTGATACTCCACTTGTAGCTTGGGGAGCAGGAGTTCAATATCCCAAACGAGCGGTCCACAATAGTCATCCAGATGATGGTTTTCGTTTTGTTGATGAGCATATGCATGACACGCCGACTCCTACTGAATGGGGTCTCAGTGGCTTGGAAAGGGTGGATGTAAACCAAGCTGATATTGCACCACTAATGGTTTACTTTCTCTTTATCTCCATTTTACTTCTGTTTAAGCTTGTCTCTATAAAAAGTTAATTTTACGCTGTTCCTGTTGAACTGTATTGTTCTGATAGGCCCATTAAAATTTTGGCAGTCGACTCTTCTTGGGTTGCCATGTCCTGTTAACTCAGTTGGAAATTTGCCCTTGGATTACATTAATTTGAGTGAGGTTTGTATCATACATTAACTTTTAAGCTTAAAAATGATCAGTTCATGATGACTTGGCTTTATTTTTTTACCGTCTTTTGGTTGCATATCAAAGTAACTGGTGCAGAAAAGTGATTTGGATCTTGCCCTTCTTTGTCCAGGAAGATGAAGTTGAAGCTGCACTGGCTAACGCAAAGGAAATTCTCAATCAATTCCTTCGCAAGTCATGTATCCTTTATATTACTGTTGAGATGGCAGTCTCAGTCTGTTGTATATATTTAGATTGTTTAGAGGGCACTCTTTTCCTTCATTATTAGAAGACCGAGTGAGAATGGTTTCTGATTTCTGAAAGCCTTAAACCTTAGAAATCGGTGCAACATATTAGCGAAATTGTTGAACAAAGTAGTACTAGAAAAAAGCAAAGCATAATGTTGTCACGAGGCTCAAGCTATGGAGGAAAGAAGAAGAGACTATGCCCCTCCTAAAATTTGACCAGCTTTTCACTAGTGGCTTCCCATCAATATTCTTTCTTCAAAAGCAGAGGCATAAAGTTATGAATTAAAACTGTAGGAGGGTCTATGCCCTTCTTATTTATTTATAACTCTGTAGAAATCTCTAGTGTAGGAAACCCCCTATGCATGGTTGTAATCCAGCCCTCTTGACATGATATTGTCCTCCTCTCCTGCAATTCTGTCCATGTTTCTAGTTGAGCGGTGGATTGGTTAACACTGTTCTTGATCTGACTGAGATATGTCGCTGGCTGCCATCCACTTGAATCGAAGTGTTGACTGAATTGTTGGAGGGCAAGCAGATAATGTCATGTTAGGGGAAGGGGGCTGGGTCATTACAGTGTACCTGAATGGAGTCCTGACAGTGGTGGGGCAAGCACATCAAGGGTTGTGACTTGTTGAGTGGGTAAGGCTATGCTAAAAATTTAGGAAGTGAGACCAAGACCAGGAAACTACATATCGAGGGGAGGAAGACCCTAATCCATTGATTAGGGTCGGTTTCATCTTCTTGGTATGATGGCCTTTTAATGCAGGTGCATTGCCTTGGATTGACCTGAAACAACTTGGTTATTCAAATGAAGTTGATCGGTTCCAATCAACTTTTGGGTTTGACAGGATATCTTTGTTTTATTAATCGAATTAGCTGAAGCTGGACATTAGAAACTGTCTTACATAAGGTTGAATTCTGCTTAGAGTTTTAATTATTAGTTTGCAACCAAGCAAGTGCAGATTTGATGAATAGAATTTTGACTTTTGTTTATTGCTACTTGTAAGGTACAATAGTTGAATGGGAGCAATGGTTTTGTGATCATCTGCTTCTTCTTCTCCTTCTTATGCATTTTTTTCTCCCCAAAATTCTGATTTCTTCCAAATGTACCCTCCCTTATAGGGAATAAGTAATCAATCATTTCTATAGTCTGAAAATAAATTGACAGATCAAAATTCATGGTTTTTTTCAAGTATAATTGATGTACTAAGAGTCTTTATTTACCTATATCTCAAGGTACACAATATCTTTTAGTCCCTCTTCCCCCCAAAAAAAAGGAAAAAAAAAGAAAAAAAGAAAAAAAAAAAAAGAAAATAAAAAACCCCTTTCCTCATTATTTATTACTTTGATTCAAATGCCCCATGGCCCAGTTAGGTGCTTATTTTCCCAATTTTTATTTTCTAATTTAAGAGTTTTGGGGTTGCCTGTATTTTCTTGACAAAACCAGATATAAAGCAGTCACATTCTTTGTACTTCAAGCCTTTCAAACCATTGGAAAATTATTCCTCTGTTTTACAACGGATTGAAGATCTAATATCTAATAGAGACTATGAAGATGCAATGAAGCTGTCCCAAAATCTCAGAAGTTTATCAGTGGAAGGACTTCACTATTTTCAAACATATGACTGGTTGAAGCTGATGACTATAGTTACACTTGGATACATTGGTTGGATGGCCTATCTTGTTCTCCATGTACTGCAGTCATATACTTCACTAGGAAGCATCTACAGGAAATATGCTGATGCAGCTAATCAGATGAAAAACAATAGAGTAAGCAGACATCAACTTAATATATATAATAAGTTGTTTTGTGTTCATAGATTACTGAAAGACCATCTGTAGTTAATTGGCTGTGTTGAACAGTATAAGTTGCTTTTCTGGTTGGTGGATGCTATATCATGACCTTACTGATGCATTGTACATTCTTGATCCCATCTAGTTGGGTTGTCTTTGGGATTTGGTGGGATTTGGAAATGATACAAGTTTACTGTCTCAGACTCGTGACTTGGATATGCTTGAGCTTCTTCCTGCTTAATGGCTAGATCGGAGCGGGGCTTATGTACTTGTTGTTCAACCCAAAACACAAAAGTACAAAAGATACAATTTCCATTGTTGCCATGAAGAAGCCATGGAGATGTGCATTTAGTTGATCATCTGAAAGCCTCTCTCTCTCTCTCTCTCTAATGACGATGTTTTTCATATCTTGATCCTTGTTTCTGTTCATTAGTAATGTGAAGTGGCAAAAGACCTGAGCAGTCTTAAGATGACCTAGACAATTTGGACTTGCAACTAATTGTTGTATTCTTGCTACCGGAAACTTGTTAGATGACAGGGTCGCCTGCAAAAGGTGATAGGGCACAGAGGAGGGCCAGAGATGAGCAAGAGCGAACTCTCTATTGTCTATGTCAGTCCAAGCAGCAGTTGAATTTGTAGAGGGGGAACTGACGAGGCCCTATGCTAGTTGAGAAGTGAATGAATCCATATCTGCCACCCGCTGCCTCTTAGTAGAATGTGTACATTTTGGAGTCCTGTAGCCATTTATTTCTGGAGTTTGTGCTGTAATGGAAGTCTTTGACCTCGCCTGGGTCAAACTCTCTCTCTTCAGCATGGGACTGTAGCCCATGTTTGAGTCTACCATGTTAGTGGGAGGTTAGTTTCACCTTTTCTGGGATTGATTTAGACTCTTATATTTGCAATGTGATTACACATACTGTAGCCCTAAGCTCTGATGGCGCACCTTTCAGTGAGGTGCTCCTTACTCAGGATGTTTGACATTTGTCGGCTAACTGAATATGACAAAAATATGCTCAGAAATTTTGAGAAGCATATTTTTGTTTTTTTATTTCCCCCCCTTTCCTTTTGGCCCTTGGGGGGGCCCCCCACATTCCAAGTGGTTAATTCTTCGTCTGGTTTCGATTTGTGCGAAATGTCAAACATCCTGAGGGCCATTTGGGCCTTAAATGTGCCCAGATGACCGGAATGAGAGTGCATCACTGCCAATGACTGTCGCTTAAGCCATTTAAATGACCTGCAGCTGGCCTTTTCATGAATTCCGAGGTTGCAAGCTTTAAAACCTCCTTTATATGTGTTCCCCACTAGGAGAACTGCCACTATTTCATTGAGCCTGGTCATCAAATGAATTGAATCATATTCTTATCCAGAAAAATTCGAATCTGGAGCAACCCTGCCCAAACCAAACGAGTCCTTCATTAGGTGAGGGTGCAGGGATTTACCGGAAGGTAAACAATTCTTCAGCTTGGGTTCTTTCTGTCTCTAACTTCAGATTCATGCATTAAAGTGAAAAAACCATGAAAGCACCTCTCTGCTTGTTCGGTCGATCCTTTCTTATCTTATTAAAACACGCTATTTGATCTTAAACATGATATCCTTGGTGATGTATATTATTAGGATAGTCTACTGGGCATAGAAGAATATGCTCTTTGTCCCTCGGTTTCTTTTGGTGCATCCCTCACCTTTGGTAGCAGTCAAGGGAATTTTAAAAACAGTTCATAAAAGGGGTCTGTATATTTTTGGGGTTTTCCTCCTATTAGTGTAATTTATGATTTAATGGGGTGGCTGGGAGCAATGGAAGTTGACTTGGTTACAAATGATCAGTTTAAGTATATTCTGACTCTGAGAGCTATGCTTGTAGGTTGTTCTATGTCCTTTGCATGTGAAGAACTAGTTACAGCCCTTTATTTCACTGCAAAGCTATGCATTCAATTGTTTAAAATTATTCTATGATCCTCAATACTGGTAATTTAAGTTTTTAATGTTTAATCTTGTGCTAAAGATCACCTTTTATGGTAGCAGTGCATCACTGAGTCTGCCTCATGAGATCCATGAGTTAGGTGGTTCTGTTTCCAAGATCTCTTTACATCATTTTACTTGATCTTTTAATTTTTATGTTGGTCTTGTATTTCTATCTAATTATTTTATTGGTTTTGGCTATATATTAACTGCTTTAGAATCTCTTCTCTTTCACAGGTATATTTATACGGATACCTGTTGATGGGTATACTTTCCATTGTACTGTTTCTGGAGCATTCTCCTCCTCTTTACCATGCATATGTTGCAATGACAGTATTCTTGTGGACAAAGATACTAAGTGAAAGGCAGTTTCTAAAGGCAGTGTGGAGACATTTATCAGCCAGCAAATTTAGTTCGAGTATAAAACTTTTTGCCACTTCTGCTGTGTCCATATTCATACTTGAACTTCTGGTATTGACATCTGTCTTTTTATTAAACATTTTGCCACTAACTGCTGCTTTAAATAAAGGAAGGTTGCGGTTTGCATATTTTATTAATTTTATTATGTCTTCATGCAGGTGCATAGCTTCACGGAAAGAAAACTTTACACTTTCTGTTTCCTGATTTTTGGGGTGATTTCTCTTGTTTATCTTCTCCGCTCTTTACCTGGGAGATCTATGATACCTGTATTTGCATGGATTGCTTGTTGGTTTTTGTCAATTTTCACTCTTATGCCAGCGGAAATTCCTGATAACACAAAGTTGGTGTAAGTCATGTTGGTTAATGCTTCTCTGTGGTCTTTTTTCTTGTTGAAAACTTGATGACTGAGTTTTATGGCCTAGGTTGGTATTAAATGAATTACAAAGGGATCTTGCAGAGATTCAGATTTGATCGATAGTCTGGTTGTCCTTTTTATTGTATAAAGGGATCAGTTTGAGGATATGTACTGTAACTATAAGCACTTATCCCCCCCCCCCCTTAATTTTTAATACAAGCAGCCTTTCTTTTTTTTTTTTTGGTTTGCCAACCCCGGTTTATAAACCGGTGTTCGACCCGCGTCGCACACCTGGCTGTGGTGGGTGAGTCTCCCAGCGGGAATTTTTTGCATCCACAAGGATTCGATACCGGAACCTTGCTTAAGCGCACCAAGCTGCTTACCACTTGGATCAACCCCCGTTGGTTACAAGCAGCCTTTCTATTCAGTATTCATATTTTCAACAAATTATCCCTTATTTACAGCCATAATTATTGGAAATAACTGACATGTTATGTAGTGTTATGTCTAAGGCATTCTGCAAGTGATGATGCACTCTCATCATTCATTTCTTCTGTTTTATCTTCTGTCAGGTTTGGGTGGTGATGTAGTCTTAGACAGCACGAAGGGCCAATTAGACAGGACATCCCAAAAAAGAAAAAAAAAAATGAATTGACCAGAATTAGGGTTTAATGTTTCTCAAAAAAGGGAATTGGGGATTTAGGGTTTCTAGTGGCAGCTTGGGCTATTGTTTGTTTCCTCAAACGTTTGTAAATTGAATCGTTTTGCCTGCAGAACTGCTAGTGGAGCTATGTTTATCCTCATGGGAGTAGCATCTAGATGGTTTGATTCCAGTACCAGAAAAAGAGAGTATTGGCTACATATTCTTTGTTGTGACAAAAAGATCATTGGGTTTCCAATGCTCTTCCAATTGCAGGTATCAAGGTGCACCCAATGTGTTAACATTTTTTGGTAGTGGGGATCTTGTGAAATTTAAGTTTGTTTTTCCCAAACAGTTCTCTGCATGATACTTTCTGTAAATTTTGATTTAGGCTTTCCTCATTGCTCTGTCTTCGGTGATGGTGGCATTAACTACTGCCCATAGAACTCAGAATCAAGAACTACATACTGTACACCAGTTGATAAATTGGACTGTAGCAGGTATGTTCTTAGCATTTCCTCTTTTGTTGCTTCTACTAGTGAGAAGTTTCAAAAATCATACTTGTCTCTATAACGTTATAGTTGAACCCACAGTTTCCCACCCCCTCTTTTGTATTACTGTGGTAATGTTTGCAGGTGATACAAAGTACAGACATTTTGTAGAGGCTTTCCTTAATTCCACCATATGTTGGTGGCTAAGAAAACAAATCACAAATAATTTTAATGTGAATAATTTTGTGTGATTTCATTTTTGAAATATGATTCTCTTTATGCTAGGAACTTTTGTTACTTATTGTAGGACATGAAAGCTGTGTCTTTGATCCACTTCTTTCTTCCTCCTGTTCAACTTCGGCTTGGAACCTTCTCAGATCCCACAACCCCAAACCCCCCTGGTCCCCTTGGTTTGGTTAAAAAACCATATCCCCCGTCATTCCCTTACCCTGTGGAGAGCCCTAAACCTCGCCCTCCCCACACAATCCTTTCTTATTGGCCACCACATCCATTTCAACCCCAACTGCATCCTCTGTTGGTCTGGCATGGAAAACCTTGAGCATATTTTCTTATCTTGCCTTTCTCCACATCTATCTGGGGAAAAGCCATCAATACCATCTGGTCATGTTTGAGGCACTCCTTTGGGTTTGAGCGAGATTGGACTTGGATTTTGAGAAACTTTTCAGGAACTTCCATTTGCGATCGGATCAGAAAGCTAGTGTTTTGTGCCTTGATCCATCACCTTTGTTGGGAATGCAACCTCCGTAGATAGACCTCCAAATCTTGCTCTATCGATACGATTTGGAATGCCATCTATTTCAATGTTTCTTCTAGACTGTTAGTTATTCCCCATCCCCCTGTTGATGATACCCCAATGAACAAGCTTATTGTTGTCTCCTGGGGTCTCAATTCCTCTTTTTGGTCTTCTGATTAAAGACCTTAGTTGTTTGTCCTTTTCTCTTTAATATAATTATTTATTCATCCAAAAAAGAACACTTCCAATGATTTGAAGCATTTGTAAGTGCTAATTTGTGATACTTCTACAAAAGGGGTTTTCATTACATTTCGTTGCTTCTTGCAGGTTTTTCTTTGGTTCTCCCTCTATTCTCATCAACTGGCCTTGTTGATCGACTTACTTCTATCTTTCTGGGTTTTGCACCTTCTTTTCTACTTCTATCCATTGGGTAGTTATTTTTCGCGAGCTGCCACGTATTATTATCTTAGCTGTACTGTAGATATGATGGAACTTTATGTACATGTATTGATTCCTTTTCTGTTATCAACCTGTTTTGCAGATATGAAGCTGTTTTTTATGGTTCCCTAGGTCTTGTGCTTATAGCATGGATATTGTTTGAGTGTGCAGTCTGCTATTTGAGCAAGGAAAAACTATCCTCTACTTCATTGCAGACAGTGGAGGATAATGTCCTACTTAATCATGATGAGAGATGCTTAGTGTTGTCCGATCTGAGAATCCCATTGATCTTTGTAAGTGATATTCATATTTGTTGCTCAGAATAAGACCAGTTTCCGGTACATGCCTGTTTCTAGGTTTCTGCTTTGGTGGACAAAGAAATCATATTGGACCAGCTGGGATTAGCTTTTGGGAAATTGGTGGACTTTATATTTTAATCCATGTTATGTTTCATTTGTAATGTTTTTTTTTTTTTTTTTTTTTTTTATTTTAATTTTTTTATTTTATTTTTAACAATATGGCAATATCTTAACTAAGCGTTTTAATTTCAGCTAGGTATCCAATTTCAAACCCCGTTGAAACAGAAAATTTCAGTGAAATGGGGCAGAACTGGCTTTGTTTTGCTGAAATTGACAGAATTTTCTTTTGTGCCTTAAACAATAGAAATTTTGCATGAAACTTCTTGGACTGTCTATTTAAGCATAAATACACATGTTTGAATAATTAGACCGAAAAGAGAAACCCAAAAGTCGCATAACTTCCACAGATGATTTAGTTATGCATTTTATGTATGCGAATGTTAGTTGGAACTTACCAAGTGGCATGCTCAATTTTATTTATTTATATATTTATTTATATATTTAGCATTGATGATTTATAATTTAAGGAATCTGTTAGTGATCTATATAGTGACAAGCATATGTTTAGAAAGGCATATACTCCCAATATAACAATAAGACATCAAGAAATAATAATATAAGATGATGAAGTATCATAGAAAATCCTTTCTCTTAGTAGTGCTTCATTTTATTTAATGATTGAAATTATTTACTTACCTAATAGTTACTAGTTGATTTGTTTGTTGTAATGTTTGTTTAATAGCCCCGGACTTGCTTGTGTAGTTGTGTAGAAGCCTTCGACACTAGGTTCACCATTTTTTTTTCTCCCTTAATATCTGTTTAAATGGGAGAGCTCAGTGGAAGTTTATATGTTGATTAATGTTGATTAAAAAAAAGCCATATTTTTCTGTGAAAATTGCTTTCCTTTTGGATGTTTTTGTGCATGCATTTGGTTATCTAGTTGTTGTTGTGTGGTGTTGGAAATGGTGGTTCTACCATTGGCTGGATGTGGTTTTTAGCCATAAGTTTCAGATTGTCTATTGACCATGATATTCAAGGGTATAATGAAGGACTTATAAGCAATAGTGTCGTTTATGTGGCCACAATTGTTGGAAGTTCCTTAATTAGATGTTTAGTGAATAAGTAGAGTGTTGTGATGATTGATAGAAAGTCGTATATCATATGACGGGGCATGTTTTTTTGCTATTGTTCAATATTGGTAGACTTGTTTATTGGATCAAGGATTAAAACAGGTTTTATGATGGAGATAGCTACTTTGATTGATTTTAATGGAGTAATTAATCTAGCCTAAGTGGGAGATATTTAGGTTTATCTTAGATAATGTATGAACTTAGATAATTTACTATGATTAATTATCAATAGGGGTCTCAATACATTGAGTCACTGCACTGCCATATAATTTAAGATGGGCCGGATCGATGCATTATGGAAGAGGATTAGGGTTTGGGGTTATTATCATAAGTAGTTATGGTGAGGTTCCTATAGGTACTTAGTCTTTAATTCTCTTTACTCCACTAAAAAGATGTAGGAATAGAATGACAATGAGGTTAAAGAAGGCTTCGTCTCTCTGCAGGTTTGAGTATTCAAGGCTTAAATTGATTGCCTTTAACATACGTGTGGTGTAAGGATTTTAGTTTTTTTTAAAAACTCTTAACTGAAACCCATACAGGAAACCAGAACACGATATAAAAATCTCAAGGGCAAGAGTAAACAGTATTTTACACCACACTTATGTTGAAGATGATCAATCTAAGCCTTGAGTGCTCAGGTTAAAATAGAGGGACAAAACCTTCTCTAACCTCATCTTTCTTGTGGAAAAAGGATAATTAAAGATAGACTAACTATAGGGACCTTATCATAACTATTTATGATAGTAACCCCAAATCCTGATACACTCCTACAATACATTGGTCTGGCCCCATCTTAAATTGCATGGTAGTGCATTGCCCCAATGTATTAAGACTCCCATAGACTGGCTGTGGTGTCTTAGTCGTAGAACCTACCATACATCCTTGATCAAATCACAGAAGATATCCATCATTATATGGCATATGACCATCTATCAGTCACAACAATGGTCTACTTACTAATTGAATTGAAGTGAGATATATAAAAAGGAATGTCCAACAACTGTGATTATAAAAATGACATCATTATTTGCAGGTCCTTCCATCATATCTTTGAATATTGTCATTTTCATGGGTTGCTTTGAGACCATCACATTTAAAGGCCAAAAACATATTTAGGTTCAAAGCCATTGTTAGTAACCAATCCAACTATGATAGCTAAAAACCACATCTAGGCAATGGTAAAACCACCATTTTGGAACACATAGTAACAACAAATAGACAGCCAAAAGCATGCAGAGAAACATACGATAGGAAAGAAATATTCACATCAAAATATAATGTTAATTGTCAATTTATATAAGCTTCCATTGAGCTTTCCCACTAAACAAGGATTACAATAAATGAACTAATAATTATCATGTAAGTGTATCATTTCAATCATCAAAGAAAATGAGGCATTACTAGAGAAATAATTCTGACGGATGCTTTATCCTCTCAGATTATTATATACCTTTCTTGAAAAATTTTGTTTGTTTTTATATAGCTCACTAACAGATACCTTTTATTATAAAAAAAAAAAGGGTTTAGTAAATAAAAATTAAGCCTGCCATTTCGATAAATTTCAAGAAACATTCTCATGGACTAACACAAAATGCACAACAGGTCATGTGCATAAATACTATGTCCTTTCCCTTATGTAACCTATTTTACCCATAATTTAGCCCTAAAGTACGTAATATCGGGTTGGGGTCTGTTCGTGCGCCCCGGGGGTTATTAATCGGGGCGCCGTTTGGGGTTGGAAGTATGGTGGGCTTCTCGGGTTGGCGCGATTGTTTTTCGGGACGCCCGGAAGATCATAAACAATTGAGATAAGAACTTAGTCAAGTCAGCTGCGTTGAAAGGCCAAATAAAACAGAGAGAATACAATAGCTCGATATCATTTCCCTTTTCAATAGAGTCTATTCGTTAAAAAAAAAATGTGCAATCCAAAATTGAAGGAATAACGAGTCAGTGGTGTACTTTAATTTCCAATAGTGATTGTTAACTTTCCTAAACAAACTCAGACACTTTATTAGAAACTCTCTTTTAGAATAAAACTAACTTGAATGCCACAAGGGACCTGCATAATCTTATCCATTTACTTAGTTTCATGTACCCCCTAAGTCCCATCGTTTGGACTTATAGAAGTGGCCAATAGAAAACTCAAGTTAACAAAGCCAGGTCCCATAGAAGTATAGAACCAGACCTTGCACCAAAGATTTCATGGCTCAGTTGGACATCTTGACTGCATCAGTGGTACTAACATGGTTTAATTTTATTACCTCTGTTGAATTTGCACTTGTTCAATTGTCTCTTTATGCTCTTGAGCTAAAATTCAGAATGTTTATCAGGTCTCATGACTCCGGCCTATATTTACACTGTTATCTATTTGTTCTCTGTGCTTCATAGGGTTCTAGTCAATTCAGAGGCCTGTAGTTTCATACTTCTGAGATATTTAGTTGGAACTTGATTTCAGTTGTTACCTTGTTTTATAGTTGAAATGCTACAACTAAAAGCAGCTGAAATTGGGTCCAGAGTTTATGCTGAAGTGTAAAATGCTCTTTTTTTTGGACAACTACCCAATTTCATCAGTGATCCTCAGACAGTTCTTTTCTGTTGGTCATAAATGCAGAATCAGATATTGTTTAGATTTAAATTTTGACCTTCTCATGAATCTAATTTTTTCCTTTACTTTGATGTGCTTTGAGTAAGCTCCATCTGATGCTTTTAGAAGTGTGTTGAGTTCACTGCAGAAATTTAAGACCTAAAAGTCATTGAACCTCCTTGAAGATACGTTGTGAAATCAAACATTCAACATCTTTATTCTATTGTATTATTTTGAGAATCTGATGGCATCTGTGCATGTTGTTCTTCTAATTGTTGCTTTGTTGGAGTACCTATGCATCTGTCTTGCCGACTGTTTCATCCATGGCATTGTGTAACTCCAGTTATCCCTGTTTTGTAGTTGGTCTTGTTTAATGTAGCATTTTTTGGTACGGGTAACTTTGCTAGTATCGCAAGCTTTGAGATTTCGTCTGTCTATCGGTTCATCACAGTTTTCAGTGTAAGTATAGGCTGTTGTTTGACAACTTCAATGTATACCTCTTTAGGTTTCCTTTATTGACTTGTATGGTTTACTCTTTGTTGCAGCCATTTCTGATGGCAGCCCTACTAATATTCAAGTTGTTCATCCCGTTCATGCTTGTCATGTAAGTAGGATCTTGTGATTATATCTATATTTTATTAATTTTTGCAGTTGTTTTATTGGTTTGGATGATGATGGTATATTGGGTTAATGAGAGTGGTGGTCTGAAATTCATGTTTGATTACATGATCAAATTAAGGCTATGTTTGGAAGCCAACAAAAGAAACTAAAATAGATGAAAAAAATTTAGTTTGAGGAGAATGGAAGTCACATTACATTTTTTTCCCACTGGATAGAAGATGCATTAGTTAATCATTACCTCTACTGTGATTTTTGTCTTCTTGTGTTCATCATTTCTTGGCTAGGATTCTTTGTATTTAAAGTTCATTTGCAACATACAAGAGGAGATTCCTCAATTGTCTTATTTGTTTTTATTATCATGGATGACTTACTTAGAGATATACAAGAGGAGGTTCCTCGATGTATGTTTTTCATAGATGATAGTGTTTGTTTTTTCATTTGATTGCCCAAAAGAGAAAATATTGTTTTGGATGAATATGATAAAAGCAGGAATTAGCTCCAGGTTGGAGCTATGGTGATCAACTTTTGAACTAAAAGGTCTAAAGATAAGTAGAAGTAAAACAGTATATATGGTGTTTAACTTTAGCCTCGTTGGGATGGATTATGATATGGTGAAAATTATGGAGACTGGAGAAGGGGATTAAAAAAAGTAATTATTTAGATGTATGGGCTTAATTATAAATAAAGATGGTAACATAGATGATAATGTTGCCCAAAGGGATTAAATTAGTTCAAACCCCCTCCCCCTCTTTTTCTTTTTCTCTTCCCCCCCCCCCTCTCTTGCTCTTTACTGAAGTGCAGAGATGCATCTAGAGTAGTGGGGTGTTGCATGATGATGCACCCCTTTAAGAGAAGGAAATTTTCTAGGACTTCATTCGACCAACTATGATGTATGGTTTGAAATATTTGGTTCGTAAAGAAGTTTCCATATAAATAAAGGAGCGGAGATTAGGAAGTTGAGATGGATGTGTGGGGAAACTAAAAAGGAAAAAGTAAGGAATGACCATATTAGAGCTGGGCTAGGAGTAGGTTTGGTTCATGATAGGCCTAGAACAAATTGTTTAAGGTTGCACATCCATCTCCAATAGGACCTTGGGATACCCCAGTAGGGAGGAGCAATTTGATTTAATGAATCATCAGAGAAATGGTGAGGAAGATATGCTTAGCTTAGGCATCTTTAATGTATGTCTTCAAATAGAGCTTATTGAAGAGGAAGGATCCATGTGGCAAACCCCATTTAGTTGGGATAAGGCTATTTGCAATTTTTGTTGGGGGTGATAAGAGAAGTAGTTGCCACTTTTTTATTAACAGTTCTATCTAGACTGTTTATCTGAGCATGTGCAAAGGCTTCCCACCTGAAGTGCATTATTTGTTTCTTGTATTCGGTTGTTATATAAACATATATGCCAGAGTCTGCTTGACTCTGGCCATGTCTGCTGGAATGTATTAATCATTACTCGTTTCAACATTCTTGCAGCTTTAAACAAATGCAATAAGGCCGCATGCTAAGCAATGATCCTTTTTAATCTTTTGCATACCATTTTATAAAGAAATGTGAGGTTACCCTATGAAAACTAGAGTGCTACTTTGAGAGAGCTCCATGGAAGAGAGTTATCTCCTTCATTGATTCATGTGTAAGGGCAATGGGGAGTATGTTGACCACCTGTCCTATTAGGCACTTTCCATGCAGTCTAGAATTGGGCTCAAGAAGGTGAACTTTTAGGCCATTCAATGGGGGTTCTATGGGCTTTGATCACTTCTCTTTGGGTTATCAATTGTATTGAGCCTAGTTATAAGAGTATACATCAGGCTTAGTTAGATTACATGATTAGTGGCTTAAGGTATGTTTTTGGGTTAGTCCTGTTTCGAGTATACATTGTGTGTGAGTGATTATGAGTCTATTTATTAGTCAGTCAGCTTTGGAAATTTATAGGGATATGTGTATTTCACCCCATCAATTAAGAAGTAATGGAAATTGAAAATTTTCCCAAGAGTTTTCGAGCTTTAGAGCTGTGCACACGTCAATGAAGGCTCTTCCTCTGGCCAACTTCTTTCTTCTATTTCTTGAATCCTACTCCAAAGTCCAAATCAGGTACTATCTGTTAATTGTCTACTCTTTTTCTTGTCCTACTTGTTTCGTCTCATCCATAGTAGCCTTGTTCTTGATCAATTTTCTGCTGTACTTCCCTTCAATAGCTTTTACAATTACTGATTTATTATACTCAAATTTCACATACCGGTCTCATATTGTTCACTCTGAAATTCTAGATCTGCTACTAGTTTTTAAGGTAGCACTAGGACTTAACCATAACTCCATATTCTGGTATCAGGATCTATGCATATTTGCTGAGGTCTGTTTTTATATTAGAAAAGACTAGTCAATTTGAGTTCTTTCCTACTATGGTCTTTTTGCAAGTTAACAACTTTTCTCCTATTTCCAGAATAAAATCCATTTGTTCTAGCTACAAGATGGAAACAAACAACTGGTGTCTTGTACTGAAAAAAAATCTCATAATAAAATCAGAAAAGGAAGAGACTGCAAGAGAACAAGCATTCTTTTGTACCGAAGAAAATTTTAATAACCTTATCAGGAAAGGAAGGGACTGTAAGTATACATGCCATGGCTGGTATTGAAAAGAATCAGTAAGAACCTAGCATAGATGGGATCACTGATACAGATAAAAATAAGTCAGAAATAAGAGAAAGTTTGTGCTCACGATATATGAATAGAGAAACATATGTTAGAAGACAGGTCAGCTAGTCTATTTTAATTGAAGGACATATCTGCAGAATTCAGAGTAATTATGCCAACAGAATATGGAATTTAAGCAAAGAAATATAGGCCAGAAATAGGATAAAGATTCAAACACACAACAGATGGATTTGAATTTGTTAGAACTAGAAAAACAGAGATGCAGAACTAAAAGGATTTCTAACAAGCTAATATGGAGCTATGGAGAAGTCGTAGTTGTTGTGGTGAAGACCAGTTTTCCTGGGCCTGTTTGGGGGTCTAAATGCACCTGGATTGCCGAAAAACTGCCAAGGTCCACGACTCCACTGCCAGTGGGCATTTTTGGCCTCAAATAGATTTGATTGGAAGACAAGGATCCATGTAGCTGACGCATTTAGTTGGGATAAGGCTTGTTTGTTGTTCTTCAGAATTTCAGAAGCTTCCAATCAATTTGCTGTGGGCCCCAAACTGTTAAGAGGTGCTTTTGGGCATCTTTGGGGAAGGGAAATTTTGTCTTTTCTTGGTTCTGGGTTTCTTTCATTTTTTTTTTTTTGGTAAATAGATGTATTCTTGTATTGAGAAGGGAGAACACAAATTGAGGGCTGAATCTCTTCTCTTTACTTTCCCCATGTTGCGCAATTACTTCCTTAGTGGATGTAGCCTTTAGGTGAAACACACAAATCCTTGTGTTGTGGGATTTCTTCCGTAGTGGTCCAACTTCAGAATTGATTATCTTGTAGGGAGCCAAGGATTGCAATTCTGGCAGGGCATAATAAGTACATGGACCCAGTCCATTTTTACTCATTAATGATCTACATCTTCTCTCAGAAATCCCAAAATATTTAATGCCTGTAAAATAAAATTTCCCCAAAAAGATGTTTTATTTCACTTGGAAGTTCTCTGCAGTTTTCTGATGAAATTTTATATTCTCTCTCTCTCTCTCTTGTTCAAACTGAAAATGCAGATGTGCGTTTAGTGCAATAACTAAGTTGGCAAGAGTTCCACGTATGGGGTGCTATTTCCTTGTTATTTTATTATCAGACGTAATGACCATTCATTTCTTCTTCAAGGTACACACTATCCTCTCTCAAACGTTGAATGTCTTTATGTTTGGTGTGACTGCATTCTTTTGGATTCCCTGACATCCATCATTGGGTGAAACCTATGTTATTTTCATTATTCTGGTGACAAAATTCTAACTTCCATGTTTGTTTTGGATGTGAAATTTGGAAATGCAACATGGAATTTACTTGGACAGCATGATAGTTATTTTGCACATTCATTCTTTATTTGTGAGGCTCTACTTGATCAGTGGTTATGATATTTACCAAAAATATTCATATTTCATGCTTTATGAGATCTTATGTAATCAGTGTTTATGAAACCAAATGGGCGGCCTTGGCGCCATGATTGATGGACCACGGTTCTAGCTTGGTCAAGGCATTGAAACAGCTTCTCAGCAAAAATTGTTGGGGTAAGGTTGAGTAGGAAAATTACCCCCTAGACTCCGCTTGTGTGGAAGCCTTGGGCATCGATTTGCCCTTAGTGTTTATGATACAAGCAAGCAACGAGTGATAATGGGATGGTGATGGTTTTATTTGTCAGATTTATTATCAAGAACTTATTTCAGGTGACAAATGGTATTTATGAACGAATGAGAAAAATGGCTGGACAACTGACAATTGACAGTAACATTTTCTGCCTCTTCTGTATAGTTTTAGCATAATCACATTACATAGCCCTTATCATCCAGTATGAGAAGCCCAACATATGCTTGATCTGTTTTGAAGTGCATTTGTTTTGTGATAGGTGTATTTAGAAGTTGATACCTTCTTCTAGTAGTCATGTCTTATTTCTAAAAAAAATTAATGCAATATTCTAATTGATGGTAAACTTTGTCGTTTCACATAGGAACTCCATTAAGTTGATTAGCCTTTAAGTGACTTCCAGCTTTCTTTGAATACCAACTTTTTGTCCCTATGCTACGACTTTCTGAAATAAAACGAAGGATGAAAAAATTAAGATAAAAAAACTCTATGATAATTTATTGACACCTTATATTTTTATTGTGTTCTTGCTTTGAATTGATATTGTTCTTTTGCATGTGGGACAGGTACAAAATACAGGAAGTTGGATGGAAATAGGTAACAGCATCAGTCATTTTGGCATTGTGAGTGCCCAAGTAGTTTTTGTGCTGCTTCTGTTCGCCCTCACAAGTATATACACGAAAGATATTGAAATTAGATCAAGGGAGATATCTCGAAAAACAATGTAGTCCACCTGAACCTGGGTTGATAATTTTTTTTCCAACGAGCAGATACTTTATGTACAGCGGTTCTTTGCAATTCTTACTGAAATTGGCACTCTATATTTTACAGCAACTATAGGGGTGTGGTTGTTTTTGTACTGATATATACCTGTACTTCGACCAGTTTATGTTTTCCAATGTTAAAATTTTGCTTTTGATTTTGTACTTCGTACACAAACACACACGAGAGAGAGAGAGAGAGAGAGATGTAGTTAAAAAAAAAAATGAGAATATGCACATTTAAAAAAAATAACGTATGTTACTACTGAGTTGAACTAACATTTTAAAAAAAAGAAAAAAAGAAAGTCAGTAATGTTACTACTGAGTTGAACTTGTTAAGTAAGTATGTGCAAATGCAGCGTGTATTGCAGCCCCAGTAGAAAGGATATCCTCATCAATTGTGAAATAAGGGCTATGTGGAGGATGGATTGTTCCTATACTTTCATTCCTCACACCTATCATGAGAAATGATCCAGGTATCTTGTCCAAGTAGAAGGCAAAATCTTCACTACCCATGAAACAAGGAGCAGTGTGAACGTTGTTGTCTCCTACGATCTCTGTTGAGACTTGGTGCATGATACCAAAAATTCTGTCATCGTTCACAGTTGGAGGAATCAATGGACGGTCATCTTCTGGAAAGTCTATGGAAGCTGAGCATCTATGTACTGTTGCTTGCCCTGTAATAACCTGAAACAATAAAATTGTAACATTGAAGGGTCTGAGTCTAGATTGCAAAATTGGCAAATCTGAACTTATTAGGTGGTTTGATTGTATGATTATAGAAAGGATACTAGTTTCTGAACTTTTTCAGAATGTTGTTCTGGAATTCTTATATTTGCAAGTTATAAGTCTCAACTATTCTTTCAGCATTGCTTCATAAGATAATAAAGAGAGACAGTAAAGGCATATCTAGAGTACCTGTTCTATTCTTTGCTTCAACAATTCCATGTTCTTCTTTCTGAATGCCCTGAAAGTACCGCTGATTACGGCGGTGTCTGGGATAACATTGAAGGCACCTCCAGAATGGAATGTGGACACGGACACCACCTACATGCCATGAGATACACATTCTTAACATCTGCAACATAGTTCCCCGAATCATAATCAGGTCAGAGTCATGTAGGGGAATTACCTGAGACTGCAAAGGATCAGTTTCTCTTGAAACAATATGTTGTAAACTAACTACAGATGCTGAGGCTGCCAGGATGGGATCAATTGATTCTTGTGGTAAAGCTGCATGACCTCCTTTCCCTTTGATCTCTGCTTTGAAGGATCCACAACCAGCTAGAAACTCTCCAGGCCGAGAAGCCACTGATCCTACATCATAACGGTGAACCACATGAATCCCAAAGATTGCTTCTACATTTTCCAGTGCACCTTCTTTGATCATTCTTAGTGCTCCATTGCCTAGTTCCTCAGCGGGTTGAAATATAAGAACAACAGTTCCCTGAAGAGTAAATAACAGAGCAGACAGATGCTTAGATGAAAGAGTAAGAAGAGAATGCAATAATAGTAAGAGAACATGTCTAATAGCCATTAATGGCGTCTCCCTAAAAACAATTTCCGTGTTACCTGTAATGTGTCATTGAGTTCTTGCAGTATCTTTGCAGCACCTAGTAGCATGGTAACATGTGCATCATGCCCACATGCATGCATTTTCCCATCTATCTTGCTCTTGTGCTCCCACTCTACCATTTCCTACACATGAACATAAACATTATGATGCTGTGTCCTGCCTTGCGAAATGAATAATTTTCTGCTACACAGAGCTCTGAAACTTTTGAGAACTAAGACAAACATGGAGATGAGCAACCAATCTCTTATCATCAAATGAATATGTAACTTTTACCTTGAAAAACCCAAAAGGGTCATTGATCTTAGAATTGAATTAATAGGAGAACGAAAAAAAAAAAAAAAAAAATCCAACTAGGACAATCTTAGACATGTCTATATTTAGGTAAAATCGGTATAAAACAGGGGCACTTCACTGCTGTCTATTATCAGAAAGTCTACCGAATAATCTCTTCGATTTAACGAGAGACACGACATTTCAGTGTTTAGTCCCAAACATTGCTAAGAGATGTTACCGTGTTCTCTGTAAATCCAACATCTGCTTGAAAATTGAAATAAAGCAAAAAGAGACCAACCTGAATTGGTAGCGCATCCATATCTGCTCTCAAAGCAACAAAGGGAGGGGACCCTGATCCTACAGTGGCCACAACACCAGTACCTGCAACAGGCCATCGATAACCAATACCCATCTGATCAAGCTCACGTCGTATCAAAGCACTCGTCTTGAATTCTTCATATCCAAGTTCTGGGTATTCATGGATTTCCCTTCTTATCCTCTTTAGCCAATTCACGTTTTCAGCAGCATTAGCTATCCTAATCATCTCATCTTTGATTGAGGAAGAAGAAGAAGAAGAAGCATACCCATAGTTACCAAGAAAGGAAGATTTTGAATCTGAACAATAGCTGAAAGAGATAAAATTGCCGAAGAGTAAGAGGAAGAGATGAAGGAAAAATAGATGATCCATGGAATACAAACTGGTTCAGGTCGTCAGTTCAGAAAGAGAATATAGATTTGAATAACAAGAAAAATGGGGCAATCTCCCTTTGCTCTTTATACATTTTTCTTATCTACTTTTTCATTGTTGAATAAGGTTCTCAACTTCTGGACGGAACACAGAGCATCCTAGCTATCCCAATTGCAGTATTCTTTGTTCTATTATTATTATTTTATCTTCATTCAAGTCTTTATCTCTGAATGAATGGAGAGACGGCAAAGTGACGGATGTATATGTTTTGGGGAATAGAGCACGTGGGAAAAATGGAGGTTTGACAAGGATGAGCATGTGAGTGGGGTAGGTTTCTTGGTCTTCTTCGCCTCTGTTTCCGAGGATCCACATTCCACAGCTCGGTTTCGCATTGGTTTTGATGAACCCGAAATGGATATCATTTCGAGGTATTGGAATCGGGTTTTGATTACGTGTCTCACCGGCTCGAATTTTGACGACCCGGGCTTGGGGGTTTTTTCTCTCCCCTCCAATCCCCCTTGGGGTTTAATGATGGGGTGGGAGTTGTCCACCGGCGTCTCCCACTTTCCCACCCCAGCACCAAACACTCTACCATTTGGAAAATAATTTCACATTTTCTTCCCCACTAGACAACCAGACCCTTATTGTATTATGTGGTCAGAAAGCGTCCAAAGAGCACAAAGTGCTCTCTATCAGGTCTCAAATCCGAACTCATGGAGCTCACCCCAAAAAATGAGTGTAGAATCATTTCCCTGACGTACTCGCTCCCCTTCTCCCCGTCGACAACTTTAGAACTACAAATTATGTGGAGCCTACAAGAGATAAAAGGAGAAAATAAACCGAAAGTTAATATCTAAATGTGGTCCTCCGGAGAAGATTTTAGGAGAAAAGTATAACTTTGTCAAATCCAAGTTTTCCCTTTAATTCGAATGTGAAGAAAGAGAAGATGAGATAATAAATAGGAAGAACTAAGAAATTAATTTAAATTTTAAAAGATCGAGGCCCGGGCCCTACGTAGTTTCAGCCCTAAGTCCAATATGGAGTCTGGATACACTTACTTGTTAGGGTAGAAGTGTATGTGTTCATACTTCTCCACTATACAATAGGGATAGAATCCATAGTCAGTATTTGATAGAATGAGTTAGAGATACGATTATAGTGGATGCCACGTGGGCTTCCCCCTGCTATTTAGTGGAGAAATATCAGGGGCAAATAAACATTTTCCCCGACAGCAGGAAGGTGATTCAAACTCCTACCCTCACACCTATTCACCACATATTGGGAAGGAATTTCTTTCTAAATTTTCACAATACGAATTAAATGTGAGATATTATTAGTAGGTCTCACCTCCTAATTTATGATGGAAAGAGGTGAGAAGGAAAGCGGTGAGAAAAGCATTAATCTTGGTCTTGATGGGTAGAAAATCCGAGATGTACGATATCATATATTTTATGTTTGTAGAGATTGTCAATCGTGAGTTCACGAGATAAGAATAGGACCACGTGGATTATAAATAATTGAAGCAAGGCAAGGCAGGGAAGGCAAGGCTGCTAGGTTTGAGACGCAACTCAATTTCCAAAATTGCTAGGCTTTCAACATCGCTGGCCATGACAATTAGAGAAGAATATTTTATTTTTGGATGCTTTGGATATGTTTTCTTTTTCTATTGCCTAGTTTTATTGAATTTAAAATTTCACGTGATATTTTCTAAGGAGATAATTTTTTTTCTTTCAATTAACAGATATTTTCACAAATGATCCTTGTTTGGTTCCCAATTGTGAAATAAGCTACAGAAATCGTGCAAACCATCTTGTAAGTTAATAGATATTCTTCAATTAATAATACTAATAATTGATTTTTAATTTATTAAAAAATAGACAAAAGTCAATGAAAGCTGGTGGGCCTTCCTTCAACTCCTTTCTATTTTGTCACATGGAATTTCAAATTTCGAATCTCATTCAATGCTATGCTATGACCATCTTATACTGCACATGTTTTTTTTTGTCTCTTGTAATTTTCAGTATGAAAATCAAAAAGGAATACAGCAAAGTGAAAGGTAACCACCATACGAAATCATATAAGCTTGACAAAGAAAAGTTAGATTTGAAGACTAACTAAGATTAACTAACAACAGATTCAACGTATCTTTTCTATATTTTTTGCTTGTGTCTTTGTATACTTCATATATGATATATAATAGATAGTGATAGTGGCAGTACTATTTATGAGATGATCAAAATGGGTAACAACTTTTAAAGACTAAAGTCAACTAATTCAAACCGCCAAATGGGTTTTCACAAATATGTGAAAGTGTGAAACATACAAAGGAATATGGTGCTAGCGTGTGTTGTGGGAATTTCAAATACATGGAAATTTAGTTACACAAGTAAAATTTTAAAGCATGTTTTCAACATGGGGAAGCATAGATTTATTGCATGTATGGCTTTTAGATTCTTCTGCATAAGAATTAATTCTACTAATCATAAATTCTCTCCACTTATTATAGCAAAGGAAAACAAAATCCATAAAACTTTACAAATTTTTTTCAAAAACAAGAGTTATATCTTCAATCTGCATGAGAAATAATTCGAAGGATAAAAAATTCATAGTAATCTAGGTTCGCTAGCCCTGATGTTGAATTCTTTTTTTTTCTCGTCCAAAAGCTACTCAAATTAATCCCTTCAAACTAACCATTGGGAGATAACTATAGAATTATTTACAAGAAAGAAAGGTGGCATTGTCCAAATGTTGATTTCAAATTCCCAAATCTTGATATTATCAAAATCAGGAAGAAAAAAAAATATTGACAATATTTATCTCAAGTTTGACTAATGGGGAACTAAACTATTCAACAAACAAAATGATGATTACAAGGAACAAGAAAATAAGGTCATACAAAAAGCCTTCCATTTGTGGTTTGTATGAAAAACTAAAAAAACATGTTTGGCTGTTCATAGTCATGCAGCGGAAAAAACTAAACCACTTTGTGTTGGGAGAAAAGAAAGCCCCCCGAAATCAGATTAGACAAGTTTTCAAACAAGACCGAAACCAATTTCAACCTTTCATTCTAATTTCTATTTCCTTGTATGGTGGATGTCATGATCATTTTGTCATCTTCTATCAATATAATGTTTCTGAACTAAGTTTGTTATTCCGTATCAAACAGTAGAAATGATCAAATTGAATAATAAAAAAATATGATCTACGTATATCACAAGCTTCATGATATAAATGTTATTCCGGCATGATTCATGGTTGCCCTGTATATTATTGCTTCCATTTACTTGTACAGTTAATTTTATTGGCATGTTATATCTTGTAAAATAATTTGTAATGCTATTTTTATCGTCTTGTTCAATATACAAATTTTCTCTATGAACGTAAAATTATGGGATAATTACTGTTGCTCTGTTATACTATAACTTATTAGTAAGGGTGTTTCTCGTATCAATTATCATTCTCAATTATGAGATTTTTCATGGCATCAAGTATTTTATTTTATTTTTATTTAAAATAATAAAAAAAACCTTCAAAATGCATAATAGACTTTTTGTCTATTATGGATTACAGTGAGAATTTCATTATCTTCATTTATGCACATGTTTATTTGAAATTTTATAGTTAAGATGAGAATAAAATAGTTAATAAACATTTTTTTTTTAAATAAAGACCTTACTTTTCTCAATTTTCTAACTTGTTCACTATTATTTCTTAACAATTTTTTATTTCATAATTTATTTTCGACAAAATTTACAAAATCATTTTTCATTCTTGACCAATAATGAATTATTGTACTTATTTATTTTAAGTAGGCATAATAGAGATGAGAATTAACATAAAAATAGACTAAAATGACTTTTTTTTTTAAAGAAATTATTGTTGTTCTCCTTAATTTTCACAGTGTTAATAGATTGTTACAGTTGAATGTTTGATGTCTATTTTGTCCAAAAGATCATATCATCCTCATTTAGGAAAAGAAAAAAGAAGATATGAAATACCAAGTTTACACTAGTATTTTAATCATTTTAGATTAAAAAATAAAAATAAAATAAAAAAAGACTTCTTAAATTATGTTTTCTTTTATAAAAAATGCACTTCCTGGAAAATGGGACTCATGAACCACTCATTCTGTAACTTCTGTCTTCATGAAGCTGAAACTAGTCTACATGTATTTAGAGATTGCCAATATGCGAGTGGAATATGGAAACGATTAATCCCAATGAATCAACAAGGACAGTTCTTCAATTGTGATCGTCGTGATTGACTTTACCTAAACATTTGTGGAAATCTATCACAACAACAAAAATGATGGTCAGCCAATTTCGCCATCACACTATATCTACTGTGGGGTTGGAGAAATCGTGATACTCATGAATAAGACTTCACTCGACCAGGAGGAGGGGTTGAAATGATAAAAGAATACTACTCACATGTGGAGGCAGCTTGGACCCAGGAAAATAATCCACAATTATTATCACGAAATGTTAGAAGAAAGGCAAAGTGGAAAAGACCAACGGAATGATGGCTAAAATGCAATGTAGATGCTGCAGTTGGTAAAGAAGATTTCAATCAAATTGGAGGGGTTTTTCGCAGCCCAGAAGGGGTGTACTTGGGAGGTTTTGTGCATAGAACCCCCAAGACAAGTGTTCTTGAAACTGAGCTCCATGCTATTTGTGTAGGCATATGCTATGTAGTAGAAATAAATATGCTACCTGTTTACGTGGAGTCTGACTCTTCACAAGCAATCGATTGTTTGAAACTGAGTGCTCAAAATCAAGGAAGGATGACAAGGATTATTGTGGCAATTCGAGAGTTGGTAGATTTGCATGGAAATATCATCATTACTCATACTAATAGAAAAGCAAATATGGTTGCCGATTAGATGGCGAAGAGAACAACAACATTGGAGTCTCCTACGCGTTTCTTTCAGGAACCCCCTCAAGGTATAGAGGAGTTCCTTCAGGTGGATCGTTTGACCAGCTCTCTTTAAATTGATTTGGATTTTTTAACCCCGTTTATGTATCAAAAAAAAAAAATGCACTTCCTAAAATGATAAGGTCAAATTAGATAGTAGATAAATAAAACTCTATTGAAATTAAGAATTTTCTAAAATTAATAATGTCACATTGAAATGTCAATAACAAAAACTAAAAAAAAACTCCAAATTGAAAAGTGACTATATAAAAGCTAAAAAAATAAGAATTATTTTTTTTATTATCTTATACTTTGAATATTGATTTTGGGAATTATCAAAGGAGAGGAAGGAGTTGGGTTGAGGGTCATCCAAGGCTAAAAAAAAAAGAATCTATTATTATTATATTTTTATCTTATATTTTGAATATTGGTTTTTGGGTTTTATTAAGGGAGAGGAAGGAATTGGGTTGAGGGTCATCGAGAAGAAGAAGAGCTTCTTTCTTTTACTTTTTTTAATTTTTTTTTGTGTTGGGGTGGGAAGGGTAAGATACTAGTTTTTATTTTATTTTATTAAGATTAATTTTTCCCTAATTATTAAGGGTAGTAATTAATTAAATATAAATGTAAATAAAATATTTTTCGTCTTAAGGTTATTTTTGAATCTTTAAATAAATAAAAAATATCACATCATCACTTTACTAGCATAGTTTAAATGGCAGAGGGTAACAATAATTAGAAAAAAAGTCCAAAGTTGGATTAATAATTTGAAAAAGTCTTAAGGGATAAAATAATAATTAAACTATAATAGAGGGGGACAATAGTAATTATTCAAAAAATTATTATTTTACTTATAATGAGAAATGTGTTTTGTATGTAATGAGGACCACTTAGATGCATGGGCGTTGACTGGGCTATCCTAATATTGAATAGGTTGGAGGCTTGACTCAATTCATTGTATTTGCTTCAATGTGTTGATCAAATACCTAACATTTGGTATTAAAACTAGCATCAAGGCAAAGAACGTGAGCTACCTAGAGTGGAAGTTGTCGAGGAAGATGACTACAAAGGAAACAAACGTGCTTAATGAGAACCACTTAGCGTGCCTAATGACATTAATTGCGCAGGACCTTAGCAAAATTGTAAATTGGACATAAAACATGGTCTGTTAATGGCAATTTAAGATATGGACGAGTTGAGTTGAGCCCAGCATGTTGGGCCTGGATTGCATCTAAAGCTGGACTGAGCTGGGCTCGGGCTGAATTGTGTAAATTATATTGGTGGGCCTGGGTTGTGATTTGAATGAGTTGGGCTGGGTGGAGCCAAGGGAAATTAGGATTGGGCTGAGGTTTAAAAAAGCAAAGCCCAACTTGGCCCAACTGCAACCACGGCTTTGAACTATGCTACCATAGGGATTTGAAGTTGCCGCGTTTCTACATCGATTCCAGAAAACATGGTCTGTTAATGGCAATCAAGATTCGGCCGAGTTGAGTTGAGCCCAGCACGCTGGGCCTGGATTGCATCTAAATCTAGACTTAGCTGGGCTCGAGCTGAATTGCATAAATTATATTGGTGGGCCTGGGTTGCGATTTGAATGAGTTGGGCTGGGTGGAGCCAAGGGAAATTAGGATTGGGCTGAGGTTTTAAAAAACAAAGCCCAATACGGGCCCAACTGCAACCATGGCTATGAACTATACTACTACAGTCTACAGGTATTTGAAGTTGCCAGTTGCCACGTTCCCACATGGTTTCCAGAAAACTTGCGGAATTTTGGACCGTCGGATTTAAAGTTTTGGTCTACGGCTCGAATTAATTCGCATGACGGTACTACTGAAAAAGGTCGAATCACTTGTATGGTACAATATAGGTTCTCCGATGATGCGCTTTTGGTGGAAGATACCTCTTCTCATCGTGACTTTTTTGGGAAGTGGGGTCTTTCTGTTTCTTATGCTCTTCAATTGCCAACGTTTCATCATTGGAATCCTCCGGACATGGTGGCTAGTCCTATCCGATGGATCGGTTAATAATGGGGTGGTTGGTGCTCTTGCCCCTGGTGGTGATGGTGTTTGCTATGGGGGGTGTTGAGGTGTAGGTATCCTTCTTGTGAGCTCATGGGGATGGGGTGGGAGGTTGTCTCTCAAGGATATGTGGTGGTGCTTTTTCAAACTGGTATTACGTAGCATAGTCAGAAGTGGTGAATATTCTTTTTTACTTGAGGTCTGTGATTCTATAGGTGCACAACAATGTGGTGGTTCATCGTTAGAGGCGTGATGTGTGACTTCTTGGCAAGTCTCATATGATAATGGAGGTGGGTTTTGATCCGAGAGGGTTCCTGCGCCTCAAAGTCATTGTGGCGGGAGGCTGGTGGGGGTTTTTGAGTTTTTTGCTTTGTAATTCATTGTATTATTCCTTTTATATATATTTATATATTCTCTTTGATTAAAAAAAAAAAAATTCGAAAAACTTGTCCGGCATGTCATTTCCTTTCCCAAGTTCGAAAAACTTGTCCGGCATGCCATTTCCTTTTGCCAGGAAAGTTCCATTTCTAATTTTCTATGGTGGAAGGAAAGGAACGCTGCAATTTTCATCTTTATCACTTCACGCTTAATCATCTGCGTAACTGATGGAGACAGATCGTCCTATTCTCAAGACTTTTGATGACTTTCTGAGAGACATTCTTTACTCAGCAAAGAAATCACAAAGCAACTTCCTCGTCATTTACATTTCTTGCTATCGAATTCACTTAAGACTATAAAATCTCCATACACATCATTTCAATGTTCACTTTGCTTCTGAGATCGATCTTAGAGAGAACAGAGATGAGTAATCAATCCAATCAGGAGGAGAAAGTGTAAGTGTTACTTTCTTTCTTTCTTTCTTTCGTTCTTTACTTCTTTCCTTCTCTCCTTCTCCTTGCCGGTTAACCCCAAAATCACTGAAAAATGAAAAATAACAAGATGGGAAAGATTTAGGGTTTCCTTTATGAACTTTGTTAATTAAATCCATGTACTCTTCGTTTCTGCACAGGTTTAGTTCTGCACTTGATTTAGCGGACGTGGTACTGACATCTGATCTCCCACAAAGTTCGTTGGCGGCTATTCAAAAACTAAACGATGATCCTACAAAGAAAAGCATAAATGTTTCGTCGTTACCGTTCTCTCTGGCATACAAAGCCTACGATGGTGGTCATGACAAGTGCGATATTTTAGCTTTTGGCTGTGAAATTGAAATAGTATCATCAGTTCTGTCCCCGGTTTTGGAACGCTTCCCACCTGAGTTCGATTTCCTTCGAACGGATGAACAGAATCCATTCTCCATCAACGAAGAAGCCATGGCTCTCTTCCGCTCCCTCCTTCAAGATGTGGAACTCTTCCAGGTACTTCTCTTTTCAGCAACTACTATAAGCTTTAAGTCTAATTTCAACTCTAAGAGAAGATTTAGTTTCTTACCCAAAAAAAAATAATTTATGTAAAAATGGATTTTGTTTTAAGAAAATACGGGGTTTAAAAAATAAATAAATAAATAAATAAATATATATATAAGGTGAGAAAATTAGCATGTTACTTCAGAGTTAAAGGAAGTTTTTCTGCTTTTCACCCCAAATGAGCCAAACAAACTACACATTTGAAATTTCTATGGAAAAATTTATTTTTTAAAATTTTTTCCCACCACATCTTTATTCCAGTTTACAAACTGGCATTTCATACGGATGTACACCTTGCCTGATGTAGAGAATCTGATTTTTTTTAATCCTCTCTAGCTAGGCGAGTTGTTTTTCCATTTTTTCACATTCACACTGAAGTCAGTCAGATCGTATACAGGGCAGACATTGTGTGTGAGAGTACGGGCGAAAGAAAATAGGCTTTTTTTTTTTTTTTTTTTTTTTTTAAATTGGGCATATTTCATGAATCTAAATCATGTGTTAATAAACCTGAGTGCTGGGCTTCTAAAGACTAGTTCGGACCAAGTTGAAGTCATGATCTCTTGATTTGATCCGGTTTAGTGGCATCTCCTTTTTAATAACCATCTTTGAAATCTTCGACATGCAGCAATTGAAGAACCCGTCGAGGCCATTGATTATAACAGGCCACTCTGTAGCAGGATGGGTTGCATCGCTCGTATGCTTATGGGTACTCGAGAACATCCATCGATCAAACCGTAACATTCCCATGTGTATCACCTTCGGATCTCCACTCATAGGCGATGATGGCCTTCTCAAAGCCATTAACAATCAATCTGGATGGATTTCTCGATTTGTACATGTTGTCTCCGACGGAGACCTCATCCCTCGTAACTTCCTCTCATTCACCACAGACCATAACAAGAACAGTTACAAGCCTTTCGGGACTTTCCTCATGTGTTCTCCATCGGGTTCTGCTTGTTTTGATGATCCTGATTCAGTGGTTAGTTTGCTGGAGGCTACAGGTTGGTCTCAATTACCCAGCCTCATGGATTACATGAAGCTATTGGATTACCTCACCCATCAGTTCATTGTTTCCAATACTACTTCACAGCCAGAACCCATAGTCGATTCACTTCGAACTGGAATAGTTCTTCAACTGGAAGCAATTGGAGATAAAAGAATGCAGTGCGAAGAGGAAGACGCTTTGGTTACTGCTATGGAGACACAAGAAAGATCAAGTTCCTATAAGCACAGGAAGCGCATCACCCAGTCTGAAAAGAAACTTAATGACATGAAGATGAACATGGCTAATCTCGAATTCTACAAGGTGGCCTCCTGCACCAAGCAGCCAATAGGCTATTATGATTGCTACAAGAACAAACCATTCGAAAGAGACGTACGTGCTGTACTGTTCAAAGCACTACTCACCAAATATTGGGAAGGTGAGGTCGACGAGGCAGAGAAGAAACCTCGGAAGCCAGGAGTTGCCCCCATGGGAACACGCCTGCTGTTCGGAGGAACAAACTATAGGAGAATGGTTGAACCCCTTGAAATCGCGGAGTATTATAGGCAAGGGAAGAGAGATTATCGCACTCAAGGGCGGCCTAAGCATTATATACTGTTGCAGATTTGGCTGGAAGAAGACGAGCGAACTGCAGAGCATAAGGGAAAGTCAAAGGAGAAGGCTTCCACTTTAACTGAGGACTCTTGTTTCTGGGCAGATGTAGAGGAAGCTATGATTTTGACCAAATCATTGAAGCATGGCGAAACCATCGCCAGCGCTGAAGAATCACCAATTAGAAAACTTCAGGAATTTGAAGATCATGTGATGGGCTTGATAGATAACTTGGCAGTTAGTCCAGAGATTTTCTTGAAGGAGAGCACCTTCATGCAATGGTGGAAAGAATATGAAAGTAGTCCTCATCGCACTCACAGGTCCTCACTTGCAAACTTCATGGAGAAAAAACTTTTCCTGAACTATAACTAATTATCCATCAGGTGTTCCACACTCGTGCGGTACTTATTATTACTAGTCTCAGCTGCTTTACAATCTCCAGAACCTGTATTAATTTCATCTTCAATGGTCTAGTTGGTGTAACTCTTTGTGTAATGCTTTTTTTAAATTTAAATTTAATTTCAGATTACAAAACCGTTGGAACAAACCAATCGCCCCCAACAAAAAGAAAAAAAAAAATAATAAAATCTGACTAGCCTACCATTTCCGTCAGGGTGAGTGGGTTATCTTCTGTTGAGAAAAGAATAATTTGGCACACAGGATGTTTAGAATGATGAACAGAAGATCAAATTACAAATAACCATAGTCCACAGTAACCTGCTATGCTGCATGACCTTTGCCAGCAACTAGTCGCATCAATTCCGCATTCATCATCACTCATGCACATATGGTCTGCGCGAGAATCAGGGACATGACATACACTCTCATCCCCATGAATAGCATTTCCTCTTCTTCTAGGGGTAAGATTATATGCTGGGCAGATTTGCAAAGACATTGAACTTGCATATTTCCGTTGTTTTTCACTCTGCACAAAGAAAGATCATTTAATTGCTTTTTGTTATAACGGATGCTTCTGGAAGAGAATGCAACTGAGAACAGATGTACTTGATAAGTGGATACTAGGCTTATTTACTAATGAACAAACGAAAATTATAGTGACCAAGAAACATATCATGAACCCCTGCAGCTTCTGGATTTGGGGGAATGAATTATCATGAGAAGACATAAAATGCCATTATTCACATATCCAACAGCAGGGCCTCAAAATGCTATAATGCATTCCATTAGGAGATGCTATTGTTGCTTGTTAAATGTCTCAAAAAGAAATTTGACATAATCCTGATAGAGTTCAGGCAAATCATGGAAAATGTTACTAAAGTACATGCAGAGAAGTGTTGAAAGAATACCTTGATGTAAGTCCAGTTAGTTGTAGTGTATATCTCTGGAAGTTTCTCATGCCAATCACTTCTGACTGGAAGAGGGTGACCCTCAGTTGTAAAGATAAAATTTTTATTCACCAAAAATGAATCATCAAAGAGAAGATAGAGATACTTGCACCTATAAGTAACAAAAAAACGTGCGTTTATGTAGCAATAGAGCTGAAAAGATAAGGAATTATTGTTGACATGAAATTACAGTTGCACAAAGGATAAGGAATTGCTTACGTTTCTGCCAGAAAGAAGCTATGCTGATGATCTTCCAGTTGCATTGTTGTCACATCCTTAATGCTTGCAAACCCACCTTCTACTTTGGTGTAATTATTGAGAGAGTTCACAATTGATTCACCCACTTCTATGTACCAAGGATCTGACAATGTCAAATATAGTAATGATAAATAAGAGGCAATATTTGCCAATAAAATAAATAAACGAGGCAACTATGATACTGTGCCTTAATGGGGCATAGCAATGCATCATCAGAAAAGTGGGGAAGGGGGTTGAGGAGGAGGGTGGGGATGTGGGTTGGGGGAAGAGATGGTTTCTTTTATTTAAAAATTATTCTTTAACTGATCAAAGAAATGTCTATTTTCATTCGTCATACAGAGGCAGAGAAATAGCAGTAAGAATCCCACCTTTGGTTGCTTGGTAAAGGTATAGCGTGGACTCTGCTAATTCTGGCCGTAAAGGATAATATTTTTCTGTAGGATGCAACATTTGACGGTCCAGCAAGTATCTGTTCAAAGTAATCTTTCAATTAAACAAACTGTCACAATATAAATGCTGATGAACCGTATAAAACTATCAAATTCTAGAAGCAGCAGCCAATAAAATTATGCTGTGCCCTTTTTTTTAACTATTTTAAACATTCAATTGTAAAGAAGACCCACTCATACCTTTCTGGTAGCACACCAAACCCCTTCCACACCTGAAAAAACTCACGATGCGATGAATTGGCAGCTGCAATATCTCCAATTAGAACCTGATCAATAATTGAAAGATCATGAACACAATTTTAACAGTAAACCTCTAAAGGAAAGTCACAATGCCATCCAATTCTAGCCTCTAAGATCAGTAAATACTAGCGGCAGTTGCCTCACAGCTTTCAGCCTTGCAATGCTTTAATACCAGTTCTACTTAAATTAACTTTACAAAGAAAGTTCAGGATATATCATACTAGTTAGTAATACATAGAGCAAAAGCTACCACCCCCCACCCCAAAAAAAAGAAGAATGCTCTAATAGTTAACTAGTCATAATTGACTGTCAAAACAGTGGCAGTAAAGTTCAAAAACCATATGCTGCTGTTATTTCACTATTCTAAAGCTACAATGAAGAACATTTTTGCAGTAGTTTTCCAGCAATAACCATGAAATAAGTAGGGTGCTCAATAACTTACCTGTAGACCAGGCCAGAAAGCCTGAAGGCTAGTAAGTTGCCAATAGGTTGCCTTCCCTGTCCTCATATCAGCTTCATGATACCTGGAATGCAGAAACGTGTACTTAAGTTACATCATAAAGATATAAATCTTAGAAGACAATACTACTACACAACACAGACAAAGGAAGAACTCTAAAGCAAAAACTTGTGCACCAGAGCTACCAGAGGTCAATTATATATGAAAAGTTTATGGAACAATTACTGTCATTAGATTGAGAAATTTTTTCACATGTACTTTAATCTGCCTAAAGCTCTGCTTCTTCTACTTACACGAGTAAGTAAATGTTTGTCCTTTTCATTGTAATCATATATTTTCAGAAGAGGAAGGTGCTGTAGCGAAATACTCCATTCTTTGATCATACATTGTAGCCATCAAGTTTAAAGTTTGTATCAACATTGTGATAACACAAAAAGAGGGGTAGCTCAGTTGGCAAAAACCAAACGTCATATAATGAGGTCAAGGGTTCAAAGTTTAAACCTCCTTGGGGACTATCTACCTAGAAACAAAAAAAGAAAATGAAAACAGTCCCATATAATATCTTTCCTTCTGGACTCAAAAAAATATGTGGATTTATAGACAGTTTCCATTACCCCCCACCACTTTAAAGTTTGGGCAGATCGGATGGGGGAAGGGAGATGGGGTGGGGTGGATGGAGAAGCTTCATGCAGAAAAGCTGAGTAGAAAACAAAATCCATTCACCAAAACTGGAAGAGATTTTATGAGTGCAGTACCATGGGCCATGCCGGAAATATTTCTGTACGGCAAGATAAGCAGACTGGAACATGTCCCAGTACTCATCCTTTCCGAAAAGAATGTGGGCTTTGATTAGATACTCATAGAAAGAATCAACTCCTACAAGAGATTTGAAGTTACCAGCATGAGAAACTATGCAACTTTTAACTTGAATAATACAGTACAATAATTGAAAAGTAGACAGGAACATGTCCCATAACTCATCCATTCTAGAGAGAATGTGGGTCTTTTTAGATATTCATAGAAAATCAACTAATCACCAGCATAAGAAAATATGTAATTTTAACTGAAGAAATACATTACAATATTTGAACATCAGATCTCAACTCTAGCCAAAATTGTATAAGCAATTAGATCGTACTAGACAACCAAATGAGCACAACGGAGAAAAATACAAGATAAGAATTTACCAGCACCAATTCCAGATGAATACTCTAGCCATTCCCCAGTGACCACGTCCAGAGTTGTTCCCAGGAGATTCAAAGGACTTCGCATGCTCCATAGTTTACGAAGGGCACGCAAAGCTGCAGCTTCATATCTAGGGTCACCAGTTAATCGTGATAATGATCCCATTTCAAGGATGAGAGAACCTGAACATATAAATGAAAAATTAGCAAATTTCAAGAGTTGTGCTACAATGCACCACAGGATGTTAAATTAAGAACTCCTTACCACACCCAGATGTGCTTGTCTCAGTAGTCTCATTCTCCATCAGTCCATGCTGTCAATCACAGAATTTTGTAGTGATGAGTCAAAAAATACCCTTTGATAAGCAAAACAGGCAATATTAATACTTTCCTAGATAAAAAAAAATAGGTAACAAGGGAACTTGTATAGAGAAACTAAGCATGGTGATGTGCAAAAGCTAGCATAGGTACGGTTAGTAGATGCATGATCTAGTACTTCCAAAGAGAAGGTCAGTCTTATTATTGTGGAATTGAATGTGAAAGTCACATTCACATAGATAAACTCAGTATAGTAGAAATGAGGATGTTGGGATGGGTAAGTGGCAAAACTAAAAAAGATAAGATAAGGAATAATCATATAATAAAACTGGTCTAGGACTAGCTCCAATAAATAATAAGTTACGACAAAGTCAGTTGAGGTGGCATGGTCACGTTCACCAGAGGGCTTTAAATGCCCCTGTAAGAGAAACTAACAGAAGTAGAGGAACTAGGGGCAAACCTCAGATAAACATAAGAGAAATGGTGACAAAGGATATGCATAGCTTACGCCTTGTATCTAGTATGGCCTCAGCTGAATTGGAAGGCAAGAATCCATGTAGCTGACCCCATTTATTTGGGAAAAGGCTTATTAGTAGTTGTTGTTGCTATTGTTGTAATGTGAAAATCACAAGTCTTCCGTTTCACTTAGTTTTTGGTGGAGATACCATTATACTGATAAGCCTCTAATAGTTCGGGTGTACAAGGGCAGGAACAGGAGGAGAAACACGGGATCAGTTCCAGCTGCTACAGGGAATCATTCCCAGCTGGACACCTAGGGGACAAGATTGACCAGCAAGGATAGGTGGCAGAGAAACATTGGACAGCAGCCACAACCTTTGCACACAGCAGGGGGACAGAGAAGATGGTCCACTGGGCAGAGGGGATTGGGAGAAGGGTAGCAACTAGTTACGAATATTCAGTGTTATGTAGGGGTGAGGGTGAAGGGAAGGGGGAGGGGTGAAAATCAGGAGTATAGAGCAAGCTAGCTTACTGGGAGAGCTGGCTATCAGGTGTGGTATAGAGAAGTAGCAGTCTGCTGGTGCGTAAATAAGGTTTTGATGCATTGAGTGTTAATATAATGAAATGAACTCTTTTATGTTGCTGTAATGTCTTCTTGAATGAATGAAGCAAACTTCCCTCTTACTCTGTCAACTGTTGAGAATGCCTGTTAGTTGTGTTAGGGGATAGAGTGATTCAGCTGGTGAGAAACTAAGGCCTTAAAAAATATCCGTAGCAGCTTGATCATAATTGTCAAGTGTAGCACCTTAATCAATTTTATGTAGGCATCTAATATAAGGGAAGTCAGTAACATTTGCTGTCATTCTGAGAAAGAGGAATTTAGAAAAAAAAAAAAAAAAGTGTCAGCAGCATTAACATTAAAGCCTAGACCTGTAAAAGAAATATTCTCCACTAGCTAATTGACCATCGTATAATTACCTTAAGATTGATCCATGCATATGGCAATCCGGTGGGAGTATTGAAAGCACGTAGGAAACGTTTCCCTAGATCTTCGGCCAAATTAAGCAGCTGGTTCTTGTAAATTCCTTGATCCAACCCATTAGTAGGATCAGTGGCAAGAATATGAGCAGATACAAGCCCTCCAAGGACTCTTATATTGCACTATAGGTTGCAAGCAAGAGCAAAAAATCAGAACACTTCACATTCAAACTCTTGAGGATACATCAGACATGCCCTTTCTTTACAGGTAAACTTTACGCTGTAAGATTAATGTCAATATTATGAAGCTTATAGTTAGATACCTCAAATACATGTACCCTTGCATCCACATCAAATGTAAGATTCTCAGAAAGCCAAAGAACTGCCCTTTCAAATTCCGAGTAGTTACCCAGTACGATAAGACTGCAAAAAAATTACTAACAAAAATAAAGAGTAGAAATTGTATTCAAAATGATGATCTAATAATTCTCTATAAAACAAATATGAAGATATTAGGATATCTGTATTGATTACAGTCATAATTAAACAGAACAGACTGAGAAGGCCATACAATTACTAACTGTTGGTGGCAAATTTTGTAGGTGCACAGAAAGCATACAGAAATCAGGATTTTTTTTTTTTTGCTTTGAGGGGAGGGGGGTTCAAGCGATGATGTGAGTGGGGCACTTCTTTGCCAGAAATGGACCATCAATCCTAAGAATCAGGTGTTATCACCAAAAACAGTCCAACAATATTAACTAGCAAATAAAACAACAAAAACATTCTTGGGCACCAAAAATGGTTACCTGGACAATGATTCAATAAGTGTCAACGCTGATCCATTGTAGTTTTGAGGTAGGTGTTCAAGCTGAAAATAAAAAAAAATAAACAAAGAGAATTAATCTATGAAGTCTATGTATATTATGCACGGAAACGGTTGCCTAGTAAGTTTCTAAAAGAATCCTTACATTCAGATTCCCAAGCTCACTAAGTGAGTCAGTGAAAGTCTTTGTAAGAGGTCTTAGTTCATCATGCTAAAAAAGAAACAGAATGTGCAGTCAGTGGCTCATATATGAAAAGAAATTTTACTGATTTCAACAGTTACTATAGGTTTCAGACTTACTGGAAATGCATAAGACATATAGTTGTCGTAGGCATGGTAAAACCTGAAGATGAAATTAAACAAGCTTGTAAAATGGAGTGGCATCATCTTGGACTTACAAAACAAAAAAGATGTAGAATTCAAAATAAGATTATATTTGTTCCTTAACAAAGTTTAGATCTTTAAGGCATCGAACACTTGGGTTCAGTGCTACTAGAAACACACAGACACAAGAAGAGAAAAAAGAAACCAGAATTTCTCTGCTAACACCAATAAAGCAAATTTAAAACAACAGTCAACAGAATCATGACGACCCACAAATGTAAAACCTCAATAAAATGGATGAAGAAGAAAATCAACAAGAGGCATAAAATTGGGGAATACTACAGAGAGGTAAGAATAGTACGCTTCCAACAAAACCCACAATAGAATCCATTAACATTACATCAAGAAACCAAAACTTGTGAAGTTCAATTGAAAAAAAACAAAAGAGTTAGCTGATACACTTACATTTCCCGCACCTTTTCTCGCATAAATATCTTTTTTGCAGCTACATGAGGCTCGGTCCCTGAGATGACCAAGCCGAAGGAGGTGGCAAAGATGACAAGAAAAAGAATAACCCATATCCGGAGCTCGATTTTAGATTCGTGAGGGAGCATGTTTTTGATAAATTCATAGGCAAGAGATGAGATCCGGTTCTTTCGATTCCGTGGGGCAAGAAGAATCAAGAACGAGATGAAGATGAACTTCACTAATCAAATTGAACCTAAACAGGGATAGCTTGATGGCGATCAAAAAGAGTGAAAGCTACGAATCCAGATCAGGATTAGATACGGCTTGGTCCATTCCGATCCTAATCGTATCCCATTGCTACAATCATAGCCTAGTCTCTGGGAAGTGTAATGCTTATCTATCCGTTCCTTCTTTCTTTCCTTTTTCACCTATATCTTTCTTATACAGAAAGTAAAAGCGAACTCTGATTTGAATCGAGCAAACGGGCCAATTCTTCATCCGATTAATTGGTCTGAAAAATGGATTTTAATCACTACACGTTTGATTCTGCGCTGTTTGCCACATCGTTGTACATATGAGAGCGATTTTTTTTTTTTTTAATTTGTCTGAGAGAGCGAGTATTATACATGTGTACATAAGTTATTCATATAACTGATGATATTATACCATGTCACTAGATCATTAGATGAAACTTTACCCAAAAAATGAAATCATTTGATGAAACCTCTACATTAAAATGAAGGGGAAAAAAACAACCCTTGTGACTTTTTCTTATTACACGTGCCTATGGGTAGTATGACATTAAATAAATTTCATATGATCCAAAAATAATTAGATCAAGCAGGTTTCACCGTTTAAAAACATCAAAATTTTTTTATTGGTATGATTTCAGGTTAAGATGGAATATTTAAATTTATATAAAATTTATTTTTATATTTTGCCATCTTTTTCTTTAGATAATGTTTTATAATTTTAGTAAAACTATGAATCAGGGTTTGAGTAATTTTCTTTGTTTCTTTGAAATTTAGCCGTCAAATATATGTGATGACCTCAATAAGAAAAGAAGAAATAAGAAGGCAAAAAGTTGAAAACATGACCCCGGGGCGTGTTTTTCAACTAGCGTTCATACCACCTTTCCTCATTTCCCACCCCCCGCCCCCAATCTTCCATCATCAAGTCTTAGAAAACACTTCGATCCGGTGATGTTTTTTTTTAATCAATTGATCTATTGAAATGGTAAAACGGACAAAGGCAAATAAAGCTCCAACAGCCAAGCAGGAGATACATGCCAGTCTCTACCTTCCCCAAAGGAGACAGCCATCCTGGCTAAGCGATCTACAATTACATTTTACGATCCCCAAAAATGCACATTGCTTCAGAACCCAAAAACCTATAAGCAAGAAGCTGGATATCTTGGATAATACAAAGGCAATGGAATGAAATAAAAACACTCTGAACTTATGAACCACATATGAAGTAATGGTATCTATAGGATCGAGAGGCATCAAGTTATCTCGAAAACATTATTTTCAAGTGCTCAATCTTCATGTTTACCCAAAAACAAAAGTGCTCAACCGGAAAGATCAGTTTGGGTGTTAATCTTCGAGTAACTAGTTCCAATTTAAAAAATACAATAAATTTTCAAATCTATCCCTTTCAATCCTATCTTAATCCCACATCCAAATCCTTGGGCAAGTCATGACCAAACGGCAGGAGCTTCCAGTGTAAAAATTGGTTCATCAGGTCACGGGTTATCTCTCAACCTGGACTGACAAAACTATCAAGCACTGCATCAGTGTCAAAGCCAGACGTCGGTGGGTACCATCTACACACTGGAAGTCTCACTTCAACATCCATCGTTATGACTAAACTTGGTGGAATGTATTTTACAAACCTTGTATGATTTGCTCATAATTTCATGAGGTGCACTTTGGATGATCCATTGGCTTTTGAGTTTTCCTGCAGACTCACTTGCAGAATGGCCTACAGTAAGAGGAAAAAATTGCTGACAAAGAACAAAGGCAAGCATTGATATCCTTTACATGCTAGCATAGCAAAGAATGTGCCCTAGAATTTATCTCCATTGTCGTTGAACATTTGGGCTGGACAAGACAGGAAAACTGCACTTGCAGTGGCAACACCCTTCATTCAGAAGATATTCGTTGAAGCTCCACACAATTCCTAAAAAGAAAGTAACCCTAAAAGACGCAGGCGTCAGACATTTTGCTTGGCATCACAGAACATATGATTCAATAAACTGATGTTTGTATGACTTACCATATTCAGCAAGGTTTCCTCTTATCCACCTTTAAGTACAAATTATACCATTTCTTCCTTTGCCCATCCTTCATAGGCTTCTTATCTTTTGCTTGCTGACTCTCTTCTTTTCTAAACTCCTTGAAGGAACCTCTGACTTTGCTACTACTCAGACTCCGGGGTAAAGGTTGAGCAGTTGTGTATGAGGCGTGGATTGCATTCCTTTGCTGAAGAAGCTCATCAATCTAAAGATGGAAGAAAGGACAAAATTTAGCAGATACATTTTAACATAAACCTAATTAATTTTTAAACCTAAATTGTTTAACCAGACCATCCATGAATCCAACAGGGAAGTTGGGATGCAGATCCAAGGTTTAAGGGTCTTTAGCCATATTTCATTCACAAGGATATACAATCTATATCTATTAAGTCTTACCTAGATTTTAGAGATTTTTTTGGGTTTCACCTGTCAAGATGTAAGATTTTCGGTCCCCCCCCCCCCCAACCCCAAAAAGAAAGAAAGAATAACTTCCATGACCAGGATAAATTAACATGAACTGTTTTGCATCAAGGAAATCACGAGGGTCAAACAGATCATAGTGGTTCTTCCCAAAGAAGAAAAGACAGATTTTGACCTGAAGAGTTCTTCCAAATTGGAAGAGGTCCAAACAGCTCAACACTTACACCTCAAAATCCTCTAAAAGCCTAGTGGCCATGGTTAAAACCACAGCATCCAGTGCATGATCGAAGAGCTTTTCAGCCTTCTGCTTGCAGGAGCCCAGGAGATGGTTTCTGGAGTTTGAAGGCAGGCACACAAAATTATTTTGTTTGGAATCTTATCCACCTGAAGTGCAAAGAAGCCCAGGGGCACAGATTTTTGGGCTTCTATTTCAAAGATCCCAACCAAAATAAATTTCGTTGGACATGCACTTTTGACCCACAAAAGCCTTACAAGCTGCGTCACGACTTCTGCTCCAGAAGCTTACCCAAACATGCACCAAACCCAAAAAGACAGAAATGAACTCACTGACTGCATTTCTTGTGCATATCTACTTGTCATCTCCGTGAATTGTGCCAAGACCTGTAACATCACATGAAAGTAAGCTCAAAAATGTGCAGATTTCTTCAAGGTATAAACAAAATGCTTGTGTGTAAATCCAAACCTCTCTATACTCAGTCTCAAATTTTGCAAGCTCCATCCTCTTATTCAAAATCTGAGCTTCTACAACCCTTAGTTTCTCCTTTTCTTCTAGAAAAGTTTCAGCACAAAGTGCTTCTATTCTGTAGCTTACACTTCTAAAAAAGTTGTCACCTGATAAGATATACCAGAATACAGAAAGAACAACGCTCAGGAGTTAGGTCCCATCAGATCACATACCGAGGAAAGAGGAATGCTCATCTGGACAAAGTTGCAGATCTAACCATAGACAGCAAAAACATGGGTCCCAGCTTTTAGTTCAGTAATTTCACAAGGATGGAATCCTTCCAATTTTTTGAAAAAGGCACCATCAGGATCCTTTTTAGCTGCTAACTATATTCAGAAGCATGAGATTGATGAAAGAAATGATAAGAAAAGAGATTGTTTTATAAGTTCAAAATTATGTAATAAAAGAACTTGCAGTGCCAATGTCCCACCATACTGAATGATTGATCTAACCGGTAAACTTGGAAACCAAGAAAGTACAACCCAGCAGATGTGGACCTTCTTGTTTTGATACTGTCTTCCTGCACAATAAAGAAGTTCCGCTGTAAAATGCCCCCCATTAAGGAAGTAAACAACTGAAATAAAAATATAAGGTTACAAAATATAACCATGAAAGCCGAATCAATAAAAAAAAAAAAGGTGTATATATATATCCCAGGGAACTAATTAAATAACAAATATATTTTCAGCAAGGATACACATCAACGCCTACATCCTTAGATTCTACTCAAAGCGTATTAGGTTCCCCCCCCCCCCCTTTTTTTAACCTTTTTCAGTCCAGATAAAGTATGACAGGTTAGTGTTTCCAAATCTCAGGCAGAACTGTAATAAAAGGGAGTGGAAAAGGGGTAAAACAGATAAAAAAAATTTTAAAAAAAAAAAAAAAAAATTAAGGAAAACACTATCAATAAGAGAAGCATAACGGACAGCAACTGTTCTGGGAACAGTACTCATGAACAGCAACCTCTAGGAACAAGAGAAACCGAACACAAAGGAGCCAACAAAAGCAAGAGAGGGACTTTCACTTATCATATATGTCAAATACAATTTCTTAATTCATATAATTGAAGGGGGATCAGTTACAAAGGTAAAAGAAAAACAAGATAGTTTCCTAGATCCAAAACCCCTGGGAAACTAGAATAACTTACCTAACAAGGACTCCAAAATACTAATACAATTAAAAAAGCCAAAATATTTAACTCTACATAACTTTGGCTCCAAGCAATTCATAAAAAGAGGAATCTTTCACGACTAAACTAAGGCCAAAAATCTAATTTAGTTGTTATATTGTGATTATAAAAAATGGTGGAAGAGCAAACGAAGGCAGCGAGTGGTAGACGAAGGATAGAGCACGACTAAGATGGTGGAATCACCTTATTTTCTTTGTAAACTTTCATTAAACGCAGCCACACACATATCCACACAAACCCAACAGCACAAAGAACAAAAACAAAAAGACAAAAGGAAGGATATGGTAGCAGCAACATCAACAACGCTGAACAAGCAACACCTTCACTTACTGAAAACCTATAACAGGCTTTGTGTGAACTGCATAGGGATTCGCTCATTTCATTCAGGATTGGCAATTGGCCCTCTTCATATCATGAACTCTTCAACTCTTAACATCATTAGATCCAAATCTCCTTTGTCAGCACCCCTGATACGGGGAGAGAGGTAGAGAGAAAGTGTGATGATCAAGGCTACCAAGATCAAAAGTTCAAACTCATCCAGTCTCTCCCCTCTGATTTTCATTCAAGTTTTGCAAATCCTCTCCTTCCATATCTTTCCTGCACAAAGTTGAAGAAATCTGAAGACCTAAATGTAAAGTCAGTCCCAGTGAACAGAAGCAGAGGATGATCAGATCGATTCAAACCAAAAGTAGCAAGGGGGCATTGGCAGGTCCATTGGTAATGCCCCACAAACTGAATTATGCATCAGAGCTACACCCCTATAATCATCTCTAACTATGATATCTGGATTTCTTCCTTCAAGAAAGCAACATGCAAGCAACATCACTATGGTTCTAAGTAAAGATATTGTATCGCCCAGTACCGGTGGTTTTGCACTTTGTTGATACTGATAGTATATTGGTTGTTGCATGGTACAGAACAGGCAATGAAGTCCAAATGGTTTTGCACCTTGTTGATACTGATAGTATATTGGTTGTTGCATGGTACAGAACGGGTAACGAAGTCCAAAAATCCATTTTTTTCAAAGTAATATTAAAGCAAACCTGTCCATACTGCCAATACAAAAACTGATATCGAATCTGTTTCTGTGTTGAAAATACTCATTCCAATACCATGAACTAAAACCATGAGCATCTCCTCCTTCAAGTAGGCCTTCCTCACAATTTTTTCCTCAACCTCCTCTAACGATCATGCCATGGTCACTGTCACCACCACCAGCATCATCTAACCCCCTCACGAGGAAAGCAGAATTCAACAGCTGTGCCAGTGGATCAGCTACTGTCACCATGGCAGCAAGCATAGTAGCAATATGATGCCTCATAGTCAGACCTCTCTCTATCTAAGTCCAACAGTATTCTCCACTTCTGCATTCACACTCTCGATGGCAACTCTTTGGTGGCTTCCATCTAAATGGACCCCTCACTTATTAGAATTGGGGCCACCAACGAGCTTTCAAACAAAATCGACTGCAACATGGAGTTCATTGAGGCTGATCATCCTCTGCAACTCATCTGTCCAAAACACATTTCGGCTGTGGCAAAGAAGAAAGGGAGCAGGAAAAAATTCATTTCGTGGCGTTGGGAATTTACACCAATGACCTTATCCAGGATTTCATGAATGCTCACTATTGACAGTTTGGGTTCTAAAATTCATATGACAAAATTACCCACATGTTCAGCTAAAATTCTCTTATAAAGTTGGCATTCTGAATTATGCTGCAAATCATTTGTTATCTAGTAAGTAAAATTCAGATGGATCCATATGTAACACATATCACTTTGGATATCAACTACACTGATAAGTATCAAGAAACTGAAAAAGTGCATGAGCTTTCATGTAAATATGTAATATCAAAATACTTAGCAAGTATCAAGTATTGATCAGGAGACTAACAAAAACAAGGTGATAATCTCTCAATACTTCATGTTTCATATTTGTCAAATCGCAATTCTATACTGGTACTTCAGTATTACCCACAGTTATATCTCCGTAATATAAAAAATAAAAAGCAACTCAATTATTGATCCCTGGACAAACTGAAGACAAGCAATGACCTCTCAACACTTAATGGTTTCATATTTGCCATACTAAAATTATATATTTTTTTGGATGAATGAAACCAGAATTGTATATTGGTGACTCTGTATTACCAAGAGTTGCATCTTGGGGAACTTAAGCAAATATTCCAACTAGAGAAATAAAGAAGGCTATAGATACTGGTCAGTACCTGTAATGCAAGGCTTAATCCACCACTATCTTCCTGCTCAAAGTACAAAAGCTGCATAGGTTTAAATTTTTAGTAGCAGTTCAAGAGTGTTTTCATCTACAAAGCAATTATTTACATGAAACATTCTCAGAAGACAAATAAAATCCTCTGCTCTTGGTGCAAGGGCATCCCGTCGCACCAAAATTAGATTTTAAAAGGGCAAAAATTAAAACATTTATCACCTAGTGCTTAGATGGAATGGTTGGAATTATAAAAGGAAAATCTAAGTAATATTAAGTTTTTATGTGATCGAAGATAAATCACAATTTAGAAAATAGCACCAAAACAGTGCAAATGGCATGTCCAAGTTGCCCCAGGGACTTGGAAAGTCTTCACAAACCTTGAATTTGCCTTTGTCTGGTGATTGCACTCGACACACAAGTCCAGCTTGTGCTTCTTGTTCTGTTATTGTTACAGAATAGAAGTGAGCACACTGTTTCTCAACCTGTCCAAAATGAGAAAGCTTCAAATGCATTTACCACATGAAGAAAACAATAGTTTATTAGGGAGAAAAATAAAGCTATTGATAACTCACCTTCTTAAACAAGGGCTTTCCCAACTGGAGTTCATGAATAGTTACCCTCCCATTGAGTGCTTCTTCCAAGAGAGTTGGTGATACAGTGGTCTTAATTGGCACACCAAGTTTACTATTGTGTGGTGCATGTACAAACAGAAACAAACCCATCAATCCATGGCCCAGACTCATTACATCGTGAGCCTCCCCTACAAATAAGAAAACAAAATTCATTTGGACAGGGTTTACCTAAAAAGGGCAGCAAACATGGTATTCACAGTTCCCAAACTTGAAAGATCCAACTCCAATTCTTGGTTTTCGGATTCAACAGCCTGGGGAAGCCATTACATCAGTTATCAACTGATGATACAATTTATATAAATCATGAAGAACAAACAGATGAATGAAATCCGACAAAAGCAAATCATGTAACATAATGAAATAAGCTACAACATTATATAAAGCAAATCATCGTCAGCAAAGAATGGAGTGTAAGAACAGCACAGCATTGTAGAAGGGGGAAAAAAGAAATGTATGCTAGTGCAATTGAAAGTCACAAGCAAATGTTAAATGTTTTGTAAAATTACAATGCCACCGGAATACTTTACCTCAAAACCAGCTGCATCATACTGACGCCGCTTGTCTGGGTCAGAAAGAATATTATAGGAGAGTGTAGCTTCCTTAAACATATCAGCTGCTTCAGGATCATTTGCATTTTTATCAGGATGGTACCTGGAAAATGCATGGTTCTGGTGTGATTATTGAATAAAAGGAACAACTTGTCAAAAAACATACCATATCAAGGGCTGCAGGAACCAGAAGACAAACAGCGCCACCATTGTATGACTAGATTCAACAAGAGCTGACCCCAAACAGTTTCATACAGTATCCATGAAAAATCTTTATTGAAGATCATCACCAAGAAGCTGCATGATGCAATCTGGGGATCAGAAACCCCCAATTTTGGGTCGCTCTGGATCCATTTACAGTGTCATTTTTAAAGCAGCTCCTTTGCTTCCCAAAGCACTCCATAACAGTATACTCAACGGCCTTGTTATACATGCCCAAGACAACCACCAACAACTTATATCCAATTGGAGTAAACTCCCTAAAATACCTCAGATCCAACAAAATATCAAAATTCAACCATGGGAAACAGGCAACACAGTTACTGTGGAACTGTACAAAATGAACAATGGGAAACAAGTTCTCAGAAGAGAGGATCAGACAACTGATTAGCATGCCCATCCTCCCTTCCCCCCCCCCCCCCCCCCCAAATTGTTAGCCACTAGAAAGGAAGTTTAATTGGAAAGGAAAGATGACAATTTGAGGTAACCTTGCTGCCCAACTACCATTGGGAAAAACAAAGAGAAAATAACGAAATGGTATTCCATGAAACAATTCCATCACTAAGCAACAAGGACTCTCAACTCAGAGTAATGGTCTGATTACACCAGAAATTGACAAAAGCTTAAAAAATCCAAAATAGATGGCCCCCAATATATTAAAAAGAAATCAGATAATTAAACAATAACACATGTCTCCAATACCGAGAAAGTTAATTTAGGTTTGTCTGTTTATCAATGCATGACCAAGGAACCATATAATAAGTGGAAGTATTTTGGGAGGAAAATTTTTCCCTTTTTTAAGTTCATCAATAAGCATTACTAATAGAAAAGAACTGATGACAGCCTCCATCTTCCATCTTCACCCAGTTGTAAGATGGATGGCAATACTTGAAGTGTCAAATAACAGCTTTTTGCTTCATCTATTTCTATTTTCCACCATTGATTTCATTCACTTGCTGTTTTATTGTAATCACACAAGACCAGCATTGAAGGTCTCTCAACTTTATCCAAGTCAAGGAAAAACCAGAAAGTACACATACTTTAATTTATTGCTATCATCATGAGATACAATACAGCTATAAGAAAATAGCAAATACAGAGAAACAGGGGCCAAAAGAGCCTATAAGGGGGACCGAAACTGACCAAGGGGGCAAATTGGTCATTTTCACCCCTTAATTCGAGGAGTGTTAGGTCAGAATTATTTCTGAATTTTTGTAATTCTGTTTTTAAATTTTAATTTGGAGTCTTAGTGAGTAAGTCTGTCTTGTTTCCTTTTTAAGAGTCATTGAGTTGTAAATTAGGAAAGACCTATTTCCTAATAAGGAGTCCTAAATTTTAGGCACTGGTCTAGTAGCTTTGGGTTGCTTGGCAACCAAGTTTTCTTTTTGAGTCTGAGTCTTTTGTTTAGGCTATAAATATCCTCTTTGCATTGTAATTGTCAGATTTGATGATTGAATACAGTGAGTTTGAAGAAAGACTTGGTATAGTCGTGGGATCCTTGGGAGGGTGACCTGCAGCTGGGTTTGAGCTACCGTTTGCAACTTTTCAAAGCTTCTTCTTCTTCTTCAAGCACTCAAGCATTCATTCCAACACGAACCAGAAATCAAGTTTTGAAGGCTTCATCATCAAGTCTAGCAGCATCCTTCAAGTTTCCAATAGCCCAAGTAAGTTACAGCCCCTATCCAAACCCTAGAAGCCATCTCCCATCACCTTCTTCTTCCCATATTTTCAAATCCCACCCCAACTAGGACTCCCTCATTTCAGCCCCTTTTGCACTCCTTTTACCCGCATTAGAATCGCAGAAGGCCTCTTAACCTAGTCCTAATCTTTGTTTAACCAGATCTGCCCTGTTTTCTGGACTTTTGAAAAATCTGCAACTCATCTTCTTTGAGAGCAAGTTGCAGAATTTTCTGAGATTCTTAGAATTCAAACTCAGCCCCTTTCCTCTGAGTTTCAGACCTCAGAGCTACCCCATTCCCAATTGCAGGCCATCCCCTCATCAGCTCCACACTTTTCCTCAAACCCTAAGTCAAACCCTAGAATCCGCAAGCCTCTCTTTTCCTTCCCTGGTTCTGCGCAAACAGCAGCACATCCTCTTCAATAAACCCTAGTTCTTCAGTCCCTTAGAATCCCAAAACCATCAGGCCAAAACCCCTAAAACCCTAATCCCTGTCCTACCTGAGTTAGGAATTGACTTACAAGACGGAATTCTAAATTCTCCTATAATTTCAGATCTGAATTTACAATCACAGCAGCCTTGTAAACCCTTTACACCCTAGCCGAAACCTCTGAGTTTCCCAACTAGCTGCTGCAACTTGAAAATAAGTTCCTGAAGACAAACCCTAAATTCTGGGTTTACATCACAAATTCACAACCATTGAAAGACTCAGCCATAATAATACCACATGAGAGCTGTAGGAAGTGTTGAGACAAATGCACAACCATGAAGAAGAACAGGCAAAACACACTCCAACAGAATTTATCGTGGTCAGCAAAATTGCCTACATCCCCCCGAAACAAAACTAGATTCCACTATTTCCTGAAAAAAAAATTGGACACCACTCTCCACCTTGCAAAATGCTAACCTTTGCTTCTTGTTGTTTTTCCCTCTGGGTGACTGAGACAATATTTATAGGGAGACTCAATACCCTTATTGGTATATAATTCAAACTCTACCCTGTATTGACCGAAAACCCGTTCCAATTACAAGTACAACTCTGATTACATGGACCTGCAGAATACAAGGAGAAGTAGGGCAAGCTTTTTCTACAATACCATCTATCATTGACAATTTGTCGATGAAATACGACGGAAGCCATTTTCTGCCCTGTTCGATTGAGCAAGGTAAAGCAAAAAAGAAGAACATGGAAAGTGTCGACCGGGAAAAAGTCAAACAAAACAGGAAAGAAATGACCCGGTTGTCAGAACAGGCCTATCTGTAAACAATCAACAGAATTCAACACCTAACTAAACGTAATTTCAGCTTTTCTAGTCCAGCGGGTGATGAGTAAATGAATCAAAGAAAGAAATTCAAAAACTGTGGATTACAATATACTATGACCAACAAAAATTAAACAAGATATAAGTTACACAATTAATGAAAATCAGCTTACTTGAGAGCCAACTTCCGGTAGGCGCTCTTAATTTCCTGATCCTTGGCGTTCCGGGAAACCCCAAGAACCTCGTATGGATCCCTTCGTTGTTGCTTGACGGCCTCATTCTTGTCCGATTTCGAAGAAAAACCGTGAGCTGCCATTTTTCACTCTGAATCAGAAAAGAAGAAGGCGGCGGCCTTGCTACTGAAACCCTATAAACATCTCCGCTCGCACGATTGTCCGCAGCGGAAATTCAACTCTTGCCCACACATTTCCCCAGAAATGGATTAGATTCCAAATTTCAGTCTTTGGAGCGCAAACAAAACGTTATAGAAACCTACGGAGGTACTTGCGAATGGATTGGAGGAGGGAGATACAGAGAGGCCGTTTCAAGAACCTGCAAGCTGGAACTCCCCCATTAGCAAAAAGAAGGAAGGAAAGAAGAGTGAGGAAGGAAGGAGAGACAATTTATATATAGGTACGTGGTACCTGAAAGAAATCTCTTGGTAGAAAATGCATATAAAATTGAAAATCGCATCGCCTGCAAATATAGCAACTTTTGTTAACTAACTCAATTAAGGCGGGAGAAGGACAAGGATTGTGTAGTGTACACCGAATTGCATTTAAGAGAGCAACACCTGGATTAATTATTTTTCTACTTTTTCCACCCAAAAGACCCTGTAAAGTTGCCAAATTGCTTGGGCCATGTACATTATCGTCAAATCGAGATTTTGGACTCCCAGATCTAAAATTTCGGTCAAAATTGAATTTTGATTGTTGAATTTCAGTGATCGCGATCAAAATTTGGACTAAAATTTCGATCCGACGCCCCGCAATGTGTGGCCTGATGGTCCTGCACATTTAGTGCGCAGGACCCAAGCAAGACCCGTAAAGTTGGGCTGTTTTAAATAAGAGGGCCAAGCTGGACTCCAACTGATCCATTTGGACACTTTTTGGACAGGGAAGCTAGGTTTTTAAAATAGAAAGACCAACCAAGGATCTATACTCTATAGAAACTAAAGTCTGAATCACTTTTATGTCAAAAACGAGTATTATGTGTTTTCCTGATATTTTTTTATTTTATTTATATTTTGTGTACTTTATGTTGTTTATATTCTAAATTATTTTATAGTATTTAAATATAAGCTTTACACAAATATGGTAAAAAAAAGTATCGAAGAGAGCACTAAATAGTCTGAACTCTCGAGATAAACCCCTATTATCCCTTGAGCCCTCGCGGGATCGCGACCCTTTGTCCGGTCCATTGTAGCACGTGTGTCGCCCAGGGCATGAGGGGCATGATGACTTGACGTCATCCTCACCTTCCTTCGGCTTATCACCGGCAGTCTGTTCAGGGTTCCAAACTCAACGGTGGCAACTAAACACGAGGGTTGCGCTCGTTGCGGGACTTAACCTAACACCTTATGGCACGAGCTGACGACAGCCATACACCACCTGTGTTCTATGTTCCCAAAGGCACCCCTCTCTTTCAAGAGGATTCGCGGCATGTCAAGCCCTGGTAAGGTTCTTCGCTTTGCATCGAATTAAACCACATGCTCCACCGCTTGTGCGAGCCCCCGTCGATTCCTTTGAGTTTCATTCTTGCGAACTTACTCCCCAAGCGGGATACTTATAGTGATGCTATTTGCATAATGTAATAAATAAGAAGAAGAGAGAATAACAAATATGGTAAAACATGGTTGTTTGGTTGTGTAGAAACGTGGATTCTTGAGTGTCTAGGCATCATTTACAAAGTACCCAATGGTTATGGTATGTTGTACATGTTTCAGTGTATATCCAGTCAATTATCCATGAATGTGTGTGACACAAGCTCTGAATCCCTTACAACCATCCTCGCATTTCTCCATCATATAATTAAGAGGGAAGTTCGTCTCTGCTCCTCTCAGGGCAGAGCTTCTCACACATGTTTTTTTTTTTTTTTGTCAAAATTCAAATTCCAAAGGAAAGGGAAAGTGGGAAATCGACAGGCACCTTAATTAAGCCACTAATCACTCCAAAAAGTATTAAAAAGATTGCATTTTGAAAGCCGTGAATCACAATCTCCACTCATTGTAATTGTAATTAATTAAGTAAATTTTAAATTAACCTTCACTCAACTTTCGGTGGTTGGATGACCAAATCTCCTTAACATTTACAATGATTATAATCAATCTTAACCAACACAATTATTTATTGATAATTAAAACAGGTGATTCTTGTCTAGGTCCATTGAAAATGTCTATGGTTGGGGGAGATAGCACCTGATATGATATCTTTTATTCTTAAACATTTACAGAGCTCCACCTGTTACAATACATCAACCAACCCTAACACCTAATCATATCTAATCCATTTTTATGTGTTCCATCGGTGGTCTACTCATTTAAAAAGCTACATTAATAAAAAAAAAAAAAAATCCACACCCATTATGATAAAATAATGAAAAAGTCCTTTACAAGATTATGGTAAATTAAATCTTCTATTTAAGAATCATAAGGTTATCACAATTGGAAAACCAATGAGAAACAAGCAAAAGTATCCTTCACTACACACGGTAGTTCATAAGGTCAATGCTTGCATAGGTCGAACTCAAATGGGCTTAGAGCCCATTGAGGCTGATACCAAGTCCATTGCTAATTCATTTGAGGATTTTGAGCCCAGCCCACTCATATGGGCTTAGAGCAATCGAGGTGCAGCATTTGAAACCCAACTTACAGCTGGATGATTTGGGTTGAACCCAAAATGCTACTGGGCTTGTTCTTTGGGTCCATTACAGGTTCACATACAATTAGGATTTCATTTTTGTTATGAGCTAACAATGTTTGTTAGAACTATTTTTTCATTTTCTCCAAAGCTGCATTAAAAAAAAGGAGGTAAACCCTAATAAGCTGTTCACAAACCTGACCTTAGATTGAAAGTTTTATAAGAAAAAATTTTCCAAAAAAATTTAAAAAATGGTTTTCTCCAACTAGTCAAAACTTATAGTATTCTTTTTAAATAAATAAAATAAATTTTGTTTATTAGAACAACTTCATGTGATCATCAGATTATTGTTGATACGATAGTTGCGTGAGAAAGAATGAAAATACTAGGAAAAAAATAATCTTATATTAATAATTAAAAGAGAGAGGGATTCCATTTAAATTATGAGGGTCTCGTCATCAAGGTTATAATTTTTCATTATTTCATTTGAATAGTTTCAATTAGACAACATCATCTCATTTGATCCATAATGTCAAATAAAACATATTAATTAATTTTTATTATTAATGAATTTTAGGTGAAGAAATCATAAAAATATCTTAAATGGAGATACATTGAAAATGACATGGCAACCCCTTCTCCCATAGATAAAAGTTACAATCAAATATAATACACATAATCTCATATAAAGAATCACATAACAAACTATGTACGAAAACCTGAAGCAAGTTGGTTCAATTAGCAAAGACCAACACCTTGTAGTATATGAGGTTAAGAGTACAAATATCCTCGAAACTAGGGGCGAAGCCTTGATATATATTTAAATAATTATAAAACTATCCCCTGAAGGTGTAGCCGTGGTGGCGCCTAAAATCTAGTTGGATAAACCTCAATTTCGAAAGTGAAAAAAAAATATACACACTTTATCAAAATTCTAAAACATATTTTGACCATTAACAACTAACAATAAATCAACTAGAAACAAAGAATTAAGTCAATATTAATAATGATAGTGATAAGAATTAAGAACATTGTGGTCATCATTATAGCATATATAATCCCTCAAGATTTTAATATAACATTATTGTTCATCTTAGTATATTAGTATTATTATGCTATCTACAATTCTAGAAAAAAGGATTTCCTTATTTGGTTAACAATTGTTTAATTAAACTTATGTTTATACTTGCTATCCATCCATAGTTTATTAGTTATTACTCATCTCTAAAACCCTACTTTTATTTTCCCCATCTCCAGATAAAAGCATAGTATTTCTGGTTTTTTTTTTTTTTTGAGGGGATGTTTAATAATCATTTTTGTAAATTTTCAAATCTATAATTTGTTAGATTTTCGTCATGTTGGAACCTGGAAGGTGTAATCTATAATCTTAGTTGGATGAAGAGCTTATCTATCATAGGGTTCTAGGTTTTCTTCTAGTGGCAGCTCTTCCAGGTGTGGGGGTTCACTAAACATCATCAATTAAGAGACCTGACTTAATAAAATTCTTGCTTTTGTTAGATTCCTACAATTATTTGGATGGAACCATAGAAAAGCAAATTAAACGTATAGGAGATAATTCTTAATACAACCAGAAGGTGAGGAAACTAAATAGGTATTAACTTGCAGTGCTTGTGTATAGTAAATACAAGAAAGATTTCTCAGCTTGAAGCAGGCTGAAAATACATGCAAACCCTAAACGCTTTGGCCCCTTCGAGTTGCATGCAGTCTTGCTTCATTATTTCTCAGGCGAAAAAACATGGTTTATGTATTATATCATCAGATCATATTGCAGTTTAAGAGCTGTGCTGCTATATACCTTCAACAGTTTCTAAGTATTCAAGCACTGCGATTTGCCCTAAGCCATTGTCAGAGGATATTCAGAATTTTGGTTGCATGGCAAGCCCAAGTTGAAGCTCAAGACTTTTACAGCTTTGCTTGGAAATATGCAAAGGAGAAGGTTTGATCAATGAAGGTCTGTTCTGGATAGAACTGTTTGTGGGTGTCAAGGTGAATTTGCAGTTATCTTGTGGTACTGGGAGAAGAGAGGGTAAAGCATATGATTTTGTGAGAGGAGAGCCATTAAAGTATGCTTTTTGAGTGAATGGATTGAAACTAACTTGTGGGTCTTCAAAAGATGTAAACTGATCAGGTGTATAGGGAGAAGATTCATAGAACCATGGAGGGGATAGATGGAAACTGAGACCATGGTGATTCTGGAAAGGTTGAAGGTAATAGCTTAGGCTTGCTTTCCTTGCTTGGAGCTGCAGCCTTTTCTTCTTCAGCCTCTCCTTTTTATGAGCATTTTGGTGACCACCAAGAGCCTGTGAATTTGCAAACTCCTTGAAACAAAATTGACACTCATACTTCTTGTCATCTATTTCAGGTGCTGGAGTTGCAGTAGTCTTCTCCTTCACAGATTTCTGCCGAGACAAAGCTGTGTTTGAAGAACTTACACTTTCATCTTCTTCCTCAGGCACTCTAGAGCCCTGGCCATCATTTGTGTAGGGATCCACCTCGAAACCGAAGATTCGGAGCTTCTTCTCTTCAACATGGAAGGCTTCTCCTCCATCCAATCTAGGGGAAACAAGGGTAGTCTCTGCAACTACTTGGTCTTCCAACAGGTTCCTCTCCATTTTCACTTAAAAGTTTATGAGGATATGAAGTTGCCTAAATAGCTCTTACAAACAATAATGCTGTTGTTAGTTTACTTCCCTTGCAATTTATAGTGAACCCATTATTGTTCAGGATACAATGAACCCAAACACAAGATAAGTTTATAATAAAGAACAGTAGAAATATAAATGAGTCAATTATTAAAGGTGATGAAGAAAGAGGAAGAAGAAAAATCAATAAGAAATAATCAAATGGAAGGAGCCGTCATATGCAATACTGGATTGATACTTTTCCTTATTATAGTTAGATACGGTTCAAACTTTCCTCATCAAAGGGGATTCACTTTGTTTTCTTAAAGAGGAACCCATGGTCTATAAACACTTAGATAATTATCAACTTGGGCATTTGGACTCCAACCCCAGAAGTCAAAATTAGTGGGGATGCAATCACCTGGAAGGTGCTCAAATGTGCCAATAAAACCTCTTTCACTGTACTTGATTAGAATAATAAATGTTAATCTTCTTGACCAACTAATGAAAAACTAGATTTATGTACTGTCTTCAATTTAAACATTTGTTTATCATAAACAAATCAAATATTAATATGATCAAGTAGCATAATTGTGGGTACCAAGTCCCATCTGATACAGGATATATACAGGATTCAATAGACAATAGGGCACTAACATAATAAATATTCTATCTAGTTTTTGATCAGTGATTACCGTAAAGATGTTCTCATCTGCCACTTGACAAATGCATCTAAAATTCTCTGTAAGTGTCAACTTTGACCCTTTTCAAATTTGGGGGGTAGGTGTCAAAACAGAGGAATATTGGAAGTGGGTAATGATGTAAGCATTTATATATTAATAAGAGTCTACAACAACAAGATCTGAGCAAATCTTCTTAGAGCAGGGGAAACCTATATTTTAAACCCAACAGCATATGTCACCGCTGAATCCAATCGTCTGCTTCAATTTATTGAATAAGCAAGCTAAGCCATTTGGTTGGAAGTCAGTTCTGATTGGACACCACTCTTGTAAACATTAGAACAAGTTAGAAACGATTGGATTTGTAAAGAAATTCTTGTTCTCTTGTCTCATATTACATCTTGGACTTCTTCCACCAATGGTTCTCCAGCATTATCTTCTCTCCCTTCCCCTCCCCTAATCTAATCATGTTATTTTCCTGCTATAACCAAAGTCCAGGTAGGCTTCCTAAGTCATCAAGCCTTCACCATCTAACACATGGATCATATGATTGAGAGTGAAATCTTGAGACCAGGTGAATGGGTGGGTGGGTAAGTGACTGACTGATATTTGATAAGAGTCCATCTCATTTGATCACTTCACTTCATTTCATTTGAGTTTTGGTGGAGGCAGGAGAAGAGGATGGTCCCTACCCACCAGCCACCTAAATAGCTCCTTCTAATCCTTTCTCCTTTTTCTTCCAGATAAATCTTCTGGGACTAAAAAACAAACTAAGAGTACCAGAATTGACTAGAGGCTATGAGGTTGGAAACCCATTAACAAATTTATCTATTTATTTATTATGAGTCTGTGTGGTACAATAGTATTTTGATAGAGGGCAGGGCTGGCCACAGGAATTTCTTTGCTGACTAAGCCCTTTCTTCCCACACATATTGCAGAGCTTACCATGTGTGACGAATAGACAATTTAGATCAAATTTCAATTCATCTGGGATCCGTTTGTTTAGATGAAGGTATGCCTTCTCTCTGTCTGCCTGCACGGGTACCCAACCCAGAGTCTTTGTAATTCGGAAAACCTGCACAGAGTATTTGAAACATTGCAAAGTCTCCACCATTAATCAGTGAATCTGAGAAAAAAATGTAGTGAGAAATTGAAGTATTTCTACACTCACATGTGTGTCCACTGGGAAATCATCTTGCTGAAGGTGGAACATTAACACACATGCCACCTGTCATCCATTTGACAACAAAGGAACTCCTAATTAATTAAATGAAACAAATTATTATGAGGTGAACACAGCATTAGCATAACAATATGGCAAGTGGTAGATCTCCAATCTAAATTAGTACAACAAAGTCATATTTATCAATTGAAAACTTAAAGGGTAGAAATTTTTATATATACCGGGTCCACACAAAAAGGAAGGTGCTCAATATAGGGTCTCTAGTTCAGGCAAGCCGACAGTCTGAAATGAAAGCACCAAAATAAACTACTCCACAAGGTATCCCCATTGTCAATACAAGAAAGAATAATAACATGACGACTGGGGTGTGATGTGGCAAGCTCATCTACGAATGAAGTATCCATGACAATGGGTAATGTAGGCATCCTAGTTAATATATATTTGTACACATGAAAAAGAGAATCTTTTGAGCAGCATATCCCTATTAAGTACAGAACTGTAATTTAACAAGTAAGAAAAGATGTTCATATCAGAGCACTTTCAGAAAAGGGAATGCAGGACCACGGTGTCAAAAGCCTATGACCTGGCTAGAGCTATATGGCTAGAAGTAGCTTGGTCGAACGGTCAATGAATTCTGAAGCAAAAGAATAAAGCATAAATCTATCCTTGAGCTGCTTTACTTCCCAGATTCCCAAAACCTACGAGGAAATGCTACCATCACAGCACAAGAAATTTCAAGTGCATCCATGATCTGTTATCTTACTGAAATGGACCACAAAAGAACATACAGAAATGGAAAGTGCTAAGCATCTTGGAAAGTTGATGTCGTCTGCTCAGATATAAATTATTTGAAAATACTTTCATGGTTCTATGTTGTTCTCCTATTGGGTTTAAAATTACAGTGAAAGCATCCATTGTATACAACTGCTGCAATCTGAGAACTTTAAAACAGGAGCCAGATGCATTTCATTTGACTGAAACAGAATAATATAAAGAACTACAGTGTGTTTAAATAAATCCCAAACTCTACTTATGGAAGTCAGGTTTGACTGCATAACACTATCTAAGGAAGAAAAGACTGGTTGCACAGGGGCGTTGATCTGAAGACTGGAATTTCAGGACTGACATCAGAAAGGGACAGAATAAGCAGAATCCAGGGAGATATAAGATTACATATTTTAGAGTTGAGAGATCTCTGGTAACTCATGATTTAGGGTTCAATTTTGGCTGAAATTATGGCTTTGGGGTCTATTTCGTGGATAAAATTTTAAGGGAATTTATGGTCCACAGCAGGGTTCGATGGGCTTCGTGATGGATGATTTCAGAGGGGGTACAGCCGTACAGCAGGTTTCGATGCGTTTTGTTATGGATGACTTCAGACAGGGTAAAGCGGTGGAGATAGTTAGGATTCTGGAATTCGGCTAAGGTACGGTTTACATCAGGTGAAATTTAGAGGCTAACATGGACGATTAAAATAAGTTATGAAAGATTGAAGGTGGCTAGAAGTATTGCTGAAAGAAGAGAAGGAAACAGAGCTAGTTCATGGGGATTTGAATGTTAATCATGTGAAGCAATTTGGGAAAGCAGAACTAGAATTAAAGCGACAATGAGAGGCCCATGGAATAACTCACAGCCTGGGGAGAATCCACTCCACTACTTGGGCTGTCCACGGACTGGATTGAAATCCAGATCTGATGCGTACCCAGTCCATTAAAGACACGTGGATTGTCAAAATCTAGTCTGATTAGGATCCCTTTGATTACAAATTCCCATGGATGCAAAAATATACGGGTGAAGTGCAAACTACATATATGCTACATATGGCACATGATCCATATGATACCATCCATATACAGGGATTTGGAAGACATTATATTACTGTATGAGCCCACGCGGTCATAAACGAGGGAACAGAGGCAGAAAACAGAAACTGGATGCTAAAACTAGTTTTAATGATGTTAGAGCTAACCATAATTCTAACATATTACCATGGTTAATTTATTGGTTTGAAGGTTGAACATGATTCTATTATTATGTTGTTGAGTCAGTGTTCTAATAATATCCAGAAGATGTAGATTAATAATTCAAGTTATATGGGAAGTAGCTATCAAACAGATATTCTGATCAGCAGTCGAATATCTGGTTCTTAAATGCACAAGGACATCGAATGGGAAACTGTAATTGCTGCGTGGATGTTAACTGGATATGAATATTCTAGATTTGTACCAAATTTGGCCGGTTTGCTTAAAATTAAGTGTAGGATTGCATTCTATACAAGTTAGGCCTTAATCCCATGGGTTTTCTATGTGATAGGCCACTTTTATAGGCCTAAATCGTGGATTGTTAGATTGCATATGGGATTAGCCAGTTTCTTTTCTTGCTTGGTTTATTTCAAGTTGTTTTGGGTTAGTTCAATTGAACTGGTTCTATGTGGTTATTTTAAGTTGCAAGTAATTGTTGGCAAGTATTTAAGGGGTTGCAGTACGACTGTTCGGAGTCTATTTCACTTTCCTAGTCAGTTTAAGTTGCACCTAATGGGTTAAGGATATGGTCAGGCCTTCTTCATTTAGAAAGCTATCTTCCTAGTTTTCTATATAAGGTTGTAATAGGATGAAGTGTTGAAAATAAATAAGATTGCTATTTTGAGTATTCCTTAGCTTTGTGAGAGCTACTCAGTTTGCCCTTCCCATCCATCAAATTTTCATCTCAGCATATGCTGCAAGTTCAGGGCCATCTTCCAATCTTAAACCTGCTGTTCATCTACAATGAGTAAATTGAATCACTTTCCTATCCTTGTTCTTCCTCTTCTAATCCTCTACATTCCCAGACCTGAATTCATCCCCAGTTCATTCCCGTCATAAAAAAAAACCTTCCTCTTTTAATCAAACACCCCCTGCCCCTGTGGGAAACTTGATCTTTATTGCAGCTCCTATCTCTCACACACTCCCCTGCCCCTGAAGGAAACTTGATCTTATCTCCCCAACACAAGAAGGATAGAAAAACAGAGCAACGTAAATGGAATCATAACAGGACTTTTTATAGGCATGTCTGCTCTGGCAGTCTTCCTAGATTGCAAAGATGATGAATGGGACTTAAGAAAATAACCTTCTCAGCTAGCCAATCATTGTCCTAACTACTTGAGATTGGCTTCAAATTAATAAACAATATAACACTCGAATTTTATAGATATTACCATAATACAACAGAAAAATCACAACCACAGACCACAGTATCTAAAAATAGCTGAACTTTGATATAGACTTCTCTATTCCCTTTATCTTTTAGAATGTAATTGTAGACAACTAGTATAAGTTCACTGGATTTTAAACAGACAAAGCTCATAAGATCCATTTTGTGCAGCACAGAATTAATGGGTATTAGCTGACTCCAGCAAAGAAATAATCCTCAAGTGAGCATCAATCATATTACATTCCAAGAATATCTGGGACATAAAATTATAGGTCATGGAACCTTTAATCTTTACTCTTAAGACAAAATTAGTCCCAACACTAAAAAAAAATTCCTTAAAAGAAATCCTTCTGTGACCTCCTAATCATCCTCTTAATAGTAGTTACTTAGATTAGCTAGGTGGAAGTCGTAGTGGGCTATGTCCAACAAAAGGGGCCGAATATCATGTAAATGACACCTAGATACAGAAGTCATAGAAACCACACACATGAATACCCCTAGTGACCAGCTTCCTGATACTAATACACTGAATGTTGTTAATGGCAGCAGCACTTCCTGTGTAATGTTATTACAGAACCTCTAGTTTGAGCCATGCAAGCCCTAGCAGCTACACACTATTCCCGGTTGACAGCACATGAAGTTCTAGTAAATTTGTTCACAGTCTAACTCATTCAGCAGAAATAACAGACTGAAAACGTAGGAACTCTTAATACTTAAAAAGAGTTGTCAAAACAAAATTTTATAGTTTTAATTGAAAAAATAAAAAGAAACAGTACCGTCTTGGGTCCAATGCCTTTGTAACGACAGAGCTCGGCCTTGATTTCATTAACTTCCATGTCTCTTAAGTACTCCAAGCATATTCTACCATTCTTCTCTAGCAAGGCCCTCAATAGGTTCTTAATACAGGAGGCTTTTCTCCCAGCTAAGCCACCACATTTAATGGCATTCTCTATGCCTTTTGATTCCGCAGCATGAACCTTCATGCAAAGAAAAATGATTCAGTGCCCAACAAAAAAAATCAATACGAAATGGAGAGGGTGAGTGTGTGCGCAAGTGTGAGTCAGACGAAGAAGCAGAGAAGCATACATCTTCCCAAGTGGGGAAAGCCCGTTTAAGAGAAGCGAAAGCCCTTGAAGAGTTGGCATCGGTGGTGTTCTGGGAGAGAAGAATGCTTATGAGACCATCCAACACAGTTTCAGTCACAGCTTCACCTTCCCCATCCTCTTGTGGCTCGGATTTCACCGAAGGAAGCGATAGCGACGGCGGCGAAGGAGGAGAATCCCCCGCGTCAGTTCTAGTAGTAGGGTTCTTCTCCCATTTCTTGGAGCGATACTTGGCAAACTCAGGAGGAAAACCATGCAGTGACAATAAATCGTCCCTAACAGCTCGGCATTCTTCCGGAGTCGGACGAGAGTGAGTTGAGTAGGGTTCGTTAATGCTTTCGGAAGCTGCATTGACCTTCTTCTCTACAATCTCTGATTTAACGGGAGATGGATGTGATGGTTTAAGCTTCCTTTTCCGGCTTCCCTCCATAACCGCACTCTGGGTTTGGTTATTATGAATCACAGAGAGTAGAAGAATGCCGCGAATAAAATAAACCACGCTTCTGCAGAAATCTCTCTCTCTCTCTCATCGCCTATTCCAGTTCATAGGGGATTGGTCGATTCGTACCGGATTTCTAGGGTTAGTGAACCGATCTTGATTTCGAGCAAAGCTTCGGCTCAAATTTACATTTTTACCGCTAGGGTTTAAAGAATCGGAACCGGATCAGGGAATCAGCTGATTTGGAAGGTAGGATCCTCTGCCGCCCGGTGGTTCCCTCCATCGAATTTTATTGTCTCATAAAGGCCCTGAGCCCAGCCAACGCAAGAATCCGGATCATCACCCCGTCGGGGAGCACTCTTGGGTTCTCCACCACAAAAAGGTGGGCCCCACCACTGAAAATATAAAAAAATAAAAATAAAAAAAACCCTCCCATCACCACCCTGGCCCCCTGTTTTTGTGGTGGTGCCGTCTTGTGCCCCGCGGGTCGCGTCCGGCTCCCCGCAGCTGTCTAATGGTTGAAATCAACACTCTGCTGAGGCATATTAATATCCCTATCCTCCGGTTTAGTAAAGCCCTTTGTACCCAAAAAAAAAAAAAAAAAAAACCGTAAGCCCACCTATTTTCAGGGGACCTTACTTCAGTCACCGTCTTGTCTGTCGGATCCAAAATCTCGACTATCCAAAATTTTGTTTGACCGTAAATGCACATGACTGAAGCAATTTTGATCGTTAGTAAACAAACAGTAAGACAATTTTTTGAATAAAAGAGAGCAGGGGATCTGCTGGACTCATAGTCATATGTCCAATATAAATTCTTTGTTTTTTGGGGTAGAAACATAAGTTTATAATTTGTTCAACAAAAAAAAAATTAGAAGTTTTTAACTAAGAAAAAAACAGAAAACTTTAATTCACCGGCATACATCCCAAATTTCAGATTTGGATCCATTGGACTTATCTACAAGCTAGCAACCTAACTTACCAGTTTCAGACAGAAGGTCAATAATGTACTTCTATTGAGACAAATTGAGATCTTTGTGTTCTTGTTGAACTTAATACATTAATGTACATTTTTGTTTAACTATCTAACCTATCATGAATAGGTTGGTGGTGGAGAGTTTAGAATTTTTTAAGTTTAGTAAATTAATATTGGGTCTTTTTAGAATATTAAATTACGTCTGAGTTCCAAAGTAATTAATATCGTCTTCCACAATTAAGTTTAATGACCAAAATAGCCCTAAATATTACACATGTTGCAAGGGTTGAACGTACGACCTCTTTATTAAGAGGTGATGGTCTTACCAACAGAACAACTTTGCATTGGCAGGATTTCAAGAGTTTTCAAACAATATAAAATAGACATAGGAAGCATTCCACCAATAGTAACAACAGAGACAAATGAGATATTGATAAAAATCTTTGAGACATCAGAAATTAAGGATGTTTTTTTTGCAATGAAACCATCCAAAGTGCCTAGCCCAGATGGATTTTCCACCAGGTTTTTTTCAAAGGTTTTGAATCCTTGTTCTCGAAGACCTCTGTAGATTCGTTCAAGATGTTTTCAGATCAAGGAAATTGTACCCTACAATGAATGAGATGTTTGTATGCTTGATCCCAAAAATTAAAATTCCGGAAAAAGTGGAACACTATAGGCTGTCGATTAGCTTGTGTGGAGTGGCCTTCAAGGTGATCACAAAAATAATGGCAGAGCGGTTGAAAAAATTCCTAAAACCACTGATATCACCATCACAATCAGCTTTTGTCCCCTTTAGATCCATTTCAGATAATGTATTATCAGCCCATGAAGCATTTCATTTCTTAAGGAACAAGAAAAAACGCAAATAACGGTTCGTTGGCCTGAAGCTAGATATGCGAAAGTCATATAATCGCCTTAAAATGGAAGTTTATAGAAAGAGTGCTATTTTGTATAGAGTTCTCACATGAATGAATTGAACTCACCATGGAGTGCATCACAACTACATCCTATCAATTCTTGATCAATAGATGTGTCGAAGGCAATATCAAGCCTACAATGGGATTCCATTCCTCCATTCATATTCGTACTTTGCACCCTGGCCCTACCAGCAACTATCAAGGCTGCTGAGGTGGAAAGTTCGATTGAAGGTATGCGAATCGGAAATAGAGGTATAGCGTTAACTCATATGCTATTTGCGGATGATTGCCTCATGTTTTCCAAATTGAAACTTGATTCAATATTTTTTTTGAATTGTGATGCCAGTGGGCAAATGGTGAATCTACAAAAATCCTGTTTGATGCTGAGTGCCAATACCCCAACCCGCTTTTGAAGATGGGTTTGCTCGTGTCTCGAAGATAAAGTATGTCTCTCTTCCATCAAAATACTTGGGACTCCCTACAATTATTGGACAAGACAAAGTGTTATTTAAGTAGCATTTGCCCTCCGAGGTTATGCTGGCTCACATTTGCAAATCTAGTTACATGTACTACAAACTTTGCTTAAATCATGATCCAGTAATCATCTTCATTACCATGAATACTTGTTGGGGGCCCCATAGCGTGAACGCCAAAAGAGCACAAACAGACATACATATCTGAACCATGGCCGCCACCCTGTGGTCCCTTGGATTCTGGATGAGTGGACTTAGGTGAATTCAATTACTAAACATATAAGAAATGCAAAAGCAGATGCTTCATTCAAGTAATGAACAACAACATGACAAGGAAAAGAAGAACCAGATGCCATTAAAAGTTTTCATAGGTATAAAAGAAAACACCCAATGTATCAATTCCACACTTGCATTCCGAGGAGACAGATTCTGTAAAGCTTTTAGGAATTCCTTTATGAATGCCATTGTGGGGAAGGATGATATGGATAAGACTTGATAATTAAAAGGGGAAGATGACCTTGGAAAGAGCCAAAGTAGAGACTTCAAATGTTTCCTAAGAAGATAGTGTTGATGTAACTCCAAGGATCATAAGAATACATCACCTTAATTGTTATATTGATAATTTTCAGAAAAAAAAAAGAAAAACAAGTTTTTGATTTTACATCCCCTGATCAAAAAGTGGAGAATTTGGAAGTGAAGATGAACAAGAGGAGGAGGAAAAGGAAAAAAGAAAACCCCTCAATAATTACATTTACAATCAAAGTGGAAACTTAAGAGCTAAGTTGAGTTGGCAACCGATTCGGATCGGTGACGAGTCCGACTGAACGTCCCCGATTCCAACAAACTCTCCCAATCAACCTCCTCTTCTCCGACGCCGTCATGGCCGAAGCCACTCCTTCTCATCAACTGCAATATCCTCTTGGCCTTCTCTTTGCTTCGTTCACTCCCTCTCTCTTCCACTTCTCTCAACACATCCGCCGCCCCCGCATCCTTCGCCAGCGATTTAAACCTCAAACTCCCTTGACTCAGCGCGAACAACGCTCCAACACAGTTCTCCCGAATCGTGTCCCAGTTAGACTCGTTTCCCCTCAACATCCCCACGAAGCATTCCACCGCGTTCGCATCAAGCAACGCGCTTCGCCCCTCTGCACACGCCGCTAAGTTGCAGAGTATGAGCAGAGCTCTGCTCGCAAGGTCACCTCCCTTTGCCATGGCTAAAAGCGTCGGCACAGAACCCAACTTCACGAGTTTGGAACGGTTGCTCTGAACCAGCGAGAGATGGTACAGAGCAAGCGCCGAGTCGTGCCGAGCCCGCTCGCTATCTGACCGGAGCATGTGTAGCAGCGGCGGCAAAGCTCCTAATACACCTATGGCCATCTTGTTCTCATCATCAAGAGCCAGGCTGAAGAGGGCACCTGCAGCGTGTTCTTGCGCTTCAGGAAATCCTCCTTTCAACACATCTATTAATGGTGGAACGATACCCGCTCGTACAATCTTTACCTTGTTAATCTTTTCCAACGAGAGATTCACCAGAGATGCTACAGCGTTTATCTGAATCACAGAGTAGCGTGAGTTCAGAAGAGATTTAAGCACAGAGAGCAATTTTGGGGTACAGAGCGGAACCCTCATATCTGGGTTGGTTCTGGTAATCTTTCTCAGTGAGACCACCGATTCTTCTTGCTCGAACACTTGTAAGCTCTTAAGTTTAACGACAATCTCCTCTGCTTCTGGGGACATTGGGTTTAGGGTATCATCCGAAACGTTGTCGGATGACGAAGAAGTCGAATAACAAGAAGGTCGCGTAGCAAATGGTAAAGGAGTTCCTGGAGTCCCTGGAGTTCCTATAATCACCGATTCTTCAGAGCTCGTGTAGAAATGCATCGGCCGGCGATTCAACTCTGTCGCTGCGTAAGAATATTTGACTGACGGCTTCTCTGTTACTCCTTTAAGCAACTCTTCCTTCTCCGTATCTTCTTCTTCTTCTTCTTCTTCTTCCTGCGATGAAGGGTTGATTTCTCCGGGGGAATTAGTGCACGAACGAGCTTCTCTGCAGAGCAGACATCTGGCGGTGTTGGCCGTTCGACGCGATTAGTACGACACCAATTGAGAATAGTCGATTTAATGGCGATATTAGGGATTACAGTAGAAAAATCAGGTTTCGAGCCATCAGGCAGCACTGGAGTAAACCCCAAGTCTTTACAAACCTGAACACAGATTCGCTCGATAGTATGACCAGAAGCAACAATCACGGGATCCGCCATTAAAGACCCAGAAATCGGACAGGTGAATTCCTTCGGTGGTGGTTCCCTCCATTCTGATTTTAGCGAACCCGGCCGATACAAGAAAATCTTCCACCTACGCTTACCATTTCCCATCTAGGTTACTCTCCCTAACCTCTACTACTCTCTTCAGAAAACGAACTGCTTGTCTGATTTCTTACGAAATCCTGAAATAGACATCCCATCTTTGTTGTGGTAAACGACAACATAGGACCAGAAACCAGAAGTAGCTATGTAGCTCCCACAGAAATTCAGACTTCAGACCTGGTCTTAGCTTGAATCAGATATTTGCAGTTTTGCAGAGATGGCGATTTCTGTAGCAGACAAAGAAGGGTCGAGGTTGCTTCGGGTAGCTTTCTTCCTAATGGCCCATAAAGTTTAAAAACCAGAAAGAGATTGGTTACTGTTCAGTTACTCGTTTCTTCGACGAGTCTGAGTTGCAGATATTCCCAAAAAAAAACTTGTGGATGTGGTTTCGGAGATGAGAATCTTTTATCTTGCAATTTAATTTTCTTCAGTTCCAGAAATACCCTTCGTGTAAGAATATAATAAGAAGGTGACATGGAAAAGCTGACTTATATTTTAATAGATTATATAGTCCACGAGGGGCATGGGGTCATCTGCAAGTTGTCTCGTTTTGTGGGCCTGCCATTCCGGACCGGTATCAGTACGATACAAACATGAACCGGTTTGGATCCGCCGGCCTGTATCGGATAATTGTGCCTTTATATTCCATTAAAGAGCACTAAGTCATATTCTTTTCAAATACAGTCATACTTGGAAGGTCTAAGATTCGCATATACTAGTTGTGCTTCAAAATATCAAACTCTTAATCATCTCAGTCCTGAAAGCAAAAGAGCCCTCTATGATATTTGTTTGACGTATCGGATAAGGATTGGTTGTGCTGGAGATAAGAAGTCAATGACACTAGAGTTGATCTCGTATCGGTCTTGTATCAGTTTTGTAATTTGTCTTTTGTTCCTAAGGGTTCAAACCTGACTCCGAGGGTGTGTTGTCAATGGCAATTGGCAAGGCGACTTTTCTTAAATTTGGTTTGTCATTTTTCATGGGTTTTACTTATTTTTCCAGGCAGAAAGAAAATAATAGGAAGAATGTGAAGCGAGATAGAGAAGATGGCTGAGGTCAGAATGGAGTAGTTTTCAGATGGGTAAAAACCCAGTCTCTTTGTTGGAATTGACTAGTTCCTGAGGAACCAGGAGGGGGATTTGTTATGTGAAGCCGTGAAGGAGAAAAGAGAAAAGAGTTCAAAAGAAAAAGATAAAGTCAAGCTTCCAACATTCCCTTTTTAGATCCACTAAAACCATGCAATTATTGAGTCTCGTGTGTTTCTTACTTGCCTCTTTTTCCTTCTCTTTCACAGATACAATCACTTGCAGTGAAAGCGTGAAAACTAACATTTTTTATTTGTTGAGGCAATTCCGATTCAGGGTCTATCCAATATCGAACCACTACTAGGAATCAAGAGTGAAACATAATAAAAATCGATTTTTTACCAAAAACAAAAAGGTTCCCAATCAAGGGTGATCCAAACCCATATATGAATCCCAAGAAGTAAACCAAGATCATCACTACTGGTCCATTACTTAGCTGTTAAGGCAACCTTTAGATTAGCTTTGGACTGGGTCTTCAATGGTGGGTCATCCATTGTTTGTTCATGATAGCACTTATGCAAACGCCCTTTTAGTCCATCTTTCACATCTTGAAAGCTACCTTTGCCTAGTTGTTGCTGTCCTGATCAATGGCTCCACCATAGTCTTCTTTGTTTTAATTGGATTAGTTTCTTTTAGTTTCTTCTTCAGAGGTCTAATGGGTAGGGAAGAACCAAAAGTTAATTGATAATGGAAGTGGCAATGATATCATGTGGATTTGAAAAACGTATAAGACTTATTCTTCTCTTCTTCAATGTAATTATAAATCACATAGAAACACACATTAGTGCATACAAACCCAAAGTAAAGTAAAGATTCATATATGTTCTATATTAGCATTTCTTTGAAAAGATTGTAAAAGAAAGTGCTTTTCCCTTTGGGTAAATCATATTAAATCAAAACCAAAAGCTAGAATTAGGAGTCAAAGAGATAGCCAAGGTTCATGCTTCAAACAAGATATGAAGAAGCCACTAATGAATTAATTTGTGAAGATGCAGTTGGCTTAAAGTTGTATCTTTATGTAAAGAAATGTTCAAGTCCAACTGGGGAATCAAAAAACTCCAAAAACCAAAGCCAGATAGAATGAAGCTGATAAGTTTATATCTGTAATCTGTGACCTGTAACCTGACAAATAATAGAGAAAAAGGAATAGGGCTGTAAAGTTCAGTTTTACTAGCTGTAGCATATCCCTGGTGTTCAGAAATGAATACCAAACCAGATATAAAAAAACAAACAGAAATGGTAAACAAAAATCGTACAACACAAAAGTTTTGAGTGATTCCAGAAAAAGTGGTCTCTGGAACTGCAAAGAATAATTTTTCTACAAAATCAAAACAAGTAATACATCCAATTACCCATATAACCTTTTCAAATCAATACATAAATACAATTTTGGAATACAATATATTGAGTATTTCTTTTTTCAGATGATCCCAAACTTTAGTACTTTAAAACTCCATGAATAAGTCCATTATACACACTTTTTTATTAAACATTTTCTCAATCAGTCACATGTCACAATGGATGGCCTAACTCAACCATTCACTATTCATCAATGTTGTACCTTCAATAGTTAAAAAGACTATGTGAATGATAATTGTCTTGCTTTATTGTTAAATGTTATTAAAATCAAAAGTATGAATGAATATACAGAGATAAAAAAATCAAATTTGATAAGAGAAAAATCTGAAAATCAATCAAAATCTGAGGCTTAATTTGGTATGAGACCAACAGGGTCTAATAGACTGTTGGACACGTGAACCAACTAAGCAAACACATGCAGTGGTTGCTCGGATAGCTAGCCTGATGATGATGACATTGAAGTATTGAACAACACTGAAATGAACCATAACCAATAGGAGCCACACAGAGGGGGAGAGAACCTTATTTTTTAGCAAAATTTGGTGTTCCAAACACAATCATGATTCATGAGCACTGGGGTAGGGTTGAACATGCTAAAGTGGAGACCAGCATTATCACCAATGCCTTTTAAACTCAAAAGATGTTGGATTCAATTGTCATGTTAACTCACTGAAGCATCAAGAAGGTAGGATTCCTGTTTCATGGGATGTAGGGTTATTACTTTCATGCTGTCATCTGTCTAGCACAAAGCTATTTTCCCAAATAAAATCCTGTTAGCAGCCGTAAAGCTTAGGACCTGAAATAGTTGATAGTCTTGAGACATGATACAATAACCGTAATTTCAATTCTAATAAAATTTGATTAGCTACATGTCCAGGTGTTTCGGACATTGTGGTGACAACCTTTTATTTAGAGACAGTAAAACCAAAGAGGTCTTGAGCTTCAAGCTCTGTCCCAGCTGACTCTCACCCCCAACCCCCGGAAAAAAAAAAAAAAACTTCCCTATACGACCTCCAACCCTTGTGACCGATTTGATGATAACCCCAAAAATAGAAATTCAGCTACCTCCCAGGATACAACACAGACACAAGACCAAGACCTTGAAGTATGAATTTCAGTCCTAACCAATATTCATAGTCATCTCTTAGGTCCAACTGGGTTTTCTTGGCTCTTTCAATCTGAATCAAATTACCGATTTGACTTTTGTCATACATGGAAACTACTCCCAGATCGATTCTAATTTCTATCATTTCTTTATCTAGCTAAATTTTATCAGATATACATCTCAACTTTATCATTTTCCGATGAACCTTCCTACCATGGATCTTTTATTGGTAATCTACAAGTACTCCTTTGAGAAATCAATCACCAAAACTATCCTTACAAACATCCAGACTAATAATACACAGCCCCCTGTAGAACATTTTTTTTCTTTTTGGGCTCAAAAGAAAATATATTAAAATAGAGAAGAAAATACATTCGGATTACAGACAAACAAGCCGGATGGGCAGCATAAACCTATTCAAAAGTAAGCATGGCATCTACATCAAGCGTGAGTTCTCTGAAGCTAACAAAGCTCCTGTACAAGCTGAATAGTGGAGTCAAACTTGTCAAGAATCCACGAGCCATCCATCTTGATTTAAAGCCAAACTAGGAAATCTCAGTAAAACAAGACGCAATAACATTTCCTAATTGTACATTCACGCATAACTTACTCCTGATCTATCAGCAGATTCTCTCTCAAATTCCATTGAAGCTGGAAGCCCAACAATATCAGATGAAAAGCCAATGGTGATAAATGTGATATGGAGGTTCTTGAGCTGGTCCCAGATCATTTGCTGAGATCTAGGCTATACCAGCCAAGATGGTTGTTTGGAACGAGACAAAACAGCAACAAGAATCTTTTTTCTTGTATCCTGAAATCACAGCCCTCATAAGAAAAGGAAGTCAAACTCATTCCATAGAACCAATAAATACGTCAATCATATTATTTCATTACACCTAACAGAATAAGGCCCTATTTACCCAGAAAAACAGAAGCGTTATAGCCTTATAGGTACTATCGATATACTACCTTCAATAAAATAATGGAAGACATGATGAATGGTCGGGACCGACTATCTACCACTTTTCACATTCATGCAAACAGTATTATAATCAGGGTTACTCCAGTGAAATATCAACTCCTGGATGCTTCCAACTTTACAGAAAGTTGAGGAACTCAAAATTTTCTACTAAAGCTTGGAACTTTGGTTTATATATACAGTAAATAGAGATAATCACATAACTTTGAATGATTTGACGAGCTTCAATTTCCTTTCTTTTGCACTTTACATTACTTCAACAGTATTTTACGTCAATTAGATGGCTTAGGGGGCAAAATTCACATAACCTTAGGATTTGTCCTGGTCAATGAAGTGATTACCATCCAAGGTGCTTTGTCACTAGATGTCTGTCTGGAAGAAATCAGAGGAGAGCATTTAGTTAGTTGTTTTTCTCGGAGGGGGCAGGTGGATAGAGGAGAAGAGGGAGGGGTTAAGCCAACCGAGCAGGGAGAATAAATGGCTCAGGATTTGACCGGCTCCGAGCAGACTCGTGGTAATGAGATTGGATTACAGCTCAACTCGAGACCAAGACTCCTCACAACTCATACCAATAGTGGCACTGAGTTTCCAGAGATTGTTTGAAAAGGCATTGCAGGCCACCTTCCATGGAGTTGACAGTTTTCAAACTCATTCACCAGGTAACAAAACCAGAAACTGAAATGCATGCATAACAACAATAATAACTACAGTGGAGACAATGCATTGAACATAGTAGCATCAATGGGTATTCCCAGATCTTGGAGGTCATTGTTCCCATCTGTCTCAAACAATCATGTCCACATGTGGACTAAAAAAATGCCTAGTGCCAGCCACAATTGGAAACAAAGAAGACTGGAGATCATTTACTGCCAAGTAAAAAGAATTTCAGCAGATGTTGGAAGAAAAAAAAACTGGCCCAGTTCAATTTTCTGATCTTTCATAATAACAAAGTCCTTGCTGTTATACCATAGAATGTCCTTTTGTTTCTTCTTTAGTCTATACTTTAAATATCAATGATGAAATAACTTTCCAAAGTCAAAGGATACTCGTAGATGTGTCAATAATCCTGAATAAGATGCTATAGGAAAATAAAGGGGGAAATAAAGAGTGTCCCCCCCCCCCCTCTGGGAGGAATAAGCATTTGGGCCCTGGGCCCTAATAATCAGCACCCAGCCATGTGTTTCATGATAATTAGATCCAGACTCACTGTCAGATGAACCACGTTTGATAGACTGATTACACATAATCAGCACTCCTCCTGAGGCAACGATGCAGAGAAGTCACCCAAAGAACCTATTTTATTGTAAGCTTGCTTTATGTTGTGTTACACATGTGTTGGGCCTTTAACAGCATAAACTATGGGCAGATGATAGGAATACAATATTATGCTTAGTTGGCTATTTAAGTTTCCCTTCACCATTTACAGATTGAGATTTGGCTTCAACAGTGCTGCACAACAAAGCTTTGAACACACACCCGAACAGAGGGATTCTACTCCTGAGAAGCCCCCAATCTCTTTTATCTTCTTTGTACACTATTTTCCTGTATTACACCACTGTTTTGAGTCTTTCATTAAATCAAACTTCTTGTTATTTATTTAATCTGTAGTTAGTTTTGGTTATTACCTCTTTTATTTGCTGATTGCATACTGTTCATGTGATAATCAAATCACTGTAAAAAGAAAGCTGTGTGTCAGACCCCTCCATCTTTTGGTCATTTAAGGCCTCCCTAACCCTAAAACACTTCTTTGATCTAGGTTTACTTGCTGACCTAATTAAATTTTAAAATCTCCTGACTCATCTCTCTCTATTTTAGACCTGAAATTCTCAGATTAAAACTTTTACCCCGCCATTGGATTGTACTGATTTTCTAGGTATGGTATGATATACCTTAACAGCTTGAGTCTCGATACGGTTTTCAATCTCATCGGATCCACTAATTTGGTCTAACCTCGTTTTACTAATTTCTCAGTTTCAGCTTCAGATTCATTCTTTTTAAATCTGGGCGTTCTCAATATATCTGTGATTGATTCCTAGAATTTGATTCTCATCTGCATCTTCCGATAAATGTTGGGTTGATTATCATTTGAGTTGGGTTGGCTTGCAATCAGGTTCGGTAGATGACCTATCAATACCCGCAAGGTGACTGAACAACCAAAAGTTAGTTCAAGAGAAGTTTCTGCGCACACAGATTTTTTTAAAGGAGTTGGATCATCTATCCAAAAGAAATAAATAAATAATTAAAAACAAAGACAAGACCAGTCAGAAGTCATTTGACTCATTTGATTTGCAAAGGATGAAGTAAATATTCTATCTTGAGTAAGAACCAAATGGATTTAGCCAGACAGGGATAAATAAAGCTAAAACTCTAATCAACAGCAACAGACTGACAATAATGGAAGTGGGCATCAAATAGAAACAGAAGAAATATGAGGAAGAAGAATATAATATGATGGATTACAGTAGATTTCAGAATTCTACTACAACAGAATTATATGACTCACTACCAGCAAGTTATCAAAACATGTAACTCCTCACTGCAGGGTTTAGGATGACTAAATTTAGATAGTTGAAAATAACCAGAAATACTTAAATCCCCCAAACTAAGTGAAGATCTAAGTCTCTAACATATATATAAAAGTTGCAGTAAATATAAATTTAATATGTCTCAGAAGAGACATATAGTATACGTTCTATTGGTTGAAGGAAAACCTCTTAATGGTCTATTCAACAATATTTACAAAATGAATAGAAAGTGCCAAGCAACGAAGCTCAAGATCAACTAAAGAGGGAAAGCAAAAGTCATGTCAGCAAGAAGCTTGCGCATTTTCCAGACCATTTACCACCCAAAAAAATTTAAAAATAAAAAGAAAAGAAAAAGAAAAAGAAGTTATCCACTTTTTCATCCTTGAATAAAAAGCAGAGCTTCATGACTATCATTCTCGACAAATAAGGGTGGTATAAAGGGCTTCTCTTTGCAAACAGGCACTAACGTACTTGTCTCTAAAGGTATCTATCAGGTCATATATATCTTTATTTCCTGGAAAAGTAAAGTGCGTGATACTTACTTCCTCACCTCAAAGAGGATAGAAATTTTTCCAAAACCAAGTGTGATTATAGAAGGCAAAAGCACCGAGTGGTTCCTGCCTGCAGAAAACCAAATCAACAGGGTAAATATAAATGAACCAGTTCAAATCCTATGGGAACAATAATAGTTCAGGACACTGTCAACAAACCAGTGACTTTTAATAGCAACGGATATTGAACATTTACCTAACTAAAAATAACTGGAGAGTAAAATTCCAAAGACACATCTCTAAGTTAGGTAGCAGTTTCAGGGGAATGCGAAATTGATCCATCAAGCAAAGCATTTTGGAAGCAGAAGATATGCGTTAAGACTCCAGAAAACAAAAATATACCTGATTTGCATCATGGCATTGATCACCTATTAATAGATTAACAGTTACTATAATTACAATCCTTGAGAACAAGCTTCTAAACAGACATTTACACGGAACCACATATATGTTACTCCTGGGCAGGCTTTCTCAGGCCCTCAACATAACCAAGAGTTACGTTCTTTCCATCGATAAAGATAACAGTCATATAAGCATGTAAGATCTTCCAAGCCCTCTCCCTGGCTCGTTCACTCCCTCTCTCTTCCACCTCTCTCAACACCTCTATTGCTCCTGCTTCCTCCGCCAACCCTTTAAACCTCAAACTTCCTTTACTCAGTGCGTACAACGCCTCCACACAGTTCTCCCGAACCGTTTCCGAGTTTAACTTGTTTTCCCTCAACACCCTTACGAAGCATTCCACTGCGTTCGCATCGAGCAATGCGGTCTTTCCCTCTGCACATTTCGCTAAATTGCAGAGTATAAGGATAACCCTCCTTGCGAGGTCGCCTCTCCTCGCCATCGCTAGCAGTGTCCGCACACAGCCTAGCTTCACGAGTTTGGACCGGTTACTCTGGACCAACGAGAGATGGTACAGAGCGAGCGCCGAGTCTTGCCTACCTCGCTCGCTCCCCGACCGTAGCATGTGGAATAGCGGCGGCAACGCGCCTAATACACCTATGGCCACCTTGTTCTCGTTGTCAAGAGCGAGGCTGAAGAGGGCACCAGCGGCGTGTTCTTGCGCTTCAGGAAACCCTCCCTTCAACACATCGATCAACGGTGGAACGATCCCTACTCGAACGATCTTTACCTTGTTAACCTTTTCCAACGAGAGATTCACCAGCGATGCCACCGCGTTTATTTGGATAACTGAGTACCGTGAAGTGAGGAGAGGTTTTAGCACAGAAAGCAAACGTGAAGTACAGAGCGGAACTCTCATATCTGCGTTGGTTCTGGTGATGTTTCGCAGTGAAATCACGGATTCTTCTTGCTCGAACACTTGTGAACTCCTGAGCTTGACGACGATCTCTTCCTCCTCTTCCGTCGACATTGAGTTAAGGCTCTCGTCAATTACGTTGTTGGACGACGAAGATGACGAAGGTGACTCAGGCATAGCTGCACTTACCGCTTCATCGGAGCTCGTATAGAAGTGGGGCGAGCGGGGATTCAACTCGGTTTCCTCGTTAGAAAAACTGACTGGAGTCTTCACGTTATCCTCCTCCGAAACCGAAACCGATGACTCTTTCTCGGATTCTTCTTCTTTGATCTTGCATTTGAGGGTTGATTTCTCAGGTGGTAGGAGTGCACGGGCGAGCTTGTTCGCGGATCTAAGCTCTGGCGGTGTCGGTCGTTCAAAGCCATTGGCGCGGCACCACCAGTCGAGAACAGTGGATTTAACGTCGATTTTCGACCTCTGCTTACTGCTCTCCATCTTAATTAGTAGTTCTCACCTCTCTCTCCTACACTCTCGGAGAACTCAGAGACGAAACAAGTACAACTTGTGTTTCCCACGCCTGCATCCGTATAACAGAAATCTCATCTTTGTCGTCGCTCATAAACAGAACAGAATCCTGTAAAATTTGAGAGAAACCATTAACCAGGAAATCTCGGCACAGGACGATCGAGCTCCCGCAAAGAAACAAGGACACATTAACACAGAGAGAGATGATAGTAACCCTAGAACAGCCCGCAGAGGAGGCAGTCACAGCCAACACTGTCGAGAGGTCTTCTCCCTAATCTCATTTCTTTTCTCCTAGGAGCTTGCAGATTTGCAAGAACGACGATTCTGCACGAGCTCGGCCGACAAGATAAAAAAGAGGAAGTTACGACTACGATTACGATAGTCCAAATAATTCAAAAGAAACAAAACAGAAAAGAGATTCGGGGGGTCCGTTTGGTAACGTGGATAGCATCATAAATCCATAATCACGTGGGCCGTTGGGGGGGCTGCCAGGGCAAGCGTCACCATCACTATCAAGTTGTCTCCTCATGGGGCCCATGCTTTGGTTTTATAATATGATATGAATGAATTTAGCCCAGCCCATTGGCCCCATTCTCACCAGCTGTTGGTCAATATAGCCTGAATTGCATTCACATTTTCTCTTACGTCTCCCATGAAATTTCAAATCATTGTCTTGTATTTCTATCCACGTAGGGAAGTAGTGATCAATACCATCTATGCTTTAAACCCAAAAAAAAACATCTATGCTGTACAAGTAGAACCATGGGCCCTGGCCCTTTATATGAAGATTGGATCAATCATAAAGACTGATTACCTGATTTCTGTTCGTCCAAAGATCGACTCCCTCACCTTACGTAAAGACTAAAGACTAAGTGAAAAAGTTCATATATTTCGCCAACCAAATTTCCTTAATTTAAAGCCTTGCTATCTTTTTTTTTTTTTTTTTTTTTTGTAATTAGCTTTGCTATCTCATGAACCAAAAAAATCGCAAATTTTACTTTATTCAAACTTTTTCCACTTTATTTTTTTTTTTTTCTTTTTTTCTGCTCCACCTTTATTTATTCCAGCAAACACGTAGTAACCACAAGGCATTGCAGACTGAAGTGACAGCCGTTGAATGCACCATATTCTTTTCAAAGTCCAGCAGCCACCGGGTCCAAATCTGTAAGATTCGCGATAAAGAAGACTCCATGAGCCATTGGATGGTCGATTAAAAGCTTGAGTACTGGACCATCCTATTAGTCCTTTAGCTCACACGTTACCGTCACAATCGATTAAAAGATTCTTCGTTTGCTTTTTAGTGGTGAAAATTGGTTTTGCTTAAATCCATTTAAGTATCGTTCCTCCCTTGGATTAACACACAGATCAAAATCCCAGTATCGCAAAGACTTGCGCGCGAGTTGGTTGAAAGTAGAGAAAAAGGAGAGGTCAGAAGCGAAGATGGCGGCAGCAAAGCATGATGGATGATCGGCTTTACTTTTGGTGAGATGATAGACACGAGGGGTGATGTTAGAATTCGAGCATCTCTTTAACGACTAAGTTCCTGAAGAAGCACGAAAAGGAGGCGAGGAGAGTTGTTTGAAAGGGAAAAGTGGAAAAAAAAGGAGGGTGGATGTCGAACAATCCACTAACACCACTCAATCATTAAGAATATTATGTTTCTAATCTCTCTCTGTCAATACAAATAGAAATGCTCGCCAAACTGCCACGAAAAACAATCACCAAAACTCTCTCCTCGCAAACAGCCCGTTTGGGAATTATGAATTCAAAATAGAGCCTACTCAAATAAAGTCGCGGCAAAGTTCACTAATATTTAGAGACTTTCAGGTTTTCCACCATTTCCCCTCTTCTGAATATAGAACAAGTTGATCCTCCAGGAGTGGCAGCTAATAAGCTTTACATATCTATTCAATCTCTTTTAACTATGAGAAAACAATTTCCATACGCTCCGGTCCCAAAGGCAATTAACAAATTTAATTTCTACATCCTAATCCAAAGCAATAGTGAAGGAAATCCCAGTAAAACAACAATGGGATAACATTTTTTTCATTGTACATCTCCACATAACTTACTTAACTCCATATCTACCACCAGGTTCTCTCTCAAATTCCATTGAGGCTGGAAGGGTTCAATCATCCATCAGTAGGTTGGGCACCATCACAATTTGAGATTAAAAGCCTATGGTGACAATCCAGTGTGGTCATAAAGCTTATCATAAGGAGGGAAAGGTGATACCTATGCACCGCAACCTATGGTCTACTAGTCCAAGATTGTCGTTTGGAACGAGGCATTACAGCAAGAAGAATCTTCTTTCTTGGACCCTGAAATCAACGCCCTCATAAGTAAAGGACACCTGACTCATATCAAATGCTGATGACTATGAATAGGGACACATAAACAACAAACAATATCATGATATATAATAGAATAAGGTACTAAAAATGCCACTGAAATATAACCTTCAGTTAAAACAGATCAATTATATCCCAACCCACAAATTCTCACCATAATGTATCAAGGTTGCTCCAATGGAATATCAACTTCATCAAGCATTTCCTCCCTTGCAGGCGCAGGGGTTTAGGGTGGGGCAGTGCAGAGCAAGTAGAGATTGAAACAAGAAGTGAATGACATTGTAGATCCCTTTCCCCCATCTTTTATCTTCTTATGGAGGTGAATGTTCAACTAAATGGAGAACAGCCACAGAAATGATCTGGGCTTCAACATCTCAACGTCCAGCTGGTGGCCAGGCCATTTCAGAAACGTACGCAGCCAAACAATTACTTCAAAGTCAGGAGAAATGATAACATAAAGAGGGGGGCAGAGTGAGGAGTGTGGAAAGGGGTGAAGTGTCTATCTAAAACTCAATAAAATTTGGGCAATAAGGTTGATAAGGAACCACCAAATTGGAAATATAGCCACTACTAATATACAGGTGTACAAGCCATCCATTAGCGGGTTCCCTGACCCCAAAATGGAGGCTTTAAAGCCCTGACACCCCATTTTATGTTTGAAAAACACACACACCCCAAAATTGAATTTTCATTGGACACATCAGTCCAATTTGTCACTGAAAACCGATAAATCACTTCTTTTTTTATTTCTTTCATATTTTGATATGGATATTTTTGGAATTGAAAGAAAAAAAACACTGGTTTAACAGTTTTCAGTGACAAATTGGACTAATGTGTCCAATAAAAATTCAATTTTGGGGTGTCTATGTTTTTCAAACATAAAGTGGGGTGTCAGCACTTTAAGACCTCCATTTTGGGGTGCCGATTATGCTCTTAATATAATGGCAGTTAACATTTGGAAGAAAAAAATACATGAAACTTCAAAAACATAATACAAAACAGCAAAAACACTCTTTTTCCTACTTACAGTTATTATTTTAGAATTTAATAATGGCAGTTAACATTTGAAAGAAGAAGAAAAAAATACAGGAAACTGCAAAAGCATAATACAAGCAGCAAGAACACAGACAATCCAAACAGCAAACAACAAACACACCAATACACAAAACGAATGTTATTCCGAAATTTATAGTGAATACATGAATTAAATGTAACTGTACCATGGGTATTCCCAGATCTTTGAGGTCATTGTCTCCCATCTGCCTCAATGCAGTCATGTCCACCTGTAGATAAATAAATGCTTAGTGCAAGCAACAACTGGAAACAACAAAGAAAGGAGTTCACTTACAGCAATGTACAAGAATTTCAGCAGATTGCCCCAAAAAAATATATATTGACCAAGATCTGTTCTCTAACCTATCATAACAAAGGCGTTGACATTAACTAGCCCAACCTAAAGGCGTAGTTGTCGACATGTAGACAAAGCATTATGTCAAGAAACATCCTGATGAGAGGCCATAGAGAAGGAAAACGGGGGGAGGATGGGGCTGGGGGGAAATAATATTAGAGGGCACATTTTGTGCCCTAACAATTAGCCCCATGATAACACACTTTCAGACTTTACTGTTCAAAGACACTCATCATGATTAAATTGTATCCCTAAGGCTGCGTTTGTTTGCAAAGGTGGGGTGGGAAAGGAGAACGGGGGTTTGCTGGGGGGGTGGGGCCCTGTTTCCGTTTGTTCTTGCGGACTTCTCCTTTTTTTGGAGTAAATCTCCTCTTTATTTTCCCCTTTTCCCCCACCTTTATTGGCTAAGTATTCTTCTGCCAAAAAAGTCATGACTATTCCATATCAAGTACAGCAAAACTGTAAGAATTACACTTGCACCCAAAAATTAAGAGGTAGAAATATCATGGATACAGGAAAAATTTTAATTTAGTGCTACCTCTCTCCTCTTCTAGTTCCTTCAATATGGATTATATCCGGGGGGTGTGGGGCGGGGGGGGGCGGCCCCCCACCTCCAGCTTATCTATGGAAGCAACTAGTGTTCCATCCAATATGATTGTATCTTATCCATCCTAGTTTTGCCACTCATCCATCTTAGCACCCTCATTGCTACATCGAGTTTATCTATGATTCTTTTTAACTGAGGGAACAATAGTCCTATAAAATTTTCCTTTAAGCTTTAATGGAATACGCGATTACATCGGCCCCCACCCCCCCCCCCCCCCCCCCCCCCCCTTTTTTAATTCTTTGGGAAACCTCATCTTCTAAATCACCTCTTTTACTTATGATTGAACCTAGGTACCTAAAACAATCACTCTGAGGAATCTCTTTATCGTCAAGTATCACCACCTCATCATCTGCCATGGATACAGGAAAATTTTTAATTTAGTTTGCACTCCATAAAATCAACCATATAACAACTATGGGTTCCATATCCTTAGACATTATACTCAAAACCACTCAACTACATGTGTACTGATCCTGAAGTAAGCTTTGAGATTCTCACCATATGATCATACATCAAAGCATGTGGTGCCTAACACCACGCCCCCCACCCCCCACCAAAATAAAAAACTGCAAGGTTTGAGATTCACTAAGATTTCATGGAAGCTCACACCACAAAATATCTCAGTTTCACAAATGTTGAAATGAAACAGCATGTGACGGCATGCGATAATTGAATCATATAATTTGTTTTCCCAAAATCCTGCATAGAAAGTCATTTTGCTTTTTTTTTAATAAAAGCATAGCATCAAACATTTCATCAAGTTTTGCCAAGGTGGACTCCTTTTCCAAATCATTGTTGCACAATGCTGGAACAGTTGCTTGGGAAGTATATGAAAGTATTGTGGGAAACAATGGGGTGTATCGTAAGAGATTCAAAAGGGTTCTGCAGAGGACTTCAGAAATTTCTTTCAGTATACTATGATATTGCGCTTTTTGATACAGCCTGAGGCAAACTTGATCCCACAATTGCAACGGTCAAGTGGTATGGATCCTACCCAAAACTCAATGTGGCAGTGGTACATGGATTTTAGGAAGGCAAGAGGTTGACTTATTTATAACATTGACTCTGATATATTTGACTCTTTGACTTTGCAATGAACCATTATGATGTAAATAGTTTTTTCTCTGTATATTCCTAAAGCATATATAGATTGTTTTCATTGGGTTACATGTTTTCTAGTACTAAACATTGTGTAGAACAGGCTGTATCAGAGAAAGTTAGAGAGGACAGTACCAACCTAGGGTCCAAAAACCAAACTACCATTTTGGATGTGATTTTAAAAACTCAAGGGTTCCACTAGAGGTCCAATAGAGTTTTCTAGAAGCTTTAGGGCCTAGTTTGGCCATTTGGGCCTTGAAAGCCTGTCTTCAAACATGACGAAAACAAACAGGTGTCAGTTGTAATATTTCAATATGCATGCCTGATCAAATCTTGAACCTTCCATCTTACTTGTGCTATATTAGCAAGACATGTGTGCTGACCCAACAGCTCAAGCAATGCTGGATAATTATCGAATAGAAGTCATTAATGAACTTCAGAATAGATTACTGCAGCCAGGGCATCAGCAGCATTAGCCAGTTTACCAACTAAGCCCTCTCATATTATATATTAACCAACTGGCAATCATACTAAGTAGGTAGTCTAGACTACAAGATCAACTAGCACCAAACCATTAGTTCACCAGGTATCAACTATAATACATGCACTTTTAACCACAAACAACAATTCAATCTCATGTTCCCATCACATATATTATGTTGTAATAGTCATTTATTTTCATATTTCCTTTCTTGGGGAGTGAATAAACAAAATTATCAGGAAAAAGGTGCGGGTACAATAATGACACAGGGTGCTGAACTTGACAAATCCCAAAAAAAAAATTTAAATAAATAAGGATTCAAGGTACCAGAGGATGTACATATATTCTAATCAATATCAAAAAATACTAGTATGGCTTTATTAAATAAACCTGACAAACAAAATACAAAATTAACCAGTCCCACAATGAAACATATAATTAATGTTAGATTACTAGCAAAAGGAATATTTTAACATGCACTATCCCCACCCCCCCCTTCTCATCCTATGTTTCTTAACAAATATGGATGGTATAAAGGGGGCCTCCTTGCCCACAAGCACCAACTAGCCTCCAATGGAATAAGGTCACAAACATATTTCTGGAGAGGTTTAAGTGTGGATACTTACTTCCTCAGCCCGAAATAGGATAGTATATTTCTCCAGACCAAGTGAATGTAGAAGGCTACCAACAGTAGTATGTGCTTCCTCGCCCTACACAAAACCGAAGGACTAGTTTAAATAATACAGAAACTATAGTAATTAGAATTTTTCAACAAATGGGTGACTTTGCAACCAGTCAGCATCCAAACACTTACCAAATTAGATCATTCAAGGAAAAATGCAACCAGAGTTAAATTCAATACATGCACCTCCCCAATGGTAATGGCAACAGTTTCATGGATAGCAAAATAGGAATCAGGCATGAATAGCTTGCAGTCAAATGATATGTATTATAGTGAGTGCAACACAAAGTTTTATCTGACTTTGCATCAAAGCTTGATCACCAGTAACATTTAGCAATAAGTTACAACTCTTGAGAATAAATTTTGTTCTCTAAACAGAAATTAAAACACAATCATGTTAATGTCAGACCTTCACAAGTTTTCTTACGCCAAAATAACCAAGACTTACATTGTTCCCTTGTCCCCTTGAGAAAAATGACAATAACATAACCATGAATACAAGAGATTCTGTTTGATGACTTATAAATTTAGCAAAAGTTCATTGTTATAGTTCAAAGCCAATTCTTCCATATTTCATGGAACAATCTTAATATAATTTCAAGTACATCAAAACTGATAAATATTAGTACCTATGCCCTAATACTCATTGCTATCATTTTTTCTGTTTCTATAACTTTTTCTCAGGGGATGGATAAGTGTAACTTTCAGATAATGGAGTTTACTCTTTCCCCTTCAGCGGAATTGGTTAATGATTATTTCATTCATCCAAAAAAATATTTATAACTCCAAAATATTATCAAATTGATTAAAAATATAAAAGTAAAAAATAAAAGAAGAAGATGCAGGGGTGGGGGTGGGGTGTACAACAACCAATAAGTATTGAAAGTAATTATAACTCCAAAATATTATCAAATTGATATAAAAAAAATAGAAGAAGAAGAAGAAGACGCTGGGGGGGTGTATCAACAACCAATAAGTATTCTACAATCCACTCATCCTAGTCCAGAAATACAGCACGTAGGATGCTTCTCCCACACAGGAAAAGAATATGCATATGTTGATGGATTGAAGCACATAAAATTAAGGGCAACAATCAGATGAAGTGTTACCATATATGAACTCCTCTGCATGACGCCACTTGGAGGAGGGAGTCGTGCAACTGGTTTTGCAAGATCCGGAGCAACACCAGTTTTTGTCATATATATTGGAGGACCCATATACCTGGAAGAATCAAGGTTGTCTTTGCTCATATAAGATTGTCTAGAGGCATCAACATTTCTAAGTGATGACACCTGCCGTCGGTCATTCATATTCCTAGGAGGAGAAAGACCCCTAGATGTCCCTAAATTTCTATAAGGGGATCTACTTCTCATTCCATCCATGGTCCATGATGAATAAGATTTCCTCAGTGAGTTCATATGAAGCAAATCATCTGCACTCCTTCTTGAGGGAATACGGCTCACAAGGCCATTGACCTTCGAGTCTGGCATTCGTTGTCGTGAATTAGTAACTGCAGAGTGTTCTGTTCTTTGCAGCTTTCTTTGGCGGTCCATTCCATATCCCCTGCCCTCACTCCTTGTTCCCCTAGACATGTTCTTCCGTATCAACTTCAACCTCAGATCATCTCTGCCAATCTGAGCACCTTTAGTCATTAGTTTAAAAACAAAAAAAAAGAAGTCAGAAAGGAGAAAAATCAGATGAGAAACAAAAAAAATTGCAAATTAGCACTTCCATGGTAAGGGAATGAATATGAATTATGAATTAGCTTTTTACCATTCACAACATCATAACTTGGAGCCCACTTATTGCCATCTCCCCGTTGTCTACAGAAGATAATAACTCATTACTTACACGGCGAAATAAAAAAGAAAGCTCCAATTTAACCCAATTATACTAAATACTTGAATAAATTCCATTTCTCATGATTCTACACCACCTTGAAAGGCCCAATAAAATGTTCACAAATTGAAAAGGTAGAAGTTACCCAAATCCTCATTAATGGTTGAAAAAAAAAATTAATAGAACAAGGTAGTCCTGTAAGGCAAGTCGAACACACCGTTTGCTTTTAGGTTGGTTTCCATATACCAACTGATTGTCCACATTACTTCCTAGCCTCTCCCTTACTGATCGCTTACCCCGGGATGGTTGTACATGATTAGAACGACTACTATCTACTACCTGTCCCCGCCTCTTCACAACCTACAAAGTATTAACAAGCAACGAACGCAATTCTAAGAAAACAGTTCAGTAACCAAGTGAAGAGAAGAAGCAAAAACAGAAATTTAATGTTTAACAACCAAAACCAATCAAAACCTGGCCATAAATTACTATCAAAAGCCAAAACATACGCAAACTCTGATTCAGTAAGGAAAATAACGAGAAGACCGTACCTGACCACTACGCCCCAGAGTTATCGTGACCTGGGGCCTTGACATGTCTTTCTGAGCTACAACAGGTCAAGTTTCAGAAGCTCTAAAACCCTAAGTAAACCAGTTTACAATCCAACTATTGAAATCAGGAACGGGAACTTCACTGCCTTCGAAATGAAGAATACAGGAACCCTAATCAAACCGCCATCATAGAGAAGAGGAGAGAAGAATATAAAGACGAATAAAATAAAGTAGAAAAACCCGAGTGGGTCTGATGGCGAAGAACGACAGGAAACAGGATCACCGCGTTTGTATTGTTTCGGTTTCTTCACAAATATTTTCAGGCTTTCAGTCACAATAGGCTGAAGGTACCGGTAAGCTGAGAAAGAGAGAGTTGTGGGGCCCGCTGGTGGAGAGAATAATTTTTTTTTTTTTTGGTAAACAAAAAGAGGGGATGTAGTAGCCGCGACCTACGCAATGCTCCGACTTTTATCGAGCAATGTTCGGACTTTTTATTGCAGTAAAGCACTGGCCTCATGGGGCCCCACCGGAGGCCTAGTATAGCATCACAGAAGCCGGTAGCACTCATGCCCAGGCCAAAGAGCACACAATTGTCCAATGCAAGAAATAAAGGAGCAGAGGGGATTCGAACTTGAGACATGAGGTTTACCAAACCACTTGGTAGAGTGAGCTTGGGACCACTAGAACACCACCCCCGGTGGTGAGAGAATAATACTTTACAGCTTTGCTTCGGTGGTGTAACACGAGAGATCCGAGGATGATCCACATTCAATTGAAAATGCATGCCTAAACTCCCCTTATAATTTTCATATACTAAACCGGTTCAATGCATTAGCATAAAAATCAAATTCATTATTTTTTTTGGTAAATTAAGAAGAAGAAAAAAAAAAATCAAATTTAAGCATATATTTGAAGAAAAGCCTATGTTCTTTAGAGTTAGAGTGCAATGCAATTAATTTAATACTCTTAATTAATTTTCATGTCATTCTTTGGCGAGAATGATATGAAAAGCCATCATTAAATTGTTCTTCTTTTTAAATATAAATATAAGTTTTATTTTCTATTAAAAAAAATGTAAGTTTCATTTTTTGAGACATGTTGATACATCTATATACTAACATATTCAATCCACTTCAAAAGCTTATCACTTGCATTTCTAAAGAACTAAGAGTGTTTCATATAAAAATATAAACATGACAACAAATAACACTATTATTTTCCTTTCCACTCACTCATACAAATTTTGTCTTTTAGATGAAATAAATATGTCTCTCACCCTCGTCCATTACTATCCCAAATATAAAAATACCTTTGTCTACAAAAACAGGAAAATAAACAACAGAACAAATAAGGTTAACTTTGTTTTATACATTTTTATTTATTACAATACAAGAAATTTGGTGTATATGATACACTGTAATGTACTGAGCCATTTGATGGGCAATACTTTTTTTATTTTTTTGGTGGAATTAGATGGGGGCAATACGGGCATGACACATGGGGGCATGAGTTCAACGTTTCAGTGGTCCACGCTCCACCGAGGTCTTGCTTCGTCTTATATTGGGGTTTGAAAGTCTGCCTTCTCAGCTTCATTTGTCGTGGTCAAGTGTGAAGAAGATCCCAATTAGTCAAAAGAGGAGTAAAAAAAAATATCTCTACAAGCGACGTGACACAAGGGAAATGCAGATATTTATGTATTGCTCAAGAACAGTTTGATGCTGCAGCGTGAAGTCTAAACGGAGAAGTTTCCTGATTCCTGAGCATGTCATGCAGGGAGACTTGAGTCTTGAAAGACCACATCATGGTCTAAGGATAGGAAGTTGGCATCAACCTTCCCCTCTTGAAATTGTTTCAAAAGAAAGCCTATCGCATGTTAATCACACCAGCTAGCAAAAGCAGAATCAACACTAGTCCATTTTCTCTGTTGTTTCGTATAACCGATTTGCTATTGGTTTTCGTGTTCTCTGAGAGCTTTGAAACCCAGAAAAGGGGAATATTTAAAGCCCTGCCTACGCCTTTCAAGGAGCTGATCTAGTGAAACAAGCTCATTCAGTATACCACCAAAACTTAATCCTTGGCCGTGAAGCCAACTTAAAACCTGAATACTGATCAACCATCCTTGGTTGATATGCTCAATCAAAACTTTTGAAAATAGGGTTTCCATGGCAAGAAGGATTCTGCAATACCAAGCAGAGGGGAATATATTTGTCACGGAGAACAGCTCTCATATGTGTTGATAACACTGTCGAATAGTTTAATTCCAGGCTAAAACCATCTAGACTAGATTGGTTGACTAGGGCCAAGACTAGTGTTACAAGAAAACAAGGAGCAAAGAAGACAAACAAATAAAAACGGAAGACTGAAGAACTCATTTAGTGAATACGATAAAAATGTACACACATTTGAGCATAGCTCATAGTAGTGAAGTCAAAATTCTAGATGGTTACATATTAGCTGTTGCTTGCCTGATTTCTTCCAAGGCGATGGTCTGCATGGAGAGAACAACATGGTGAGATCAAGCACTGAAATGGAACAATGACAGCAACAATGACTATGCAATAAATAAGCTATCAATTTAGTAACTCCAGAAAAGTACCATGACTAGATTGTGTTAGATTTCCACTAGCTCTGTTGCAGTTTAATAATGAATAATGGTTTTCATTTGTGCTTTTGTCTCTTCACTAGTTAATATCCCTATTTATATAACAGACTCTCCCTCTCCTCCTCTTCCCCCAAGCAAACCAAAACAGAGAGACTTGTGTTAAAAGACGTACCTGCTCCTTGCCAGCGAAATCATTCTCCGGTGTCAGGAATAACATGCAGTGACACTCCTTCCTGCCCAAAAAATATTCCATTGAGCTACAAGGCTTGGCCATAGTTAAAACTTGATTAAATCCAAGCTCAATGTCAAAAAGTCATTGTCAAGAAAGCAGATGATTCTGCCAGATACAAGTTCAATATCTTCATTTTTAAGGATATCAAGTCTCCCAACTGTAACTCATGCAAGATTATCTAAGTTCAACAACAATGTCTTTATACCTTTAAAATATATAAGTTTAATGTGATATAAGAGCTTGAACAAAACCTCATTTTGGTTCAAATGTGAGTTACATGAAGAATAAATTAAAAGAAACAAAATGGAGATAAAGTTAATACGAAAATTCAAGAACAACAGTGGGATTCCAAAAGGGTAAATTGAAATTCTTGTAATTTTATGGAACAGTAAATTCACTTTTTACCATCTCCCAGTGCTTTTTTCAGGCTGATGCCCAAAAGCCGTCATTGCATGTATTAATTGAAAGTCATGGAGATTGATAGTTGTAAGTTTCTTCTCGTTACAATTATTTATATTTGGTTACCCGCTGAACTAATTTTAGTACAGGGTAAATCACCTTTGGAGTTTAATGGAAGATTATGGCCGGGTAACTCAGTAAGAGCTAATGTAAGTTGAATAAATTGGGTCTGAATTCTTTTGGGAGAGAGGCCTTATGCAGGAAACTCTAGGTAATCTTCTTCCTTGATATTTTGTTCTTTTCTAATAATTCTCCGAACTTCAACTTTACACCTCTTGTATATCTAGTTATTAATGTCATTTTATGTATTGAATCTGATCCACTATCTTTTTTAATTCTTAAAAAACAGATTACTTTTTTTCTCCTTGTTGCCTGAATGTTGTCCACAACATTAATGTAAGCCAAATACCCTACTGGCTTATTCATCCTCAAGGTAATGGCCAACAATTTTGACCCTGCTCTCCAAAACAGCCAACTAGAAAACTATCTGAATCGACTAATTCTATGTTCCAATAGCATCTCTGGTTCAGTTGTTTGCCTCTTTCTTTTTTCATCCTTTCAAATTTCAAGTTTAATACCAATCTGAAATCACTCCACCCAGCATCTCCAGTTTCTCTAATAAGACCCATCTAACACACTATGTTTGCTATACTGGCTCCAACTATTCAAGGCCACAAATGTTGTTAGTTTTAGCAACATTCTTTACATGCTCACTTCTCTCCTTATTTTCTGTGCACTATTAACTCCTTTTTGCTTTCTACTTATTTCTATCCCTTCAGCAGGCCAGAGTAAGAGGGGAATCCCCTGTATCTGCATCACAATTTTCATCCTGTTTTCTGATAATAATGCACTTCTTCAAACAGACACATTTAGCATGGCCCTTTGGAAATAAAAGATGCAAGGTAGAATAATGTTAGGACCCTAGGGATGAGGCCATGTGGAATGAGGGTTAGATAGGGTTACCCTAGGGATGAGGCCATGTGGAATGAGGGTTAGTTAGGGTTATTTGAGATAATAAATAGAGGGAAAGAGGGAAGAGAGAGGAATGGAAATATTTTGGAGAGTCTTGTGGGCAGCCGTAGGCTGAGGAAACACCGTGAGGTGTGTGGGGGTGACTAGCACCATAGAAACCAGAGTCTATCTTGTTATTTCTTGCATTCTTATATGAATTTTTGGAAAATATTATTAGGGTTTTATCAATTGGCATCAGAGCATTCACGATCCCAGGGAGGTAATGGCACTGCCTTCATTTTTTGGCAAAGGAGAAAGTCAGAGATGGATTCTAGAAATTATGTTGTTTTTGGGAGAACCAAATCGAGGAAGAGCAGTGGCTAGGAGTGGCGATCCAACATTTGGAAGGAGAGGCACTCGACTGGATTTATAGCAAGAATTGGACGACATTTACTTGGACGGGATTCAAAAGAAGCCCTGAGGTGTGAGTTTAGTGACAGGAAACAACCGAGATCAAATTTGGAGATAGACACCAACCAAGTTGGATCAGAGTATAGTATCAATGTGAATGAATCGCCAAATCGGGCTGTAGAGAAGTTGGAAAGACGAAGATAGGACTGAGTGAGGATACCTACCAGACCAGAGTGGAGGAGCAATATTCTGCGATAACTTCGAGATGCGATGAAGTGAAGAAGCAAGCCAGGTTCAGTCGGCGGCAAGTTGCAGGCGGCAAGAATTTTTGTTCGTAGGAAAGGGAGAAGACGACGCTGGTTGAGGATTTTTAGGGTTGGTTTGAACCAACTCAAACCGGTTTACGGGTTCGGTTCACTCATTAAGAGTCCAGGTACTTCTAAATTGGGCCCAACTCAGGTACACTTATCCTCCCACATAGGGCCCAAACGAACCAAATTTAAAGATTGGGCCGCTTGGTTCCCAAAGAAACCTCCTTGGGCCCAACCTATTTCATTAACCCCAAGCCCATCTCCTTTCAATACCCCATATTTCTTAACCCATTCAAACGAATTATCTTGGGCCCATTCCACTTTTATGACCCAAAGCCCACTTCTCTTGATTATTAATTTGGGTCCAATTAAGGTTCAACCCAAGACTCAGTTCGAACCAATAAACCAGCGATCCGACTAAGCCAAGAAGAGGAAAATCCATCGTCTTCAACCTCTGGACTGCAAAATGCAATGGGAGGCGGCAACGATGGGGCTGCAGCGACTGAAGGGGAGATGCAATGCTCCATTACGGCAAAGGAAAAAAAAATTTCCAGACCAAGCGTTTCGCTCCAAGTCTGATTTTGAGCAGTGGGTGTGTTATTCAACCTGGGAGGACGATATTGAATTACTAATAACCGGCACCATCATACGACTAAACTTCAACAATTCCATCACCTTGGGGACAAGGTGATATTCGAGGGGTCGATAGTGTTAGGACCCTAGGGATGAGGCCATGTGGAATGAGGGTTAGTTAGGGTTACCCTAGGGATGAGGCCATGTGGAATGAGGGTTAGTTAGGGTTATTTGAGATAATAAATAGAGGGAAGAGAGAGGAATGAAAATATTTTGGAGAGTCTTGTGGGCAGCCGTAGGCTGAGGGAACACCGTGAGGTGTGTGGGGGTGACTGGCACCATAGAAACCAGAGTTTATCTTGCTATTTCTTGCATTCTTATATGAATTTTTGGGAAATATTATTAGGGTTTTATCAAATAACAATAACTTGGACATGCAAATATTTTGTATTTTTCTGGTGTGAAATGTATCCCACTTCCTGCTACAAGTTAAAGAAACAACCATCATCAGCAAATCCAGACCCAAAACAAACAACCAACCAAAACTGTACAAAAAGAAAAGAAAAGAAAGCTCTTGCTTGAGGTTCAGGATTGACTACTTCACAAATGGCAAATCAACATAACTCAACCTCTCAAACCTAATAATGAATGTTGGTAAGATTTTTGGCTCAAGGATAAGGTGGCATCTCACATTCCCCCTCCCCAAGTTTCTTTAACTGACTCAATTCTAAAGGGCTGCCCGGGATCCTGCAGTTCTGGTGCTTCTTTTGAAAAACAAAACCAGGAACAAGATTACCATTTAGCATATAATCAGATGCAAACACATTTGAAAAGTGTTAGCCTCCAGCATCTAATCAATGAATACTGCAGTGTACAGCCAGTTATAGTCAAAAACTGGCTTTCATTTGACAACGGTCAGAACTAAAGTACACTTCCTCTTAAAAGTCAAGAAATCTTATCGTAGGATATCTTTCAAGGAAGTTGAGTAATTAGTAATTTCACATGACTTCTGGAAAAACAAACACTTGATGATGCAAACATCACTGACCAAAAATCATATCTAAAAAAGCAGCCCCAAGGGGTTCAATGTAGTTAAAGCATCAATACACGCACAAACGCAAAAACTGTTTGCAGCGAGTAATATCCCCAATTTAATGGTTCACTTTTCAAGCAATAAACTAGCTGACTCAGGAAAGACAATCTTAGATGGAAGGCTCATGCACAAATAGTCTGTTTAGTGACGCTGTTTAGTGACCAGGAGAGAAATAAATGGGAAGTCAACATGAAAATATCAATCAATATACCAGTGAACATAGAAGAAAATTCGACCGAAATTGACGAAATTTTGACCATTTCAACATTACAACTTGTTTTTCCTTAGTTTTTGTTGATTTTTATCCCATTTTCACTTTTTTTCCACGACTCCTTTGCCTTCAAACACCTCTTTTGCTCCTTTTTTGCCTCTAAACACCTCCTAAGCCACAACAGCTACAAAAGAACTCCGGCAACAATAGAATGTGAAGCATGAGCCATACCCAACAGTTCCAAACTTCCCCTTTTCTTTATTTTTGTTTTGTTCATGCCTTGAATGATCTTGTATTGCCTTGATATTAATATATGTTTAGCCTAGGACTATGATCTATGATTGTGTTTTGTTAAACTTATCTTTTTATTATTTGCTACCATTTTTTTATTTTCTAATTTTAATAATTATTTTCTAAAATTATGTATTTTTATTTTATGTATGTATGATATATAGACTTTAACTTAATATATGTGAGACACCATCAGTTAATCTAGTCGGTCATTTTATTTCGTTGACTTGTTGTATACGTAACCATTCTACCAAACAATTCATGTATGCTTATGATTCTATGCCTGTATACAATACATTTTGCACTTATCGGAACCAGTCATTTGTTAGTATACTTGACTGAAATTTTCAATGGTTTTTCTTTTTTTTTGCAAAATACTAGTTCCATTGTGTTTACTATGCTTGAAATAGATAGTATAGAAGAATCCAAATCATTTTGAGTCCATATGAGGCCCGAAATTGAAGTTGCAATTTCTAGAAAAAAGTGTCCAATTTCGACCAAAACATCAAAATTTCGGCCTTTTGCAAGGTCGAAATTCGTGTTTCAATCAAATTTTCTTCCTTACCAGTGAATAATTCAAAAGCATGAAACATGAGTTTAAAAAATTAAAAACATAATAAATATATCCAACATTTATCAAAGGAATTAAATGTGCCATGGATAGAAGCCAATAGAAAATAAACACCACCCCACCCAACCCTCCCCCCCCCCCCCCCCAAAAAAAAAATCAAAAATACCTGCACAGAAATGAAAAGCAGAATTTTCCAGTTAAGATTTAGTTTATGCATTTCAAGTTACGAAGTGTCTACCTCTCCCTCATGGGAACACAAGGACAGTTCCAAAAGCCCTGTCCTGCCTCAGCAGACTTGTCATCATAATGCCTGAAATATGAAGTCAGAGTTGCCAGGGTTATGAGTCATGACATGATAAATGAAACAAAGTTCATCTTGATTCCATACAGCAGATGTGATTTTCAATAGGTAAGAATGAACAGAGGAATACAAATATACAACATGATCATAAAAACAATATTTACCTGCACGGGCAAAGTGGTGCTCCCAAAGAATCCTTATGGTCTGCCAAACCCTGAGAAATTCCACCATAAATTGCTTTTAGTTTTTCATGCTTTTCTGTATAATCAAACTAACTGGTTTTACATGAGCACACTAGAAGAAAAAAGGAGGAGGGGGGAAGGGAAGGTGTACCCAGTGCTGCAGGATCTAGGAAGGATCATAATGTATACAGTTTTACCCCTGTTTTCACAAAGACGCTAACTAAAACCCATGAGTCTGTGACTACTAGGTCATAATGGACCAACCTTTGCACCCCCTCTATAAGCAGACTAGAATGGTGTATAAATATAATAGAGAGATAAAGACATGTGGATCTCAATATCCAAATACACTTTTTTCATCACATGAAAGATAAGAGGTTTTTGGTTGCTTCGAGCCTTCAGCACCTATATCAAGTAGCAGTAGCAAGCTTGAACTCTCCTCTTCTATGATTCAGCAGCACATGTTGCTTAATTATCAGCTTAGCAACATAAATATTGATGTAAACTGTTTCCAGGGGCAGCATAGGGCCTAAGGTTACTTTTCCCAAACCCTATGGCCCCTAGTCATGCTAGGGTATTTTGGTCATTTTGACAATGTTCGTGAAGTTCAAGATTAGGGTATCATTGGATCCAGCTTGTTTCAGGACCTAGATCCATCTTTGTTTTTTAATTTGAGTCAATATTTTGTGAGTCATTGAAGAGTCCATGTCTAGGTAAGATTCCTAAGTTGTGAAGGAATCTCCTAGTTTTAGTCTGTTTCTTGTTAGAATTCCATATCTACTCTAAGAATCCAAATTGGTTCCTTCTAGAGTGAGATATGAAAGAATCTTTGTTTGACTTGGAGTCTTGAGTCAAGTAGGAGTTTAAGTTTGATCTATATTACAAGTTAGAGTCCTAGTATGCTTTCTTTTAGGAAATTGAATGCTTTTATGTTTCCCTTCATGTAGGCTATAAATAAGCCATGATAAAATGTAACAAACAATCTTGAGTTATTGAATAAAATCAAAATTTGAAGGGAAGAAAGGTGTCAAGGGTTCCTAAGAGGAATTCCACAGCTGTGTGTGAATAATTCCTGCAATTCTTCATCTACTTCATCACCTTCAAGCCCACGACAGCAGCTATACTCAAGCATCACAGCAGCCTCAAGTCCTCCCATTGAAGTAACTATAAACCAGCCCTTCCCTACCTGTTAAGCCCACGCAACCCTCCCCCATTCCCAGTGGCAGCAGCTTCACCCCACCCCTCTTAACTCCTTAATCCCCACCCCTTTAAACCCCATTTACCCTCTAGTAGGATCGCACCTAACCACTTTACCCCATCCCTACTCTTATTTTCTATTAAAAGACCTAAAACCCAGTACTTCTAAATTTCCTGCACTTCATCTTCTACTTTAAAATTCTACAATTCATCTTCAACCTCTATATCTAAATCTAGTTCAAGCAAAACCCTCACTCACACTCTAAAACCAATTAGGAAAAGCATCTCCTAAACCTACTATACTTCCCCTTTCAAATCCTAACCCTAGTTGACTTCCTCAAGAGTCCCACTCCAAGTAAGAAACCTACTTAGAAACCCTAAATCTTTAGTATTTGTTAATGTAACCAAAAAGGTGGGGTGAATAGGTCACTACTAGTGGATTAGCACCATTCTCTCAATTAATTGCACATACAAAATTAAGTAGACAAATTTAAATGTAATGGAAATAAACTTAAGCAAATTTCCACACATAACAAACCAAAACACAAGGATTTTATAGTGGGTTTGACTTTCCAGGTCTACATCCACTCTTCTCTTAGCCTCAAGAGAGATTCCACTAGTGATTCTCTTTCAATATGGTGGGTAGGAAATCAAACCCTTACATTCTATATTCAATAGGGCAAGAGCATCCTTCACAAATCTTTGTTCACAAACAAGAACACCCTCCACAACTCTTTGCTCACGGGAAAAAGCACCCTCTTACAAACTTTGTTCACAAGCAAGAGCACTCTCAACCAATTCTAATCTACCTAGACTAGAATTGAAGACACCAAATTATAAGTAAAGTAAAAGATATTACCTAATTAGGGGTGTGACATTTTACCCCTTGTGTGTGAGTGATGCAATGAGAATGAATGCACAATGTGGATGATTTGCAATGCCAATGACCTTCCCAATAACTTTCTATCGCCATAGCGTTGCTCCTATGAGCTTGTTTATCTTCCTTGGAATGTACCTCAAGGGATGAGTGACGTGAGAGGCAAGAACACAATTTGGTCTTGAGAATTTGAGAGCTTGAGAGTGTGTATAACGTGTTTGTTTAAGGTGCAACATAGAAGCTCTCAAATGGGTTGAGTTGGGCCTATATAGATGGCCTTCAAGTGCCTTAGCCCCACCCTCAAAAAATAGATTTAACAGTCATATTCTAACTAAGACCATGCGCCATCTGAGAATATAGCCGTCGGACTTTAGTGATTCAAACGGTGCACCTTCTCATTCAAGCGGTGCACCGTCTGCCTAGACGGACCAATCCGTTTGACCTTCTTTGATGCATTCATTTTCTCAAGGTGCTCCGTCTGAGTTCAAATGGTGCATTGTTACCAAACAGTGCACCTTCTCATTCAAGCAGTGCACCATTTGAAAAGACATGTAGATTTAAAGGGGGTTTTGGTCCTCCTAGCCAACCCTAAGTCCACACATAAACTCCCAACATGTCCTAGGTCATTCCAATGCACATGATTCCATTATTTATATGCAATTACAAGTATAAATGTGCATAAGTGTGGGCTACGTATACTAAGTCTTCATCTTGAGCTTGAATAGATCTTCATTCTTGCTCTTGAATCTTCTTGTACTCCATGCTCAGTTTGACTTAGTCTTCATGTCCCTCTTGACTCCATTCTTCACTTGGACTTTGACATCCTTTTGAGTTGGGCTTGTGTCATTGCCCTTTGGCTTGGTCTAAAGCATACACAACTCAAAGCACACAATAGTACCTTATGTCGATTATAATCAAAACCAATAGAGGTTGAGGTGGCATTAATGTGGCAATGCTAACATGGCATTTCCTCAATAAGATTAAATCTGAAAATATAAGATAACAACAGAAGCCTTACTCCTAACCTAGCGAAACCCTAGTAACCTTCCCTTCAGTGCTAGCTTCCTTTAAACACTAACCCTAATTACAATTTCAGCTCTGTAACCATAATTAAAGCGAGCTTTCAACCCTTAGACAAAAAATCCTAAAGTCCCTTAGCCTGGCCAAAACCTAATCTAGCACTAACCTAACCCTACCACCTTAGCCTGGCCAAAACCTAATCTAGCACTAACCGACCCCTACCACCCATCCTTTGTTGTAGAAGATCTATATTGAAGGCAATTACAGCCCTGGAAGACTTTTGATTCTATTGAAGAGAATCCTAGAGCGAGCCTAAATCTTGGGCATTACCTCAATCAGTCAAACCCTAGATCCTGGTTCACATCAATTGGTAACAAAGCTAGATAAATCAGCCGTAGCTAGAGCATGGGTGAATCAACAGACAATTATAGTGAAGAACTCAAGGATCCTGACGATAAGGATCAACTGCATTCTCTTTATCAAGGTAATATGTCAGTTGCTAGATACATGGAGAAATTTGGCTGTGACTTCTCATACAGGCATTAGAGAAAACCAAATCCCAGGTGCTATCTTGACTCAAACTAGACTTAGGGTCTAACATCGATAGGACAATCAATGTCGCAAATGTAAGTGGTCGGGATTATTTTGAGAAAGTTATTAAGCAAGAGAGCTGATAACACCTCCAGGGAGTAGATTCTGATATCAATCAAGTGAGAACAAAAATTTTCCAGCAGTTAGGTCTACCAGGAAGGATGAAGTACAAAGCGTCAAATAGAGATATATTGGGCAGTTAAGATGCGTCATATAGATAAATTAAGTCTGGCAGAGATGAGGATATTGAGGTGAATGTGTGGCAAAAATAGAAGGATAAATTAAGGACCATATCAGAACTGACCTAGGAATAGCCCCCAGTAAGTGATAAGCCATAAGAAAGTTGTTTGAGATGAAAACACCATATCCATCGAAGGACATTGAATGCCCCAGTATGCAGGAGTCACTCAATCAGATTGAAGGAACTAAAAGAGCTGCAGCTAGGCCTTTGCCTAGTTTTGAAGACCAACCAGCATCAAATCCATTCAAGAAGGTCCTACATGAAAGTTAGGTCCTTTATGATTCAGTTTTACACTCAAGTCTTGTTACTGAAGTGGAAGAAGCTTATGATGATGATGATCTGGACATAATTCCATATTCCCTTGCAGATGGAAAAATTAGCAATTATGATATTGAAGAAACCAATACAGAGGAATCTTATGAGATTTATGTGGTGAGTCATATCTTGTTGGCTGAAACCAAGTAGGAACATTGGCAGCAACACTGTATCTTCTATAATTGTATGTGTTCAGCAGATCATTCCACAAAGGTATCGGTGGTAGTGGAAGCTGTATGATTGTTACTTTCAAAAACCTTAGTGGAGAGAACAAAACTGCACTTAAAATTTATTTTAACCTTATAAAAGTTATATTTTAAGTGGATAACTTTGGAGGTAAATCAGCACTCCTCAGAACCTTCAGAGCCTCATATATGAAGCCCAAGTGGGTCTCAATGCAGAGATAATCAGGATTCTGAATCTTTTTATTTTCTACATGGGCTACAAAAATTTCAATCCTGATCTACACTGTGGAGATAAATAGTATTCAGAATTGAGAAAAGCTTAGTAATTAAGAAAGCTAAGACCCATCTCTTCTAAAATGACTGCACTTATTGACACAAAACTCCAGAACCACATAAAACACTACTAACAAGATTATCAATGAATGAAGTAATATTCTGTAATAAATTCTGAATTTTAAATTTTAAAAAAAAAGTATAAATAAATAAATAAATACTTCATAAGAAACTGCATTATTATTCGTATGAACATTAATATGCATACTGAAAATTAATAACAATCGTAATGACATTGGCTTCATAGGAAGCATATTTGTCACCCCATATGATGAATATGCACCTAATTAGCAAGTTCATATACCTTTATAACAACTGAAGTGACTCCTTTATCAACACAGAAATAAGTTCCTGATCTACGAGCATACTGCTCTGAGAACTTCCTCATTATTTCAACAGACTTCTCAGAGGGCTCCACTGCAGTAGCAAAGGAATATGATAGTGAGACTGGTAAACATATGAAAATGAAAAAACAAGAGTGTGTGTGTGTGTGTGTGTCTGTGTCTAAACATATGACTTTGAAATTGGATCTACTTAAAATAAGTAGAAGAAGGCTGTGCAGTTGTGTCTTAATTATCAAATCACATAACAGACATAATTCTTGCCTTCCTGCTGGAAATCTCGTGAATTCAAGAATATCTAGTTTTTTAGCACATTCATACAACGGAATGCCTAAATCTACTCCACCCTATTATAGAACTTAAGGGCATACCCAAAAGGCTTCTTTCTGTAAACGATAAGCTCCAGTTTACCTCATGTGCTTACCCATACAAGCATTCGCACTTTTCTAGGGCCCTAGTGCAAATGTCTAAAATCCTGCACTAATGCTGCGTGAGCAAATGTCAAAAGTATGGGACAGAATATACAAATCCAACATCTGTATACAAATATTTCGTAACTGGATAATGCTGATACCCACTAGTCACATTTTCATGTAAGGAATGGTTCCACCACTCTCCCTTTCTAGGGTTCCCAGCTTCTTGTACAATGCAATTTGCCTTCCAGCGAGGCCGGAAGTGAAATAAAGGGAAGTAAACGTAATCTAAACAAAACTAGAAACTACCTATGGCTACCAACATTGATTCTAAACTGTATCAAAAGCTTGATAAATAGAGAAATAAACCTTAATTCATCTTTTAAAAAATTACCTGGGCTATATATGGCAAACGAATCTATTTGAAGAGTTCAATTATACTCAATAAGATTTTTTGTTAGTTGTAGTTGTACAGTAAATAAAAAGTCTTCATCTGCCTTTTAAAAATCAAGTCTACAGTCTACTTCTCCTCTTTTCCATTAATTCGTAGCCAGACAAGGCCTTGATAAAACTCCATGCCCTTTCAAGAAATGAAAAATACCCTCCAATCTTTTCTTCTTTCCAGGGCCCACTCTTTCAAAAAACTGCGAACCAGCGTGTAATTTTATCCCTGGACAACTTTTTTCTCTGAATCGCCTTCTTTAGCATTTCCCAGAGTTATCATTTTGATGCACCAAATGACTTTACTTGCATCTTTACATTGCTTAATTTAAGTGGTCCGGCAGGCAAATAAATCAAGATTTCAAATACCTCAATCAACTGATTCAAAATTAAAAAGAGAAGAACTCAGAAAAAAACGTGGGGAACAAATTGCGTTTTTAAACGTGTGTAAACAAATGGATTAATAGATGAACCAAATTGGTTTCCGCTCAGGGAAAAAAGCAGATGAAACTCCAAAACCGCCAAAGTTGTAAGAAGAAACGAATCAGAGCAGTAAACACAACGCCGTAAGTAGTTCACTTCACATCCATTGCAAGAAAAAGAAGGATCAAATGTAAAACAACCAATAATAAACCTAAACATCAAATCGTTCTTACCTTGCGCCCGAACTATATGGCGGTAACGACTAGGAGCAACCTTGAAGCTCGGGATTCCAACACTGTAACACGAACAGGAAGCCTGAAGAGTCATGATCTCTTTGTGCCTTTTGCTTTCTAAAACTAAAATCACCAAAAAGACAGACACGCACGAGCTACGAAATCTTTCTCTCTGCTGAACTGAAATAAATATAACCAAATTGAGACAAATTAAAAGCTTTAGTTTAAGGCCTTGCGCGCCACTCGTTAGCAAGTCGGCGATAACAGAAACGACAAATTATGAACGGTCTGAGCCACTAATTGATCAGCATCGTGATTCTAAACGAACCAGAAAGTGAAAGTACAATCTAACCCTTCATTTTGTCGAAATTCCGTATTTATGTTAATGCCTCTATCTACGATTTCATTGGTTCCCATGTTAACCGCGCTCTCTCAGGCTCGGAAATATCTACTTATATAGGGTTATAGCCTTGTCGGCAAGGTATAGCATGTCGCCGAAATGTCGCAATATTTTCGCGAAAATTTAGGATGTCGCTCAAGGACGATATGAAACCAAACCTTGAAACGAAAAAAACCAAAGTTACAGGAAAATCACCGAAAAGTCGTTAGAAAATCTCTGAATCGGCAAAATATCAACACAAATCAAAGCTTTCGCTGCCGGTATGAATTTTACACTACAGGTGTTGTTGGATGTCCAAAGAAAATAAGAGAACCATGGGTCAAAGCTTTCTTCTCCACCTTCTTACTTGTCACAACCATCACCGCTGCAACTCTATAAAACGCGTCAAATCATAAAGCGAATAAACTAACATCTGAACCAATTCTTTCCAATTGGTTTACAGAACTTGACAAAAACCAACCGGTTCAATCTCAAACGAATATATAACTTACAGAAAAATGGTACCAAAAAAATTTTTGTTCTCCTACAAATTTGAATTATTTTACCACGCTTTTCAATTTTTTCTTTGCAGTTATTACATTGAAATTTTAAATAAATCGTGTTTATTAATTTCCATGTTCATGCCTGATATTTTATTGTTCATGCGTGATATTTTAATATTGTATGGTTGGTATTTCTTTTTTAGGTCAAGAAAGGGAGTATTTCATTGGATAAAATGATCCAAAAACAATGTAGTTGAAGAGATCGGTGAGATAATGAAAGACGGTGAAACACTCCACCAATGACGAACTAACTTAAATTTCTATTTCGATATCACTTGATGAATTTTCTTTGTTATTGTTTGAATTGATTTTTGCACTTAAAAGTTGAAATCCCTGATTGATAGTTTCAATTTTCGAATTGAAATTCCCTCTTGCTTTTAAGTGTGTTGATTCTATCAAAAATGAGAAATAATGTGCAATTGATTAATTAATAGGCAAACCTAGAAGGTCCTGCCATGGCCGCCACATCCTTGTAAAACCCATGAAGTCTCCTTGTTGGAATTGAGAATATTGACCATTCCTTCTTCATCTCTTCCGCACCTTTCTTTAGAAAAAAGTTTTTTCTTTCACTTGGCTCCACTTTAGCCCTTCTCAAATTTGGTTTTGTTTTAGATTGGTCTTGAGCTTTGAGGTTCTTTTCAGGCTTTGTTATTTGTGATCAAACAATTAAGCTAGTATTTAGTGTTAGTTTCTATCATTAATTTGTACTGAAAACATAACCTTAAGAGATGAACTTTCAACCCTAGATCGTTAATCTTGAATTGAAAAACCGTCAGTTTTCATGTATCTTTCAGACTCTAACTAACTCCTCTTCCCCTGTGATGTGATGAACACTTCAAAGAACATATATATTGTTGTTATTTGGGGTTTAAGCTACTCCCCCACCCCCGGCCCCCTACCCTAGATTCTCTCTCCCTTTTCCCTCCGTTTTAATAATAGTAATTTAATCATGAAGGAAGAAAGAAAAAAAAGCCACAAACCACTAAATTCAATTAGTAACTCTTTCCAATCATATTAGTAATAGAATGTCTCCCTTTTTCTCCAAATGGTGAGTGATACATCACTACCAGGCAACCATCACCTCCTACCCTTGGCCCTTTACCTTTACTTACAACAACCCCATTATCAGAAATTGTGCATCAAATGGATTTCTTGAAACATTTCAGGTTGATGTACAAAAAAATTTTAATTTTTTGACAAATTCATTTTTGTTGAATATTTCATGAAACCCATCCAAAGTCGAAATAAAAATACAAAATCTGGCCTTGTTCATGTACAAGATTGCTTACCACGATATAATTGGGGAGTTTTTCAAGGAATTTTAGGAGGATAAAAATCCATGAAATTTGATTAAACACATGAAAGGAGCAATGTTTTCTGAGAAAAGGCAATTGCCTTGTGTTTATGTTTCTTTCTTTCTAATAGAATACCAACTTAGAAAAGCTTCATTTCATGAATGAAAATGAGGAAAACCAGTCTTTGCAAACTTGATATTGGCGTGATTCTTAAATCTTTTTCTCCCACAGCCGAGAGTGTTGTACCAGCTGCAGAAACTGCACTTATACTGCAATTCACTTGCTGGATTGGAGTGTTCTTCTCTAAGCTATTATAAACTTCTAAAAAGATAATAGGGAGGAATATATTTATTTTATTTGTTTATTAAGAACTGTTCTATCAAGAACAACCACAACCACAAACACAAAGTCCATTTTACTACTTAAATTAAATATGCAGAACCCATAGAACAGATACAAGAGATCGATAGAATTAGACCACCCAAGAGGCGCCTTTCTGAACACTTCACCAAGGATTCCACTCTGTGTCCATGAGAGGCTTACATGCATGCTCAAGGATCGAAACACAAATGATAAACAAAGACAGGTAGTATGTATATATTATGCATGTATGTCAACCCTTGAAGAACCTGAAAGAGCATCTGTAATCTAAGACCACAGAATTGAATTATGTCATAAGCTCAGACATTCAAGACGATACAAATTAATAGAAAATCAGCCTTTATCTTTTAAGCGATGAGAACTTCAAACCCTAATATAAGAGTAAGAAGCATACATATTAGCTTATGAAGACAGATTTGGTGTCTAAGTATAGCAGATCTTTGTCTTGCTTTATGTAAGGTAAAACTGAATTTATTATAATCTCATCTCATAAATACATACAATAGATCCGTATCTCCCAGAAACTTGCAACAAAAATAAACAGTATTCAACCAAACAACAAAGAAAAACCAGAGAATAGTAGTATTTAAGACAAGCTAGAGAAGACTAGTACCAGTAAGGTATATACCACAATCATGTCTTCTTCTTTTGCTCTAAAAATAAAACCCTTAACTTTTATATAAGCGAAAACAAAAGAAAACCCATAACTAAAACAGCTTCCAAACTCGTGTGATTTGCTTCATCTAGCAGATGATCGGACCGAGATGCTTGATTCCCCAGGAAAGAAAAGAAGAGAAGTTGATGCGAGACTTAGGAAGATCTTCTGAAGGAGAAGAAAACGAACCCTTTTCATTCAGAAGAAGCTAGATATAATAGCTAAGGACTAGGGTTTTCTTCTTCTTCAGTGAACCCATCTTCTTCAACTTCAGATCTTCTCTTCTTCTCCTTTGTGGTTCTCAGTGATGAGAGGTTGGTGAGTGGTGAGGATGTAATGATGGTGAGTTACAGGGAGGAGTCGGCGAGAGCAAGAGGAAGGGACGATGAGAATGAAAGGACATCATGATTGCTGTTGGGTGTTGGTGTTGAAAGGAGGGAGAAAATCCAAGGTATTGCGTGCAATCTCTGAGAAGAATGATCATAGCTCTCTCTTGTTTCCACATGGAGAGATTATCATGAAACCCATGAGGTCCCTCCTCTTATTCCATTTTGACATTCTTTATTCTCCTTAAAAAGGCTGTCTGTGACTGTATATCTCAGTATATACATCTGTTAAAAAGCTTTATTGGGGTTTGGTAAAGACATGGAAGTCTGGCTAGGTTTCGGTAACTGGGTTTGTGAAACACTTGCAAAAAAATGGCTGGGTTTTTCGGTTAATGGGTTTGTGAAGACTTAGCAAATTAATGGAAAACCAAGACAAAAAATGTTAGATGTGTTTTTGGTTTTCCCATAAAAGGGTTTAACAATATCTCTGTCCTTCACGTTTGGGAGAGAGGATAATGACCAAACAGATATGGACATGGCGAATATACCAACCTTGACCATGTCTACAAGGATGGATTTCACCTGAGAGCTCAGTCAAACTCTTATCTGTGATTTCAACCCTCTGATTGGTATCTCTTCCTAATAGTAGATTATTTGGACTAGAGTAGGATTTAGGTATTGAGAAAAGTTAGGGTTAGGGACTTAGGGTTAGGGTTTTGTCTTTTTGATAAAAAATACTCTGTTGTCTGCTTTTAGGTTGAGATGATCACCAACTTAACCATCCTCCATTGATCCGTGACTTTACATTTGACTCTGAGAAAGTAAATGTCACTTGAGTGAAGCAGCTTTACATTGCACTTTATTCTTAGTTGAAATGAGTGGGATATCCCCCACCTCCAAGCAATTGAAAGACAGAGTTACACTAAAAGTAAATTCTTTTAAGGATCTATAAATCCTTTTCAACCTCTCAAAGTTCCTAACGGCGAAGCTTTTACCTTCAAATCTTCAATGCTTCCACTCACCCACCCACCCACCAACTGAATCTTAGCCATGTCACCATGCGACCTAGGTTTTCTAAGAAACAAGTGAATCGGCCGAGTCCGATTCTGTTTCAAGCCTAGAAATCCTGCAACTGAGCTGTTAATTTTCAAGGCAGATGATTCCAATCTGATTCTAATCCGTTTCGGAGGTCTTTTTAATAAATTTAAAAACCCTACTGCCAGTTTGATTGATGCGGAAACAACAGGGACCATTACATAACTTTATATTTTGCTTCTATTTTATATGTATCATTTATATGCTAGAAGATTCTTCGTTGGTTGGAGGGTCCTACTGTGACTTGTTTTATTTCCAAAGTTATGTGGAGATCATCATTACAATGAGCAGTGGCTATCATCAACCAAAAAAATTTGATAAGTGGCTATCAGCTCCCCTCCATACCAATAGAATTAAATAAGTTCGTCTCCCCAAAAATGGTTTACTGGGGTTTCAATGTGAACCATTAAATTTGATAAAAACATTCTCTTACGGTTCTACATTAATCAAGAATTCGGATCATCTCCCCGTCAGATAAGCATCTCCCCGTCAGGTAAGCACTATGTGCTCTCATTGACTTTACAACCATAAAACACAGTGGCCCACTCTGTTTTAACAATGTTTTTTTATTTTATTTGTGGGCCTCACTGCGTTTTGTGGTTGTAAGCCGTCACGGGACTCCCCTGACATGGAGATGATCCGGACTCGTTAATTAGCACCAAAGCAAGTTGCTCAACTCGGGTTGGAGGTAGAAGGGTGTTGGGTTGGATCCATGACCCACGCATTCAGAAACCTGGAGTGGATACCGATACGGGCTGATTCGATTTAAAAAAACACACCTTTTGGGTGGAACACTCGTACCGTCTCGGTCTGCTAAAACCATGGTCATGTATGCATGGAATGAAATTCATATCAAATCCCAAACCCGTGAAATATATGTTTTTTTCCCCTTTTCTTTTAAGAGATGTATATTTCATAAATGGATGGATTGACATATGGTGGGAAGACTACTTACAGAGAGAGGTCAACCGACACAGTCATTTATCTATTATCTTTTGCGAGAATTTAATTTAATACCCAAGAGTTGAGTCAAAGTAACACAGTTGAACCCAAAAAAAGAAAAAGTACCACAGTTGAATGACTAGACTATATCAATTAGCGCTCGTTGTGTTATTGGATAAAGAATGAGACTAATAAGAACTGTCAACAAAAATGGGGAACACACGTTTTGGCAGATGGCGATGAATTCATTAGCCGTTAAAGTCCAATACCATCAAAGGATCCAGTTGAGATGTCAATCGTTTACCTAGGGAAGTTATTGAGTCTGGATCCTTTACCGCGACTATCCTTACATCCTTCTATCACACATTTAGAAAAGAAATCCCCAGCCACTCCAAATATTGACAAGGTAGACCAGAAATAAATCATTTTCTGAATGTGCGTCGGAATATAAAGATAATATGATGAGATAGAAGATCTCAACTCAAAAGCTACCACAATAGGAAGAACATCTCTGTGCACAAGACACATGCTACCTCGGCACCTGGAAGAGTTAAATATACACAGCTTCAACCACTTACTTCACAGGTAGCAATAGCAAAACTTAATTGGTGTGCCAATGGGTTTCTCATGACCCAGTTTACATAATGACAATTATGTCATTATAATTCGTACACAGATGATGCAATGTATCCGAGGAGTGCAATGGCATGAAGGCAGGGCATCATAGAAGTCAGGCTGCGGTCCTCCAACAAAGCTGATATTGAAACGGCAACGGTCCAGCGCCTAATTCTTTTTTTCACAACTCCAAAAGGAGATACTGTGAAGCAATGCCACCCGGTGAAGGAGGTTTTGTGTACTCGATAAATTTGGATCCTCCACTAGAAAATCAGGAACTTAACAGGTGACGGAGGTTTTGTGTATGGTATAACCTTGCTGGGCTCCAGTGAAACACAAACCGCTCCAGCAGCTTGTTCTAAAAAGGCGATTTTCCGTTGAAGAGGACAAGGAAAAAAGAAAAACAAGTAACACGGGCACAGACCTGCAGCTTGAAGACCACCTCCTGGACAGAAGTTCCCTTAGCTCTGCTTGATCATTACTCTACAAGGCAGCTCTCTCGGAAACGTGTCCTTGTTGCTTTTGCAATGCCTGTTATGGCATGGTTCTCCCCTGATTTGAGAGTGATACAGTAATCATTAGTGTCCAAGAGAGTGGACCAATCAAGGCATCTCCATTTAGAAGCAAATAACACCAATCCCATAGACCATTGTAACTTTAAATCCATGAAGATATGCTTCTGCAAGATGTGGCACCATCTAAAGGAAAATGATCAACACAGCATGCTTGACTTAGTAATTATGAGACACTGTTGAGCTACTTATATTGGATCCTTCGTATATTGGTTGCATAATGAGAAGGGAAATGGTCCACAGATGAGGCAAACTCAAGTAGAGAAGAAATTTTGATCTTAAAATTGCCTTCAAAATGTGGAGAGAAAAGGATACTTGGGCCATTTGCTGTAGGAGATTCAACAAATGTCAAGTTGTCATTCAACAAACAGTAATGAAGATCCATGATTGGACTGACGATATACTGCCCCCGTACGGAGAAGTGATTTAATGATTTTAATCCAGATCGAAGGAATTAGAAGAATTAGGGGCAACCTAAGATAACCTTAAGAAAAGTGGTGAGAAAAGATATGCATAGTTTAGGCTTTGTATCCAGTTCCAGTATGTCTGCCACAAATAAAGCTGATTGGAATGCAAGGATCCATGTAGCCAACCCCATTTAGTGGGAAAAAGGTTGTTGTCGTTGTTGTTGTTTACTTAGTTCTCGATTCCAAGGAACTTCTCAATGGAATCCAAAGACTGCAACTGGGGTAGCAAGAGTTGGGAAAACAAAGGGTTGGTAGGCCAAGATTGTGGACAGGGATGATTCGAATACTCTGTTTTTGCAGTGGTGGATGTATCACCAGTATGTAACTTCACATTATTTTCTTCCTCAGTTAAATTGTTCCATTAAAAAAACATCAGACCAATCCTAGGTTTTCTTGTAATAGTGAGTCAAGATTTTCCAAATGACATGAGCAAAGGTCATAAAAATATAGAGAAAGTAGAATTCAAGCTCAATCCAGGAGCATCAGTCTTGACCTCATCTAAAGTTTATTTCAAATATGAAGTTTTTCACATACATGAAGCTCTGGCTTGGTTCAATTAAATGGGCAACTTGGGGTTGGGTTAGCCAGGTAGTGGTCCAAAGCATGTGCCTAAGTCAGACATGCACGTGTTTGGGTTAGCCAGGTCCAACCAGCAGGTTTACAGTAATAGTCTAACTACATAAATATAAATCTTACTGAGCTCTCAAAAGTACTCTCCCACTAACCCAACACCTCCCGATTACCCAGTGCTGGACCCACCTATGCAGGGTGCAGAGAGAGAGGAGTTCAGCCCTGAGTCTCCTGACTCTTGGACTGGAAGTTTAATATTCCTCCTTACAAACAGATGCAAGAAGCTATAAAGGGATGGAATCCATTCGGTTGTGGACTGCCCAGAGTAAGTTTTTAATTATCAGAGTTGACTAGTTTGATTTATCAATTATTGTTATCACTTGTAAAATATGTATCTGCAAAAGCCAATGTTTTTTTCATTTGATAATCATATTAAGCAGTATTTAGCCGACCCCATTTAGTTGGAACAAGGGTAATTGTTGTTGTATTAAGCACTATTTTTCTTTTTAAATCCAAGTAAACACAGTAAGCACCCTAGCACCTAGAGGAATAGGCCACCAACAAAAGCAAATCTAGCTATGAAGCTGAACTAGAATTTCTAAATATTTGTCTAATTGTGGTGTTGAACATCGGTAGTACTCTGATGTTCCTAGGCCTGTTGTTTGGACAATCTTCAATTTACATTGATTCCATTTGCAAATCCTTCCCTTGTTGTTACATACTAATAAGGACTTGTTCCTCAACAATATTCTTAACTTCATATTGCTGCCATCTGCTTTGCTTCCATTGTGATTACATAATAATGCATCTGTTCATCAGCTCTATATTAACCATCTTCCTTTCATCCTTGACTTAAATTAATTATCCTAAGTGGAAGAAACAGAAAAGTCCTAAATAATGTTCCTACTTCCTAGAGCATAAATTTACTGCAGATTTGCTCAATGGTTCCCTTAACTTGGTAAGGTTTGTGCTTTAACTCACCAACTAAAAGAAAGGATGATTCCCTCATGATCCTTCTTTAGTCATCCAAAATAGAAAGGATAAAGAATCAACTGTTTCACTGATAAGAAGAAATTACCGACAGCAATATGCTTTTTCATCTTGGTGACTAGTTTTCATAAAAGAAGCCTATCTCCATTGGAAAAAGGTGCAGGCCTGAGAAGAGAACCTCACCGTCACCTTTCTCACCTCTGTGAACTGATGACCAAATGTCATTGCTAGCATGTTCTGCAGATGAATTATCAATCTTATTTGTCAGAAGCACAAATTGCAACATCTAAAAAAGGCAGAAAATGTCATTGTATCTTGCCACCGAAAACAACAAACCTACCATATGAGAAATAATGAGAAATACAAAGATGATATAAAAATCTGGAAGGAGGTGTATTATAACAGTGAACTTTCAGAACAAGATGCACGTTCATTGTCCCCCCTATAAAAGGAACTGAGAGTGTTTCATCAATGCCAACTGCCTCATATGAAATTTCTCATCAAAGTGTGCAATGTTGCTTCGAGCATCTGGAATTATCTAAGCACAACATAATTAAATCAGCTCCACGCTCTTTATTATGCCAGAAAACAACGATATATCAGGTGTAGAGAAATAAAGTCATACAAGAAAGACACATAGAAATTACCAGAAATCAGTGTGCAAAACTACTTTAGCCGTTGTGAACAACCTCAAATTAATTTTCCTTCTTTCCCTCCGCTCCATGACTAAGTAACGCTGAGCAGGTCCAGCAACACAAATTACCCAACCTGTTCACTTTGGACACCATACCACTCCTTGAAACTCAATTTTAATGTGAACCAACAGGAACATCGTGGTCCATGGCCAACATAGACAGTGGCATCAAAGTTTCAGAGAATTGGGCTATCAAATATCCATGTCAATCAACTGACTGTCCCCAACTTTGTTTCCTAATTAAAAGAAGAAGAAAAAATATAATAATGAAATTAATGAATAGGATAGAATCAACAAGTTAAGATGATGGGCCTCAGGGCAACAGTCAAGTTATGACCTAGTGGCTGCAGGTAGGAATCAGGAAAAGCCTCAATGTAAAGTTCAGGTTAAGAAAGCTACAGTATGACCCTCCCCAGGTCCTGCAGTAACAGTACCAGGGAATTAGGAAAAGAGAAGGGTGGAAACCTGAGAAGAATCATAGCTGCACAGGGAGGAAGGAGTTTGCGCGCACAAATAAGCTCATGCTTCAACTAATTCTCTTCTATTCCATACTTAATACATAGATTACAATCATATAGTAATGAAAGAGGGTAGCATTATATTTCCTTTTTTAACTAGGAATAGGACTAAGCCAGCACCATAAGGCTCCACGTTGGCAGTATGAAGACAAGTTATTATAATTGAAATTACAGCTTTTCAGCAAGTTGCACAGTGCTGCTTCCTTCTTGTCCATCATGAGGGTGTTTTTTATTTAGTGAGTAATATCTACACTGGTGGTATTGGAGTGTTATCCAGTCGGCTCCTTAAGGTGGCAAAGTGCCTGACAGGCTCATTTGGAATTGGTTGGACCAGTCAGCTGCTTAACAGAGAAGCCCAGAAAGTTCTTTAAGGCTTTCCTCTTCATTGATTTGAAGAACACTTACTATACAAGAACAGATTCAAAAGCAAGCATTCCAACCTGCGAATTTTGCTGCCCATTTTCAGGCCAACCCACCTTAGCATGTATCTTTTTTCTTCAATGATACCTTCCTCAACTACTTCTGGTTTCTGATGATCAACTGCTTTCTCTAGGCTTCTCCACCTTTTCCTTCTTCTCTGATGCCTTTATGAGACAGACAAATATTAGAAAAATGGTTTTAATCAAGTTCTAAAATAAAATAAGCACATGGAGCAGCATAGCATCTTAAGAGATAAGTACCACAGACAGCTTGTTGATGATGAGTTCAGTAGCTGATTTTGTTCCCAATTTGCAATCTTTGAAGAGAGCTTCCTTTTCCCTTCTGTCACATGATTCTTTAATTTTAACCACAGAAACAGATTCTAAATTCTTTCCAACAGGTTCAGAGTCTTCAGACACAATGACAATTGATGAACTACCATTAATCGTCTCTTTGTCTATTCCATGCTTCCTCCTCTCATTTAGTGCAGCAGAAACTGCCACTGGCAAAAAATCCTTTCCTCTGTAAAAGACAATAAATTTGCTATCCCTTGAAAGGAGCATTCCTCCAGTTAGTCGCTGCAAAATGCATTTCAAGATGGTTAGATGCCTGAGAAGGAATTCTATATAAATTGATGAGCTAAAATTCTCTTCCAGATGACAGATGGAATTTGAAATTACAAAACAATTGAAGAATAAGGATCAAAATCATAGATTAGTCATAGTTTGCTCAAATGGAAAGAGATGATGGAACTCAACAGAATTTAAAAACTTAAGACACACCTGCAACTTATCAAGGTATATAAAGTGAGGGAGATTAGCATTGTTCTTCCTTTGGTACATAAAGATTTAACATCAAGCAGAATATAGTTGCACAGTTCCACACCAAATAAAGTTTTCTTCCTCTTTCTCACTTATAAGCATACTTCTCTATCATAGTGTTCAAGCAGTAATGCACTTTCAGCCACAGTTACCAATTGTTACCCAACAGAAAATAGTTATTCTTTCACTCAACAAAGGACCAGATGGTACTTGATTTAAAGAAGATGAATAAGAAAGTTAGTCAAAAGGAAGAAGGCTTTTAAAAACTAACAAACAATCATGTTCAATATCTGTACTCAATTTTTCCAGAAGGGTTTGAGGCAAGAGAAAATTTTCGTGCACAACCATCATACCACAGGTCACTCATTTATGACGTTTCCTTTATCGCGAACCTGTTTCAAACGGAAACTTACTGGGAAATTAACTAAGCTATGTTATTATCTTCCAAATGTTGCTCATGTTGACGTCTATCATCCCAGAAAATGGCCAGCCACATGGGTTTTGGCTGCCAGGAGTTAAGGGTTGATAATATTCTCTTACTTAGCACTCAACCTGCCCGGCACTTCCTTGCATTCATTGCTGGGTTACTAGTGCAAAACCTTGACATACCACATAGCAAAGAGAGCTAAGGAGCCGAGGATACAGCAACTGACTAGTATTACCATAAAAGATGAGTTAAAGGAACACAAAATTGCCAGTAAAAAAACAGCAGTATCATCAGCATCTTAATTTTAAGAATGAAAGATATTGATATTACCAACCTTTAACTCTTCGGCCATCATTTGACTGTCAGTGTTCTGGACTCCTCTCTTAATAGCAATCTTTGCAATCTCACATTTTTCCCATAGCTTGACCATGCACTCGGCCAATCCTTGCAGATTTTTATTTCTCCCTGAGAAACACAGAGGATGCAATCAGTCCTGCCATCAAACAAGTGGAAATTGTGGAAAATCAAGCTGACGAGTTTATTCTTACCTACTACAAAATGGCACGGAAAGGGCCGACTGAGTCTCTTGAGAATGGTCATTTCATCATTTGTTAATAGAGGCTTTACCCCATAGGGGAGAAGACGGAGTGGTCTCCGATATCCAGGAATAATCCCCGGCAAAAGATCAGCATCCACGGGCATTGGATCATAACCCCACCAACCAGTAAAACGTGGACCTAGCCCATCCAATAGGCGGTCAGCTTCTTCTGCAAGTTTTATCTCCCCTGGCAATTGGAATCGTACTTTATCTGGAGAGCCAACCCCAAAAACCAACAGTGATGGACGATTCCTATTAGGATCTGGTAGAGTATAGTTTGAACCGACAGTGCAAAACGATCTGGTAGCATTTCCACAATCAACATCACGATTCAAGCCCGAGTCTGAAGACACCTCACTTCGAGAAGTTTCACTCATTGATTTAGTATCTAATATGAAGTAAGGATATTTATAATCAGCGCCTCTATATAAAATGATGGTGCCTCCAGACCTCCATATAACCATTCCACCTGTTTTTCTCTGAGTATATTAAGAAGAGGGTGGGGGAGGGACTAGATTAGAGCCAAGTTAACCCCTCTCCTCCTAAATTTTCCATTGGGGAGAGAAGTCTGAACACTCCCAATATGATAAATAAATAAATAAAATTTGACCTAGTATACACGTCAAGGATGACCAGAAGTTCTTTTACCTAACCATTTGGAAGTTTGGAAGAATAAATATGCTTCACTAATCACTCTGATCCTCATCTACGAGGACTAACCAAGCTGCAATGACAGTAAAGGGCAACTGCTCAGCAGCCCGACACCAGGTTGCCCTTTACCAAAGAACTAGTCTACGTAACATTGCAAGTTGAAACCGAGAAAAAATAAAGGTCGTACCCAGAGCCAAGACACACTCGCTTAGCGGGTCTGGCAGGGTCAGATATTTCCCAATTCTGATCAATAACAATATTTTCCCTTTGGAATTTCATGTGAGATCAAATTAAGTGCGATGACATATAATAATAAAATCACGAATAAGAACCAAACCTCCAGGATTTCATGAGTCCTCTTCATGTTCATCTTGCAGATATCCTGGCATTTGATCTTGACAACCTCAGACCGCCTCCATCTCTCGTGAATTCCATTAACAATGCCCTCTGTAATTCCCGCCTTCCCAACCTTCAAAATCGTCTTCAAAGCAATCCCAAGGGTCCTAAGCCTTCTCAATTCCCTCCCTGGAATAGTAAGTTCTGCCAACGTAGTTGCACTCTCCTCTTTCTTATCTGACTTGTTTTGCTTCTGTACTTCACTCTTCACCTTGCGTAATCTCGATGATGCCGCTCCTGACCTCCTCTTAGGAACAGGGTTCTCTGGAGTGCTCCAGCTCGAATCGAGCGTGTGACCGACTCTGTATTTGGACAGTTGGTGAGGTAAAGGTATAAATATCTCACCTGCAGAGCCATCGACTTTATCGAGCTGTTCGCTTTCTTTTGGATCCTCTTCCAAGCAACCGAGACTGTGGAGCTTCTCCGCTACTCTTTGGAAATCAGACTTTCTTAGGGTTTCGGTTTTCCTTGCAAAGCTTCGAATGATGCATTTCATAGGTTTAGTATTTTGGACAAATGTAGAGTTAATAGATGGTGAAGCTACGACCAGTGAGGCTGAGTCTAGGGTTCTTGAAGAAAATGAAAGGCGGTGGTGATAAAGAGGAAGCAACATTCTTGGGATAGATCTGATTCCCGTTGCAGAATGGGGAAACAAGATAAGCTTTTCGCTCGTCGGAGGTGCTTCTGGCGGGAGAGATATGTGTGATTAGGGATCGAACCGTCGGGGCAGATAAAGCCCCATTTGTAGGGACTACTTTTGGAACCAGGACCAGAATCTGAACCGACAAAGGTTCGGATTATTTATCGGAAAATTATAAAATTCTTTTTCTTTTTTTTTTACAAAAATTCAAATAATATTTGTAAACCAATATATCATACTACCATAGAACACATGAAATTGTAATTAATATAATATTATTGGAAGTATAAAATGAGAATTTACAATTTATGGCATAATTAATTATATAAATGTAGTTTGGGAATTAGGCTATTTTGGAAAGTAAAAATGTAGTCATGACTTTTGAGTTAATGCTTTTATAATAGTAGTAATTGAAGTATGATAGAGAGGACTCGAAGTGGAAGAGTATGATCCACGCATATTCATATGTTTGTTCTATAAGAAAATCAAAATTTTAAATGGAACCTACTATTTTTGAACTTGGTGTACAAAGTGATTTTGTAACTGGTTATATTGTGCGGCAACAAAAGAATAAGACTATGACATAAGGGACCCGACCTCGTGCTTGTCAATTAATTAGGCAATTCAGTTTTGGGTCTTTTCATCCTCAACCACTCTTAAGGACTTGACATGAGAATCAAATCTACCATTAACTCCTCCTTTGACTTGTCCTAATTTATGATGATTTTGTTAAGAACTTGATAAGGAAGACTCTCTGTAACACGGGTATAACTATTATTTAAGGTACTAGATGTATTTTATTTCAGGTATTTAGACACTTCAATTTATATAACACAGGTTTCAAGTGTGTCTTTATCCTCAACATCAATTAGACTCAACCTTTAAGATTGTATATCAAAAAAGTTATTACAGGTGCAATCAAGCTGTTTTCATTGTTAAACACAATGACAATAGAGAAAGAGAATGATGAATATTTATTGTTGAAAATGAGCTCGATTATGGGTTTATTTAGAACCCCAAAAACTAAGTGTAAAAGGGTAAGGTCACCTCCCAAAGGAAATGTACATCTCCACATTTCCACTAGCACTAGTTTATGGATTTAAGCCCATGATAACATGGGCATTTCGAATCAAGGTCAATGACCCAAAACTTGTGTATTGTCAAACTGAGTTCATGTCGCACATGAGTTCGCATTGTACTGACGAGTGTGATCCTTAACTTAAAGGGTAAATAACGTATGTCATTTCTATATATAAACCAAATAACTAGCTCATTACCGTCGGGTGTGGGACTAAAGTTTTCACGACAAAAATCATAAGAGAAAATGATATACATAAAAATAAATTTTATTAAAACAATATACATAAATTTTAAATATTTTTAACATATTTATTTGGAAAATATAAGATTTGCTTGCCATATTAACTACAGTAGCACATACAAATATATGGACTTTTTGGCCTGTGTAAGAAGGGAAATGCATGGAAAAAGGTAGGATCGAGCTTCAATCCTGCTAATAAATGTGCAAGACATGTTCAATAGAAAATGCAGTAATCGGATCAAGATCGACAATTTGTTTTTCAATGGTTGAGATAAAAAGTCTAAGCCGAGATAGTGATCTGACGATTGCACTTTTCGGGTTGAACAATCTTGCTCATTTATTGCATAGAACTAGAGCAAAATTCCAAAACGCATGGGTGTGACACCCTTGAAGCAGCATCTAGCTACTGCCTCATACCAGGGATTAAAAAAAGGAGTAGTTTTGAAGCTAAATCTACAAATCGTTATCTTTTGAAACATGGATCAGACTTTTTCGCTTTTAGTGAATCCTCAGCCATTGGACATGGCTCGAGTGGGGATGTCCATATCTCATTAACTAACTTAGGGATTGTCTTTACTTAAAATACATATAACCTAGTTATATTCTGTGTAGTGCTAATAATGGTATCATGAATCACCCCATTCATCTTGTATCACCAATTAGGACCTCTATGTAGGTTTATATTTATGTGGTCCTTGCCTCCTTGGTGCTTAAAAATAAAATAAAAAACAATTTGGATAAAAATGTATGTGAATAAATAAATCAATGCTTGAATAAATAATAAATAAATGAGATATAAAATATATTTTTATTGGTGCTTTTTTGCTCAAAGGAATATAAAACACAATGGAAGCATGATGAAACGCTGTTCACCGGTATAGAGTCAGAATTTAATTTTGGAATTGACAAAAATATTGTTATTTCACATAAAACACAATGATTTTTTCACCCATTATTTTTATAATTAAAAAATTTTATCCAATTATAGTTATTATTGATATTTCACATATGAAAAAAAGAGTCAGAGGACAATTCAAAATTCAAGAAATAAGTAAGAAAAATTTAAAAACATTAGAAAAAGGCCAAGTAGTGATATTTCACTCATGAAAAGAGGTTTGTGATAAATTTTTTAAATTTGAGAAAAGAAAAAAAAAAAAAGTTTTGAGTTCATATAAACAAATATTTATTTCTTAATGCCAATTTTCATGTTTCTTAAGATGTTTGTTCAAAATAATGTTTTTTCATCAGTGTGAAGAATACTGATATTTGTATGTTATTATTTGATTAATTTATCACTGTTATATGAAATTTAAAATATTATTAAAATTATTAAAATCCAATCCATTCATCCAAATCCATGGATTAAGAGTTTCTCTTTTCTACCTTAAAGAAGACCGAAGAGAAAATTAACATACATTATCTCCCAAGTTTGTCGAGTTAACCTACTGTAATTTTTTTTTCCTTTCCCTTTTTGGTAAGAACATATCAAAGAGCCAGAAGTATATATTCATAGCTAATAAATTTAGGTTTATTTCCCCTCTTCCACTCTGTGTTTGGTATGCAAAGAGATAAACTCATTAAACGAGCATCATCATTATTTTAGCCTTTTTTTTCCAAGAAAATGGAAGAAAATCTGAGAAACATCTAAATTTTATAGGAGGAAAGGAGACCACGCGGCAATGGAGATGCCATTACTTTTGTTAACATTTATTCAATGTCACCAAACTGATATCATGGATTTTTCAAATTAATTACTCAATAAATGTTATACCCACCTGCACGCCAAACTATTGGGCCTGGACATTATGTCTCACCCGCAAGGGAGAACCCGAGCCCACCATACCAAATAGCGGTTTTTAATTTTGGCCAAAAAAGAAGTAAGGAAAGAAACGTTTTTCAAAAAAAAAAAAAAAAAAAAAAAGAGGAAAATAAAGTTGAAATAGGGTGGTCAAACCTAATTATGGACCGGAAAAACCAAATGAAACTATAACCTAGAAAACTTGAACCAAATTGAACTGATTCTTGATTGTATTGATTTACAAACCGAAACGATTGAACTCAAACCTTCTTCCATTGATTCGGTTTTGAAATCACAGTTTCCCGCAATGTCAAACCGGGTTGAACCGACCGGCCGATCGCCTCTCCAATAAATAGTTAAGAAGCCCTCCTACCCCTAAACCTGCTTAAATATTTATATAGTCGAAGAAGGCGGGATTCGGGTTTGGATTTGACCGCTCCACAGCCATTAAATATTTTATAGTTTTTTTATTTTTCCAATTAAAATTTACAAGGGTTTTACCCTCGTCTTTACGGTTCTGCCACCGCCATAATATTATATTTCTCGCTGCTCAAACTTCTCTGTGTTTTCAACCTCCGTCGACCTTCGGCTGTTTGGGCATCTTACGCCGCCGGGTCATTGGAGGAGAAGAAAGATCTGATTAAATTCAAACTATTTTGATCTGATCTGCGCTTCAGGTTACGTTGGCCGTTTGCTTTTTCGTTCTGGAATCAAGCCAGCTCGGCAAGGCAGCCAGCCAAAAGGAGAGGCGAATCGGGTTGGTTTTCTTTGTTTGCTCTTTTTTTTTTTTTTTTGATTTTCACCCTCATTATTTACGGGCTTATCAGGATTTTCTCGATTTTTTTGTTTATGTTTTGTTGTTTAGCGAAGGTTTTGGATTTTAAGTTGATTATTCATCTTAAGAACGTCTTGAATATTTAATTATGCATATCTTAATATTCCAATGGGTTCGTTTGAGTTTTGTTTTAATGGGTTTATAGTATAATCCCAATTCTAGGTTGGGGTTTTTCCTATGGTGTTGGAGTCTGCTTATGATTTCTATGTTCGATGGGAAGATTTTACAAACTGTGAACAAACTAAGATTGGAACACCTTAAAAGCTTCAAGAGAAGCTTCAGTATTTTATAGGGATCGAAACACCATAGAAGCTGCAAGGAAAGTTTCAGCATTTCATAAGGACTTATGGTAAGGGATATAGAAAATGAAAAAAAGAGAAGTGAGAGAAAGAAAGGGTGGACATGCGGTGCAGACAGAAAAAATTGTGTGCGAAGACGAGTACTTTGTTTTTGGCACACCATTGCAAGTGCTGATGTAAAAAATTTAGTCTTCCTGATTCTCTGAATGTATTAGCTATACATTCCACCACAAAGCATAACATTAGTAAATTTAGCGTAACGGATAGAGCTGATCTTCGTACTTGTTCGTTGAGGTTTTGATTATTAGTCAAAGTTTCTCAGAGTGATGGAATATGTCTTGTACCTGATGATTTGAAGTTGGATCATAGGTGGATGGATGTCTTACAGTAGAACAAATCCTTGGTGTACCTTTTGCTTTTTTGTCAAATGGCATCTGCAATTATGGCTTTGTTGTACTAGGTTATTTTATCTATTGAGGAATTTTAATGCCACCCTAACTTTTCCGCAACATGCCATTCAATTTCATCTTTCAACTTACTTAGTAATCCATGGAATCAAGTAGTGAGATGTTTTGTTATAAAAGAAGTTATAAAAGAAGTGCTTAGCTTTGATAGATAAGGAACTGGTACCATCAATAATGTTTTCAATGGTGTTGGATTTGACCTAATTCACATGAACTGTCACTAATTATTGTTCTGAATGACCATAAAGATTTAAAGAGCCCAACTGGTTTTTGTTAAGGTAAGGCTGAGGATGTTTGCATGTTTCTTTAAGGGCCTTAAGAGATTGGATTTGTAAGCTTTAGCAGAATATTGCACTCAAGGTCTACCTCAATTCCTGTATGTCTACATACATTTGTTTGTACCCCCTTGTTAGAGGCATCCCAGGGGCATTTCTCGATGTACTGTTTCTAGGCAGAAGTTGGACGGAAAATATGAGGGCTATATTTAGATGGTTGGTTGCTCCTTGGTCATTGAGCTTGGGGGCAGAAGCATCAATAATATAGGAAATAGGCTTGGGGATGGGAGCGATCTTTGGATCCTGCTACTTCCTTGGAGTTCATTGCCGGTGAGTGCCCAATGAGGCATCCGATGGCTGGGTTGTGCTGCACACTTTTCAACTGTTGACTCGGCATGTGTTGAGATGTGTGTGGCATAGCCTAGCAATCAGATGCTTATTTGGGTTCTCCACTATTTTGAAGGAGCTTGATCCTATGAGATTGGGCTTCTAGCTCCCATTTGAGGTATAAATCCAAGAATCTGCTTCTCCAACCTCAGAGGCTTAGATGTAGGGTTCTTACACTCTGCCTTTCCAACCTCAGGAACGAACATTGTATCTAAGAAACAGGATCGTTGCTAAATATGCACTAAACATGTTTGGAGAACTTGGCCAAAAAACCAAGTTGGATTAAGATCTTTTGGTTCACCTTTTTTTTTTGGGTTGAACTGAAGCTAGGTTTTGGTGGGAAGAATACAATTTTAGTAAAATGCCAAGATCTTGCTTAGATGTCCCAGATATTAACTCATATTCCATCTTATCTTGGAATACCAAAATAAATGTAATACTACTGATCTTGACAAGTTCTTGATATATGGCACTAAGTTGTAGAAGCTCTGGTTTTGGGCCATAAGCCATTGCTATAGGGGTTTTGCTGGAAAACTGGAAAGTGGTGCTCAGACGGTCATGGGGACCAAAAAAGAGTGTAGCACGTTCAAGAGTTCTAGCCTATGATGCAGAGGTCCAATTTCGGACTTTGAGCATAACCTTTTCTCCCCCCCTTCCTTTATTTCCGACTCTTCTGATTCCTTACAAATGGTTTTTCTGTTGTTAACCAACGAAAATTTTGATGCTGTCTACCTGACCGATTTCATGGGTTTTGCGCTCACAGCTAACCTTGGTTTTCTTTGAAGGTTGTTGGAGCTTGGTGGGCTGGTCTTTTCTCCCTGGGTTTGGGGCATGGGATTGAAGTGGTTCACTCTGCTCTAACTTCATAGCTTTGGAGCTGATGCATGATAGCTTGCTTTTACATCTGCTAGCAATTTTCACTGCTCTAATATTTAAGCTGTTAGAAGTTCCTTTCGTTATCTCTTTCACTTGTTCTCAGATGACTCATCCAATGGCAGCCAGTCAGTAGTCATCTTTATTTTGCAATCAAGGATATATACTTAGACTGAAGATTATTTAACATTTTTAGATATATATATTTTTTAGAGTTTGCCGTCATTAACTCTTCAAGTCCTGCACTCTAAATTGGTTTAATTCTTGTAACATTGGGTGCACTTGTGATTTTTTTTTCCAGGTGTTATAGTTCTTTTAGTGATATTTCAACTGCTATAAGAGCTATTGCAAGCAAGACTTTTGGATGTTGCTTAAGTTATCTTCTAATGAAAACTTCATTGTAAGTTTATTTTTCCCTCTCTTGCTGAGCAAGTTCAGTCTTTTGGCTTAGGCACCGTTTGCTTGCAAAGGTGGGATGGGAAAAAAGGGGTGGAAAAAATAAACATGTGGGACCCGTATGTAATGGGGTAGGGGGAATAGGAAAGGAAAGGAAACAAATTATGAAAAAGTTTCAAATGTGGGTCCCACTTTTGTTATTTTTCACACTTTTTCATAAAACCCCACCTATTTAGTTGGGATCTTGAAAAGGGATGGAGTGGGAAAGTTAGCATGCCACATTAACAGACAAGCCTGTCGGCCAATTTTCTCTCCCTAGTGAACCAAACAAGTGACACTTTGGGATTTCATAGAAAAGTTAAATTTTTAAAACTTTTTTCCACCCCACTTCAGATTCAGCAAACAAACGGTGCCTTATTTCTTAAACTCCCAGTTTCACCAGTAGGATCGGCATTCTCTATATCTTTCTCTTTCTGAAAATCTTAGTTTTGGCATGAAGGATTGAAAATGCCAGCAGGCAAAGCTTTGCTCCTTTGTATTTTAGCCGGATCTGCACAGTTTAAGAGCAAACACCATGTCAAGGTATGCAGCTGTTGCTGTAAAGCTTTCTTTTTCATTCCTTTTATTAGTTTCTTATGTCTTGATTATGGATAATTTTCTCAACTCCTTTATCTTAGCCAATTTGAAATTTTCTTGCTACTGGGTCTTTTCATGATTCTATTCAGGGATGTATTAAAAAAAAAAAAAAATTATGTGCTTTGGCTGAATCCCCCCCCCCCCTTCTTCTTCTTCTGTTCTGCCTTAGCATTTGAAAGAAAAATCTTACATAGTCCATGCAACATGAAGGTCCACAATGTTGACCCATGTGGAGGACTGTCATGGAAAATCAACCATTTGATAGATTCTCTTCTTAACCATGTTGCCACCATTTGTTGCTCTGTATCTTTATGTTTTGACGTTTGAATTGAAATTGCTTACTTTAGTTTTCAGCCTGTTTTTAAGCTCAATATTTCCATTTGATTGAAACATTTTGAATAAGCAGTCCATGGAATTAGATACAAACAGTTTGCCATGTTGGAAATGTTTGTGCTGGCAACAAGTTTTTAAGGGGAGGTATAAAGTATAAACAGATTGGATAGTAGCATTCAATTCCTGCATTCTATTATATTCGATATCTTCAAGATCTCAATCTCAAGGCCCATCTCCCAACTCAAAAAAGAAAGTAGACTCTAGATCTTGGTGGAATTTTCCCCTCAAATTGAGATTTGGGTTGAAAATTGCTGTCCAGTTATCTCAGCCAGTTTAAACACACTAGTGACTTCAGATTTATGAAAAAAGGAAAAAATGAATAAAAATGGTATAAAAGTGAGTTCCACTTCGGACCCTAAGTGGGAAATGACTGCGCTGAAGTGAAACCCTAAGATGATCTATTGTATACATCATACTCATATTAATGCTCCAAATTCAAAATTCTAACAAGTCTAACACACCACACATGTTTGTAGTTCACATTATGTTCAATTGATAATCCAAGCATCAAAGTTACAACTTGAGAGTCTAGAGACTTTCTTTCTTTCTTTCTATCTTTTTTCTTCTTCTTTTATTTATTTATTTTTTTAATTTTGTTTATAAATTATGTTAAGCACATGTCTCCTCTCATTAAATGGAAAAAGATAGATATCTTGCTAGATCTCGATGAGATCTCAAGAGTTCTCTTACCATTATATCCGGACAGGTCCATATTATTTCGTATCAGTTTTTAGGTTGGATTCAGTCAGACTTATTCCCCCCCCCCCTGATAGTTATTTTTTTCCAAACAAATTCTCCTGAATGGGTATGAACACAAATTGAATACAAAAGTTGACTATGTCTTTACTTTTTTATTATTTTGTAGGTGAAAGTTGGGGTTGAGTTGTGAGAGTTTTAGCAACTATTTTTTTTCTTACACTCTTCTTAGTTTTTGATTTTCTTACATTTTTTACTGTTGGTTTTCTTTTGTCTGTATTTTAATAGATAATCAACAAAGTAATCATATTATATTAAGTTAAAAAAGTCTATATAAGTAAGAAAATAATCCAATAACGTAACTTATCTGATAAATAATCAGTTGGAAAGGGGTAATACTGTATCTGCATCTTGTTAATCTTCAGGTGGATTCAGATTAACGGATACGATGCGTGTTCAGAAGCAGGTTTGGGTTATTAATTTGCAGCCTTTAGCTTTAAGCATTGGTATTAGGTATAGTAATGCAAGGCTGATTGCAAGGCTGATTGCAAGGCTGATTGCAAGGCTGGTCTTAAGGACATACTATATTGCACTGGAGAGAACATGGAAATGGTCAAGAAACACTTGAAAGTGCTAACGATGTTTTGAATCATCAAACCCTATTAAGCAATGTTCAAAATATATCATGTATAAACAGGAGAATAAAGTATGATAATATTGTTGGACTCAATTGGTGAATATACAAAGGATGACGTTGGAATTATAAATACCACAGAGTACTGTAAAACTAAGGAACACTTAGCCCCAATTAACCTACAAAACAGTATGGCAGGAACAAGGAGAGAACTTAGTAATCTAGGGTCTGAAACAAAATGAGCTACCAAAACTATGATCAGCCTTGGTATGAATGAAGCTAATCTGCAAATTTCTTGTCCTCAGTTCAAGATGTTGACTTCTAAGCTGCAAAGTCCTAAGCATTCCTTTCACTTGGTCTGTTCCTACATGAACAGCTGCCTCATCTTATTATTTTCCAGAAATTAAAAAAAATACAAAAATGCTGCTATTGGATCCTGTAAATAATGTGTATTTCAAAAGACGTTGGGCCCATTTTGCAGATCTATACTTTTTTTTATTTCTTAAAATGGTTTCTTTTCTGGAGGTTTTAAGGGAAGAATCGGCTGTATCAATTAGTATCATTTAGTATTATTTATTACAGAATCATATCTGTAAGTATCAACTTGTATTAGTTGATGCAATATGATAGTCTTTCTTTTTATGGGAGCCATGTTGGATGTGTAACGTGTCAATACCTTAAATGTACTATAAGGGCGAAAGGGAGAACCTGGTGCCAACACAGAGTCCGGGGGGGCAATTTTTCCTACACAGTCTTACCCTACCAATTTTTGCTGGGAGGCTCTTTTGACGATACCTTTAATATACTATACGTGTCATTATTGGTTATTGATAACCCCTCATAACTCGGGTGTACAAACACAAGAATAGGGGGAGGAACATAGTATCACTCTTAGCAGCTGCAGCGGATCAACCTCGAATTAAAGAGAGGACAGATGGCCTACCTCTATTGGACAGCAACCACTACCCTGCTGTGAGCGGAGATAGGCCAGGTGGCAAGAGAGGATTGGAAAGAGGTGTAAGAGTTTGTTTAAGAATGTTCAGTTATGAAGGGGGGGGGGGGAGGATGGGAAAAAGGGGAGAAGGAGGGAGTGAGGAACAAGCAGAGCTTGCTGGGAGAGGGGAACCTCTCGGGTAAGGTACTGGGTAATGAGTTGTTATTGTTTTTAGAGTCTTTGCTGGGTTTTCCTCTTGAATGTTAGAATATTATTCAGTAGAAGCAGGGCTGTAATTGTCTGTGATAAGCATTAGTATTTGTTCAATGAAATCAGCTGCTATCATATTGCTGTTCTTACAATTCTGGAATGGTGAAGTCTAGTGAAATTTATCTTGTTCGTGATACTTATGGGAACTGTTGGTAAGACTTTGAAGGTTCTTATCAGTTATATGGTATGATACTTAAATCCTTGGCTGTGAGGTGACCTTTCTCTGTTATTCTAGGGAGATTGGTACCACATTTTGTTGCTCTCCATTCAATGGGGCAGATATATTCAGCTCTTGACCATCGTGTTAAGTCTCAATATGAATCAATCAATACCATGACTGTATGATTATAGGTGTCAAGATGTTGCCTAGGTATCCTGTTGCCTGCCCAGGTCCCTCCAGTGCCTTGGCTTGCCTAGATGTCGTGACAACAATGGATATGATACAGAAACTGGTACATGAATTTTGTATGTGCGAAATTATATTTAACTGAGATTATACTGATAAGTATGTTGCTAAACGTTAAATCGAGTGACTAAACAAGCAAAATTTGCACTTCCCAGGGAAAATTTTGAGTCACATTGATTTCCTTTTTCGTATCTTCTTAGCTTAATTGCTTCTTACTACCTATTAGTAGTTTTGGTGTTTGCATGCACAAATAATGATTTGAACATATGGATGTGGCAAAGACAAAGATAACCCAACATTGGTTAGGTTATGATTATTTTATTGCTGACATATGGTATACAAGACTTAAAAACACTATATATACATTTATTATAAAGAATATCCATGCATATTAGCTAGTGTCCCTTTAATATGTCTCTGACTAGTCTATTAGAACCAATTATATGCTACCTTAAACTGAATAATATGAATTGCATAAGGAATGAAAACTGTTGTTTGTTCTTAGCACATATAGTGGCTAGTGGCTTATTCCATGAGTAATATTCTTCTGTAAGATGTATTCTTTAGCTTATTTATAAATGCTTCAGAATTGTCATTGCATCTTTATACAGAATATGAAAATAGAATCTCATAGTTCCCATGTCAGACAATACTTGTACTTTCAATGGAAATATTATGAAGTTTATTTGTCAAGTAATGGTGATTAGAGACGCTTGAATATACTTGATTGCCTTATGAATCAGCATGTTTCTTTAAGTCTTTGAAGTTCAACATCAGCTTTTGGTACTTTCAAAATTCTTATTATTCTGCAGTCTAGAATATTCATGCATTTGTTCCAAAATGCAGGTTGTTGGCTTTTCAAAAATTTAGGAAAGTTTCACGCTTTCTTCTTGGAAACCAAAAAGCTAGCTATCCACAAGTAAGGAAACATGGGGCACTTGTTACAGTCGGATTGCCTTCCTCCTTTTGCAGATTGTTCTCACAGTACAAAATTTCAAGTAGAGGGAATGTTTCATTTTCAGTATACAAAACAAAGGATAATTTATACAAGACTGGTGGTTCCAGGAACTTCTCTGTCATGCCAACTAGTGATGTTTTGACGTATCATGCTCACACTGCTTGGAATAGGCTTTCAAAATTATGTTCGTATGGTGGCCCGACATTTCCACCAATGAATAGGATTGCCTGTGCTGTGAGCTTGGCACTGACCAGATCACATCTTATAGTTCCTAGTATTTTTGCTTTCATCCTTAGTGAGGTAGCATGGTCACAAAAAGCTTGTGCGGATGTGGAGTACTTCCCTACAAGGAACGCCTTATACATGCATGCACAAGACGGGCATGTATTTATGGCATCATTTGTGTTCTCGGTTTTCGATTATCTTTATTTATTTCTGAGGACCATCTTTTTGACAATTTTGTTCTCCCCTAGTGTAGTGATGGCTCCATTTGCAGATTCTTGTGGTGTTGAGTTTAGGAAGATTTGGCTTCATACTGTCCGACTTACGCTTGAAAAAGCTGGTCCAGCATTCATAAAATGGGGCCAATGGGCTGCTACACGACCAGATCTCTTCCCTCAAGATCTTTGTACTGAGCTCTCAAAGCTTCACAGCAAAGCACCGGCACACAATTTTGCCTATACAAAAAAAACTGTTGAGCAGGCATTTGGTCGCAAGCTTTTAGAAATTTTTGAGGATTTTGAAGAGGAACCTTTAGCATCTGGGAGTGTTGCCCAAGTGCATAGAGCTTCATTGAGATTTCGGCACCATGGTCGACATAGCAAGCCTTCTGTAGTTGCTGTGAAAGTTAGACATCCTGGCGTTGCTGATGCAATTAGGAGGGACTTTATGATCATAAATTTCTTTGCCAGAATTTCGACCTACATTCCTACCTTGAAGTGGTTGAGACTGGATGAAAGTGTGCAACAGTTTGCTGTCTTTATGATGTCTCAAGTTGATCTTGCAAGAGAAGCTGCTCATTTGAACCGTTTTATCTATAATTTTCGGAGCTGGAAAGATGTATCATTCCCGAGGCCTTTGTATCCACTAGTGCATCCTGCAGTCTTGGTGGAGACTTTTGAGCCTGGAGAATGTGTTTCCCATTATGTTGATGAGCTGGAAGGAAATGATCGACTTAAAAGTGCACTTGCTCACATTGGGACACATGCACTTCTGAAGATGCTTCTGGTACAATTATGATCATGCTTTGTGTTTTTTTTTTTTTTTTCTTTCCCGTGTGTGTGTGTGTGTATGTGTTTTATCTATTCCGTGTGCTTTATATTCTGTTTACTGACAATAGTCCAGCATCAGATCACTCATATCGTTTGAAGTTTATGGTATCCATGTAGTTGTCGATGCTTATCTATAGGGTGCTCTGGACTGCTAGTAGTTTTACTCATTTCTACGCCTACGTGTAGATTTTGAACCCATGTTGTAAGCTCTGCTCATATACCTTGGATTGTCTTAATATGTGATGCCTAGGGAGCCATTAGAATATAAGTTTTCTCAAAATTTTGAACCAATTTCTTTATTCTTTTGAATCTGGATTCCAAGTTAGTGGTACATTTTTGTTGTGTCTTTTAACTTGATTGGCATAATTTGAGAGGGTTGTAGGCACGTCCGAAAAATAAAAGTCAATACTTTTGGAGAAGTTATAAACCACCCCGTCCCGCCTATTGGGATGCACGTACCCATCTCCAAAAAGTAAAAACACATCTCTTCAAAGCTTGCAGCACCAAGTCCTAGACTCCAAGTATATAATTTTTCAAGCATGTTGTTTTCAATTGTTGCACTTTGCCTGATGTTGCCTCAAATAAATGACGGCCAGTTCTTCTAAGATCTTTTAGGGAACCAACTCATATGAGTTGGATAGGTTTGGCTTTGGGGAACAAATGTTAAATTAGGGCTTTGTGGTTAAAAGCCATACGGTCTTAAATGATATTGAGGATATCGAGGATATGTACCCATCCTATGTAAGTTCCTTGAGATGGGGAGCTTGGTTCTATAGGTGTCTGAGTGGGTTAAAATTTGGAAGGAATATAGGTAATGGCATAGGAATATGATCCCCATCTTTGGTTGGATTTTGATGGTTAAATTAGAAGATATGAGGGTTCTTGTTTTGGGGTTATGAAGTACGAAAATTCAGGAAAATTTTTATTGTCTTGAAATTGGATGGTTGGAATGGAGTAAAACGAGGATCCAAGATCATTACGGTTGGAGAGATGAGGTACTGAAAGTGACAGATCTGGTGGGCTAGGTTGGTGTAGATCTGACCTTGAATTTTGGCTCTTTTGAAAAGTCCAAATATTCAATAGAATTTAAGATAAATGAAAATGGTGATATGAGAAGGGGAATGGAGTGTAGGGCCTGTAGGCTACAAGAATCTCAACAGAATACTCAACTCTTGGACCTTCTCTAACCAAAGTTGACATATACCACTAATAGCAGCAGCTACACACACAAAAAATACTCGAGGCTTGAAGGGAATAATCTACTAATCAACTGTAGCCTATTCTAATCAATTGGGGGCTATTTATAGCCTTGCATAAGAAGTCCTAGGAAATTAGGACTTACAAACTGACTTAAATTAGGAAAATAAAAACTTATACTCTTAAAACTGAAATAAATCATAAGGAAAGACTATTCTGCCCTTATTACTTAAGTTGGGCTGAGTTTACATAATTAGATATACAAATTAAACTAACCTAATGTCATACTTGGCCTAGATGGTGAACCTTTGGGTTTATAGAGTAGGCCCATGACCACACAAACCTATTATACAGACGCCCAAAACGTATATCCATCAACCCTCGGCTGATTTGAAATGAAAACAGGCCAATTCGGTGCTGTAACTGCATCAGTAGCACTGTATTCATATTCATTCTAGACTTAAATATACAGAAGCCAGGGCTCTCTTCATATCAGGCTGACATAGGGGCAGAGGCACATTTGCACCAACTTGAGGTTTTGGATGCCAGTAAATCCAACTCTTATTGATTTTCAAAGCTGGGTGATGTGAACAAGGGTTCAACCCCTGGCTGAAACCCGCTCCAATGTGGCACACCTAGGGCTGGCCAAATCCTCCTAGAGGGGCATTTTGGTCCATTCTAGCCCTAAATATTTGCTGGATTTAATTTTTGGAATTTTATTTCTTCATGTTCAAGAGTCTTGTTTAGCTTATAAGTCTTGTTTTGGTTTGGAGTTAGAGTTCTCAAGTCTTTGGGAGTCTTATTTAAAGGAGGACTCTTACAAGTCTTTACTTACAAGATGAGCTCCTTTCCTTTATGTTGAAGTCTAGTGTCTTAGGAGGAATCTATTTTCAAGAAGATTCCATTAGTTGTTTAATTTAAATTGAAGTCTTTAATTGTGTAGCTGAGATTAATTGTAAAGGAGATCCTAAACTATAAAGGATTCCCAATTGATTGTAGTCTTTAGAAGGATATAAAGAAGCCTTGTCTTTCATTGTAATCTTGAAGTCTGATTATTTGAAAAAGAATTGATAAAGATTGAGAGTTCTTCTTCAAGATCAGCACCTTCTTCAAGCATCTAACTCTCTTCTTCCAGTCTCTAGCATCTCCAGCCATTACAGCAGCTTCCAAGTAAGTACAGCAGACCCCCAATCCCCTCCCACACCTTCCTAAACCCATTGCACCAACCCTAGCCCTCCCCTCCAACACCCTGCCCTTTTTCCCTCTCTTTTCTTCGTTGCACTCCTCCCCACTCCTCCTTCTGACTTGCGGCAGATCTGAAACAAGAAAAAGAAAGAAAAGAAAAGAAGAAAGGAAGAAAGAAAGAAAGATTGCCTTAGATCTTTATCCCATCCCACAGGTTAGACTGTTCCCCCCTCACCCCAAAGTTTCCACCCCCATAGGGTTTGTGAAGACCCTAAACCTTTCATCCTATAAGATCCCTAATTTTGTTCCCTAGTCTTTCCGTCCAATTCCCATCTATATCAAAGCAACCTACATCTTTCCTAAGAGTTTCCAACAACTTTCGTAGCTAACCATATTACTCCCTAGGAGTTTTCAACAACTTCCTTAGATACCCAGAGGCATCCCATAATATTTTTAACCTATTTGCTGGAAGATTATGGGCAAACCCTTAATTTCAGGGAATCCATCCTAGGAATCCTAACCCTAAAATTGGGTTTCCATCATTGGGACTTGCTAAGAATTCTGTTCGTGTCTGTTCGAAGTCTTTTGCTCTATCTCATCTAGTGCTCACAACATATTGCAGAATAGGTCATTTTCCAGAGTTCTCATTAAAAGACTCAGTCATTGCTGAAAAATATCCATCACTTCGAAGGCCATAAGTATTGCTATGGCATTAGGCTGAGATTTTGTGATGCGAAGACATTACTATATGTTGGTTTCCCTTCATTGTTGGTGGACAGAAATGGGGCATGACCTATTTTTGGGTTTTGGAAAATTAGTTCTTCCATTTGCCTTGGCCGATTTACGTTCCTCTGCCCACAGATCTTATAGAAACTAGAGGTTTCTGAAGCAGACAACAAGAGAAAGAGCTCTTTCCTTGGGATAATTGGTTATTCCGCTGATGCTGAAAACTTAGTCAGAAATGGTACGATGTTGAAGGTGTTGGGGTGTTGTTATAGGTTGTCTGGATATGTACATTTGTAGCCTATTGTCTTCACTCCATTTGATTAGGAGAGATATGATCTAATTCCTGGATGGGCTAACTTGTCACATTTTTCTTTGGGGTCTCAGATGTGCCCCTTCCCCATTCCATCGAGGTTATTTTTATTTATTTTATGGTTGGGTGGGGAGGGGGGGCTGTTGGGGGACCATTGTCTGACTTCATGCCTAAATGGTGCTAGGTTCCTTCATAAGCTCCAGTTTTCCTAGAAATTGAAGATTTATTTCAAGCTATTGCACAGGTTTCATGATTCTAAGATATCATATTTTTCAGGTGGACAATTTTATCCATGCAGACATGCATCCTGGAAATATCCTTGTCCGAGTAGCTCAGAGCAAACCTTCACGTAGACGGCTCTTCAAATCAAAGCCTCATGTCGTTTTCCTTGATGTGGGCATGACTGCTGAGCTTTCTAAAAGTGATCGTGTGAATTTACTTGAGTTCTTTAAAGCTGTTGCTCTTCGAGATGGCCGCACTGCTGCAGAATGCACTCTGAGATTGTCAAAGAAACAGAATTGTCCAAATCCACAGGCCTTTATTGAGGTATATATGTGTCAGTTTTCAACTACTAATTGGAAAAATGTGCTCCTTTTCCCACATTCTTCAGAAAATTGTTTCACAAAGTAGTCATTCATCTGACGACCAATCAGCAGTGTTGTCAGGCTACCTTTCCCGCATCCATTTTTAACCTATCTTGTATGCTACAGCAAGTAATCAATGTATGTAGTTTGTTGTTGGCACAGTTACTTATATTTAAAAAAAAAAAATCTTATGTGATGGAATTGATTGTTGAAGTATTTGGTTTCTTTCAACCGTTGCATTAAACCTTGTTTCAGAAGGTCATTTTGGTCGGACCTAAATTTCCAAGACGTGAAATTTTGCTGAAACGTAGTAATTTTTCTCTTCAACTTTTCCTTGGCCGTTTTTGGTTGAAATGTGCCAAAATGACCAAAATAACCGAAATTTCGACAAAACAGTGTATTTATAGACTGAAATTGCAAAACTTTGTTTTGACACAGCATCTCATTTCAACCTGGCTGGCTGAAATTTTGAACTGTACTTTCAACTTCTGCACTGGATGAAATATTAAGTACGTTGGATTTGATTTGCCCTTTTCTTATGGAGATGCAGTGGCTGGCTATGAAATTATACTTGGATGTCAAATCTTGTAATGCTTAATTTTGGACTCCTGGGTATTTTAAGTAAAAGCAAGAATCTGAGATCTTATAATTTTTTCAAGTCCTGGTTTTTTCCAAAGTAAATATATGGGTTCAGATTTCGAGGTCAGGATTGGATTTTGAAGACCCCCCTTAAGCAGTGACTGTGGTCTTGCATTCAGATATTGCCCATCTACAACTGCATCTTAGTGTATTTACATTCTTGTTGCATCTTGTCTTGTCAACTGTCTCATGTTGCCAAATAGACCTATTACTAAAGCATTATCCTTGCATTCAAGGGCCAGTTAACAAAAATTCTATATTATCTTGGTTATTGGATGGTGTAATTCAAAATATTTGCCTTGCTATTCACATATTATGCTATTTGACAGGAAGTGAAAACGTCATTCGATTTCTGGGGTACCCCAGAAGGTGATTTTGTGCATCCAGCGGAGTGCATTGAGCAATTGCTTGAGAAAGTCCGGCGTCATAAAGTTAACATTGACGGTAATGTTTGCACCGTGATGGTGACCACTCTGGTTCTCGAGGTAATCTCCTGGTTATATCCATGCAATTGTTGTGGCAGTCACTATTACTACGCCGTAAGGCTGGTTTTAGCCATCTACATATTGAAACATCAGGCAGTACAAACTCAATGGAAACTTCATTGAACTCACTAAGGATCTATTTGTTAAGTTTTATGTTTATGTCAACAAAGTCAAGCTAGTACATCACACATGCCCAAAGGATGGAAAATCTGCTTGCTTTAGCTGTGTGATGGATATAAATAGTCACCATAACAAGAATAGTTCATCTGCCGTGTCTTTAGAGTTCTTACAAGTATTGGATCCGTTTCTAGATGCACAGAACTATATCCCTTGAACAAGTGTGCTCGAAAAGATGCAGCCATTCTAAGCTATTTAGTGTTATGTAAAAACATTGTATCAGTACTTGACATGTCGTGAAACAAACACTCGAAACACAAGCTAGAAATTTTACCCAAAAGAAAAGAAAAGAAAGGAAAAAAAGAGAAGAAAAAGGAAACACAAGCTAGAAAGATGTATCCCCTTATTAAGCCTGTAATGTAGTACTAGGTTCAAATAATCAACCTCAGATCCAAGCCAGGATCTTTAGATAAGGTGAAAAAAGTTTTAAGATGAAACAAAGTGAACACGGCTTAGGGTTGGGATTATATAGGAATTAGCTTTTGGAACGTGGGTATAACGCATCATGTGAATTGTGAGGTTACCTGGATATCAGTATAAAGTGAGACAAATTTGAGAAGTTGAAGTAATCTCAGAGCATAATCTGGATATAGGGAATGAATATTGCAATAAAATGGATGGAACGTATATCAATCAGAATAAGAAAAAGTAACCAGGAAATCATTGATCCAATACTAAGCTTTACAACATACTAGTTATTCTCTTGGTTTTGATTAAACTTCTTTCAGAATCCACCTTGAAGTTTGAGAAGCTTAACTTGCAAAATCTGAAACATCACTGAGGATTTTGAGGTTGTTATTTATTTGTTATGATTATGGTAATACTATTTATTAAGAACAAATAACAGTATGAATTACATGGTCAACAGATTGGGGTGAAGCAGTAGCTTAATTGAATTTCTGTAAAAGTTGAGCATGTCACATTTTAAAGCAGCTATTGCTAAGACAAATAATTAGGATGAGCCTTTTGAACTTTTTCATAGTTTTCAGGGGTATATGCTGATCTGTTTGCATTCTAAATTACCCCTAGGTCTAGATTCTTATGTTTTTCTCCTATTGTTTCAGGGCTGGCAGAGGAAACTTGATCCAGAATATGATGTGATGCGTACACTGCAAACTCTGCTGTTCAGAGCAGACTGGGCAGAATCTTTGTCATATACAATTGAAGGATTGATGGCTCCATAAGAGGATGTCATCTCTTACTGTTTTTCCCTACAATTTTGACTGTTCAAGATATAAGAAGATTTATATTGTGCTCCAGAGAAATCACAGTTGAGGTGTAGTTAATTCAGTCTGTATATCCTACTTTTTGGGTTTGGCTGTAAACCCCCGCCACCTCCACCCACAACCCTAACCCCTCATCCGAACCCAAAGAAAGCAAAATAAAAAGGCCCACACAAACTAAAATAAAAAATTTAAATCTTTAACAACGAAATTCTCTTGCATTCTTTCAAGAAGGTCGTCCCCTCTGGACTTTATTAGCAGCCAGCTATTCCATATTTCTCGGGGACATGGTTCTGAATTTGTAGCCTGCTACAACCTTATTCCTGAATTTCTTTTTCCCTGATATGTAATATTTGAGGCTTTGAGCAATAAAGAAAGTAAAAGAGTATGTGTAAATTTTTTTCTGAATTGTATTTTCTTTTTTTTGCCTTATTGACAATTCTAGTTTTGTTGAAATTTGAAAATGGTGGTTCTCGGGTACAAATTGTCAAATCAACAAAACCTGTTTGACATTCAATGAGTAGCGGTGATGAATGTCATATTCAAAGTTCCAAGCCTGCACGACGATCACTCGATTTCATCCATCGTGTGGGAAGTGGTATCAGTCAGTTCGGTCTAGGATACAATGTATGGAAACCCAAATCAGATCAAAACGAATAAAAATTGATATTTATAATCGAATCTGAAGCCGATCGTTTAGTTTCATTTGGCTTTCTGTAAAACACCTTCATTCATGCCAATATGGAGGAGTAGTAGGATGGTTAGGAGCCTGGGAGAGGTCATAGGTTCAACTGTGCTACCGACAGCATATGTACCCAAAAAAAACACACCTTTCATTCAAGTCGAACACGGTTTTAGGTTCGGTTTCACATTTGGGTTATTTACCGAAACTGTAAAAGAAAATCAGGTTTGGAGTTTTCGCGCCTTCGAAATTTCAGGTATGGCTTGGTACGCAATAGATGGCTGATTTGAATTTGTACGGTTCTATCTTCTCTGTTGTTACTTTTTTTGGGGTTTTTATCTTTGGGGAATAGCATTCTTAGGTTGGGGGCGTTATCATGGTTGAGCAATTGAAGAGCATGCGAAGATGTCAGTCTGGTGCGGTCAGGTCATATGTCGTCCTATTTCAGTTACGACTTTCATCAAGCACTTGGTGACATCGAAGACACCACCAAAATGGCCTTGCAACCGCAGCAACAGGAATACCTTGACGACTACAACTATCAAATGTCTCAGCTCTCCACACTTTGAAAACCTTTCTTCCCGCCAAAAAGAGCAAATCTCCGTTTACGCCAATGCCCTTTTGGAATGGAATCAGGTGAACTCATATCTCTGTGTGTGTTTGTGCGTCGATCTAAATTCTCACGTGTTTCTGAATGTTGATCGTGCAGCGAATGAATCTTACTGCTGTTGCAGAGATGAGCGAGGTAATGACAAGGCACGTTGAAGACTCCCTGGCAATCATCCCTCCAATCCAGAATTCTTATCTTTCTCATTGTAATTCTTCTTCATGCGACAACCTCAATCTTGTTGACGTTGGGAGCGGCCCAGGACTCCCGGGGTTAATCCTTGCCATTGCTTGCCCAAGTGAGTTTCACACGTTAACCCGAATAAAAACAGTTCAGGTTGCTATTCTTCTGGATTTGAATTTACTTCAAATTTAGTTGAAATAAATCAATAGGTGTTCTCCCCTCCTTCCCCTCACTGGATTTCATTGTCCTTGTTTTATTTCATCTATTATGCTGATTTTTCTTGCGTATTTCTCTTAGGTTGGAGAGTTACCCTTTTGGAGTCCATGAATAAACGTTGCCTCTTCTTGGACCACGCGATAGGGGTCACTGGTTTGACAAATGTGCAAGTCTTACGTTCAAGAGCAGAGGTGTTTAGGCTTTAATCGTTTTGTGATGTTTCTTGCATGCTCCATAACTGACTAAGATTTCAGTCTTTTATCATATGGCAATTTATTTCTTGCATTTTATTTTCCGGTGTGGATTTAGTCTAGTGATACTTCATTCATTAATGTTAATATTCTCGTATGACCATGTTGGACTATGTCTCTCCATAATGTCTAAACCAAGGTTTGTTTGTATTTGGGCTTTGCCATAGTTCTGGTGTTGGCAGGAAGTTGTTTCCTCTGAGAGGAAGTTATAAACATTTATATACTCATCATTATGCTTCTGCATCACGTAAATCAGAGTTGCTCATGTGTCTAGTGTTAAGCTCCAATCCTAATTGTTTGCATAATGGAACATTTTCTCTTATGTAAGCTGTGTGCGGAAGATGGAGAAACTACTCAGGAATTCAAGTGAAACGAACATGGTGGCAAAATTTTGAGGAAGAAGCACTTTATGCCTAAAGATTCTAATGTGAACTCTGAGCAGTGATGACTTAAACTTGTTTGCTTTAAATATAAGGATTCTCAGTTACCTAAGCTGAATTGTGTTTAATGTAGTGTATCATGAACAAGACTAGACTAATATCATCTGAGAAATGAATTGCTGAAGAAACCAAGCCTACTGTCAGGGACCAAGTTGTGACATCTGACAAGAAAATAATACAGATATCTAGAAATAACTTTCTGATGAATACTTATTGACTGTTATAAACTCTCTGCTTGAAGGGGAATCTTGAATTAAACTGCAGTAAGAAATGTTACATCAGCTGATTGAATACATTTGAGCTTGTATTTAGTTTGATCACCGTATTGATGTTAACTTTTTTAGTTTAGATTATCTACATTGAACTTACTGTTTACATAGAATTTCCTGTTGACGTAGGTACCTCCCACCTCTTAAATATGATTTGCATGTCTCACTGTCCACTAGCTTTTGCTATCTGTTTTACTTCTTTTGTCTGGTGGAATATAGTGTGTCCTAATGGTGAGGTTTTTAGTTGGCTGCACGTATATTATGAAACATCTAGTTTGACCTGGCGTGACAAGCATTTCTATGATCTTGCATGATATATATTTGGCATAGACTTTCAAATTTCTTTATTTCCTCCTCCTTTTCTAATTTTATTTGGAATATTTTGTATATTCGTTATCAGTGGATGCTCTGTTTGTATCTGATCTATATCATTGTTTTAACTGCTTGATGTCTTCTTTGCATACGCCGTCCAATATGCATCCCTCCTTGTCTCTCTCTGCGATTCCTGTAAACTGTATTCTAAATCTTTTGTACAACAGAGTGTTGGCCAGAAACTTGAATTCAGAGAGGTGTTTGATGTTGCAGTTGCAAGAGCTGTAGCAGAAATGAGAGTTCTAGGTCAGATCCAGAATACCTCTAATGTGCATTTCTTTCATTTACCATTGAATGTTTTAGTTAGTACTTGAGTTTGGCTGCTGACATTCTGTTTTCTACTTGTCAGCTGAGTACTGCCTACCTCTGGTTCGAGTTGGTGGCTTGTTTGTGGCTGCAAAGGGCCATGATCCTCAGGTACTATTTCTTTGCTTCCGTGCTTTCTGTTTCCTGGCTATTACTCAATGTCTTGGAAGGATTGTGCTACCTATATGGCATATTTTCAAACCAAGGTTACTGTCAAAGCTGTTTCACATGTCTAATGACATAGGCGAGCCATTCCAATTTATCTAGATTCTTTCCTCTAGGCTGAGCTTTTTTTGCAAAAATCATATTGATATTTCATAGAGAAAATCTCAATAGTTATGTTGCCAAACCAGCCCTTTATTGCTGTTCACGGAATTGTACTTGCGTTAGAATCACCTTTGGCATCAGTGTCAGGTTTGTATTTACAATAATCAAAACACCTTTTTCCTCTCTTTGTAAACTATTTGACAACATTTGGAATCCATCTTATATATCATGCACAATCACAAGAAAAAACTTTTGAGAATGGCATATGGTCCGTAAGCCCAATAGGTTATTAATGTGGATGGCGTTCACGTTTTCTTTTACCACACACCATAACTGCTTGACAGCATCTTTGAATGCCCTTTATCATTTCACAAGTCAATTCCCTATATCTGAACCAATGTTGTTATCCCGTACCCAATGAACCCCCACCCAAAAAAAAAAAAAAAAATACAAAACAGATAGAAAGAAAAAATGTTGATCAAGCTTATGATCTTCTTCTGCCAATAGGACGAAGTCAGAAATGCAGAAAAAGCAATTCAACTGATGGGAGCTTCCATTTTGCACCTAGACTCAGGTATGGTATTATTAAATTTGTTTTGGCTTATCATTTTTTAACAATTATTGTGAGATTAACATACATCACTGAGTGATTGAATTGCTTGCATGGATGTAAGCATTTTTTTAATTGTTATTTCACTTTTTGTTCCTTTGGTCCTAAATGAATTTTGACTGACTATTAAATGAACCACATTGTTCTTTTGCTGGTTAAATCAGCTGATACTGAGTGCAAGTGCTTGATAAATAATTGTCTACTTAAAATCAGTTAACACCAAGTGACCAAAGGCAAGCATGCCTCATTGGAACTTGCTGATATAACTTCATTGAGTGATTTAGATGCAAAACTGCTGGCTCTTAGTTTTTACCTCAGATTAAGTTCTACAAAAGCATGGAAATAGTGGATACATTTTATTCGTACCAGGTCATATGCATTTTCACCTAAGTTTCAAACTTTCAACTAATATGTTGTTTATTATATACAGTTGAATCACACAGCCCTTATGGGCAGAGAACTGCCATAATTTGTCTAAAAGAACGGCCAACTCCAAAGAAGTATCCCCGTGACCCTGGTACACCAACAAAGTCACCATTGTAGACCATCCAGGGTGAGACTTGTTGCTTTCTGTTATCGATCAGGGACTTTGAAATGGACAAGACAATCCGCCTCTGTTCTCCTTGGGAAGTTGATGTTGCTTGATCAAATTTGGATTCAATGGAACTCGAGCTTAAATTTAGTTGTCCCTTCTTGTAAACCTCTGTTCTTATTGGTTTTTTGTTTACCTTTTCTTTTTGGGTGCCATTTAGAATTTCCCATCAGGTGATTGAAGTGGATTCGTTTGTTCATCATGATGGGATGATCGTCTTTCCACTGGTAAGGCATCTCCATTCATTGTATTGGAAGCTCCCAAATTCTTTACCTAGCTCTTGAGTCTTGCCATGAGTTATTTGGATTATATTTGCCCCCACCTTTCTCACTTGCCATCTGTGTTCAATATGAATATTCTAAACTTCCTAGCAACAGCATGATATATAATAATACAAAACTAATATTAATGTTTAATCAAAAGCAAAGATTTTACTGGTGAAGTATTATTGTTTACACAAAAGTATCTGCTATGCTGAACAACTTTGTTGTTTTTTAATAGTTGGTGATAACCAAGTCATCAAGGGACTTATTATTTTGTTGTTATAAATAGGTTGCACACTGACATATAGCTTTTGCTAGGAAAAGTGAATCTAAACTGAAGGGAAAAGAATTGCCACGTTGCTAGGGGATTCTTTATTATGCTCTTACATACTCTAGTTATATAGGCTCTATGTGAATGATGTTGTTCTCTTTTCTTGTGTTGTTGTGGTAGATATATCCATCCCTATATTGGCATCAACCCCTCCCTAAACAAAAACCAAAACATGAAAAAGCTTTCCCATGAAGCCAGATCCTCACCTTCTTTAGAATCCCTCAAGTCCTTAACCTCTTTTCGACTACACTCTCTTATCCTCTATGATAAAAACCAATCGGCAATGCCCAGCCAAGAAAAAAAACTCCAATCAGCAACTGTCCGTTGGTGAGGCATACGAAACCATTCCCAGTCCGGCGTGTTGTGGGGAAACTCACAACAGAATGGCATTTCGCATGGATTGACACATGGTTGTAGATGATATGCAGGATATCCTTTCATGTTAAAGAGGGAGGGACAGGGTGGGGTTGGTTGCAGCCTACCTTGTTAGTATTTTTAGAATGGATGACTCTGCATAGTGATATTTGAGGAACTTGATCCCTTTATTATTCAATAGAAATTTAGGTTAAAAGTTTTATTGAAACACTACTATTCCTTCTTTTATTTTTCCGGTAAGGATTAAAAAACTACCATGATAGTGCTGTATTCATGTGGCCCAAGTACCTGAACACACGTAACCAGTCTAGGAGGAAAAATAGGCTTATCAGAACTAGAAATAATGTGATAATGTGGTGATCTTTCTGCAATCCTTTTCAAGTAGAACTTTTCTACCAAAGCCCAAAATTAATGATCTCAGCATTCTGTCAATGATACAAGCTTGAAAAGGATTGGATAAAGTGTTTTCTTATGAAAACACCATTAAGGATGGATGACTTTTAACCTAACTTCCAACCCACTTTAATTAATTTAATGGTTCAATGTTTAAACTATTTTCTTTTTTACAAAAGAAAATATTGAGTGATTTTAAACTGATGGAGCTCCTCTACTTTTATTGTGGGTGCATCCATTGTTCACCCATGCAGTATGGGCGTGTACATCAGCACTGATGTTGCCAGTTATTCCTAGACATCATGATTTAAATGAGAGTTGCTGTTCATATTTGTTTTTAATATACTTACACTAAGTATGTCCATGTATTTATTATTGTAGTCCCCCCTTTTGGTAGCCGAGTATTTATTCTATAATATCTTTTGTTTGTCCATATGCCTGGCACATGTTTTGGACACTTTTATTCATTTTTTCCCCTTTCTCTCTTTGAAGTTTAAACCATGATTATGTATGCCTTAAAACCGTTGAATTGGGATGGGAGAAGGTCAAAAATGTAATTGCAATTCCTCCTCTGACTGCATCCACGGATGATCATTTATAAGACTTTTGCAAAAGCAAGATTTTGAGAATGATTAAATGACATAACGAAGCTAGTGTCAACATTATGGTAGGCACAATGTGCCAGAGAGCCCTAGAGAACTCTATTCTTTTGAGCTTATTCTGATTCTACCATGTTCCTAATGTTCCTAATCTCCTCGAGTTGATTCTTGAAGCCGCACTGTTTTCTGAAAAAGTAAATGTTTTCAGGAGCTTTCTGAAATAAATAATATGAAATCCTCCATTATATTTAAATATTGTTACCTAAATATGTATATTTTACAAGGAAGAATTACATTTTTTTGGGTAGAAAGAATGGGTCACGCAGGACCCAATAGAAAACAAAATAAGAGAAAATTAATTTGGTCCAGCCAATATATCAGCTTGAAGAAGTTCCTCTAATTTTGGGAATGGTTTTTGTAGGATTTTTAAAATTTCCATTTCATCATAGAACAATGAAGAATTGCATTAGTTGTTATTAACCATATGATTTCTCACCATTTTGATTTCCTTTGAAAGTGATTTCAAATATTAAATTTCTTCAAGCGCTTTGGAATAATTTATGAGGAACCCTTCTGCTGGCCATTTTCATTTATTAAACTTGCCTCCGAAGAGAACCCAGATGCTTTTTTCTACCAGTCTTAATTTGGGACTTAGCTTTTTTTAGACTATTTTTTTTGTTAGGTGAGAAACCCTTTACATAAGTAGTAATTAGAGCAAATTACACGGTATCCACTATATTAGGGGTGAAACTAGTTACCATCCACTATTGTTTAAAAAATTACATGGCACCCACATGCATAATTACGAGTTATTTACAATTTAATTTATTGTTAAAATAGGTTACTAATTATCCAAATGCCTTTATTTTTATTTAAATCATTTAAAATATGAATTTTAAATATATTAAATGCCCTTTGGGTAGAAAATGACAATAATGCCTCTAATTTTGATTTAGCAAATGACACTAATACCTTTACTATCATTTTAGTGATTGAAAATTTGAAATCAAATTACGTAAATGCCTTTTAGTAAGTGAAATGGTGGCATTATTGTCATTTTCCTATTTAGAGGGTATTTACGTAATTTTAAATATAAAATATAAATAAAAGTAAGGACATTTAGATAATTTTATAACTCATTTAACAACAAATTTAATTGTGGGTAACTTGCATGCAAGTGGGAGCCATGAAATTTTTGAGACAACAGTGAGTAGTCACTAATTTCACCCCAAATATAGGGGGTACTTGTAATTTGCTCTAGTGATTATTTATGTTTTCTAGAAGTTTATGTATAAGAATTAAGGATTTTGCTTGGGTTTTGCATATTTAATGTGCAGGACCGTCAAGTCAAGCCAGCCGTCAGATTGGAATTTTGGTCAAAATTTTGATTTCGATCATTAAAATTCAATGGTTGAGATTCAATTTCGAACAAGATTTCGAATCCAATGGTTTGAAATCTCGACTTGACGCATGACCCAAGTAAAACTACATAATTAATCTTCCCCCTAATGGTATTTTAACCCTATCAAATAGATTGATATTTAGTATATACTGGAATGGTGACATTGTCAAGCCAATGATTACAGTGGAAGATTCACCAGAAGACCTGGAAAATGTCGAGCAGAATCTGGGTTTGTCTAGAATATTGAGGGGAGTGTTGGTTGTGACTTCACTTATTATTTGCTGACTTTTTCTTAACTAAAAGGAAATTTATCTGGATACTCTAGACAGCAAAGACTTCTATACGTTTTTGTGAAATCAGAACGCTTAAAGAATGCAGGATAGGGTGTGCACTTTGGTGGAAAATTTTCACGTCAATAGTGAGAGGAAGGGAGGGATTCCCAATCTACACAGGTCTAGTGCATCTTGTATATGAATGTATGTAAGGTATTCAAATAGAATCCGTCATATGGGAATTTATCTAAATTACGTTGAATGTGAGTGATAGACATGTATCATTCATCTATAGAGAAATATATAGTCTATTTCTTTGTAAATATCCTCTGATAAATTTTATGTAAACACCTTACATGCATTCATGTATATAAAAATTAGAGAAGAGAGAGATTCCATCCTATGCCTTTATCAACTTAATTTGAGAGATGTCAAAATGGTATGGTCGTTAATATAATCACATTCATCTATACTTCAGGATCCATTAAAAGAATATCAACAGTTTAAGAGTACATTTTATTATTAATGTGAATAAATATCTTATCATATTCCTGTGAATCTGGACTGGCTTGACTTGTATGTGATCCGCAGAGGTATGGCAGTTTAACTAATATTAATCCAGTTTGTTAGATTAATTGTTTATACTATATAATTTGCTTTGATTATACATGAGAAGACAAAAGGGAATGTTTGGGAGAATGTGTGCTTTTGTCCAGAACATGAAAGAGAGTAAGAACTCTTCTTGATGTCGGCTACATGACTAATTTATTTTACGATTACTAATTAATAGGTTTTACACTCATTTGTTTCCTGGAATCCTGTAACAGAACCAATCATCATTTTTAAGAAGAATAAACTTTTGAAGAAGTTTGAAATTAAGGGATTCATGTTAGAAAAGAGGTTGGCAAGGTAGACCCCTTTCTTCTTATCTCCTTGCAGGCTTTTCAAGTAAAAGATATTATACTTCTGAGTGCTTTCTAATCACCTGCCATGCGCTAAAGACAGTATATACAGGAACCATTTCAGCCACCTTCCTTATCTATTTACCATGAAAAACAGTTAAAAAGAGTCCACATTTCTGGGTAGATCTTCATTAAAAAAATTATTTTTTAGGTTTACTTTACTGAAAGAAATTATCTTAAGTTTTAGAAAGAAACTTTAGGTTCATCTCACTGACTTAAATTCAGCTGTCCTGTTGGGGGTTCTGCAATGTATCTTTCTTTGCAATTTCTAACTCTCATAGTTCTTTTATCTGAATAAATCATTAAAACTTAATGTAGAAAGAGAATAAAAAAATCATGTATTTGATCAGATGTAGTAAATTGAAATTCTGTACCACTGAAAGCCACTTCATCGTTCGAGAAACTAAAAGCAAACAGTTTCTTCAATGTCTAGGTGAGGCTTTGGTGGGGAACGGAGGGGATTGTCAACCCTTAGTCAACTTCGTCAATGGTATGCGGAGGTTCCTATATCCATTCACAATGTGGTTAAGGACATCAATTTCTTGGCCTCTAAATTCTTAGATTGTGTGTTTGTTTTTTCTCCAAGGGAGACTAACAGCTGTGCTGACTCCGGCTGGATGGCTGTTCGGCGGCGGTTCTTGGCCGGTCCCTTCTTGGTTATCCGCTTTGACCGGATGTTGGCTTCTTTGGTTGTGATTTGAATTACCAAAAAAAAAAGACGTTAATATGCTATCTTTTACTATTAGATGTCACCAACCCGGAAGGGAGGAAGGGAGGAAGGGAGGAAGGGAGGAAGAAAAAAAAAATGAAGAATTAAGAAAACCTTCAAATAAATACTCTCCTTATCTTCAAGAAACTAACCAGGGGGAAAAAAGTTAATTAAATGGAAAACCTGGAAGTTGAAAGTTGAAACCAAACAAACCCAGATGCTTATAGAGAAGGAACCGAAATCTGCCAGACTCTAATGTTACAGTCCAAGCTGCCACTGTAAACCAGATAAGAATTTGTAGAAGAAGAGCTTGTGGTGGAGGAATCATAACGATCAATGGCGGCAGTAAGACACTTGACAGGTCCACTATGTCCTTCTAAGACTGCTAAACAGCAATAACTCTTAGCCACACTTCTCTTCCAAATCCTCACAGTCTTGTCCGCCGATCCACTGCAAACCAAATCAGACACCACAGCCAAACACAGAATGGCCTTACTATGTCCCCTCAGCGCCCCAACCACCACCATATGCTGCCCTCCTCCGCCGCTGGAGGTGGCACTGCTGTCCTTTTCCCAGACAACGATGGATCGATCACAGGCGCCGGAATACATCACAGACCCATCAGTTGTAAGAACTAATGCATTAACTGCGGATTTGTGTTTTTCAAGAGTTGCCACCAATGAATGGTTTTTGTCACCTGGAAGCTTTCCCCAGACCTTAATTTTGGTATCTGCTGAGCCCGTGTAGAGGAAGCCATCGTTCGATAAGGCCAAGGCATTGATGGCATCGTCGTGTGCGTTAGCGACCGATTCGAGGCACCTGAAATCGGAAGTTCGCCAGAGCTTGAAGGTTCGATCCCAAGAGACGGAGTAGAGAAGAGAGCCGTCATGGGAGAGAGCAAGCGCAGAGATGGTGTCGACGTGATGAACCCAGGTGCATTTCTTGTGGCGGCGCACCTGGACGTGATTCTTGGGCAGGAGCAGACGCAGGAAACGATCGGTGACCGTGGGAAGAGTGGCTAAGAGCTTGTATAGGTGGTGGGAATTGTTAATATCTTCTTCATTGTGGTGGTTGTTATCGATACGCCAGACTCGGATCTTGTGATCCTGGTGGGCGCTGAATAATTTATCACCAGAAATGACAAGAGACTTGACGGCGCCCTTGCCGACGGCGACGATGTTGTTAGAGGAAGAAGAGGGGGAAGAGTTGGAGTTCGAATTAGGAGGGTGGCGAGGCCAGCATCGGATTTCACGGTCGGAGGAGCCGCTGTAGAGGAATTTCCCGGCGAGGGCTAGGGAGAAGACGTAGGAGGAGTGGCCTTTAAGAGTTGAGATGCAGTGGTATGTTGTTGGAGGACAAGAGCTCTGGTAGTAGTGATGGTTTGGTTGTGAGCCTTGTATGGTGAGGGAGGGAACGGAAGGTAAACTTGGTTGGGATGAGAGAGAGGCTGATGACTCAGAATGGAGGAGCAGCTGCTGCTGCCGCTGCTGGTTTGAGTTTGATTCAGAATCGTTTTCTGAGTTACATGTTAATGGACATGGCAGTATTCCCATCTTCTTCTTCTTCTCCTTTCAAGTTTCAAGGCCAAGAATAAGCTGGGTAGTAGTTAGTAGATCAGCTAACTTGGATGACTTAAAAGGGGGAGGAAGAGGTAGTGAACAATGAGTAACTTGTGAGGTTTTGAAAGGGGAAAAAGCAGGGAAGGCACATTCGGTATTCTTGGTAGGATGAGAGTTGGCAATGGTTATGAACCTGTGTTTGTCTGTATCTATATAAACTAGGAGGGCTGAGGTGATCATTTTACTTTGAAAAACTTTTCTTTCAATAAGATATATATAAAAAAGAGGGAAAAAGAAACTATTTGGTGTATCAAAAGTTATCCCATGTAAGTACGATTATCTATCTATTTAGAGTAGGTTAAATAGTCTGATCTAATTTGTTTCATCAATTTCTGAGTTTTTGGTGTACATCGATCAAGTACTTAACATGTATATCAAAATTCAAAAACTAGGTACCACATCTGCGATTTGACCATAAGACTTACATTGGTGGTGGTCTTCAATAACCAGCTCACACTAGTCTGAAAGGTAAGCTAGTGCTCATTCCTAGTTGACTTGTTTTATAAGTTGGGGCCGAACCCTCCTAGGGAATGCTTCTGGGTTATATTTGCTAGTTCTTTTCGGCCAATTGATTATGTCTTGCGCACTCCCTTGACTTATACAGATGTCTCTGTACTTTGTAATTTGTATTATATGATATACTTTCTATTATATGACATGTTGACATAAAACCCTTTCATATATAATAAAACTTTTACTCATCAATAATGGACTGAAAATATATGTATATGATCATCTAGAATTCTCTCACCTATAAAAGAATGAACAACTTTCTTTCTTATTTTGGGAAGTGGGGGGGGGGGGGGGGAAGATTAGTGTACATGATATATGGTTTTATTTATGTATTTATTTATTTATAGGTTTTTTATTTTTATTATTTATAATTCCCTTACCTTTTGGTGTTCCTATAATTTTGCTCAAGTTGGGCACTACAAGTGAATATTCGGGTATTTCTTACAACCCTATGATCATATGGTGAATTGTCAATGAGTAGCTAAAGAAAATTCAAATTTCCTACTTCAAATACTTGTGGCTAAAACTTACCATCATTTTCATCTTATCAACACTATTATGTCCTAACCCAATAAAATGTGACCGAGCAAGCAATGGTTTTATATTTAAAAATATATATATATATATATTTCTAATCTTGATTATAATTAAATAAATGTTTCAAAACTAAACTTTAATAGATATAAATGGGAGAGAAAATGAAGGATGAAAAAAAGAGGTCAGTACTCTTTCTTCTTCAATTTAAGCATTTAGACACAAACAAAATGATAAATAGTTTTTCTAATCCCATTCTATAGAAACAGTATATGCAGGAGTTTTTGAGTGTTGATACAACCATATGGATAAAGCAGGGAAAATCAAAATTATTTTTCTAACAGCTGATTAGGCTATAATTTAATAAAATTATTTTCATCCCATTGTCTATGGATAAGAAATCTCAACAATGAAACAAGGAGTAGAGGACAATATAGGTAAGCAACTTAGCAACTTGGCAACTTATTAACTGTTTTTCTTGTGTCAAGACCTTCGTGGCCAATTAGTCCTTCTAAATTCATATTCTTGGCATGGATCTTATGTTATCTTGTTATCATTTTCTTCTATTCTCTTGAGGGGGATGATTTTTTTTTTTCTTTTCTTTTTTTTAGTTGGAACTTGAGAGGGATAAATGACTCACAAGGTTCTCTTGGCAAGCTGTGTTTGGTTGTAGAAATAAAGTCCTTTTAAGTAGTACTTTTTTTTTAAAGAACAAATTTTTTTTTGGACTATAACTCAAAATTTTAGCCAAATTATTAAAGTTCCCTTATAGAGATAAATACAGAAAAAAAAAGAAGGATAACTTTTGTAGTTTTAGCTTTTTTTATTTTTTATTTTGCTATAAATTAAAGTTATACTATTGAGATGTTTGTCTAAGCTTCTTAACACATACAAATTCAGTCATTTAATTAATATTTTGATATAAAAAATATCAAAAGTTTACCCTTGATAGGGTGACATAAAAGAACTAAAAATATAAATACACAAATATAAAAAAAATTGCTCAGTTGCTTGTTTCTTTAATTTCTTTTTCCATTTAGTTAGTACAAATAGCAATTCTTTTAGAGAAGCCTTTAGTGGCTGTCCCAGTCTACATTGTCAGCATTGGTTATTGGCTGTTTTCCCTTTTTGGAAGGGGACTATTTAATAAAGTTGGTGGAGAGCCCAAATGGGAGACCTCCTTCAAGCCTCAACGAAGGTTAGAGTGAGAAATATTTTTTTTTTTCCAAAACAAATAAATAGCGATTAAATTAGATGAAAGAGTTAAGGTCATAAGACCCATACAAATGGGAGGGAGAAACATAAATGTTAGATAATGAAGGCCCTCTGACACTTCCCTGTGTTTTTAATCTTATGGGACTCAGAAACTTTCACAACCTTCCAATCTCCTCTCTTTTCTCTTGATATTATTCCATTTCCTCTGCCATTCCCAAAGTTTCAACTATGTTCCCAAATTCCAAGGTCCAACCCGTACCTTTTCTTTGGGTTGGTGCCTTAAATAATAGTTGACACTGGAGTAATGGGTTGGTTGGCACACCATTAATCATATATTATTATAACTGTCTTTTCAAACTTGAAAAAGAATTAAGGTCATAATGATCAATTTTTTATTTAAGATTGGGTATTTTTCTATTCCTCCTTAGGGTCTGTCGTCTGGATTACCACACATAGGGTCAGATGCTAAATGCACTCGACCATAGTAGACTCCCCCCCCCCCCAAAGAAAGTGTACATAGAGGGTGGTTTCACTTTCACCAGTCATTTTCTCCGAGGAATAATGGCTATTGAGAAAGTGGTATTAGAGTTCCTGTGAGCTGTTTAGCATTTTCTACAACTCATCCCTGATGGGGTAATGCTACAAACATTTCAATTCAAAAACTATTGAGCATTCAACTCCAGGTCACACCTTGCATGGCATGCATTGAACCATGGATACAGATTAGCATGCAAGAGACAAAGCATGGTTGGCCCATGACACAGGTCCTTCTCAAGAAGCAATTGTTGTCTGTAACCAATCAGAATTTCCTCACCTACCCAGGAAAAAGGTTTCAGAAAGATGATGGTAAATTGTATTGGGGACCAAAAGAAAAGGATGAGTTGTGTGACTTGAAGGAATTTCAAAAGCTCTTCTAGATGATAAATGTCTGTTTGGTGGTTCATAAAACTGTTTAACAATGCCAAGAAGGTAAGTTGTCACTTGTCAGGTTGACCAGCCAACAAGGAGAGCTCAGGATTTTGAGTTCAGAAGAGTATAGAAATATGGTATTTTGTCAAACAGAGCGGCCTTCAATGGGAAAAATGCAGTAAAGAGTGGATTGTTAGAGGTTGGTGAGGGTAGCGAAGGATCGAACGGGAGATTATCAGGTTTCTTTAAGGTAGGGTCCATCGCACATTTCTGCACCTCAACCCCATCGACCCTATATTTACCCAATCAAAACATTTTGTTAATAAGAGTAAGTTTGAAAAGATGGGTTACATGCTTGTCGCTTCCCTTCTGTCCATCCACAATAAATCCCAGCAAATTAAAATGGCAGAGCAGTACATCAGAATTGCTTGTAGTTTATGTTGAAAACGACCTGATCTTGGGTAATCTGCAATACTTCAAAACAGTAAAAACGTAGAGTAGATAAAGTTATTTCCCCCCCCCCCCCTCCTAATCTGGTTATAATTATGCACTAATGGTAGTTAAGTTGCGTGAGATCTCTATACAATAATTATGTTTAACTGACTCATAGAATGTTCAGCAATTGTAGATCACTCTGTATCATCAATTTGTGAACCCTTTCAAATCTCTGTAGAAAATTTTGGATCACAATTCACAATTCCATGTAGCAGGTTGGAAATTGTTGGAAAGAAACCTCAGGATTACTGACTTTACCATACTTGAAGAAATCAGAAATCAAAGACGTAAACATTTCAGAGTCTCTATGGCATTAACTTGAGCACCACGCAGAACCTAAAATCTCCTCATATGTGGGGTATGGTGTTTCATCAAACTTTAACTCTGGGTGCTAAGAATCTTCTTTGCAGGTTTGGCTGTTTCTGGATTCTTGAGTCTTGACCATTAAGCCAATCAGAATTTGTAGGGACCCCAACTTTCCAACTGTAGTATGGATAGCACAAATTAGGTGGAAAGAGCGTAGAAGCAATACCTATCTGCATATAAAATCCACAGCTTTTTCTATTTTTCCTGAGGTTGTTTCCATCTCATATATATATATATGTTATCTGGGAAAATGAAATTTCAACTTTCAAGAACTCCATTAGTTCATGAAATGAAATCGGTTCTGCCACTTGTGAGGCAATCTCTTATCTTTCCTGCTGGGACCACATTGTGATCGACAATGACCATCTGATAAGAAAGCATCTATGTTGATTTCTAGTTTCCTTCTTTCAATACAATAATATCTTTTACTGATGTTTCTTAGCTAAAACTGAGCAATTGGAGACCTAAAGGCAGTACAGTGGGACAATGCCATGAGTGACGTATCTTGTCATTTCCTACCGACTCAAACATCATCATCAGTTAGGCATTTATGTTCAAAGGATTCGAATCAGGTAATCAAATCTATTTGAATACTTGATCTGTCTTTAGTGTCAAATTCTGTACAAATCTCCATCTAAATTTAGTACATAAAGGCCATACTCTTTAATTATGAACTTAGTTTCTCAAAAGATTCACAACAATGAGTTTCTTCTTCCATGTCTCTTGGATGGGGAGAGATCTGTTTTCTACATTGGCTGAATTAATAGCTAATGTACAAGAGAAGTGGGTTTGTTGGTTATTTTCTTACCATAATTGGACTAGCACCTCTTTCTTTTTCACTGTAATGGCTTTCACTAACCTTCCTTCAATACTGTAAACAAACCCACAATCTCAAAAACGGCAACACACAACATCAAGCAATTGAAGTATGAAGTACGCTTTTATCTCACATCTCCACCCTTGTCCATTAGCAGGCCTGAAAGATCAATCCTGGTCAATTCAATCTGATCCCAGTAAAGCACTAATTCAAGTTCCTTTATATGTCGGTTATGATCCTGAAATCTGAAACAGTGGCTGATAGTGTGACAAGTGAAAGGAAAATAATTGCACCATCTCTTCTTCCTCATGCATCACTTTCAACTTTCAAGAATAAGGTGCTTGAACGTGGGTTCCAACTCCACATATCCTAACTTATAGTTATATCTAGTGACATTTCCCTTGTCTGACTTTCACTTTTATCTTTAAACAAATTACGTTAGTAATGAAAAATTAAGTGCTGATATTGATTGTCACTCCCTCCATTCTATTTGTTATTTGCATTTTCACTTACAAGCTTCATACAGTAGCATGAAGTGATAGAATTCAAAGTCAGGAACAAAGTGTCAGTAAAAAGGAGAGGGAAATTTAGTCAATAACCCAGATCAATATGAATTAAAATATACAGAAGAATAATTCATTTACTTATTAATTTATGATGACAGAATTACATGATATAATGACATTTGCCAATGTATATACAAGGTCACAGGATTATAAATTATACAAATGACATAAGAAATTGAAAGTATAAACATTCAGAGTTGCACCGTATAAATAGATATTCACACTGCAAAAGCCAGTTGATCCCTGTAGACAATTTTTTATGGGGAAGTTTACGTGTTAGACCCAAAAAAAAAATGCATCAGTTAATAAAAAGTAGCCATTGGTAAAAATTTTACTCCTTTTATTTAGTTATAGAAGGGCACATAGACCCTTACACAGGTTAAAACATTATCACTATTTCAGCTATTGTGTAATTAGTTTGCTACTTGCTTACATGATAGGATGGAGATATGTGTCCAAAGTGAGAGGTTTGGGACCACCGAACCAGTTGATCAAAAATAAGTCTTCAATATCCAGTTTGTAGAACTGAAAGTTATGATCCTTGGGCCAGTCTATAAGCCACCAAAATTAATGAGGAAGAGTTAGAACTTTTAAGTCACCAAAACTAGTGAAATGAAATGAAATCAAATAATTAGTATTAAGCTGATAGTTTTGTGATTACCCTTCATCTCAGAATGCTTTGAGAACAAGGCACTTTCAGCAAATTTAGCTTCACTAGAATCTCTGTCTACCATCTTCAACTGAGTATAATACAGCAAAAGTTTCAGTAACAATTTAGCCAGGAAAAAAACAGTAGACAAGTAGTTAGGAATCACTTTCTTGGTATAAAACATAGCATTTTAAAGTCTGCAAGGGACTTTATGCTGACAACAGGAAGTCTTTAATGTAATACAAATTTGGTGATAACAGCAAAGTGTTTTACTGACAAGTAAGAATAGCTAATGAACAGATTTGAATTTCTTTGGAACAATATTTTAAGGGTTAAATTTATAATATAGGACGACTGAATTGGAATTATTTGGAATCCACTTGGTTGCTTTGATGACATACATGAAAGTAAGAACACCCTAAGTCATTCTACAGTGGTATAATTCACTCAATATTTAGTCCAACGTTATCGCATCATGATTATTTTCAAATTTTGACCACTACACCACCAAAATTTAGAATAAACAATGCTGCATCTTAGAGAAGTGGGTCTAGAAAACAATAGAATTAGGAAATCTTACAGAAACCCTTTGTCCTATTCTCTGATTACAGCAGAAATCTTTTTCAACTGTCCTCCTACCTTCAAATTTCCTTAATTCCCTTTTTTTTTTAAAGAAAGAGAAAAGAAAAAAAAGATTTATAGAGTTTAATTGGAAAAAGCCATTCTCTTAGAGACAATTGGTGGTTGAATGATAAGGTCCAAGCAAGACATTGAGACTAAGAAAAGCTAGTTTCAAGGCATTGAAACGACTGAGGATGTATAAGACCTAAAGAGAGTCCCTAGCCAAACAAGAAACTTGTCTAAATAAACTAAAACAGCCAATAGGAAACTCAAAACAAAAGAGAACAGTTAAAAATAAACCCTCTAAACTAGGTGAAGGAATTAAATAATCTGATTGAGTAAATCCTGTATTCCTACTTCCTCCCCCAATTTAGGCCATCAAAGCATTGTTGTCATTGTATCTAGGTAAACCAAAGCATTGAGAGGATAAGAAAACCAAGGCCACACCAGCAAACAAGGCGACATAAAAAAAGTGCCTGGAGCAAAGGCCCAATACGTATAACCCAAACCAAGGTTGTAACTAGCATTGTTATTTCTCAAAAACGGAACTCCAGGTCCCAATTCGATTAATTATGGCTTACTTGAGATGCTCTGTGCTCTGATCACAGAGGCAATTATCTAAATAAATTCCAACATCTACACAACTTCTAATTCTAGAGGAAAGCAAGGGGGGGGGGGGGGGGGGGGGGGGGGGAAGGAGGGGGAGGGGGGAAAAGGGGGCAAAACTAGGTGGGTGGGAATGATGGACCCCATTTTTTTAAAAACGACAAAAATAAAAATTAATTTTTTGGAAAATTGGGGGAAGCGCCCCCTCCCCAAAAGTTAGGCACGTAATATCAAATCCTTTGGAAGACAAGTATTAAAGCTAACAGCTACTGAAAAACTATAAGTGGGTAGGAATAAGGAAATATGTATCATTTTCACAGGATATCTGAGAGTTATTTTTGAGCTATTTACAAGAAAGTCAGCTCAGAAAGTGCCACTAAGTTCGAAGCTTAAACAGCATAGATGAATTTTCAGGAATGAAAAAAATTCTTTCTTTCTTTTCCCTTTTTTTTTTTTTTTTTGTGGGGGGGGGGGGGGGGTTAAGATGTAATCTAGTTTTTCATTTTTCTTTATACCTACATCAGCTTGAATTGTTATTTTGATGCATTACTATAGAAACAAGTACTAATCTTCACACCATCTGTTCATAACCATGTTGTTTCTATGTCCTTGTATATTGTTAGAAACTAATATATATATATATATATATATAACATATTTCTGTGGTGATGGTAAAGCAAGTAAATTAAAAATGAAAAAAGGTGAAACTATTCAGAGCTTTGAATGCATAAAGACTCCCTGATTCACTTCTCTTAGACAAAGTTTGGCATCATAATTGGTGATCCAATAGTATAGCTTTATGTGGTGTCAAACTCTTAAATAACTCAATGAAGAATATTCATAAACATGCTAACTTCCTAGATGTAGTGTATGATCATAAAGATGTCATCATGCTAGATTGTAGGTGTCTGGATTACTTACTTCATACCTATGGCTGACAACTTACACAATTTGATTGTAAAGCCACAGTTTATAGAAAGAAGCAGAATGGAAATATGTAAACATGAAATAGAACTTGTGAGAAAAAAGCAGAATGGTGAGTAAAAAGAGAGTACAAAAATAACTGTGAATACAGTATGAACAGATAAGATGACCAGCTTGCTATGATTATCCCCTAACTCACCTTTCCTGTTAGGGTTAGTTTTGCACATGTGGGGTTCTCAGGATCCGTTGTGCCACAAGTCCCAATAGGGTACTCACTAACTGTAAATGAAGACCTCTGATCGTTCAACGCATTTCTGGCAGTTGGATCAAGAGTAGTCAAATAAAAGTATGGTATACCACGGCCTTGATCCGGCAATCCATCGCTGAAGGAAACCACATTCCTGCATGATTTTGAATAAGTAGATAACCATGTCAACAGAGAAGTAACGAACAAATAACCAAAATTGGGCCTTATAGGATAAGTGCCTATAACTTATTAAAAAAGTGATTAATGTTGTTGCAAATAAATAATTTCTCACTCCAGAGAGAACCCTACCCAAATGGAGCTCCTCCCATGTCACTTGAAATGGTACTGCACAAACAAAACAAATAGTTAATGTTTACTTAACACCAAAAATTTTAAGATCCATAGCAGATATAGAAGGAAAAGCTTGAAACTTCATGACTGCCAGGTAATGCCAGGTTAGACCATGTATGTAGTTTCTAATAGCTTTTTGGGTAGCCATCTGATTTATTTTGTCTAAAAGAAGGGCAAGTACACATGGATCCATATGAATACCCTGTATGTATCCAACCTCTTCCCCTGTAGCAGGCCTGTAATAAAACCAGCAGCATAGGGCATGGGAAAAATTATGTGCTGTTACCAGTGAAGCTGTTAGCTGTGAGTTAGCCTGTGTCAACATCAATTACCACTTAAGATATGTGGTGCTGTGGAGAAGGATGGAGATAACAATTAACACTTAACAAATCTATATGAGACCAATTACATTACAATTAGCAAACATAAGAAAATTAGTATTATTTGTGCCAACTGCCAATCATTCTCCATAGATCCTCCAAGAAGACATGAACTTTGTGAACCCTGCTTTGTATTTTGCCATCCTATCCTAGCTTGTCTAAATGTCATGTACCGATCTCTTACAATAACCAAGTGTAACCAATCAAATCCTTTATTCTCATTGTCATGTTGATCCACCTCGTAAAGCTGTTTCAGCTCCAACAGCTAACCAACCTAAACTCATAATGAGGCCCAAAATACTTAACCATCAGTCCCGATTCCTGTAGCCTGAGCGCATGAGGCACAAAAACAAGCATCAAAAGCATAGAAATTGTTTAGATAGAACTTCGTCTCTCTCCACAAATCTTCACTTCGGGTTGGTCTAAAAGCTACAACTGCATTTGCATTTTGATCTTAGTTTCGATATCTATTATTTTGCAATCACCATACTTTTTATCACCAGCTTGATACCCAAACTCTGAATTCTTCACTGAAGTCTTACATATTCCACTGAGTCAAATTACATCCCATGAATAGGAAAATCCACAGACTGAATTTCTATTCCATGAACAGGAAAGATAATTGATCAATAGGATACTTAACCAAGATTTATAAATTTAAATATAAACCCCAAATGGGTTTGCAGTATGGGATTGAAGAACCATATCTTTGATAATCTTTCTTCTTTTTTTTTTTTTGGGGGGACAGACTGAATCATTCCATGAACAGGAAAGATAATTGATCATTAGGATACTTAACCAAGATTTATAAATTTAAATATAAACCCCAAATGGGTTTGCAGTATGGGATTGAAGAACCATATCTTTGATAATCTTTCTTTCTTTCTTCTTTTTTTTTTTTTGGGGGGGGGGGGGGGGGTAAATCAACTGATAATCCAGGGTTACATTAGTAGTAAATGACAGAAATCATAATTACTCACGAAACAAACACAACCATACAAACCGGAAACAGGTTAAAGACTGAAAACAATAGAAAGGTTTTAAAAAAAAAAAAAAGTGTGGCCTTTTAATCAAAATTTCAGTCATAATTGAACAACATAGCCATGATATGGTATGGTTCTTCTTCAATCTTCATGATAAACCAACCTATTCATCAAACCAAAATCTAAGAACACTCTTTTTAAGCAAACATTTCTACTTACTTCCACCGAAGCTGAAAATACCTATTCAGAAGCAACCATAAAGCAAACATTTAGAAGTCTAGATACAAACCAGGAACCTTAAAATTCTGAACGAGGAAAGGGGGCCAAAAGGAACAAGGATGAAGATCATATAGGCACAAAATCAATCCAGTAAGCAAAACCACTGATAAACTCCGAGGTCAAAACATCAAACCAAATGATTAGCAGAATCTATCCAACGATAACACGATATAGAAACACGAAAGTGTAGAGCAGTAATTAAACGAATCTCAAACGATCGTAGAACAGAAGAAGAAAAAAAAATTCAATTGAAGAAAATACCACACAATTGAGAAAACAGAGAATAAAAAACACTGGACACAGAAACGAAAGGAATTATTGAACGGAACAGTACCTCAAAACCCCCCATGAATTCTTCGAGACCAGCCACCGAGCACTAGCAGCAGCATCATTACGGTCGGGTTTCTTTTCGACGAGAAGGCGCCCATGTGCGATAGTAGAAACTTCAAGAATTACTGAAACCAAGAGCAGAAAAATCAAACGATGAGAAGAGATTCTGACTGCCATTTTTCCCTTTCCTGTTCAACTAAATCCTCGCCTTTCCAGTTGCGAAGTAAGCTCTGAGACTCTCAACGCAATCCAATCTGACCTATTTATGCAGATTGGACAGCACAAGTTCCCTATCTACGCAAATCGCCAGTTCACATGATTTGCCATTTCAAGGCAGCCTGTGGAGGAAGGAATTTAGACGGCGCTCTGTCCTTTCTTGCCGTTTTCCGTGAAAATGAAAATACTAACCTGACTAATTTTTCCTTTTTGAACTTGTTTTAAATTCTTCGCTTCCGTGACTTCACGGTTATAGATAGACTTATAGTCAAGGGGTCATACGTCATACCATAAATTTTATTTATTTTTATTAAAGAAATCATATTTTGGGGAAAATATGAGTTATTTTAATTGTGAACATATATGTCTTTCATTGGTATAAATAAATATTATAATTTTCTTTGCTAATGTTTACATGTAAAAAAAAATTATGAAATTTTCTAATGTTTCTGTTTTTTTTTTGTACAAAATTATTGTGTGTTTCACGTGTGAACTTTTCTTATAGGTCTTATCATGCACTCATTATTCTTATTTTATTGTTATGCATGCAAGATGCGTGCTTAATTTTTTATAGGCATCAAATAACACAATTTATGCATTGAAAACACCGTCAAGAAGCATCTTTTCTTTTGTGCATGGCATTGTTTTAAGTATGGATTTGTAATTTGTATATGCAAGTCGTCACCATGGAAGTTCATGACTAGAAAACCTTGTCTATAAATTAAAGTTGTAACTAAAATCCATTGGAATTGTTTTCATTGAGTAATTGAGTTGAGCTCTTCAATTCATCATTCTATTGTGAAACATTTCCTGTGCAACACTCTTATCTAATCTCCGGCACAAAAGGTGTAGAGTATAGTCACTAGGTGGGGCTACACTGATGGAGTTAGACCTTGCGTTAGTATCAACATTGCGTAGCAGGGGGCACATGACGGCCACTACTGCATCTCCTCTTTAAAATGTGGTTTACCCGAAGAAAAAAGAAAGTGTGTAGTGTTAAGTACATTCCTTCTATTTACAACTCCTGTATTAAATTGAGTCCCCTCTTTAAAGTGTGGTGTACTAAAAAAAAAGAGGAAGTGGAGTGGAGTGTTAAGTACATTCCTTCTATTTACAACTCTTGTTTTAAATTGAGTCACCAACCTATTGGAATTGGTCATGTTGAATAATTAAGTTAGGCTTTTCAATTCATTGATCTCTGATAGCAGAGCCTTTCCTTTGCTCGAATGATTTACATTCTTATCTAATCTTGGTACATAAAGTGTGGATGTAAATACATTCCTACTATCTAGAATTCCTGTATTAAATTGAGTCACCAACTTATTGGAATTGATTCGATTGAGTAATTGAGTTAGACTCTTCAATTCATTCATTTCTTGTTGCGAAGCTTTTCCTTTGCTCTATTGATTTACACTCTTATCTAATCTTGGTACATAAAGTGTGAATGTATGTACATTCCTTCTCTTGGAACTCCTAAGTTGAATTGAATCATCAAGCCATTAGAACTGAGCCCATTGAGTAATTGAGTTGGGCTCTTCAATTCATTCATTAAATGAAGAGTGGGTTTGGTTTATAGATTAACAGACCTTGGTAGGGTTAGGGTTCAGTTTAGCCTAAGCATACAGACCCTTTGTAATTTTCTTTTAACTTTTTTATCTTGAGGCACGTCTGGGCCAGCTTATACACACATAGTCAATCCTCAAGTGGGCTTTACCGGGCTAGGTATGTTTTGGGCTCAAACTCAAGTCCCAGGATTTAAACAGACTTGACCCAATCCAGCCCATTGGGTGAGCCAATCGAGCCTTCGTAAAACGACAAAATCACATGATTTGATTCTTGTTAGTTGGAACTTGGAACTCCTTCAACTCAACTACTCCTGCTAGTGTCGAGCGTCTCTGCAACTCAACCTCTTCAGTTCTTCGCTTCCACCATCTCCCAATTCCCACAAGCAGCGAGAGAAGCATGGGAGCATTTACTTACTGCTTAGCAGGAGGAGCCTTCGTGCTAATAGGCGCCTGGGAGGCGCTTGTCTCAATCTATGCTCACTTCAACTGCTCTGCCTCTTCCATCTCTTCTCCTGATCGAGCTACTTCGATAACAACCAGTAAGAAAATAAACGGATCTCTGACCTCCTTTGGCTTTGTTGCTGTTGCTACTCTCTCATTTCTCTTCATTCTCAACTCCGTTGTCTCTTTATTAGACGCCATTCATGCAAACGATCGAGTGGGTTTCGCAATCCAATTAGGAATTGCAGCCATGGCATCTCTTTTCCTTCTCTATTCGGTTGCTGGATGCCTAGTGGTTTTCACCGATTCCATATCGCTACCTTCTTCACTTATGAGTTTGATTTCCCTCATCGCATTCGGCCAAGAATTCCTCCACTTTTACCTTCAAAGGAAAGACCCATCTGGAATCGAGAACCGTTACTTCGATCTGATGCTCCTTCCCGTTGGAGTTTGCTTTATCTCCACCCTTCTCGAATTTGGTTGCTCGAAGTCCACTTTCCCCAGTTTGAGTCGAGGAGTTGCTTTGATTCTGCAAGGTACATGGTTTTTTCAGATGGGCCTTTCTTTCTTTACCTTTTTCATGGCTCATGGCTGTGTGCTGCATGAAAGGAGTCGAGCTAATTACACTGTGAAATGCAAAGGCCACTCTGAATATCACCGGGGAAGAGCAATAGCTACTCTTCAGTTCAATTGCCATCTAGCGTTTCTCGTAATTTTGATCGTCGGGGTGTACTCATTTCTTGCTGGTAAATACGGAATTCGCGGCGATTACGCGGCCTATAAGCCACTTAGTGCAGAATTGCGGAAGATGAATGGTCATTCTCGGTTCACTTTGGATTCTGATGATGAGATTAAAGAGGAAAAGAAAGCGGAGAAGCAGGATTCTCTTGTTCTTGTCCCTGAAACTGGTGTCAATGGTTTCGGCGCTCATGAGTAAGGAGGTCGCATGCCACTTTTCCCCAGAAAGATGAATTTCGTGAAATTCTTTTGTTGTGTAAACGCTTGAATTGCCCCTACTCCTCAATCCTCTCTTCTTTGTAGAAGTGAACTAAATGTACCGTTTAGCCTGCTGCCTTTCTGGAAAAATGTGTGTTACGATTTGTTCAAACTTCTGTTCCGTGTATAGTCAAGGTCTAATGCTACTTTTTGCTCTCCCATTGATTGTTGCATTTTGATTATGTTCTTGAGTTGTTGATCTTGAGTCAAGTGCTTTATGAATGTTACAGTCCCCATACAGAATCGCTACTTCTGAAGTGCTCAAGCTGCTGTGATAAATTTTGTCCGGAGATACACGGAAACCTTGTGATGTTGAGTTTGAATGTATTGAAGAACAAAGGGAAATGAAAGCAATTTTATATTCATTATATTTATCAGAGGTATGCAATTCTTCTTTTGGGGAATAAGAAAAATTATCTCAAAAAGGGGTTTGGAGTACCCTATCAGGATAAGAAAAGATATTCTATCAATGCGCTAATTGAATTTTGACTTTTAAGTAGTTTTAGTACAATCTATTTGTTTTATGTGATAAATGCAGTTTGTAAACTCAAATCTATCTAGTGATTCTTATCTGTGTGATTATTTCGGTTGGTAGACCAGATGAAGTAATGCTTGCACCTCCAGATTTTTTATCCCTCCGCAGGTCATATGATAAAGCCATGGGCAGCTACACTTTGTTTCTTGAAAGAAACAATTATAAATATTTTCTGATAAATTTTTACGTCTACACTTGCTTCAATAAAACATACATGAGAGGAGCTAAGCTGTTTCTTTTCTTTCATAATTTCATTATCTACAATTGTTCTGAAAAGAGGGATTTACACCCATTTCTGATTCAGCTTGGTAGATAATGTTGTTATTGGGTGGCTACATTATGATCCTGCCCAGACCCCATAGTGGCAGTAGCCTCTTACTCTGGTTACACCTTTTTTTTTTTGGTAGATAAGACCATGGAGTCTAAAGGTTTTGACTTTTCTTGTGGCTGCATTTCCCAGTGAATTGTACTGGAAGGGACCTTTGCTTCCACCATTTGCATTCCATGTATCCACTCTCAAAGTAAATGATAATCTCCTTTCAACTCCTGCCAGATTTGGTTCAAGACTTAAACTCATGGGATAAATTCTTTCTCCATTTTTCTGTCAGAAATAAGTAAACCTGAGGCCCTGAACCATCTTATTATCTTCAGTGCTGCCTGCATGCTTAACTTTTTCCCCCAGTCTTAATTATATCACTTGTATTACATTTGGTTTTTGTTACTCTTATTTCTTGTCAATCTTACCTTCATGTTCCACACTTTCTTTCTTAGCATGTCTCTCTTTGAAATGGACAGTCTCCTGGAATCAGAGCATGTCATAAGTCTTGTTCCATTTAGTACACAAAATTTATGAAACTGCCATTACCTCATATTGTTTGGAAATAGTCTGATTAAAGGTCATCTGAAGAGGGCAGGTAAGAATCCCAGAAAATTGCTTGGTCGGGTGAAAGTTTGATCAGTGGCAACAATCGCTTATACACTAATTCATATATATTTCTTCTAGAACGTGAACGTCATTCTAATTGAGTAAGTAAATGAGGTGTCAAAAAATTACAAAGTTCTTCATAAAAATAAAAAAAGGTTCCCTTCTGTGGTGCACTACCAGGAAAAGTAATAAATGACCTACCTAAAGAATAAGAATGTGAGAATGTTAAAGCTAATGGACAAAGCATATCCTAGAAGGCTTGGGTTGTTAATTTTAGCATCTGATTGCCATTATACTCCTGTTACCCAGTTTAAAGCTAAATGGAAAATTACTGACAGGATCTGTTTTTAGGTGCATCAAATATTAATGTTTTGTGTTACTTTATTTCAGGGAGTTAAAAACATCCAGCCTATGAATTTGGTTCAGGTAAGATTTGGTTTTTCCATGGATCATACGAGAATATGCAGTCTTGCACATGCAATTTTTTTATTTGAAGATGTCAAGATTGTGAACATAAATGCTAACAGAGATCATAGAGCAGAAGTATCTGCTTATTCCTTCTCCCCATTCAAATTATGTAGTCATAATTCTTTTTGATAAGAAATGGCTGTAATTTCATGTTTGGTGAAGGGTTATGATGGAACTGGGCTCTTGGCAGTGTTATTGACACCGTAATAAATGAGAGAGTTTAGTGTTGGTGGGTATATTCACTGTTCCTATTTTTCTAGTACTTATCCTGCATGTATTGGCTTCAAACTGTAACCATTCTGTTTGTTCTTTTTTCAATAAACATTTCTGGTCATCATTGTTTGATTCTTTCAAGAATTGTACTCTTTTAGTGAGTATTGAATCTATATACCCATTAATGACATTTTTTTATTTTGTTAAGATATAGATGTTGTGTATTCACAGATGCATGTATATCTGTAATTATATTGTCTCCGAAATGATTTGATTTTGATTATTAAGTAAATGGACATTCTGAAGCTTGATATCCTTTTCCTGTCACCTCGGTAAAGGCAATTACTGGCCTTGAAAAAATCTGCAGGTACATATTTGAGGGCCACTAATGATTTCTAAGTGATTCTCAGGATGCACTTTCAAAATAGAAAATTTTCAGATTCTGATGGATTTGGAAGCTCATTCAAGCCAGCAATGTGAAGAAATAGAGCACTCAAATTGCAAGGTTTTATAATTCCGAATTTGAAGATATCCTATTTCCAAGTTTCTGGAATCTTTTCTGGGCTATTTCAATCAGTGGCATTCATATTTTTATTTTATATTTCATTTGCAGCTGCTGACATTGTTCCCTTGGATGATGTGGTATTCACAAAAGCAAATTAAGCAAATGGTACCAGTTATGTAATAAAACAACCGCTTTCTAGTAATAAAAGAATGAACCCGATGATGTTCAACCTCACCTTTAGAACCTACAGTTCAGCGAGGATTGAGGTCAAGAATGGATGTACAATTTTGCAAAAGGTGAGTGTTATAGTCCAATTCTTCATGGATTGAGGTCAATTTTGATGCTGTGTGTTTTGTTCTGTAATGTTAGTATATGCTCCAACGTGCTACTCTAATAATATCATTCCTTTACTTTTTGGTTTGGTGTATAGATGATGTTCATCATGGTCAAGTTATTGCTATATGATATATATGTTGTACTAAGTTTTGACACCCTGCCCTGTCTCTACCTGGATGTAGCTAATAGAACTTGAAAATGGGATGCTTTTTTTGTCTCTTGTGTCCAACTGAACCTGTGGTTGACTGTTTGGTTTAAGTCTTAATTTGAGTATCCATTGGGTTGTAGTTGTATGGGCCATGGGCTCGGGTTAGTGTTGCAATGATTCAATTGTACTCCCAAATATTCGGATTTAAGTCCTACATGGATTAAGTAATTAGCTCCGAGTTCCTATTTTTAGGAGAACATTGGGGTGTAAAGTATTGTTCCTACCATACATGGTTTAACTTTCTTGTTATCCTTTTCCGGATTCTGCTTATGGTAATCATAGTGGGGGCTTTTATTATCACATATCCTTACCCTGTTTTTTAGTCCTCTAGAATTCTTAGTTTTTGTTTGGGATAATTTATTCACAGCATTGTCTTGTTTCATCTTCAGGGAAAGTGAGGCTGGTGTGGATTCAGGGACGGTAGCATCTTGAGTCTCCTGGAGAGAAAGAAGTCTGCAAGTTTATCTTAACTTAGAACAAAAGAAAGTAGCTCTTTTGACATCACGGGGGCTACGGTTGTCCATAGAAATTCCCAGCAGAAGTCAGTTGGAACTTTAAGTCACTATGAGCTGGGGTACTGTTCTTTGCACCATAATGAATCACAAAGTCCACGGTTGGGACATATAATATGTATTTGAATTTTGGCTTAGTATTTGAAGTGTTTTTAAAGTAATTTGAAGGCATTTCTTTTGGCAAACTTGGGGATTCTTATCCATTATATGTTTGCTTCAAAATGAAACCATTTCATTTTTTCAGATTTTGTTTGAAGTTTTGAAAATTTTGGTAGTAAGTCCTGTATCCCATCCTTTTTATGTTTACTAATTCAGTTCTAGGTCAGTAATATGAAACATGCTCAAGATGTTAGGATCACTTGCAGGTTTATAGGAGAGTGGTCAGATTGAACTGATATGAATCCCAATGATTTGGATCCCATAAGGCAATAGTTGCAGGTTAGTTTATTGTTCTCTTCACCTCTACATTAAGCTCAGGGTGGCTTCATTTATTGAGTATTAATTGTCATATTTTCTTCTCAGGCTTTTCCCACCATGGTGTCAGATGGTAAAATGAATGGATTCTAGCCAGACCACTTCAGATGAGATATGTGCTTGAAGCTTGTCTCTGATCTGGGCAACTTCCACATCAATTCTAACTTCTAATATGTTCATTCCACACCATATTAAACCAACCAAAGAAAGAAACGACTTCCACAGTGGCTATCACTCTAGATGTAACGATTTTGGTTTTAATTTATTAGTTTCTGGTTGTTAACTTGAATTAAGAACTCTATCACATCATGGTGTTTGCATTTCTTCTTTTGGTACACTAAAGAGTTCTTGCAAAAAAATAAAAAATTACAATATATTTCTTTGATGTAAAAATATCAGAGACTATAAGAAAATATAATATATTCATATGAATGAAAAGGAAATACAATATCACAATAAAATCAAGTATTTAAATTGAATCTTCACACAATAGGACACTAGATTGTGAGATGAAGTAGCGAAAATCATTAAATATTTTTGGGATAATAATTGTTTGCCCCGGTAGTTTGATTTTATTACTATTAAAACTTTATTCTTTACGAAATTACTGTTGCCCCCTCCCTTATAACGGTGTTAAGTAGCCGTTAAATTTGAATATGTAATCTCTAATTTGCCCTTCATTAAAATTAAGAAATCAAAAGACCCATCCATGGGGATTCACTGAAGTGAATCCATGGCCCAATCATGGGCTGGTCTCAATAAAGACTGTTTAAGCTGATTCCAAACACGCGAAGCTTTCCAGCTCCCTCCATGCGACCCCAATTATAAAAAAGCAAATTGCACTGACACCCCAAAATGAAGGTTTTAAAACATTGGCACCCCACTTTATGTTTTAAAAACTTAGACACCCCATTCATTAAACACACTAGTCCATTATGTTAGTAAAACCATTAACCACTGATCATTTGTCTGTAATTCCAAAAATGCCCTTATCCAATCTATTCTCTCTCCTCACTCAGATCTCCTCTGCTTCACTGGCACCTTCATCGCCGGTACCACCAGCAACGCCGCCGCCGCCTCCTCTACTAACGCCTCCTTCGTCCTCTTCGTCCTACCCAAAACCATGCATCGTTGGCGACGGATAACTTGCTGGTGCTGTCAAATCTTGCATTTTCGGTGCCGATGAACCTGACGGAGATATGAAACCCTGCATCGTCGGCGATTGAAAACTTGCCGGCTGTATCCAATCTTGCATGTCCGTTACAGGTGAAATTGAAGGCGTCGTCACATCTTGCATATGTGCCGGGGAACTTGATGGCGTCGACGAATCTTGAATAGTCGGCGCTGGTGAACTTGCAGGCTCCATCGAATCTTGCACTATAGGAGGAAGGCTTGTGTTATGCGCTGGTGAATAATGCAACTGGGCCTTTTCTATTTCATTTTAACCTTGTGTTCTCTAATTATTTATGGAAGAAATATTTGGAGGCAAGGACAAAACTGGTTACCTGTCCAGGGTGAACAGCTGCTGGTTGAGTAATAGGTGCATGAAGTTTTCCAGCATCAGCAGTTTCTAACTCCAAGCACACTAAGATCAAGGGGTTGAGATGTCGAAACTTGGGCAGTCTGAAACTGTGCCTGAGGCGGCGGGTTGACAGCCTGATTCATAGATTGGGGTGGGACCCCACCATCTGGAAGTCCGACGGACTGAACCGATCGAAGACGAAGTTTTTCATCCATGGTTGAAGAACAGAGAGTTTTGGCGGGAGTTTCTTGAATCTTGAAAAAGGACGAAGAGGACGAAGGACGCGTTAATGGAGGAGGCGGCGGCTGCGTTGCTGGTGCTACAGGAGGTGAAACAGAGTTGCTGGTGCTACAGGAGGTGAAACAGAGGAAATCCGAGTGAGGAGAGAATAGTTAGGGTAAGGGTATTTTTGGAATTACAGAAAAATAAATAGTGGGTTAATGGTTTTACTAACAAAATGTACTAGTGTGTTTAATGAATGGAGTGTCTGTGTTTTTAAAACATAAAATGGAGTGTCAATGTTTTAAAGTCTTTATTTTTGGGTGTCAGTGCAATTTGCTCTTTATAAAAACTAGATTAAATGTAATTTTATCCTAAACTTCATTTATTTTGAATTAATGAAATGGGCAAAATCCAAATACAATTTGGTTTCCCACCTTCCCTAAACTTCATCTATTTTGAATTCATTCATTTTGAATTAAAGAAATAGGGAAAATTCAAATCCAATTTGGTTTCCCCTTCAAATCCAATTTGGTTTCCCACATTCACTAAACTTCATTTATTTTGAAAATATTTTAGGTGATATTCAGTTTTCAATTTGAGTTGAATTCGATTTTCCTTCCTCTTCGATTTCTATTTGAGTTTTGATTTGGTGATATTCTTTTAGAATAAAATGGATTATAGTTATTTTTTTCTCCACAGTAATTAAGAAGGTATACTATAACTTGACAAAGGGTAATAAGTAAAGAGATAAATATAAGGGTATTTTGAGGTTTAGAAAATTAAAGATTCCACATCATCAGTAAACTAACGGAATTTGACAGTAGGGAGACAATAATAATTGTAGACAAAATTAAAGGTTCGATTAGTAATTTTGAAAAGTACAACTTATATAAGGGATACAATAGTAATAAAATCAAATACATGAAGACAATAGTAATTATTCCAATATTTTTTGATAAAAAAATCATCAATTGATACCGGTAAAGGTAGGAAATTTGGTCTACAGACAATCACGACATATTCCATATTTACATGGATTACATAACTTAAATTTTTATGAGTTAAATAGTGTTTTGACGTAAAATTATCTGTAACTCACACCATTCATATGTTTATCATATTGTATGTATTTAGCGTCAGCATACATATGATTTAAGTTGTCAAATAGTCGTTTCCAACTAATTTTGACTATACTAAAATCGTTCCAATTGAAAATGAGACTTTTTTTTTCTTGATGAGAGAAAATGAGACATTGAAATCATTGGAATTTGATAATTTCAAGAACACTATCCACTGCCTTTCATTCCTCAGTGAATTACACTTTTTAGAATTTGAATCCTCTCCATCTATTTGTTCATATAATTATACATTCACACTCACATGAGTGTATGACTAACTTTACTTTTTAAGGGATTCAAATCCTATAGTATTAGATCTGGAAGTGGAAGTGGAATCCTTGTGAACAGTGTGTTTTTTTTTTGTGTTGTTCATAAGATGGAAAAAGTATTTAAGGATGACGGAAGAGAGGATGACATGACTTTCCCCTTTGTGCTTAAAACCAACAAAACATTGCATGGATTTTGCTATGCTCAGTAGCTGAGCCACGTTGGGACCGGAGGGGGCCATGGCCCCCTGGATTTTTTGAAATTATAAATATTTTTGTTTTTTCCTTATCTCTCTATCTTTAAATGTGAGATACCATTATTTGGCCCCCTCCAAAAATTAAAAATAAAAATTTATGATAGAGATGATGGGTACAAATATCATTTATAATCTTTATCTAATGGTTATCATTAAATCCCTAGTTTTAAGGAATAAAAGGTTAAATTCTAATTAAAAACTAACTCACGATCCATGAATTTCTCCTTATATATTCTCTCCTATTTTCATTTCTATTTATTCTCTCATGAATCTCCTCTTTTATTCCTATTTTTTCTCTTTTTTTTTCTCACACGTCTCATAAAATATTGAAGTAGTTAGCAAATTTTGAAATTTTCCTAAATCTTCTCCACATCAGATATTCACTCTCTCTTTCTCAAATTATTCCTTTCTCTCTCTCTCACACTCACGAATTTTCTATTAATTTACCTAATTTTTAATGTAAACTCCACATTAAAATATAATAATATATTATGATATGGGACCTACAGTGGGTCCCACATTGGCCCACATACATTCGGCTCCCCCAATGTTCAATCCTCCCTGGCTATGCTAGTGAGGTTGACATAGTAGGGCCTGTGGTTCTCAATATTGGATGGATACTATGTAGATTCTATTAACTCTCAGCTATTCAAAACACTATATATGTAATGACTAATTTAAGTAAGAAACCCAATTATTTTATTTATTTATTTATTTATTTTATCTGAAGGTTCATCTGAGCCAGCTTACGCGCACCTCAACTATATCCTCAAGGTAATTTTATAATTAATATAGGTAGGGCCCCATGGCCCGAAGAGGATTCAAACTCTGAGCCATCCCTCGGGGTTAAACCCAATTTTCTTTCAAGAATCCTCATGACGACCATTTGATGCTAGACACCACAGGCACCACCAGGTTAGCGGTACTAGTCAGGACCGTACACATGCAAGTAGCCCAGCCGCGAGTCTCCTTTAATGGTGCATACGTGGTAATACCTGTGGTGCCCACCATTGGATGTATGCCATGTAGACTCAATCTCATCTGGCCAAAACATGGTTTGCTTTACCACCAAATCACTTGTGCCGCTGAAACAAAGATTCCCTAGCGCATCTGTTGAGCCCATGCAACTGAAATTTGAACTATTCAACTGAAATTTGAACTATAAAAGGCGGACTTGCCAAATGCCAATGCATCGCTAAGCACGCTTAATTTACTAATTCAAAAGAGTTTAGTTTGTTCAGTTCAGCGAAACCTAAGAGATCTGTCCCTTAATTCTCTCTTCTCTTTGAATCTTGAACCCTAAAACCAGAAGCACTGACCTCATCACTTCAGCCAGCGTGAATTCCATTTACTGTCATAATGGAGAATAGTAGTTCGTCTGGAACATCATGGGCGCATCAATGGGACTATAGCAGTCCAGATCCAGTTCCTCCGACAAGGAAGACTAGTAAATACGGATTAGGCATGGCCGCCAAGCACGGGAAGAAGGTCGGAGTAGGCTTGGAGAAAACCAAATCCTTCGCTGCAACGGGCTTCAAGAAAATCAAGGCTGGAACCTCTGTTGGCTTCCACTGGATTAAAGACAATTGCCAGAAGAACTAATTGGAGCACCTTTGCTTTATAGAAGCCATGGGAGTCTCCGATCACCTCCCCTGTATATGAACGCATTCTAGTTTCTACAACCCCATGACCCTGGGCGGAGTTCCTTAACTTCTCTTTTCAATTTTCTTTGTTTCATAGAGATTCCATACTGTCAGTTAGTCTATTACACTCTTTCATTTTTATTTATGTTATTAAACTAAGCGATCTCCTTTTGTGGGTTATTCTATTCTTCTGTTTTATCTGTTACAATTTGCAAATAAAATTGTTATTCTTTCTTTCGTTTTGTTCTTCATGCTGTCCAGTCATTGCCATTATTTTTTCCTTTACTTGATTAAATTTAAAGATATTACTGTCTGGATTAAGTATTAAATATTAGAATTTTTAGCGTCGAGTTTTCCACAAAAAAAAAAAAGAAAAAAAAATCAACTAGTCAGTGTCTCTGCAAATAGTTGATGTTAGGGTTATAGAACATATAGGTATTTGGGTTTTCCGGTTTGAACCTCTAGATGAGATCTAAGAGTTGGGAGATACTCACCAAGCAATTCTTGACTTGTTATTAAGGTTATAGTGAACATTCTTGGTGTTCCTTGGGCTATATTTGGAGTGCAAGAAAGAAAAAAAAGTGAGGACATGTGAACTCCTGATTAGCAGGCTCAATCTTTTCCAACTAAGAAAAAGGCTTATTTATAAACAGACTATTGTTAAAGTTAAAGAAAGCTTATTTACAAATTACTAAAGGAAGAAGCGTTCTAGTTCTTACTTGTAAAGTTTACATAAACATAGGAACACTATCAAGCTCAGAGTGCTTAACAGTGCCAGAAGCCAGTAGTAGTTATCTAGTCGGGCTTGGCTGAGGTCATCTGAGAACCAGCTTTGTCTTTGCCGACTTGCACTTGTGAAAATCTCAATGAGTGAGATTAGAATAGCACTAAGAAAGCTCCCCACCCCAAAAACACTAAGATACAGAGCTATGCCCATGGTTCTCATCCTACTAGGCACTTGGGTATAAAAGAACTCTTGCATTCCAACAACAGTAAAGACATCCGAGATGCCAAGGAGAATGTACTGAGGCAGCAGCCAGAAGATGCTCATTGGAACTGTTGAGGACTGTGATCCAATAAGCCCTGATTTACTGATTGCCAATCTCTTTGTTTCAACAATTGCAGCTATTGCCATGGCAGCAATTGAGAGAACCATCCCAATTCCCATCCTCTGCATCACAGTAATCCCTTTATCTGTTCGAGTGATAATCTTTATGAAGGGAATGATCATCTTGTCATATAATGGCATTAGAAGTACTATTGAGATAGTAATGGCAGTCTGAAGTGTTGCGGGAGGGATAACAAAGCTGCTTCCAATTCTCCTTTTCATGGTTGTTCCCTGTTTAGTGAAGAAGGTTGCTGGTTGTTGGAAGACAACAGCAAACATTAGAAGTGTGATCCATATAGGCAAGAGCCTCAGCAGCCTTTTCATGTCAAATGTAACAACCTCACTGTTGGAGTCTTCACCCAAAATTTTTGAGCTATCAGAATCTTGAGTGCAAAGTGGATTACCCTGTTGCCTGGAAACAAGCAAATTTTGCATTAGGTTTTTCCCTTTATCAAATTGAAATCTGGAAGTTAACTACCATGGATCACTGTAACTATACTTCTCTTCTCGGCAGAGTCAAAATTGTGTAGGCTACTATAGGCCTAAAGTGCATAATTTAAAGAAGAGTAGGAAGAAACAGATAACTTACTCGAGCTCAACACAGTCGGAGTCTTTCTTTGGCAAGGTGATCCTGCCATTCATCATTTTTGACACAGTTTCTTTGATGCCTCGAATCATGTCTTCCATGGGTTTCTTCTTACCCTTGGGCTGCTCATGGATGTAGGTTCGAGTCCCACAAGAGAAACATACTACAGAAGCCACCATTGCTATCATAGGAATAGCAAACCCCAATCCCCAACCAAGAGTATCTTGAATATAGGACATTAGAGAAGTACCCAATAGGCTACCTGTACAAATACTGAAATATGACCACTGGAAAAATGAACTTTTCTTCTTTGTATTCTGGTCATCTTTGGTGCAAGGTAGTTCGTCATCACATTCAAGTTGATCTGCTGCAAAGGCCTGCAAGCAAGGGTTGTATCCACCTTGCCCTATTGAAATCAAATAGAGTGACCCAAAGAGACACAATGAGGAGCTGGTTTTGCTAGGAGACAGCCATGCCCTTAGCAGTGTTGTTGACGTCAATGCTGCTAGTCCCTTAAGGAATTGACTAAAAGAAAGTTAGCATTCTATTTCCATGACCATTGTAGCAGCAACTGTGTGGAGCAGGAAACTGAGTATTTCAATATTTAAGCCCTTAAATCTGTAAATGCAGGCTTGAGGCTGTTTAAGAATCACCAACTAGATGAGAAAATTACTAGAGTTCTTCCTAGCTATGTTGGTTAATTTTGTAAGTAGATTTCGAACACTGACATGATCATAATGATCCATATGGATCAAATTTGAAAAACAAGTTCAAATTCCTCTTTTATTTTCTTTGTTGTCTCTCATAAAGTTTCAGCCATTGACCTCCCTGATGTTGCCTCTGTAAAGCAATAGAATGGGAAATTTTGGTCTCACATTTCCTACTGAAAGTGTGTAGGTTGTTGCTCCTATTCCATTTTGGGAAGCTATAAGGGTAGAGTTCTTTTGAAGAAATGGCTACCTATATTCTTGTCTTGCCAGACATTTTGCTGGCTTTGATGATCCTCCATTGCGTATCATCCAATCCAAAAAGCTTGGGATGTTTCATTTTATTCTAAATGCTAGTTTACCTTTCTCTTGCTCTTTGGTTTCTCTCTCTGATTTTAGCCTATTGTTTAATGTTTTGAGAGTTCTAGTTGTTCCAGCGGCTGTTTTGAGAGTTCTAGTTATTCCATTCTTTTGTCCCAAGGCGGCCTCTTAAGTGAGTGCAACAATTATTGGAACCAGTATGCAACATAGGGATGCCTATGAGCTTAAGAAGATTGACTAGTGGCACAACTCAGCCCCACCAAGTGTTTGTTGAATTCTATCCATGTTTTAGGCTCTCCTGTGCTAAATGATTGTTTCATCAAAGTGTTAAGCAGCTGAGATAAGTTCCATTTTTAAAACAAATTAAAAATTCATTGAAAAAAGAAAAAAGATGAGAGAGAGTTACAAACTCACCGCAACATAAAGGAGAGAGGAAGCTATGATGGTGGAATAGCGATCCCAGTAAGAGTCAGCAACAAGTGCTCCTAAGAGGGAGAGGATGGACGTAATTCCACACCAGTTGTTCACAGTTTTGGCTGCTGAGGAGTTGCCCATTTCGACAACGTCCGTCAGATAAGTAATGAGATTGGAAGCCACACCTTTGAATGCAAGCCTCTCCACTCCAGCTATCACTGTAACATCAACCAACCAAACTTAGTTTGCTTTAACTTTAACAGCTTCGTCTCATTCACTGCACCACTTGGGCAGCAAAGACCAACCCATGTATGAGGTGATGAGTAGAGACATTTGGTTTGTATTGATGCTCGAGTGAAAAGTCAAGCCTTCCATCTATCTTATTACTAAGAACAGAGGAGCAGAAAAAAAGAGAAGACAGAAGTGCATATGTGTGTTACCTATAAGGAGAATACATGATTTCCCCAGTCCTTTAGAACTCCTCCCTGTGTCCATGTTGGAAGCAAATGAACTTCAACTTTGAAGAGGAAGGTCTCTGGAAGCCAGGACCAAGAAGACCTTGTTTTTTTCCTCCCTCAAACTTCTTAGGAGGACACCACAGCACCATACACTATATAGGAATCAATCAAGGAATCAAGACATATCCCCGTCACAGAAAAATTTTTCTTGTTTCTTTTTGGTTATTTATCACATAGATTATCATCTGTAAAGCAAGCTTCAACAGAGTTAAAACGACATTGCTTTCAGTTTATATTGCTAGTGTCGTCAGAGTAATGCTATAAAGCATGAATGTCGACATGCAATATCCATTATGTGGCAGATGGAACATTTATTGGAAGGAATCAGAGACCTGCAACCAGCACCTTTAGTATTCTGAAATAGTATGGCTAATGAGCTAATTAAAGTATGAACCAGCAGGCAGCAACCAGTAACAGTAGCAGTAGAAATGAAATATGTTGTGAGCATGGTTCACGCAACTGGACAAATTCTGATTCCAATGCTCAAAATCTTAGCCATTTCAGAATCGAAGAGCTTCACTAAGAATATCTGCCTTTCTTTATGATGATTTGCTGAGATGGAGTAAGCACTTGGGTATGGATGTATATGCATAGGTGGGTTTCTGAGATGGAATTCAACTTTGCTTTATCTAGGTGGGATACCTCACTAATGAATAAAGATCCTAGTTGACACGCACATTTGTTAAGCAAACCCCTTCATTTATTGATGTGATTTGGCCACCACATTAATTTTTTTTTCTTATTGCAGATTGCAGTAACGAAGATGACAAGGCATGGCAACTGAGGGAATTCTTTAAGTTGATAATGGCTGAGTCATAAGGCTAGTGGGTTTCATACCTATGTTTTTACCACCACCTGAGTCCAATTGAACTGAAAAAAAGAGAAAAAAAGGTAACTCCTGTTACCCATCACTTCAAATGACTGTACCATTTTCTACCATATCTTTAATTCCAATATACTCTTCTACCAAACAAAAAAACAGAATCCAAAATATTCAATATTATCTTGCTAAAATGGGGGAAATTTAATCTATATTAAACTATTTAATTACATAGACTAATCTGTATCTCTTAAATTGAAAAGTATGATATATATATGTATTATATTCAAAATATATATTCAGTAAGAGAGGGACAGGTTACACACCCATGATCAGGAAAAGGGGTCTTCAATATACAAGTTGAGTCTGATAACAGTTGAATTGTGTCTTTTATATCAAAATGAAACAATCGACCTCCACTCTTAGTGGAGCGATAATCCAGGATATCATACACCTTACTATTAGTTTGATTTCTAGGGTTCCTAGAGTAATTTTCACCATGTTCTAAGGATTGCTAATTCAATGATAGATTCCCTTGCAAGTAGGGCTTAGGGCTCTGTTTCTAATCGGTAGAACTAAGTGGCCAAATTCCAATCCCTATTTCTCAACCGAGATCAAGCATGCATTCGACATAATTAAGCAATCAAATTCTGATCCCTATTTCTCTAGCAAGATCAGGTGCGTATCTGGGTCTTCTATTTAATGAATTCTAGTCGTCTTTACCAACAAAAAAAAAAAAAAAAAAGGGGTCTTGGATGCATCCAAAAGTTACTGACATAAGAAAGGATTCAATGAAATTACCATTCATTGCCGTTGAAGAATTGTAAGCTTGAGCTTGAGCCTAAAGAACTAATAACGTAGAACAAGTAGAGGACCTCACTTGATGGCAATGAGAATAAGTATACAGTAGAGGGGGAGAAATTTTGTATTTATAACCTTAATGGGTTGGCTTAATTGGCAAGAGACAATGCCTTATAGTTTATCCTTGGAGCTAAGGACGCCGGTATTATATATAAAAACTATATTGTAGATGCATGCAAGGTGTGCATAAACTGGTCTGAATAGACCCCAAATTCATAAGAAAAAAAAAAAGAAGAAAAAAGGAAACTCGTATTTATGATAGACCACATATCTTTTCATTAAAGATAAGTTCCCAAATAATTTATCTCTTTTAAATTCTAACATTATAATGAACTGGATATATCTTAGTATGGTATGGTTTTACAATAAGAATCAGATCTCCTAAATCCATTAGTGGATATGTTTTGATAGAACATTTTATGATAAAAATGAAATATTCCTACATTTGTGTCAAAGAAATGATTTGATAGAATTATGGACAATTTTATGATAAACAAATTAAACATTATCTAAATTTTTTATTTTTCATGGATGAAAGAAAGATGACCATGGATTACTTGTTTATCGTATCAAAATTGTATGTAAAATGCCATATAGTAATTTGTTGTTGACTATTATGTCTATGCTCGATGTAAATTTAGTGCATTTTTCAACTCGTTACCTATCGAAAAAAAGTAATCTAATTAGCACTAAAAAAACATGGTGAACTCTTTCAGAAAAAGATGAACTTGTGCAAGAGGAAGGTGATGAATCTGATAATGTTGAAATTGAACTGAAAAAAAAAGAGTCATGTAATGGTTGTACCATTTACTACCAAAATAATTATCTCATTAATTCCAAAATATTCTTCTACTAAAAAGAATTCAAAAATGTTATCTTGCTAAAATGGGGGAAAATTTAATCTATAATAAACTATTTAATTACATACAATAATTTCTATCTTTTAACTTGAAAAATATGGTATATATTAAATATTATTAAGGGCAATAAGATACTGTGAATGCCTCTAAGATGAGCCTGAATCACCTCTCCTGGAGGTGAGTGCATATGTTCTCTTATGCTTATTCACTACACAATAAGGGTGAATTACACATTTAAATACTGATAAAATAATTTAGAAGTGTGACTTCTAGTAAGTCCCTTATGGGCTTATTAGTGGGTCTTACATAAATCCCATTCATGTTGTATGTTAAAGAATGAATACTACTATTTGATGGGAAAGTGATTCAAACTAGGATCTACAAAAAAAAATGGTGATGGTCACCTGACTCTCCTCATATAGCAAAAGATTTACTTATATAATAAAAATCAAAACATAATTGCTAAAATTTTCCTTTGTGGGATCCACATAATTGTTAACTGCTGTGCATTTGTTTGCAGATGTGGGGTGGGAAAAAAAATATGTAAGTCACATGTGTAATGGGGGTGAGAGAGAAGGAAATGAAATAAAAGGGTTTTGTGGAAAAGTAATAATGATGGATCTCATTTTTTACTTTTTCTAACTTTTTCACAAAGTCCCACCAAATATGTGGAGTTTTAAAATGGCTTGGGTGGAAAAATTGAGTTGTCACATGAGACATCTTGTCTCTTATTTTCCCACCCCAAGCAACCAAACAATCTACCATTTTAAAATTTAAGGAAAAAATAAAAAATCTAAATTTTTTTAATGAATTTTACCACCCCACTTTTTATTCCAGCAAACAAACGCCAGGAGATTTGATTTCTCTCACTAAAGCAGGGTTACTCTATGCGAGGATGTTGTGGGTTTTTCTCTTGTAAATAATATATATAATATTCCTTTCCCTAAATATAAAAATTAATTTTAAACCCATTAAAATTTTCTTTTGATTTCTATTACAACCAAACGCATTGGTTTTTCTCGTAATGGGAGTGGACACTGGACAGGTAGACTTTTTCAGCGTCTTTGTTAAAAAGAAATCATGAACGGAAAATTTTAAATTTAAAGACAAATAAAAAAAGAAAGAAAGCGAGAGAAGAAATCTCGAGTCTCTGTGGAATTTGGATCGGCGTAGGGTGGACTGCTGAGGTCGTGTCTCTCTTTACTGCTGCCTTTACGGACAGCATTTCTTCTCTTCTCCGATTCAGAAGACAAGATTTGCAGAACTGTTCGCCATGTCTGATCACAATCATCAAGAACACCAGCACCATCACCGCCATCAACACCATCACCATTTATTGCGACCTCAGCGTCTCTCGCTCCCTCCACGCACCCCTACGCCGTCGTCGTCCACCGCATCGAGGCCTTATCCTGTGTATCCTTCTTACACTGCATCAACGCCTACACCAACCCCTTCCAAGCATCGTCTTTCTTCTCTCCCTTCCTTGAACAGCAGACAAACCAACAACCCATTTTCGTTTGGGTCTCTCTTCCTTCTCCTCTTCTCGCTTCGCTCTCTGTATTCTCTTCTCCCCTTTCTGCGCTCTTCCCCTTCTTTCTCTCTCTTCCCTTTCACCTTCCTCGTTTCTCTCCTCTCTTTTCTTCTCACCTTTGTGTTCTCTATCTTCTCCTCTTCTTCCAAAGATCATTTTCGACAACTCAACCAACAACTCTTCTCAATTCCCCAATCTCAGCTTCGTGTACTTTTAGCGAAATCTACCCTTCTCGGCGTTGTCTTCCTCCTGCGATTCCAAGCCCTTCGATACTGTGGTACTGCGGCGACCATTTTGGCTGAATTGTCTGGGATTGTTGCCGCGAGGTTTCTTGCCGAGGGTCGTGATCTGAATGCTGGTGAACGTGATCGAAATCGTGCCTCCAAGGTTCGTGGATTCTCCGCCCTCTTTGTTGGGTTGTTTCTTCTGTCGATTAGTTGGGATCGGATTGAATGCTTCCCATTGTCTTCCATTAATGTTGGTAATGGGGGTTTATCTCTGTTTCCCGGTGGAAATTGTGTTAGGATTTGGCCGATGTTGCTCCCATTTCTTTCTGGGTTTTTGGGGTCCTACGAGAGGGTTTCTACGAACTGGGTGTCGATTAGGCAGTTGGGTCGAAAACGGGTTCGGCTGATCTCGCTGTTTCTTACTACTGTTATTCTCTTCTTCCCTGCTGTCATTAGCTTTCTCATGTTGGAAGAAGAGGGTAATGATGTTTCTATTGGAAACTATGCTTGGCCTCTGGGGAATACTGTTGTCTTTGCTGTTCTTTTTAGTGAGAATTATGCTGAAGACAAGTTTGCTACTTCATTAAATTTTCGGAGGGAATTTCTGGTGACATTTTTCTGCACCATCGTTCTGGAGCTTTTCTACTTCCCTGAGCTGTCACTTTGGGGGTTAGTGTTCTGTGGTTTCTTGCTCTGGATATCTGTCAAGGAACTGGATCCTGATTCTTTAAACTATCCTGAACTAGGTTCAGATTCTTCGGAATCGTTTTGGTCAATGATCATGAAGCCCATTCACCACGTTTTAAGTGAGAGGAAGTCCCGTAAGATTGCACTTTTCCTTTTAATAAACACAGCCTACATGGTTGTTGAATTTGTTGCTGGGTTCATGAGCAACAGCCTAGGATTGATATCTGACGCCTGTCACATGTTATTTGATTGTGCTGCTCTTGCAATTGGTCTCTATGCTTCGTATATCTCACGGTTGCCTGCAAACAATCAGTTCAATTTTGGTCGTGGAAGATTTGAAGTTCTTTCGGGATATGTTAATGCAGTGTTCCTGGTTCTAGTAGGAGCACTTATAGTGCTGGAGTCACTTGAGAGAATTCTGGATCCTCAAGAGATTTCAACTAATAGCCTGTTAACTGTTTCGGTTGGAGGGTTTGTGGTGAATGTGGTGGGTTTGATCTTCTTCCATGACGAGCATCATCATGCCCATGGTGGTGCTGGATCATGTTCACATTCACACTCCCACAACGATCACCACCACCATCATTCACATGACCATACTGAGTTTGATCATAAGCATCATCTTGAGCATCACACTTGTATGTCAGTCTCCCATGACTCACAAGAGAAATCAGCTGCATTGGATGATCCCACTGAGCATCATCATGTGGACCATCTTGCTCATGTATCAGACGATCATAATCATTCACTGTGCTCAGATTCACATTCTCACAACCATCATCATCATTCGCATGACCGCATAGGTTTACATTCCCACAACCATCATGATCATCATTGTCATCCGCATGACCTCCCCAAGCATGATCTTGAACTCCGTGGTGAACATCACAAGTGTACCTCGGTCTCTCATGAATCTCATGAAAAATTGTGTGCATTGGATGACCTTCATAGACACCATGACCATATTGGAAGCTCAAGTGGGAAGAGTAATATCTGCAGGGACGGTGGTCATGATCATCAACACCACAGTCATCAACATAATTGTCATGATGATGCTTACAAACCTGGTTATGATGACCATCATCATGTGGACCATTCAAGAAGCTTTGAGATTCAACTACAAGATGATCAACTGACTGCAGTCCCACTGTTGCACAATGATAGTGTCAGACAGGGTGATCAGTCGAGGTCTTCTCATGCACCTGCTCATAAATCAGATTTTCATAGTCATTCTGTGTCAGTAAGTGCTGGGCCTTTGTCAAAGGAATTGTCATCTGAAACAAAACTGCCTCAAGAACCACACTCACATGCTCACCACATGGACCACAACATGGAAGGGATCTTCTTGCATGTTCTAGCAGACACATTGGGGAGTGTTGGTGTTGTAATATCAACCTTACTAATCAAGTACAAGGGATGGCTTATTGCAGATCCTGCTTGTTCAATATTTATTTCAGTGTTGATCATAGCTTCCGTAATCCCACTGCTGAGAAACTCTGCTGAAATTTTGCTACAACGAATCCCAAGAGCACATGAAAAGGATCTGAAGATTGCTCTGGGTGATGTTATGAGGATAAAGGGGGTCTATGGTGTTCAGAATCTTCATGTTTGGAGCTTCACAAACACAGATGTTGTGGGTACTTTACATCTTCACGTCTCGACAGGAACTGACAAGGCTTCTACAAAGGCACAGGTGGCTCGCATATTGAATGATGCTGGAGTCAAGGATTTAACAATTCAGGTTGAATGTGTTAAGGGAGACTAGACTGAGAACTATGGGTCAAATTTTGGAAACACTCATCCATGTTATATACCCCCGTCGGTCATCCCAAATGACAGTTGAATTTTTGAAGCAACTGGTGCTTTGGAAAGGGATGGTGTTGATCAATCTTTGGAACTGATGTCATGATGGAAATTTTGGAGGGGTGGATTTTCTCAGAATTAACTCTGCCTTGCTTTCTTCTCTTCATCATTGTCTTTCCTTGAGGCAACCCCTTCAAGAAGATGTCATCTTAGTGCAACAAGTTGAGTTGTGTCAATTACTAAACATCATAACTGATACTATGGAGTTATATCAAGCTTCATGAGACCAAGTAGTTGGCTTCTTCCTGCACAATGCTTTGCTTCCGGAAGCTGGAGACTTGTAAAGGAACATATAACAGGCACACTTAAATGTACGTGCCCCTCATCCTTGTACTTTTAATAGTTAAATTGGATTTGCAGGTCAACTATTTATCTCACTAAGTAGACAGCAAACAACTAGATGTGCGTTCATTTTTGCCAAATAGTGACATTGCTGGTTTCTTTATTATTCAGACTACATAATGTTACCTAAGAGATTTATAAATTGATATCCTCATTACTCAAATTTTGATTTCTGTACATACTTCTTCTTCCTGCCAATTGTCATTTTTAATTAATTTTTGAATTCAGCAATATAAGGTATTGGAAGAAAAAGTGTTGTATTAAGAAATTCTAGTACAAAATCTTGTTTTTCAACCCCATAGGCCATAACAGTATGTCTAGAACATATTTTGCTTTGGTCTTTTATATCTTTGGTTGCTCTGAATGGGACCATGACAGCAAGATGAGCTTAGCCTCTTACCCTTTGAACTGAGATTGAATCTGTCCGTTAAGTGTATGTGGTGAATTAGCTGATTTTAATAGTTGCAATTTTTTTTTTCTCAACCTGGCAAGAGCTGAATGGAGCAGTAGGGTAGACAATTCTCTGCTTAGCTTTGTCATTTCAGATGTTAGCTGTTACAAGCATATAAAAAATACTCAAACCACAATTGTGATATGATCAATTAGTTTTATAAATCATCGGTACCTATCAATTCATCTTGCTCTTAGACTGACAATCTTGCTTGATGAAATAAACATGAACTATAGATATTAATGACAAATAATTAGCAGCAGATTTAACTGACTAACTTAGTAAAGAATGAGAAGAAAGATAGGCTGCTAGAAACTCGATCAAGGATATGAAAAACTAATTTGGATTGTTTGTAATTGTAAGAGAGTTAATACTTTACTTATCATAATACTGTATACTATATCCTTGGAAATATTGGCATCTTATGGATGATTCACTTTTTCACTGGCCACTGTAGCCTGCTTTTGTTTGTCTTGCCTGATCTCGTCCATGATAAAACGTTCATCCCACCCTCCCATATCCAGAGTTCGGTAAAGGAACCTTTCATTGATGAGCTTAGGTGCAGGAGTTGCACAAACTATGCAACAGATCAATTCCACCTGCCTAGGTAGACTTTTATCCTTCCCCAAGCCTCTGCAGTCATTCCCGAATTTTGGTTTTCTGTTTTTATTTGGAACATCTTAGTCAAAGTAAAGGATTAGCTCCTCTGGATTGATAACCCATATTAGGGTACTTACCAAAAGCAAACCTAAGAGGCTCCCTCATTGCCCTGCATCGCAGGGCCCAAATAACCTCGATGGCTGTTTTATGATGATATGATCCTTGTTGCAACTGAATAATTAGTATTCAGGTCTGATTGGATTCCAGAGAAGCTGTCTTGATACAGGGATTGCACAACTTGGTGCAAAGGAAATGGTAGAGGCTGTGAATCTATTGAGGCGCCATTTTTCATGACTATGTTTATACACAACTTTCAGTGAAAGCAACTTTGCTGCTGATTTTCTGGTGGGTTTCTTCATGCCCTCATGAGTTTCATTTTGATCCTGGAGTTTTATGTGTAGCAGCCGCTGCAGCATGCAACCAATGGTCTAGATTATGCCACATAATCAAGATAGAATGTAAAAGGGTTTAATAGTTTACTAATTTAAAAATGAAACCCCTCCATTTGCCTGACTCTCAAATCTCTATTTTGTTTTGCCCTAACCTGGAGATTAGCATTTTTAGAGTTCGATTATTTAGAATTAACTAGTCGAAGGTTTGACTTTAGATATGCTACTAGTTTGCATTGGGCATATATTGCTAATGCAAGAAACGTGGTGATTTATCACCATTACTTTTATCCAATTGGTTATGCTTTTGTTGGTGGTGGTGAAGCGTCTCATTTGACGAGACCTGCTTAGATCGCTGGGACTTGGGACCAGGTTTCCAAAAAGAGAAAGCTTGTGTCTCCCACATCTCGCCCCTCCTCAAGTGCACGAGGTGTTTGAGGCCTATAACCGTTTTTTCTTGATTTGCTTCTGCATTCCTCCGATAAGCTCCTCTTTACTTTATGCATGGATGGTTTAGGGCTGTTTATCTTCCCAAGTTACCTCGTGAAGCATCTAATGCTGCTAACCCTGTGAACAGCTCACAAAGTCAGGTAAGTCAGGAAATGGATTCTTGTGGTGTATTCTGTGAATCAAGCGATGATGAATCCGTTTGCAACAGTAAGAAATCCTAGAGGAAGCAATCTTATCTCATTGGATTCTAATAATCCATTCTTCTTCTGTTTCTTGTAGATGTAGTGATTGAGTCCATGGAGTCTGTATGGACAGTTTCATTTACTTTGGAGTTTCTATAGGAGATTACTAGCAAGTAGCACCAGGTTTAGAGTTGACAACTTAACCACCATGATGTAAATGGTGTTAACTATTTTGTTTAACTTGGTGATAATCAAGTGATAACTTGTATTTTCTAATTAAATCTACTTCTGCTCTTGTGTTTCAGGAGACTTGATAAGAATCAGAAAATTTGAATTTTTTGCTCTGTTTTGTCCATGAATTTCAACAGAGAGAGTTAGGTACTTGAATACTTGCATCTCGCGGGAATGATAGTTTTCAACTACAACATCCCTTTTGGAGGAGAGCAACACAAGGTAGAGCTTGGAAAATCGCCAAGTCAAATAACTGTATAAAAAAAGTTGGATAATAACTGTAAAAAAAAATCTAAAAAATCACCAATTTGAGTTGGATATTAACTTACTATCAAAGTTGCTAAATCCTTAAATTTCAAACCTAGCCTTCACAAATAAAATGACAAAGACGTCAACAAATAGTCGAAAACTTGTAATCAATTTATATTTATACCAATTTAGAGGAATCTACTTAAGAAAATAACTATTTGACTAAATGCGAATAGTGGTATTATCACTATCATATCCATTTACACCCTTATAACTACCTATCAATTTACCCAAAGACATCAACTAAACCACCGACATCTCTATCATTTGTTTACCAAAAATTTTTTTGCCAATAAATTGAAATGTACAAAGAAGGCAAAACAAGTGTATTATTTTCAATTAAATTTTAAAATATTATTTTACTTGATTCATTAAAGGGTGAAAATGAGCAAATAAGTTTCTTAGTTTTTCTCATCCTATACTTCAAAGAAATCACACTATTATTTTTCTTTCTTCTTCCTCTTATCCATAAATGGATATTTCAAAGAAATTACATCATTTGATTTGAGTAATATTTGGTGGTTATAATCATCTCTTTTTCTTGTTGGTTGTAATTTTGTACCCTAGCTTTGATTTGGGAGTCATATCTATCCTTTTCACTTAAAAAAAGAAAAGAAAAGATAAACCTTTTTATATTAACCACAGCATCCTTTTTTTTCTTACAACAAATTGTCTGAGACTTGTTTTTGCAAGCTTAAACTTTTCCAATTGGGATTTTTATTTGTTGCAACATGCAACTAACGGTCCAACTTGTGCCACGTGTACAAATTTGTATTCAAGAGTAGTGACTCAATTGGCAAAAGACTAATGTTTTCACGTAGAAAGTCAGAGTTCAAAAGTCCGTTCTTCCATTCCAAACCAATCGTCAAAGACCAAAAAACATTTTATTATGACATCACCAAATGCACCCTTTGACTTTGATGGGTGTATTTGTCTAGATGATTGCATAGATTTCAACCATTTGATTTGATGTTGGGACACATGTTACACATCTACAAGAAAATTAATGATTAATTTCAGACAAGAAAATGAGCCCCAATAAATTTCCCATATTTAATAAGAAAATGACCCGTTGCTAGAAAAGTTAAGTTACTACAAAAAAAACACTATGGTAAAAGTCGGATTAACCACTATCGTCCATCTGGCATTATATAAAAAGAAGCCAGTAGTCTTAATTGCATCGCAGTTTCAGTCTCCATCGCTTCTCATTTCTCACTCACTCACTCTTCCAGTTTAGCCTTCTCTTCCATGGCGACCCCGATCCCGATCCCGTCTCGTCAGCTGTTCATCGACGGTGAATGGAGAGAACCAATCCAACGAAAGCGGATTCCCATCTTTAACCCCTCCACTGAAGAGATCATAGGTTGTTACACTCCACTTGAATCGATTTTTGTTTTCTTTTCTTCTCTGCAACTTTCAAATGCTCTTTACTCTCAGCGATTTCGAAAAAAGTTGAAAGGCTGACTCTTTTGCATTTATTCCCGATTATGTTTGCTTAATCGACAATAATTGCATAACCGGGAATAAATGCGACAGTTCTTAACTCTGTTTACTTACTGTGTTCTCCTCGGTTTTCCATGCTCTTTCTCACTGCTCAATCGCCTTTCTGAGGGTTATTTGAAAGAATTAGTTTGAGTAGATTAAAGGTTTGACCTCTTTATCGTAAAACGTAAATTTGTGTAGTTGCTGATTTTTGCAGGGGAGATTCCTGCGGCCACTGCAGGGGATGTTGAGCTTGCGGTTGATGCCGCTCGCAGGGCCTTTTCCAGGAACAAGGGCACGTATTGGGCTTCCACTTCGGGGGCTTACCGTGCTAAGTTTTTACGTGCCATTGCTGCAAAGGTGTTCTCTGTCTGGGTGCCTCTGGATTTTCCTCTTTTATTTGATTTACTTTTATGTTATTATTGATAAACGTAAAACAGTGGAGGGTTATGTACCTCCATTCACCCCATCATTCCACACATCCTGCAAGCTTTGTGGTTCTTCTGCACACCTTCTGTCTTAGGTACATAAAAGGGGGATTTCTTGTTCTGCAATTCCTGACCTTACAGTCTCCGGAAGCTTGAAGCCCTTCTCAAAACTAACCCTTTTTAAACTTCCTTACGAGGCTACAACCAAGGGAACTTACCCATGAGTTTGAAACCGCTACCACTCTTATGCCTGTTAAAACCATTGTATCATGGTCTTCCATCATGTCAGCATGCTGCCAGAATGGACCTGGTGATTCAGTAATTTGAATTTTCCAGCCGATGTTATCAGATATCACATAATGTTTGCAGTTCCGGTACAAGCTTGTAGGCATGCTTGCGACTTGAAACTTGCAGAAATAGTTAATGTATCAGTTTGTGGTACTGGTAGATGCATGCTGAAAATGTGGAATCTCTTTGGCTGCTGAGAAATTGATTGGAGAAGTCATGTGTTTTGATACTCATCCCAGTGATCCTGTGACTTTGTGACTATTAAATCTTTATCAAATCAAAAGACATGTCAAATTGCAACGTGTTGTCCTTCAAGCATAAGTTGATAGGTTATTTTCCGTACTATCTTATATGTCTTGAGGAGTCCATGTTTCTAATTGCATGCAGTTAACAGAGAAGAAGTCAGAGTTGGCTAAGCTAGAGGCTCTTGATTGTGGAAAACCACTGGATGAAGCAGCATGGGACATGGTATGCTTGGGCCATCTTTGGAATAATATTATTTATCAAACATCTTTTTCTTATCTGTTTGTTCATGTTATCCAGGATGATGTAGCAGGATGTTTTGAGTATTATGCAGGGCTTGCTGAAGCTCTAGACACTAAACAAAAGTCTCCTCTCTCTCTTCCAATGGATACATTTAAGGGCCATGTTCTCAAGGAACCTCTTGGTGTTATTGCGCTGATTACCCCTTGGTATCTGAGATCTCCAATTATTTATGGTCTTTTTTTTTTGGGTTTATTCTTCCTTTCTAATTTTTTAACTTAGGAACTGAGTCACAATGATTAAATTTCCTTGCTTAGCTAGCTCATGTTTTGCTTTGTACATAGTTTGCACACACACACACACACACACACACACACACACACACACACACACACACACACACACACACACACACACACACACACACACACACACACATATATATATATATATATATATATATATATATATATATTTTTTTTTTTTTTGGGGGGGAGGGGCTTTTAAGTTTTAGGTTCGGTGTTTTGTTGGGGTAAAAATTGACACTCAGTTGTCTCATTATATTCCATCTCACGTTCCTTTACTGTTACATGCTGTGTCAGATTCTGATCTATTTGGCAGGCCTGTGTAGCATGCCTTTTGAGGTATTGGTAACAATGTGAACTGTTGTTTAGTGAATTGTTTCCTTAACAGTGAAGTTGGTACTGGTCTTTATTCACTGTTTTCCTTGGTTGGGTGTATGATAAAATCTTATTGATGTTTAGAGTGTGAGGTGCCACTTGTTTGAGTGTGTTGCCCGTAGTCATATGATGTATATTTGCCCACCAGTTTCTCTTATCAGAAATCTAGAATGTTACCTTGAAGCTATTACTTTAGGGGTTTGGCTTCACATACTTGATTATAATTTGCTTCCACTTATAAGCATCTACCAACAGAAATTGCCTCTGTTAGCTGAGAACTGTAGGTAGATCTCTCACGAAAAGTTACTGCTAAACTGTGCAAGAGTGTACATTTGTCCATGACTAATCATTTGGCAAGTTAGAACTGTACTCAAAAGTGTTTGTTGTGAGCCTATGGAGTGTCATATGTTCACAATGCATTTTTTGTGCACGTCTGAATAACTAGGCGTTGGGTTTCTCTTGGTTGTGTATGTATTTCACTGTACACTTCCATGCCTCTTGAAAAAATAAATGGCCATTTTTTTCTTCTATGGTCTGATGATTGATTTATTATCATCTCTTTCCTCTTTTTTTTGGCTGAAGGAATTACCCTCTTTTGATGGGTGCATGGAAAGTTGCTCCAGCGTTGGCTGCTGGGTGTACTGCTATACTGAAGCCATCTGAATTGGCATCTGTGTCAGTCTCTCTTTTTTCCCTCTCTCATTGTCTATGCATCTCCTCTCTTCTTTTTATTTCTTGCTTAAATGTTTCTGCTGACAAACTGTACCCTTTGTATCATTTTCTCTACATCTCTCACCATGCTTTCTCTTTCAGAACTTGTTTAGAGTTGGCTGAAATATGCAAAGAAGTAGGACTACCTGCCGGTGTCCTAAACATTGTGACTGGTTTAGGTGCAGAAGCTGGTGCTCCTTTAGCAGCTCATCCTCATGTTGACAAGGTTCAGTAGTCTTTTCAGTAATTGTACATTAGAATCATGTGAATTGTTGCACTGTCACCCAAACATATTGTTGTGGACCTGTGGTACCTTATTGAGAATGTGTAGCGATTATTGATTAGTAGGTTTCTTTGTCATCAATTAGATTGCATTCACTGGAAGTGCTTTGACGGGAAGTAAGATCATGGCTTCTGCTGCTCAAATGGTCAAGGTATATTGGACCTTTTCTTTGAATTTGCATTTCTTCTTGTTTCATTTATGTTACAAATTTGCACTGATTCTGTGATTGTAAGCCAGCCTGTTTCACTGGAGCTTGGTGGCAAGAGTCCAATTGTTGTATTTGAAGATATAGACCTCGAAAAAGGTCAGTGCTATCTGAATCACTTGGTTTCAAAACAAGTGCAAATATAATATCTGTTAAGACTTCTTGCTGTTCTAAGACAAATTTCTCCAAATGTTGCATTGTCATTGAAACAGCTGCTGAGTGGACTCTTTTTGGTTGCTTTTGGACAAATGGGCAGATCTGTAGTGCCACATCGCGTCTCCTAGTACATGTAAGGATACCACAGTTTATGTCTTAATAGAGTTGATATGCTTTAGAGTCTAGAAAAGGTAGAGTGACATAATAAGGTTACCGTAAATATTGAGTAGTGTATTTATTTAGTTTTAAATTAAGTCCTGCAAAGTATATATAACAAATAGATTTTAATGCATGACAAAAAAGATTCAGTGCAAAACATGTTAAACAACTACATTAAATAAAGCCCAAACACCGGGATCCTATTAGAGATGAGTGAGTCAGATACATTCCCAGATAGAATGAGGTATAACTATTTGCTAATATCACATTTGGTCAATTCATCGGCACTGGAATCATAGTATGAAACTTGATTCTGGAGCCAACTTGGTCAGCCAAAAAGTCAAGATGGACCAACATCTCAGTGAGTTGATGCACATCGTTTTGGTGTCCAATCAAAACCAGGTTTTGGTAGGAAGCATTCAACTGCAGTAAAATACATAGATCTTGCTGACATGCTGAGATAATAACTCATATTGCATCTTATCTCAGAATCCTCAAAAAATGAGATATTGTAGAGTTCTCGCCTTGACATGTTCTCGATCTATGAATGGAATTGGCCCAGATGCAATCCAATTGAGAAGGAGCTTGAAGCAACCTAATATGATGTTTGATTAAGTAGTTGATGTCACAGAAAGTAGTCAATCAAAATGTCCCTCTCAGTTGGAGCAAGGGTTTGCTGTAGCTACTCCTCCTATCTCATCTATCAATATTACATAAAATGCAAGTTAAAGACATGTATTACATAAAATGCAAGTTAATGACGTAGGCAATACTGAAATATAGCATAGATGGAATCTCTCGGACATGAACTCTGCCTTGCAGAGTAAAATAGTGCATTTGTAACAAGTTTTCAAATGAAAAGAAATATGATAATTTTTTTATGTAGAAAACTTGAATTTGATAAGGGTTGGTATTAGGCCTTTCATGATTTAGGGATAAGAACATACATTGTGCTATATTTCCTACATAAGATCTCTTTATTTGAAAATATTCTGTCCAGAAGAAAAAAGGAAATTTGAATACATCAGCTTCCATGAGGTGTCAGATCTATGCATACTTATTTTTGTAAAGTAATCCATGCAACATCTTTTCAAATGAACCGTTATAACGTTTAACATAACTGAGAAACAACTCATATTGCTATCTTTTCATTTTGGTTCACAAATATCTTAATTACTTATTAGGTCAGTTATAACTGATGGTGTAAAGGAATTACCTAGTGGGATTAACACTTTGCTTTGCAGGCAAAACATCCCACCACCGTTGGTAGCCTTTAGGTCACCTTATTTTCTAGGCAGGAAAATGAATGATTTGAGTATAACTGTGTGAATCTGCACTCAGAAATCCAGATTTTATATTCAAATTTAGATGTTTCACTCTCAAAATAGACTTGAATCATTTTCTACCAAAAAAAAAAAAAAGAAACTTGAATCATGGGGAGGGGGGTTGGAGAATATGTTTCAATCATTAATTCATGACATATCCACACCTTAGGATTAATACCTTACACTTTAGGGAGTATAACACCTCCTCATGCCTTATGGAGTGTTCGAAACATTAATGCCTGCAGGCCTCACATAGTAGACTTGGACGGAATTTGTGTATTGCACTGCTGGGTATCTCACCAGTAAATCTTCCTACAGTCCGGAGATTGCTAGTCCATCTTTTAGTATCTGGGTTTACCATACTGAGACTTGCTAGAATGGTCTTCTATGGGTGATTATGTGGAGATTGGGATCATGTTTCATGTTGATTGGATTTGTCACTAGGATTATGGCTTAGATCCCATTATGGTACCCCACCTAGAGAGAAGGAAGGCCCATGAGTTAGTGGTTACAAGTGTATGAAGGTATTAGCACTGCACCTCCTCTAGTCAAACTTTTCTTTCTATTGCATGTTGGATTGTGAATATTCTCTCTTGATTACAGAAACTATGCTCACATGGAAAGTCACGCCATCATGCATGATGTAGAAGATATGAATGCAAGTTACTAATACATAGACCAAAATGAAACACCTTGATGCTCTACATTATGGACCTTGTAAACAGATGGTAGAAATGTATACATGTATGTTGAGAAAGAAAGAAAATGCTACGTGTGGAATCTCCCAGCTTAGGTGAAGACAAGTGACTGAAGTCTTCAGTAATATTTATGTTGATAATTTTTGCTTTTTGGATCCAAATGGAATAACAGCTTAATCGGTGAACTCTCACCTTAGTGTACGAATGGAGTGTCGTGTTGGCGGCTGAAATTGATATGGTGCCTATAGGAGAGCTAAATAGGACCTAAGTGGGGTCATCATGGCTTAGCTCAAAGAATAGGGTTTAGATTCCAAATCAAAATTGATAGTTGCGCTAGGATGAGGTTGAAACTTGAAACTTGAAACTTGAAACTTGAAACTTGAAAATGGGGAGGCTGGGGTCATGATGGCTTTTAGCTCAAAGAATAGGGTTTAGGTCCCAAATCAAAATTTATAGTTGTGCTAGGATGAGGTTGAAACTTGAAACTTGAAAATGGGAGACAAAATGAGCAGAGGGGCAACTTTCCATGAAATTGGTCATATGAATGAGGGTCGGATTACATTTATTTATATGGGCCATGTGGATTCTGGTCCCCACTAGATTCTAAAAAGGTGTTTATGGGCTTTTCATGGGCTTGGGCTTCCTAGGATGGGGCTAGGTGCATCTAATAGGGTTTAGGGGACAGTTTTTGAAACAGTTTGTCCCTTTGTCATCATTGCCAGGAGGTTGACAAATTCATTTTCTATAGAATTATATTATACATTTCCTGAGTGTTGTGCAAGTAGGCACTTATTTTTACTAACCCACTTCTCTAATTCAGTTTTCATAATGATGTGGATATGCACTTGTCTTTTTTCTGTTTTTTTGTAATGGCAAAAATGGATTTTATCGAGTCCTTTTTTTTCTTTGAATCTTCTTGTTGTAAAATTTCTTATTCTTTTCTTTCTCTTTTTTTTTTTTTTTTTTTTTGGGGGGGGGTTTCAAATTTATGCTTGTTTTGATGTTTAACTATACGTGCAAATGTATCAGGAAAGTATTGCAGCAAAATTTCTTGAAAAGCTTGTTAATTGGTCCAGAAACATCAAGATTTCAGATCCTATCGAAGAAGGTTGCAGGCTTGGACCTGTTGTTAGTGAGGGGCAGGTAATGCAGCTGCTTAATCAATTCCAGCCAGTCTCTCATCTTTTCTATGATAGTAGAAGTTTTCTTACTTTCCTTGGTGTTTGCTGTTTGTATTTTCCAATATTTCATTAGAACATCTATGCAACTATCCAACTCAATTTGCCTAATACATTGACCTGAGGAGCTAATTGTTTTACTATATATGAAGATGATAGTACTATAAATCTCTGCTATTAATCATCCGTGAGATTGCATGAGGAAATGGAAAAATAAGCCTTGGATTATATAGGATGCTGTATGTTATATACAGTCATACCTTACAGGTCGAATCTAAAAGCCCAAAGCAACTTTTCCATCTGACTCATGAAAGCAGTCTACCATGTTAACCGAAGGTATTTGACCATCATAGTTGGCTAGGCAGTGCTGAGGTGGCATTATAACCCCCTGGCCTCTGTTTTGTTCACCTTGGGGCCATAATGTTTTTGCTGGCTATAAGCACGCAGATGCTGTAATATATCTTCTGTAGATAAAGTTTGTCTTTCAGCAGCATTGCCTGCAGAGTTTAGCTCCATTATTTTGGCATAAAATAGGTGAAATTAAAATTTATTGTAATCTGTCTGTTTTGAACACTGTAAACTTTTAGTGGGAAAGTTCTACGGGGACACATCTATTTATCTGATAACATCCAGGAAAGTCTGACTCAATTTATTTGTGAATTTTTCATGATTCCTTACAAAAATAAAGTTATCATCTAATTGTTCACGATCATAATAGAGTGTTTGCAAGTTATATCTGAGGACCACCTGCAGCTCCATTTCATGCTTCTTATGCTGTCAATGGAGAAGATCCTCCACTCAAATTGACTGATATCTTGGCCTTTGGGCACCCTGAGCTTCCTGAAGTCAACCTTCAAGGCTGCAATCCTAAGGCCGAGATGGACTGCCTCCATCCTTTTCAAACACCTTAAAGACCTCTGTCAAATCTGCTTTCTGCGGCAATGACGACACAGAGCTATAGGATTAGTGATCGGTGAGCAGGTTTTGATGGAATCCTGCGGCTGCGGTGCTCTTTTTGCTGATTGCACTCCTACGAGTGCCTCTCCTACTGTTCTTATCCCCTCTTAGTCTCAAGTCTCTGCCTTTTGTCAATTAGGGGCTTCATGTTGTTTCTAAGCAGGGTCTTTGATGTTCATCATCTGACATTTGAAAGCTCTCAAATGTAGGCACAAAATGCTTGAACTCAAGGGAGTATTGAAAAAATGTGGATGCTTTTCTGTTGATATTACTGCTCACTCTGATTTTTGTTTCTTTTGTGCATAATTGAGGGAATAAGAAGCCCAACATGGAGACTTCTTTTGGCTTACTCCTGTGAATCACCTTCTTTGTCTGTGTCATTTGCATCAGTGGATGCTAATAGCACTGATTTTTTGAGATAACTGGATAGGCCATAGTGGTGATGGATGTTGAGAGTGGTATTATCTGGGATTTAGAGGTGGTCGGGAAGCTATGGTGGTGCTGCAGATATGCAGCACAGGCAGAGAGGTGCACAATAGTGAAGCTCATGGACTACCAGATATAACTCTGCTTTCACTGACTTACATCTTTTTACTTTTTTCAGCCGTTTGAAGTTCCATTATAGAGTACTCTGGATCCTCCACCCACATGGAGAGGAGATTTTCCAACACACATGGTTAGAAGTGTCCAATATTAAAAAAAAAAAAAAAAAACCTCTTTTGTAGGCAATTAGCCAAATTAGAACCCAACATCATTAACAGCTGTTTTCTTTTATTTCCAATTAATTTGATTATTTTAGAAACGAAATCTGATCCCAAAAATGTAGGAACTCAAATTTTCTCTCCCTCACTCACCCTCTCCGTCTCCACTTCCATTTTCTCTCCCCCCCCCCCTTTTTTTTTTTTTCAGTTTTCTCTTCTCTTGTCTTTTGTCTTTCTTGTTCAATGTAATGAGAATACTAAACCAAAGTTCTGAAGAATAGGACATCTGGATCGAACAGCTTAGAGACAAATTTTAAAGATATCATAATGTGCTTAACTAGGGGTGTGCCTTGGTGCAATGGTTGGTGGACCACAGTCATAGCCTCGAGGTCAAGGCATCAAAACATCCTCCTAGCAAAAGTTGTTTAGGTAAGACTGTGTAGGATAACTGCCCCCACAGACTCTGCTTTTGTGGAAGCCTTTAGCACCGGGTTTGCCCTTTTTATAATGTGCTTAACTGTAGAAATGTCTTTTTTCAATTGTAGTCTTGTTGTTCAAAATGATAGTAGTAAGACTGGGATCCTATTCTGGATTCTCTGATATTTGTATGTCTTTTTTTTTTTTTTTTGGTGGGGGGGGGGGGGCAGGGGGGAGAGAATGATCAAGAGAAGAGGAGAAGGAAAGGGGGGGGGGGTTTACAACCGATTAGGTGACAAAAAGAATAATTCAAGACCCCAGGAAACAACGATGACTAAGTCCCTTTCCGGGTTCCGTTATTCTATGTGCTTTAATATTGGAAAACATGTGATCCATGTGGTCTTTATATACTGATAAAGTTAATTGCAAGGTATTTTTGGTTGTCTTTGAAGATTAGTTCTGAATGCCAGTTGTGTATCTAAATTATTAGTAAAAGGGGGTGAATGCTGACCCCGCTGTTAGGGTACTTATTTTAGTAGGTTTGGCTGCTTTGAATGTTCCACTAATTAATTATGAAAATAGAAAAACTGTCTTCTTATCCCTATACATTGGTGTTGGATCCAACTAATGTATCTTTTTTCTTCTTCCTTCAGTATGAGAAGATAAAGAAGTTCATTGAAACTGCAAAAAGTGAAGGTGCTACCATTCTGTGTGGTGGAAAACGACCTCAGGTAGAACTCTGGGTTATATAATTTTCACAGCTTTTCTAAGATGTAAGGTGATTCCTAACCATTTAACAAACAATAACAGCATCTAAAGAAAGGGTACTTTATTGAGCCAACTATCATAACGGACGTGGACACATCCATGCAAATTTGGAGGGAGGAGGTCTTTGGACCTGTTTTATGTGTTAAAACTTTTAGTAATGAAGATGAAGCAATTGAACTAGCTAATGATTCAGAGTGAGTATGCCATTTCCTTAGAGTGTTATCTTAATTCCTTTTCTGGTGTCAATTTTTTGGTTGGGGTAATTGACTTGACGTATTTGCAAACTCTCGCTCTTGCAGCTATGGCTTGGCTGCTGCTGTGATTTCCAATGATCTAGAGAGGTGTGAGCGTGTATCCAAGGTATGATTAACTTTGTAGCTTATACAGCAAAATAGTTGACAATCATCTCGACCAGTTTATCCTAAGGATCAACAACCAGTCCTGAGTCCTGACTCTAGATTGACCAGGTGGAAACTGAGATTTCCCAGGTTTCAACCGTGTCTCTTTCATACTTTTCTAGGCCACTAGAAAACCTTAGTTTCAAGGCCTTGAAGAAGGTTTTTTTTTCCTTCTTTTTTCTACCCTGTTTCTTATTCTGCCTAATTGTGGCATTTTGAACCCAACTCATGCATTAGTTTCACATAGAGAACACTCAAAATAATACGTGTGGTCTTGATCCAAGTTTGATAGTGTATATTGTTCTTAGGTTTTACTGGAATACAGCTTTCTTACAGATCTAAAATTGCTTAAATCTAATTCATATTGAAGGAGCTATGTTCTGATCAAACCTAGTTTGGTGAGGGCAAATGTTGTATAAAATCACTTCGAATGGAAATAAATTTTCAGAACATCAAATCAAATAAACATTTTACCATTCTTTTAGTTTAGTACTTTGTCATATTAAGATTTATGAGTATTTTTTATTTTTGAAAAAAATAAATAAATAAGTTTACCTTTTACAATTGAAAATTGCAGTGTCAAAAAGCAGTTTTTGTTCTTGAATTAGGAGGGTTAAACCTTTTTGGTTTTATCCTTTTAGAATTTGACTTTTTAACTGTTTTTATTGAATTCAACTAGTAGAGGTATTTTCTTATTCATGAATAATAAGTAAATTACTTTAATAATATTTGGCGTCAAAAAGTGTTTGTCCTGATTTGAGCCAGATTTCCTCAGCATTGGTGGGGTTGAATAATTTATATGGGGTTCAGGTTGAAGCTTGTAAAATTTCCAAAACAGTTTTGAAACATGTTGATACCATATGAAACCAGGTCAATGTAAGTCCGACCTATGTCTTATCTTGGTAGGCTGTGAAACCAAGATTACTCTTGTTTTGGCCTAGTTTCATCTTCCAATTTTTTGTTTTTTATTTTTTTGTTGTGGTGATGGGGGGGGCCCCGCCCCCCCCGCCGCGACCCCCCCGCGGTCTTCTCCTTTCCCCACCGCGGGGGGGGGGGGGGGGGGGGGGGCGCGGGGGGGGTAGAACCCCCCGGCGCCCGCCCCACCTCCCCCGATATCTCCCCACATCCCCCCCCCGTCCCGCTGAACAGTTTGTATGATTAAATTTGCTGTTTAAGTAACTGAAGGAAATCATCTAAACCCAAAGTAATTGCTGAAGTCCATGAATATTACACCCTCTGTTTTGTTGGGCATTCATTTTTTTTTCTTTGGATGAATAAAATAATCATTAAAGGGAAGGAAGCCAAGAATATGACCCTCTTTTTTTTTGGGCATTCATTTTTTTTCTTTGGATGAAAAAAAACATAGGGAGGAAGAAGCTTGGGGGGGGGGGAAGAACCAGTCACTAACAAATAGGCTAGAGAGTAGAACCTAAACCCCAGGTAACAGCAAAGAAAGTTTCCATCAGTCCATGACAGGGGGATGGAAAATCAACTGTAGTTGACCGTCTTTATTTAGTTGATCAATAATAGGATTAAATTAAAGATGTGTTTTAAGATGATTACCATCTTTGTTTTATTCCTATTATTGTTGGTTGGATGGATCATCTTTAACTCAACATCTGAACCACCTGCACATGTTCTGTACACTGTTTGATGTGCCACAACCACTGACTGGTCCATTGACTGTCCAGTTCTGCTTGGTGGACTCTTAGTAACATTAGTTCCAGATGCCCACAATGTTGAGAGAACTAAAATAGGACAAGGGAAGGGCGGTAGGGTGAAGACCAAAGCTAAATACTGATGGGGCAAAGCTTAAGCAAAATTTACCTCCAGTTCAATGCTTTTGTTGTATCAGAGTGGTGCCTTTAATATTGTTACTTGTTGGTTGTGTTGGAATGCTTATTTTTCAGCCCCCAGTTGCTGCGAGAAGAATCCTGCATTTGGTCCTTTATCAAAAATGTCCTTTCTTTCCCTGGTTTATGTCAGATTTTTCAGCCCCCAGTTGCTGGGAGAAGAATCCTGCATTTGGTCCTTTTTCAAAGATGTCATTTCTTTTCCTGGTTTAAGCTCTTATTTTTGGTTTATGTAAGAGTTTAATTGTGTTTATTGCTGTTCTGCAGGCCTTCCGAGCAGGGATTGTGTGGATAAATTGCTCACAGCCCTGCTTCTGTCAAGCTCCATGGGGAGGCATCAAACGAAGTGGTTTTGGCCGGGAACTTGGTGAATGGTAGGAATCTAAGCACTGATTCTAACAACAGTACCTGAAATCGCTTCACTGCACTTGTGATGAAATTTTATGTTTCTCTTTGTAGGGGACTAGAGAACTACTTGAGTGTGAAACAGGTTACACGGTATATCTCAGAGGAGCCATGGGGCTGGTACCAGGCACCTTCAAATCCAAAGCTGTGAACTTGGTGAATGTTAAGAGTCTAAGCTCTATTATTATAACTGAATATCCATACTAATGCTTTGACGACCCCTTTCTCTTTTTAAACTGTACTTCAAAACTACTTGACTGTGAAGCAGGTTTGCACGGTACATCTCAGGTGAGCCTTGGGGCTGGTTCGACACCTTCAAATCCGAAGCCGTGAAAACTGCTACAGGGCTTTGTTTGTCTACAGAAGTAAATAATATGGGGGGGGGGGTTAGGGGGGAGAAACACTAGCAAGGATTATAAAGTTGAATTTCATATGAAGTTAAATTTCATATATTAGAAGAAAAAAGTGTGGTACTTGAATTTGGAATTGATATTTCGAGCAGAAAATGGAAGAATAGTTGAATTAGAAAATTTCCCTCTCCATTGGGGTGGTGATCTAGTGTTCTCAATTCACTCTCATGCGATTTGGTAGTTCAGCATGGTTCAGGTTTTAATCTCGCCTCTGGTTAATTCATCATTCTGCAATTGCGGTGTCAAATTTTTTTTTTTAAATTAAACTGAAGTAAATTAAATTCAATCAAAGCAAAATGTAATGCAAACCCCAGTGGGTTGCAACATAAGATTTAACTCTTATTTTGTTCGATCTCAGAGAAGAAACTGGATCACACTGAGGATGCTTGGATGCAAATTCCTGTTCCACGAGTGAACTCTGTAAGCTCCAAGTCTCAAAGTTTACATGTTTCTTCTGCAGGAATTCCAATTCCACCTTTGCATTAAAGCAGCTTGTTTCGTGTCTCGTCAACTATTATTGTAGTTGGAAAATCAGATGAATTCTGTGTGCAAAACACAGAATTACTTCAATTGCATTTCAATCTTGTCACTGAGTTTATTTATGGGTAAACTTCTTCGTCGTTCATCCACGTTGATGAAATTTAGATCTACAGAAGAGGGTGAAGAATGATAGAAGGAAGAATGCAAAAAACATGGATATAAAATGCTTCATTGTTTGAAATCACTCTCTCATGCTCAATGTTTGAGATAATTGATCTCTTATAATGACTTCACACAATTTCCATCCAAGGTTTTCTGTTACATCTGATCTACTCAAACCCTTATCAGTATATTACTCATTGTTTTGCAACTCTTTTGAATTTGAAAAGTTGTTTTACAGTATTGAAATTGTTCTTGGGGTAGGATTCTTGATTGTTGCAGAAGTCTTGTTGATAGCTTGCGCGAATAGAGTTTTATCGTTCGAATTTAAATTTGAATTTTAAAATGTTTTTATTTCATGCGAATAAAAGAGCCTGAATAAGTTTTAAATTTTTATTTTTGGGGGAAGGAGAGGAATCCGGATCGTCTCCTCTGATGCTGTTGACCATGAAGTACATGGGACCCGCAAGATTAGGGTTATCCACAAGATTAGGGTTATGAGATTTAATTTTTTTAATATTTTATTATTTTTTACTTATGGGCCTACATAATTTTTACTTGTAATGCTCGGGGGAAAAGGTTAAATAAATAAACATCGAGTTGATCAAAGCAATTTCATGGTAGATGAGGGAACTCTAAGCAATTTCTTGACCCGAAAGAAAGGGATATCCGCGTATCAAAAGGTACTTAACTGGATACGTAGGCAATTAACGCAATATTAGTCACAGGAGTCAATTTACAGGATTACCCACCCTTGCGAAACCTTCTAGGGTATAACAACCGAGGTTGATTGGATCAACGGAACGCTTGTGGAGTCTCGGTCTTTCTCACCCATTTTCCCGGTAGTCTTTTATTACGGAACTACAGAGTGGAAGAAACCTAAACCTTCCCAGCTAATGTTTCTTGCCAATGTTACTGTGTTTCTGTACATTATCTCCGAGATGCCAGCACATGCATTTTCATTGGTCGCCACAGATATGTGGGCCCACAAAATTTACTCGTCGTTGAGATAAAGAGATAATTAATTTAGGAGAAATCATAAACGGGAATTTTTTAATTTTTATTTATATTTTTGTTAATGGGCCTGGTTTTTTTAAAGGGCTTCTTAGAAGTCACCTTTTCTATTTAAGCCCACCCAATAACAACTTCTCTCTCCTCCCTGCTCCTCCTGTACGTCTTTGATTCCATTACTGAAGAGAAATCGGTGATTCCCAACTTCACGTCTCGTTTAACTTAGAGAAGCTGAACGTTTCCTCAGAAAAAAGAAGTTAAAAGAAAAAAAGAAAAAAAAATTCCAAGAATTCCTGTTTCTTCCACGCAATATTGTTCTGGTGTTTCTATTCTATCTCTTCCTTTCTTTTCGTTATTGTCTTACAATCCTTCTTCCGTTCCAGTTACCGACTGAAACCGCTATTATTTCTCATTCTTCTTTCACTGTTCCAAAAGGACTCGTTTCTTTACTGCTGTGCTTCGATTGATCATTGCTTTGTCTCGCCCAGGGTAACAATCTCCTCTGGTAGCTGCCGAAATCAATATTTCAGCCGGAACTGGTTGATGGTCTCAGGTAATTACGTTTTGGGGCAACTTTCTTAGTTGTCAATGGTCTTCTGGGAATTGTCTGGCTATTTATTGATACTTTAAATATATATTTTCTTAGACATCCATTGTTATTTTTTTCTTAATTGATCTTTCTTTTTGTTTCCTAATAATTCTGTTTATCGGTTTGAATTTGGAATTTGCGCTGGTATGTTAGCTACTGAAAGGAGTTGCTTTCTTTTTCACCAAGAGAAGAGGGGGGGGGGGGGAAATTTTGCTTTCTGTCAAGTATTGTACTTAATCGCTAGGATAGCCGGAATTGGTCTTGTATTTGTGATTTTTTTGGTTTATGTTCCTAGAAGATCCTGTAAGAACAATGGTCTTATTGCCTGACATGATAGATTTATTTATTTATTAATTTATTTTTGGTAAAGTCATGGTTGGATAAGGAAAACATACATGATACTTTTGCCCCTGCTACTTGTTTGTGCTCGATTGTTTTTTTGAACTATTAAAGTTCCATCTTAAATTCAACAAAGGCTTTGATTGCTCCAATCCAGAGGAGTGAACCGGTTGGACTGAGAAACCAAAGGCCAGGGGCAGACGTTAGATAGCCTTTCAAGAAGTGGAGACCGATGATCCATGTAGTTAGACCATGATGATGTTGTCATTGTTTTACACTTTTCTTTCAAGACCTAGAGCAAAATGTTGGCATGTTAAGAAGTGGTACATGCCTATAAAGAGTCATTGTCCAAGATTTATGTTGATATTGCAATCCGCTTTCCTGTACTTCTTCAATAATTTTATCTTCTTGCATCCATGTAAGCAAATGACCCTATTAAGTTGGGATAAGGCTCAGTTGTTGTTGATTTTGTATTCCAGATTCTGCTTCTGGTTATTAAGTGCAGAAGCTCCAGAACAAAATTTTGAGCTTATGCAATGTAAGTCCGAATCCAATTCCAGCAGCATAAGTCTGACGCATATCTCACCAATTAAAAAAAAAGTTGTTATTATTTAATTTTGTGGATGAAACTGATTCTTTTGTTTTCTTTCTGAGGTTTTAAACTACATTAGGGATGGAAACAGTGAATGCCAATACTGGGTGTCATATCAACTTTGTTCAGCATTATTTGAAAAATTAAGCTTCGTTGCTGCTGAACCTCACTCATGTATGTCCTAATATTATTTTAAGGTGTAGTATTTATGAAGTGCATGTAGATTTCATGATGACCATTTCTACAAGAACTAAAGCAGAGTGACTGCAACCACCTCCTTGAGCCCCTAAATTTTCTTGTGAGCTGCCTGAATAGTATTAGCTATCTTAGTGTCATTGAAATAAATTGAGGAAGGGGAGCTCATATTGTTGAAATGGAACCGAGGAATGCAATTAAACTGGTACTGTTGGTACCTACGAGCAGAATCAGTTGATCATCATCATTGCTGAATGGTGGTGCCAGTTCGATATATAAGGAACATATTGATGCAATCTATTATTATTTTTTTCCTTTTCTCTCTCTCTCTCTCTCTCTCTCTCTCTCTAAAATAGCATAACAGGCTTGGTAGACTTGATGTTCTGGTGTCCTTCACATATGTTAAATCACCTTATGTTAATGATACTGGTTCCTGAACTGGTTATGCCAGTTCCATTAATACAACTTCTCTTGATCTGAACTTACTTGAAAATGTAGGAGCCACAATGGAATACTATTTCTGTACATCAAGTGAGCAATTGCCCATATAGGTTACTTGTATTCAATATTCAATACATTCAAATTGTAAGTTTTAACAATTGTACCCTAAAACCTTTTACCTCAATGGCATATGGAATGATCCGTTCATGTGCATGCTGGGAGGTTGAAGTAACAGTTTGAATTTTGCACTCTTGGATGTTTTAAATGCCATTTTGTTGGAAGAAATCGACAGTTATTAACATCATGGTAGACTCATTTTCGTTGATCTGATTCAGATAATAATAGTAAAGAAATTTAGCCAGCTGAATATCTCAATACCAAAACTATAAAGTTGTCCATTTATAGTTTTGGCTCTCCATAGTATGGCAAAATTAGCAAATTCAAGATGGCACTCATTACACAGATCTTGGTTAGTTTTAGTTTTGGAAATTGACAGCTGATGAGGACTATCACAATAGTTCATGGAAGTAGAAATCTTTGAATGCCTGATGACATATCAAGAAACATGTTAACCTTCAATGAATGTGATAAAAGCTACCCATATTGATGCTAGAGCTACAGTATATGCATGATAACCCAGAATATATCTTACTGGGAATGAACACATAGATCTCAACCAGAGTGAGATTATTCAAAAAAAAAAAAAAAAAAAAAAGATTCATTTACAATTATTAATATTATCATCATCCTATCATTATAGTTGTTATCATTTTGGTTACTAATTTTAACCTGTATCATGCATCAGTGATGGAAACTGTAATTGACCCTTGTTTGTGCCCTTGCATTATGCTTGGTGGCATTCCCAAGAAATGTGTCAGTTGCTTTAAATCTTTAATTGTTAATTAGTGGATACTGAGAGTCAACCTAGAGAGGGTTGAGTAGGTTGAAAATAGTGGATATGCCTTTTATTCTCAATTAATTAACAATTAAAGATTTAAAACAAATAAATGAACAAGAGACAAGGCACAAGGATTTTATAGTGGGTCAATTCAACTGAATCTATGTCCCCTTCTCTCTAAACCTTAGGGAGAATTCCACTAGTATGTCTCTTTAAATGCAGTGGGTGGGGGAACAACACCTTTACACAATCATGTTATAGGCAAGAGTACCTTTTACAAGAATCCTTGCTTCAGCGCAAGAGTCCCCAATTACAAATGAATTTAATACATCACAAATAAAAACCTTTTAACGGCAGCCCCAACTATATCCTATGTTGGAGCAGCTCTGAAGATGTAAACCACCTCTTTTTCGTTGTCCCTTCTCTCGCTCATTGTGGGGATGCCATTATCTCCATTTGGTCCCTCCAAGCACTCCTTTGGTTTCTCTTGGGATTGGGTTTGGTTCTCTAGACACTACACAGACACTTCTATTTGTGACACAGCAGGCAAATTGGTGTTCAATGCGTTGATCTCTCACGTATGGTGGTAGCCTAGCCTAAGAAGATGGATCTCCAACCCTAGATCTCTTGACTCGATTTGGATAGCCATTTGCTTTGATGTTTCTTCTAGGCTTCAATGTCTTAACTCTAGGTCTTGAGGCTTTCACAGTTGAAACCATGTGGCTTCTAGAACAGTGATGCTCAACTAGGCCATTTTGGTTGACAATCGACTAACACATCCTTGAGCTTTTTAAGGGCTTTCCTAGAACAATTTGGAAATTGGTTTTTGCCCCTAATTTTTTACCCAAGGCACCCTTTTGCCCATGCATTTAGATTTATAAATAAAAATGTAAACTTGAACTTTCATGCATTTAGAAAGTCCCACTTTCCTAAGTCTAAATGTAGGGTCTTCAAGCTTGACTTGGATCATTCTTGATCTCTTTAGGTGTACTTTTATGTATGATAATCCAATCTTGGTCTTCCATATCATATGTGCTTTCATTTGGATCTTTATATGCCTTTCGAACTGCCTCGGTGCAAGTACGCTCTCTAACTTGGTGTTTCCTCTTGTATAGTATCTATGCTTGACTTAGTCACAAGAGTAAGCATTAGATCCTTTTATATGTGTTTGAGATCATCAAGACTTTATAAAGGTAGTTGGGTCTTTTTTTTAACAGATACTATGCCTCTTATATGTCCTTTAAATCATTCAGGGGGCTCAGGAACCATGTTTGAGATACTGAAAGTTTTGCTTCGTATGGTTATTAAACTACATGTTTGTAGCGGCTCCAGCCTTTGTGGTTTGGATGAGGCTTGATTGAGTTGAGTTGAATGTCTTGTTCTGTTTCAGCCTTTGAAGTCCTTGGAAATAGATTTGATTTATTGTTACTTCTTTTTTAGACCATATATTTTTGTTAATGTCAGCCTGTTATCTTTGTTATGTCAGTTGTTTCTTGGTAGAAAACAATATTTGTTACTTCAAAATGTAGCACTTTATATTCTGTTTCATGGGACATTTTCTGTTGGAATAATATTGGTTTTATTTCTATCCCTTTGGTTCCAGCTCCTTGCATTAATCATTGGAAGCAACGGTTTGGGTAATGGACTGGTCATTTTTGCTTGATCTGTGTGTTTGTGAATGATGTTCAGTGGACAAAAAGGTATACATGCTTCCAGCATATTAAAGTGGAAATGGAAAGGTGAATCATCTTTAAATGCAGGACTGCTTAATGATGTGCCTCCAGAGATTGAGTTGTCTGATTATCGAAGGCTGCCAAGTTCTGGTAGTGAGAGCCCATCTGGGCTTCTCAATGGAGAGGGTGTGAAAGTAGAAGCAATTGCTGATTTAGACCTGTTCTTTGAAAGGCTGTATAACTACTACTGTGAAAAAGGACTTTGGTGCATAATCATCAAATGGGTGGTTGAACTGCTAAGCCTAGGTTTCACCATATGTTTCTCAGGATTTTTCTTGTTATTTGTTGATTGGAATGGCCTTCGAAAGATTAAGTGTGGTATAGATGCATTTGGGTCAGGAAAGAACTGTGATCTGGCTAAGGAAGCTCTTCATTCACACCCATTAACTCCTTTCACACTGACCAAAGGCATCATTGTAGGGTATTTAGGGTTATTTTCCATTTATTGGATCTTCTGTTTCCTGAGGTTCTTCGCCCAATTGAGAGATACTTTGGAGATCCGCCATTTCTATTATAATAGGTAATTTTGAAGATGTTATATGTGTATTTATATATTTCTAATGTTCTGGTTCTCCTAAGCAATCACAATAATGCATGCTCATGAATTTTATTATTTTCTTTCTTCTGAAGTCTCCATGTGACTGACCGGGAAGTTCAAACTGCATCATGGGAATCCATTCTCGAGAAGGTTGTTCAAGTACAAGTTCGGCAGCAACTTTGTGTAGTGAAGGATCTGTCAGCCCACGATGTGGTAATGCGCATAATGCGCAAAGAGAACTACTTAATTGGGATGGTGAACAAGGGTGTCCTTGCTTTCCCAATTCCTTGGTGGACCCCAGGTGCTGGCCCTGCTGTGGACTCCACAAATGGTGGAAAGAAAAATTATTTAATGTTGACAAAGACTCTAGAATGGACTTTGAATTGGTGCATACTTCAGAGCATGTTTGACAGGTATATTTCGATGATTGATTTTGAAAGTGCACTTGGACTAATAATACATTAAAGTTTTTTTTCCCTCCTTTTTTTTGACATATGTGAGACCTTGTTTGATGCTCCTCGATGATATTTCCACATTCATTCACTTGAAAGTCCTGACTCATGACATCTTCTAAAGAAAATTTTCTTTTAAGAAGAGAACTTATTATGATCTTTTGTAAAGCCTCTTCCATCTTGACCAAGCTCTCCTCCCTCTCTTTTTTGGAATCCCTCCCGGACCTCCAAATCAATTTGGAGAGATCCACCTCTTTTTGTCTATTGTCTTTGAGTTTGTGGAGGCCTCCTTTCATTATCTTACTAGCTTTACTCTTGGTTCCCTCCCTTTTGTGTACTTAGGCCTTCTTCTCATTCCTAGGAGGCTCACCAACCACCATTGCACCCTTGACCACATCCAGGGAGAACTACATCTCTGGAAAGGCAAGCTCCTCCTTTGCAAGAAGGATAGTACTAATCAAATCGGTCCTACAATCCTCCTGTCTCTACCTGTGTGGCATCTTCTCCATCCCTAAGCCACTACCAAGGCTATGGATGCCATTTTCTTTGGGCTTGATTTGGAAAGCCATCCATTTTAATGTCTTCTCTAAGCTCCGGTTGCTTTTCCATCCCTTGGTTGTGGTCACCCCTAGAAACAAATTCATTTTTGTCAGTGTCTAGGTTCTATTCTGCAGCCTAGTAGTTGAAGGCACCCCCCCCTTCTTTATTTAAAGAAAAAAAGAACAACCTCTATTCTCTCCTACTCTTTATATATTGTTCTTCTTCCCCTTTTGGGGTTTTTGGTAATGATAACTTAATCATCCAAAAAAAAGAAGAGAATTTATTTGATAGTAGGATCTAGAATAGAGAAGGAGAGGATTAATGAATTACATGTGGAATAGTGCTCTCATTTTTTTACCCTCTTCTCTTGTCTGTTAATGGTGCTATTCTTGTTTATTACCAAAGTTTTCTTCTTGTCCACAATGTGATTCTCGCCTTTAAGCTTTTTCCACCACCAGAGTGGAGGTGTTTGAGGTGGTTCATGTCATTAAGATTAGCCGCTGCATGATAAAACAAAGTTATTATATGGATACATATTAGCTACCAGTCTTGCGCTAAACTTGCTGCTGTTACTTTAGAATACAGAATTAATCTACGTAATAACATATGAATTTCTTAATCATATACCTAGCAAACTTGTATTATACTGTGGAGAAAAAAGAGTTAACTTATATAAACCAATGTTGTGGTTCTGCAGAAGTATAACATATGGACACTGCATTAGGAAACTTAAGCAGACTGGTAGAGCATTGAATGGAATGAGCATAAATTGATATGTTTTTATTCAGCTCCTGATTGTCAGACTTCTTATTTTGGTTCATCCATGCATCGCATTTCTAGTTAGGTGGTTTGCTTGTTGGTATTATCTTGCATTAGAATGTAGATGATATTCAATATTCTTGAAGCTTTTCTTGATTTTTCATGGAGAAAATGCAACCAATATTTTATTTTCATTATTTTAGCAGAAAGTGCTCCAGATTAAGGAAGATATTGAGTATGGTTGGAATTTTTTCATGTGCTCATCATTATTCTGGTTGCAGAAACTTTTGTGTCCGGAGGGACTTTATTTCTAACCCTTCTTCATTAAAGAAGAGGCTAATGGCGGTTGGACTTGGGATGCTTCTATTATCTCCATTTCTTGTCATATTTATGCTGGTCTATCTCATCTTGAGGCATGCTGAACAATTCTACAACCATCCGAGTACTGCAACATCCCGAAGGTGGTCTACTCTATCAAAATGGATCTTCAGGGAATTCAACGAGGTAGAAGCATAATCACCTCCCCCCCCCCTTTCTTTCTCTTCTCTCTGACTTGCATTGATGATCATTATCACGTTGATCATCCTCCTTATTCTTTCCATTAAAGCAATCTTGGTATTTTGTTGTTACATTTGTTCACTACAGGTTGACCATTTGTTCAGACACCGAATCAACAACAGTTTAGTACATGCTGAAGATTATCTGAAACAATTTCCCTCTCCAATTGTTTCTATCATTGCTAAGTTTATCTCTTTTGTGGCTGGTGGTTTCGCTGCTATTTTGATCATAATTGCATTTCTAGAAGAATCTCTTTTAGAAGGCCAGGTAATGATACTTATTTTCACCATGATCAGAGAGTGTTGCTGGGTTTTCTTTCCTGGTGAATGTGATGGTTGGGTATTTATTCAACATTCTTCTTTTGGAAAACCTAGATATATGGTCGCAACTTATTCTGGTATGCTGCTGTTTTTGGAACGGTAACTGCTATTAGCCGAGCTATGGTGACTGATGAGCTTCAGGTTCTTGATAGACAAAGGGCTATGTCTTTGGTAGTCCAACATACACATTACATGCCAAAGAGATGGAGGGGTAAAGAAAATAGTGCCATATTAAGGATGGAGTTTGAAACCTTATTTCAGGTAACCTTATTTCTGTAGTTAAGTCATTTAATTATGAATGAGGTGGTGACATGTGATTCTTTCCCCAGCCAACTCAATGAGGCCCAAGGTGGTTATTATATCTGATATTTTGTATACAACCTATTTCTGACCTTCTATAACCAATGCATAAACTCGGTTCTTTGGTTCTATAGAGATGCAAACATGACAATTTTCACGCAATTACTGCAAATTTAGGACCCTGGTTGAAATTTTTAGCTATATAGTTATTACCCACAAAGACTGAAAGAAAGTCCTGCATGTTTAACACAAATTTGAATTTGTATTATAAATATTTGTTCTATTATTTATTCCCTTCTTTTTCTTTTTTTCTTTAATGCATGGTAGTGGTTGAAGTGGTGGTAGAACAATGTTTCACACTGTTTAGATTGTCATGGCTTTTAAGATATTTGCTATTCATTACTGCATCTTACATGAAAAACTAAAAGCTGTGTTGGTATTTTTGGTAATGCAGTACACTGGAATGATGTTATTTGAGGAGATGGCCTCTATTTTTCTCACACCATACTTGCTTCTATTCATTGTTCCTAAGGTATTCCTCCCTCAATTCAATCAACTAGTACTTTCCCAGGCAACATAGTTCAAAAACTCAGGTTTCAGTCTCTTTTCGTCCCAACCAAAATTTCACTCGAACATTGCATTCTGGCGATGAGTTTCGGTTGACTATTTGGAAGGCCAATGGCTAAAATGATTGAAATTTGAACCTAAATGACCAAACAAGTGTTGATTCCTTTGTTTACCTGCTAATTCATTGAAATTGCGAGTTCCCAAACCATGCTGTGTGATACACAACAGCGCTCTCTCTTCTTCTGGTTATTAATGTGATAGCTGCCAACCTAATAATTTTCATCCATTTTGCAGCGTGTGGATGACATTTTGCAGTTCATTTCTGACTTTACAGTGGATGTTGAAGGCGTAGGTGATGTTTGCAGGTTATTATGTTCAATTTTTTAAAACCTCCCAATTTGAATCCATTACCCCTAGAGCCTTCCGCTATCACCTGCCAGTTTATGTGCATAATTCCAGCTCTTGTTGCTTTTAAAATTGAAATTTCTAAATTTCAACATATTTCTGCAGCTTTAGTGTCTTTGACTTTGAAGCCCATGGAAATAGTAATTATGCTTCACCATACAACGTACCACGCTCCCGAAGAAGCTCCCAAGGGAAATTGGAGAAATCATTCCTAAGGTATGCTTCCTTTGCACTGATCTCATGGTTGGCCTGTAGCATATCACAAAAAGAAAAAGAAAAAAAAAGAGCAAAAGAGCATGTTCATTTGATCTTCCTTCTGTTATTGCTCTGACTCTGTTGTTTGTCCAGTTTCCAGAGTAGCTATCCTACCTGGGAACCTAATGTTACAGGAAAGCAGTTCCTCTCCATTCTTAGACATTTCAGGGAGCAGAAATGGCAAGGGCAGGGAACTCAACAGACATATTCACCTCCCAGGACATGGCAAAGAGTTGAAGGTGACACGCGTAGTTTTCTCTCGAGGGATTTACATATCAATAATATTGGGGGCCTTCCCGGAGTAGGCTACCAGTTGGGCTCATTCTGGCCAATGGGTGCAGAACAAAACAATTACCCTTACATACTTGATTGGTATTACACGTCTCGGCCCCCTCGTATGGCCAGAAATTCAGAAGATGCTTCAAATTTACAGTGTGAGATAACGGTGGAGCCATCTAGAGATACTTGGAAGCCTGTTCCGAACTCTACTGCACAATGTGAACCAAGATTTGATACAAACTGGGGTTATTCTCCAGAGGACAGGATACGTTCTGAGTTGGGAGCCTCTACTTCAGCGCCTTTCTTCCGGGACAGTGTGCTTCAGCATAATGACTTGGGTGCTGCTAAGCCCCCTACAAACAGCCATTGGTGGGCCCGAAGTGGACCACATTCAGTGGGGGCCCCACACAAGTTTCCTTGAGCCTCCTAATTTTGTCCACAACATTTCCGGTGATCCCTATGTCCCTCACAATTCTGATGATCCCTACGACAATACTTCGGATAGAAGCTCAGTACAGGAGCAGCACTTGAACTGGAGGCAGTCCAACAATGACTTAGTGGAGGAGCAGCAGTTGGACTGGAGGCAGTCCAACAATGATTCAGTGCAGGAGCAGCAGTTGGACTGGAGGCAGTCCAGCAATGACTTTGCGCAGGAGCAGGACTTGGACTGGAGGAATTCCAACAATGACTCGGTACAGGAGGAGCACTTTGACTGGAGCCAGTCCAGGAATGACTTGTCTAGAACAGCATATATGGACAACCATGAAGATGATGGGGATTTCAATCTCCCATTCAATGTTTACAATAAGCCCCCAGGAACCTCAATATGAGTCTACAGCTAACATGCAGTGAGTGACTTCTTATTCCACTATGCTCACTGTGTGTGTGCTTTTGGATTCCTAGCTACTCCAGTAGAGCAAGGGGATATCTGTGGTTCAAATTCTTTTTTGTATATAAATTCCATTAGGACAGAACCTCTTTGGTTCTGCTCCTGATATTGTGCTTGGTAAGGTGGCCAAAGGAAGAAGGGGCCACTCTAAAATTCGTGATTGGCAGATGTAAACAGGTAAATTATTATTCAACTCAATTCATTTCTTTCCAGCTCTGGTTCCTGTGTGTAAACAGATCTACCCATAGTTAGCACATAGCCCAGATTGACAACAACACTTCTAGTGGTGGTTGTTTTTCTTAGTTGATTTCGTGAAGTATTTATTCCCAGATATGGTGCACAGGTGTCTACCACTAAAAGTAATAAAATCAGTATTTTCCATTAATGCTATTCCATTGTCTCTCTTTACTTTCGAGTTTCGAGTTTCAAGTTTCAACCAAATGATATTTTCTTTTTTTCTTTTTCCTGTCTCGTTTCATATGGTCTTCCACTTATTGAATGAATGAGGGCAAGATTGTCTTTATCACAAATTAATGCGCAATCTGAAATTCCAGTGTGATTTGATCATACAAGTGGAATTTCAACATCATGCCTTAAAATACAAGTAAATAGTACTGATAAAACCCTTAAATCCTTATTCCACACATTTTCTCGTTGGCAAAACCCCAACCCCATAGGTCTGCAGTCCTTTTTCAGAGAAGCACCTCTCAATTCATTGCTAGGTTTTGCTATATTTTGCAATCAAATTTCTTAGTTTTAGAAAAATAATGAAATATTTCATTCAAGAAGTTTAATTTTCATAGTAAGAATTTAGTTATTTATTTGATAAAAATAGCTTATGTCATCATGAACAAAGCTTGTGTAAAGCGATGCTAGCGATCATGGAAGATTTGCACCAGAGTGCTCAAGCCACACTGCTTCAAGGGGTTCAACGTTGGGAATTTTTTATCTCTGTTTTTTTTTCTATCTTTTGAAATTGACGTACCTTGACTAATCCTTACAGATAGCTTTATATATATGCAAGTGCAAGACTTCACTTCAACTCTAAAAAGATTCAAACTCTTGACATCTTACTCTAAGGTGTTTGGTTATTAGTCATTTCCAACTAAGTTAACACCTTAGAGTCGTAATTGAGAATCTATCAAACCGGTGGATTGGAATACACTACCAAAAATCAACTTCTTCATAGGAAATCATGCAATAAGAGTTTGGCGATTGGTGTAGGTTTCGTGAATGGCCACGTTGCAACAAATTATCCATGTTTCTTTGCACTATAGAGCTACAATTGAGATTGCCATTTCGCAAAGGCCTTTAGTTAGGTGGTAGTTTGCACCAACTCCATCAAAAGAACCAACAAGGCAACAATGAGCAAGTGTGAACTTTTAAATTAGACCAATCGAAGCAATCCGTTATGACCCAAACCGAACCAAATCAAAAGAACCAAGAAGGCAACAATGAGCAAGTGTCAACTTTTAAATTAGACCAACCGAAGCAATCTGTTATCACCGAAACCGAACCAAATTGATGCTTAAAAGGAAATAACAAATGGAAACCGATTGCAAGGGAGCCATGGTCTTCATCCTAGACAACAGCAGGAAAATGCCCCTCCTTCCTAAATTACGAACATTATAAGTTTAAACCAGGCTAACCAGCTCCCTTGATTCAATTGAATCTTTTCTGTAATCTACAAATGAATTAAAACTTTGAATTATGTTGCAAACACCTTCGTTCAAGAGTGCCTTGTCACTGATTCATCAAATTCCATTCTTTGGTTTTATGCTTACCAAAAAAAAAAAAAATTCTTTGGTTTTATAAAATTGTTGTACCCATCTACTTAAAAAAATAAAGGGATAATTACTGTTGCTCACTTGCTCCTTATATTATAGCTTAATTATTAAAAGGACCTTACTTTTTATGAAATCACTGTTGTCCCCTTCCGTTCTAATAGTTTTAAGAGGTTAAATGTTTAATGTCAAATACCAATTTTTTAGTATTCTTATCATTTTGAATTAATATATAAAAATTAAAAAAAAAAAATAAACCCTGTCTAAATTATTATTTCACCCGCAATGAAAACCTAATGGAAGTAGGAACTCCTAAAATTGATAACATCAAATTGAAAAAGTAAATAACAAAAAATAAAAAATAGCACCAAAGTGAAAAGTAAATGTAAAAAAGCTAAGATATAAGGAGTTATCAAATTAGGGTTATTTTTTTCCTAATAACTAAGGTGATATTGTAATTCAATATAAAATGTAAATAAGAGGTCAACAATAATTAGAGGTAAAGGGTAAAATGTAAGATTGGATTAATAATTTTAAAAATTATAAAGAACAAGATAGTAATTAAATTATAGTAGAGGGCAACAGTAATTATCCAAAAATTAAAAAATTTCATTTTTATTTTCTTTTATTTCTTTCTCTTTTTTTCAACATTTTTCTTTTCTCTCACTTCATTCATTGAACGATCATCATGGGAGATTTTAATTTTACCTAAAAAAAGAAGCATTATTAGAGATTTTAATCTGTGTAATCTAGACCACACAGAGGCCCAACAGAATAAGGTTCCATGATTGGGCCCGAAGCCCAAACCCACCTGATCCTTCTTCTTCTTTTTTTTTTTTGTTAATTAAAGTGTTTTTGAACACTGAACCGAAAATATAAAATCTCCTCTGAGAGTTGCCATTAGGGCTTAGCTCAACCGACGAAACCTGTTGTGCGCGCGGCGAGGGTAGTTGCAGAGAAAATGGTGAAGGGACGCCAAGGAGAGCGAGTCAGGTTATACTCCTCTGTTATTAATCTTTTATCCTTAGAACGATGATTTCTGTTCATTTGTTTCTTTAGGGTTTAAAGATTAATCTCTATGATCTCAGTTTCTTTTGTTACTTGATTTTGATTCAGGCTATATGTGAGGGGGACTGTCCTCGGTTACAAAAGGTAATAGCTAGAATTTCATTCGACAAAGTCGACTTTGTTTTTCTGATTTGATTTTCTGTACTTTGTAATGGATTTTGGCTTTTTTGAGAAAAAGAAGAAGAAAATTTTATAGTAATGGATTTCGTCGAATTGAGTATGTTTACGTTGATGGCGTAGGTCAAAATCGGATCAGTACCCCAATACCTCTTTGATTCAAATTGAGAATGTGAACACGAAGGAAGAAGTCGGATGGTACCGCGGCAAGCGTATGGCCTATATTTACAAGGCCAAGGTAAAGAAGAACGGATCTCATTACAGATGTATTTGGGGAAAGGTCATAAGGCCACACGGAAACAGTGGAGTGGTTCGAGCTAAATTCAAATCCAACTTACCTCCCAAGTCCATGGTATACCTTTGAGTGCTTCTTTTCGATTTCACTTTATTTTTCAAGCCTCTCTTCAAGCATTATGTTTTTTTTTTTTTTTTTTTTTTTTTTTTTTGTTTAATTCATATGTTCTTCATCTTGCAGGGTTCTAAGGTCAGGGTCTTCATGTACCCGAGCAACATATAAGGTAATTGTCCTATCTATATCTTATTTTGTTCACTAGGTTTGTTAAGTATGGTTTCATTTAGTAACTGTCAGTGATGCATTTCTCGTGGTCCCAAAACCTGGAGGACTGTTTAGTTGCAGTTAAGCATTATGGGTTTTAGTGTACTAAGATTGATTTCTTCACATTTGCTCGTTATTGGAATTCCAACTTCAGAATATTAGTTCCTCCATGTTTAGGGAATTTTCTGATTAGTAGTTGTTGATTTTTTGGTTATGGAGTATAGAAGCAACTTCAGTTCAATTCCTGACCATCACAGTGTTGAATCCCAGAGTCTTGAAGATTTTTACTTCTCCATATTTAGAGTAATTTTTTATTGGCAGATCTGTGGTGTTTGGAATGCGGGAGCAATTTCAATTTGATTCTAACACTTGTTTTGCATCTGTGTTATTGTCATGCCCATGTGACTTGTTGGAACTGCAAATACGACACTAGACTTACTTGAGTCATGTAGCTATGTAGCTATATCTAAGGTCCGACATGTCGGACTATGTTGCCATGTCAGTGGCTGGTGACACTACTAACACGGCGACATGTCGGCGACTTTTGGCAGGGTGTCGATGAGAATCGACCCATGGTTTCGGAGGGTGTTTAGGGTCGTTTTGGCTTAAATTTTGTTGTGTAACCTAATTTGAGGCCAATAAACGCACTGGGAACATTATTTTGGCCTGAAACATCACTTAATCTAAAGTTTCTAATTGGCACATGTCCGGCTATATGCGGGCAAAGATAGAAGTTTGGAAAATTCATATAAACTAATGTAAACATGCAAAGAGAACACAAATACACAACTAGTGAAGAGAAGTAATAAATTTTACAATTCATTATACAATTATGTTGAATATTGCTCATGCTTCACATAATGTAAATGTCGTATTGCTGGGGGGAGTCGTGTCACCCCCCAGCGATAGGATGATATATTGCCGACACTTTGTACGATGGCTATATCATGCTTGTTTTGAATGTTGATATCGATCAATGGGAAAAGTTTTCACAATTTATATATTATTCATGTATAATAGTGCTAAAGCCCGCATTATCTTCTTAGCACCTCTTCATGCTCCAATTGGACATAGTTGTAGTGTACCTACATTGTTATTGTTGCTTTGTACTGTTTTTTGGTTCTAACTGGACATGGTTGCATTGTGCCTCAATTATATTTCTTTGTTGTTTTGCACTGTTTTTTGGCTCCAACTAATATTCCCCCTTTTGTTTTCATGCGACTTGCTTTGGTTTGCGAAGATTCCATGCTGAGGACTGCAGAGGCGTAGAGGGTTTTGAGTCTTTTTGCATTAGGGAGCTATTCAGTTTTGCCTATGATTCTTTATGTTTCTGTTCTACTGCTCTTAGATCTGGGATGCTGTACCCCATTCGAATCCCAAATGGTATGATGATTGTTAAGAACTCGTTTTTTTTTTCTTCTTTTTGTAGAAGATTGTTAAGAACTTGTTGGAACATAGTATATTTGAGTTCAGTTAGTGGGTCCACCATTTTAAACCATCTTGTTTGACATGCATTTCCCCATTTTGCTGACTTAATTTTTTGATACTCAATTTGTGTTGCTCTGATTTTTAATTTATTTTTTTTTGGCGGGGGGTGGCGGTTGAAGCTACATTGCACTAGTATTTTCAGTATTACCAAACTACCCATCTAATTGTTTGGCTGATTTACTGAAGACCTAAAACGATTGAGGAGTGTCATTGTCATTGACCACTTATTGCCAACTCAATGGTTTCTCGGCGACAACCTATGTTCTCACAACAGCTTTCCTTTTTCCAGCATTCTACCTCCCAAAACTTACACTATGAAATTGTTCACCATATCCATTTCCTGTGCCATTACACTGGCACATGGAGAACAGGATGCTCTACTTGCTGAAGAAGCAAAGAGTTATAGTCCTTCGGCACCAAATTCCGGATGTGTCTGCTGGAGAATTGCTTTGCTTGGTGGGTTGCATGACCTCTTGTCTGTCAGTAATTCAGAAAGTTCCCAGCCTTCCCTGGTGTGTAAGATTCATCTTCTGCATATGTGCCTCCACTGGATTATTTTAGGATGTTGAGGTTCTTCCCGCTTTTTAGGAAGGTAAGGCAGTGGAGAGGTTGGGTTTGCTTAATATTCATTAGCATCTCTCTTAGCAGGGAGAGTTGTTTGCGGGAAAGCTGAATTTGTTGGGAGCAAATGTTCTTCCTGTCTTTTCTGGAAAGGTCGAAAGCGTCAACGTTGTTGATGCTTAGAACTGCCCTGTTAGTCCTGTGGACCATTTACCACTGCAGCAAATTCATTCCCTATTTGAAGTGTCTGAAATAAATCTTCTACTGTAGAAAAGGTGCCTGGATAATTATATATTTGTTGGAGTGGGTTATACATTATTCATCAGCAGTGGATGCACAGAGGACCTGGGTTTGCTTTGTGCATTTCCTTTGGATTTTCTGCAAAAGAGTAGATGCTCTACTTCAATACAGGAGTTGAGCGTGCGCTCTCTTGAAACAGAACCATGCGCATAATTTTAGTTACCTCTTACCTATTAGTTAGTACATAACCAGATTATAACTAAACGGTTATGCCCATGGAGAAAAATATTAATTTTATGCCTCTTTTAACCTTCTATTTATTTTTTTTCGACAAAGAAGACTTCTGAATAATGTCCCATGGAATATGAGATTCTATAGTTTACTTCAACCATTTTAAGAAAATTTCCCAAGAATGACTCATGAGAACTATAATACAAGTGGATTAATTTTACACCTAAAGAGTAACAATTTGCTATGTTGCTTCAATTATTGTCTAACTAGGGCTGGTAGTTCGTATCATTAGGAACAAAGTTATGTGATATTTCACCAAAGCGACCGAAATCCAAGTTATTGTAACCAGGGCTGTTTGTTTACTTTATTAACCGATTGAATTCTAATTCCTCTCGCAAAGAGGAGCTGAAGAGCTTTGAATATTCACAGTAAGATTTATTAAATTAAATATGAATTGTTTAATAATATTCTTTTTTTTCTTCCAATTATGTATGGGTTAGTAAAGTTTAACCTAATATGACCAGCTGTCGATTCTTGTTGGTGGACATCTCTTTCTTCTCCCTGTGTTTGTTTTCTAATATAATTCTTCTTACAAGTTCAACAAAATTGATTTTCTGGAGAGATTTGGAGGAAAAATGACTGGTTTCTGTGAGTGAATCGAGATTCACTGAACATAAAGAATCATGAGATCTCTGGGAAGACGAAAATTTTTTTTTCACTTTTTCAAGACGATAACAAAAGAATTATTGCAATCAAAGGGTCCAAACTTGATGAACGCAGATGAAAGAATTTTCAAAACCGAGGGAATAGAGGAAGAGATAGAGAAGGAACAAAGGAAGAAGAAATTTAACACAAATAATAGAAGAAAAAAATAGGAAATTTTATTTGACGATTCAGATTTAGTCAATATATCTGACGGTAGAAATTTATAGTAGTTTAAGTTAACATATTCACACGTAATCAGCTACTTTTTCTCATACAAATTTACCAAATATTCAAAATTATGTATGCTTTTTATATGTCAGAAAATTAGGGACGAAAATATTACATATGCCGCCTACAGGATCGAACCATTTGTTGTTTGATAATAAGGTTAGAAAATAATTTTAGGAAAGAACATGATTTTCCGAAAAAGCCGTTACTAAGGCGCAGTTGGTAGTCTTCACGATCATCCAATTAAACACGAGAATTTAGAACAGTTTTTACGGAACAGATCCATCGATAGTTGCTTCGTCTGAGACTAAAAGCCGTCGTTACGGAGTGACTGCCGACACCCACCCAATTACGCGCGCGATAATCCACAAACCAGGGGAGAGATCGTACATCTCTTTTCCACTGTCATTGTCTGCAAAACATTTGATGGCTTCTCATCGGAAAACGATGCAAGAACTAGAATAGAGGATATTCCGTGATAAGTTCTTGATGCTCTTCCTTACCCAGCACCAAGCCTTTAGATTTGTTGTCCGCACATGCCGCATGGTAGTTCTGATTCATATTCCGTTTTTCTAAAATAGAATTTGAGTTCAGAACTTCCTCTAGTCACTTTGAATTCTTCAGATCCGACTTGCAATCGAGGTTTTTGGTTTTTAAGGTTAGGAGGTTTTGAGATCCTTAGATTAGATGGAGAACTCAGAAGAGAGGGTGGTGGCTGTAATTATGGTGGGCGGACCGACTAAAGGTATCATCAAATTGATGTTGTCTTCGTGTACTCTTTGATCTTTAGATTTGAGCGTTCTAGTTTCGTTAGATTTCGGGTTCTTACCTGGTTATCCTGTCTGATTGTTATAGGTACTCGGTTTAGACCACTGTCTTTGAACATTCCAAAGCCTCTCTTCCCTTTGGCAGGACAGCCAATGGTACACCATCCAATTTCCGCCTGCAAAAGGGTATGTTCTATCTTCAACTACTCTGTAAATGTTAATCTGGGAGATCAAATCTTTCTTCTGGTTCACTCTTAGCTTCGGAACTCAGATGTTCAGCATTCTTGTAGATCCCAAACTTGGCGCAAATATATCTCGTTGGCTTCTACGAAGAGCGGGAGTTTGCCTTGTATGTCTCCTCAATCTCTAACGAGCTCAAAGTCCCAGTCAGGTAATATCGTTTATCGATTGCATTTCTCCTACTTGTACCATTCTATTTCTAAGTTGGTCGATGGCTAGTGGATCTTACCCTCCTTGTTACTATGGCTGCTGCTACTGCCTTAGATACTTGAAAGAAGATAAACCACATGGTTCTGCTGGCGGGCTTTACAATTTCAAAGATCTGATCATGGAAGACAACCCGGTTTGGATCTTGCGGTCCTTATTCCTCTTTCTTCCGTATTTGTTTTCAATTGAAAAGGACCCCTAAAATGGGGATTCCCAGATTCTGGAACCGTTATTAACTTTGTTTTGTCATGAAAAGATTATAGGAAGGCTTTGAATAACCGAGTAATTTAATCTCTATTGAATCTGACTTTGCTTTTTGCTCCTTCGTGGCAGTCACATATCTTCTTGTTAAATTGTGATGTTTGCTGCAGTTTTCCTCTGCCAGAGATGCTTGGTAATTCTCTCCTCTTCCTACTGATTTACTACTTCCATGACTTGTCCTCTTCCTACTCGTTTCATCTTCATTTGATGAGTTCCTTCTTATCTTATCTATGCTCATTACTTTCCCTTTATTTATCGCATATTCTGCTTCCTTATTATTCTATCTGGTTTATGATTGGTTTTACATACTCTTGACTATGTGAAGAGGCCCATAGAAGATATGGTGGCATGGGAACAATTTTAGTAATCAAGGTCAGTCCAAACTTACATGTTGCTAGAGTTCCACTCATTATTTATGATCAAATTTAATCTTCATGAAACCGGGTATTTCTCTTCTTGTGCAGGTTTCTGCAGAATCTGCTAACCAGTTTGGTGAGTTGGTGGCTGATCCAGTCACCAATGAACTGCTGCATTACACAGAGAAACCTGAGACTTTTGTACGTGAAACACCTAAAATTAGCTTCCCTTTGTAGCATTCCCTTGTGTCATGATATTCTTGACTAGATATCTGTTTTTGAGTTACTAAACCCCTTTGTCTTGTGTTTTCTGTTTCCGTGTTTTTAGGTGAGTGATCTAATAAATTGTGGTGTATACATATTTACACCAGACATTTTCACTACCATTCAGGATGTCTCCGTGCAACGGAAAGACAGAGGTTGGTAAATGGAGTTTTGTCTGCTAGTGAACTTTTTTTTTTCTTCAATATAAGCAATTGTTTTGTGAGCATGTTTGGCTCTGGAGATGAACCTTTGACTTGGAAATGGAACAATATTTGATTGTTCTCCCTTCCTGTAAAACTTAAATCCTAAGATATAACTTGCATTAGAACAAATTTCATGGTCTTTTTTGTTTTGAGGCTCTTTTCTTTTTCTTCTTGTTGGGGAGTGGGCAGGGGATTAACATTATAAATTCCAGAAACATGTAGTAAATATCTCATTTGCACTTTGTTATTGCAGCTAATCTACGACGTGTATCCAGCTTTGAAGCCCTCCAGTCAGCAATGAAGTATGTTTTCTTTGTGTTCTGAACTACAGATGTTTGGTTCTAACATTGGGTTTTAGAGATAACCTCTGACATCGAGTTACTAGTTTCAGTTCAATCAGAAGTTTAGACCATCAATATTTTTCTTCCTGGTTATATTGTGGAATCACTTATACTAGCTGTTTATTTATAATAATTTCCCCGCAAAAAAGTGCCTAGTGCATTTGCAGTGTGTGGTGCCTTAAACCTGCCAATGCTCTCAGGAGGTATTCGTCTCAAGCCTCCTTGATCAGACTTTCCTTCCCCCGAGGGGTTGAGAGTAGTGGGAAGTGTGTATATATATATAAATAACCCCAGTGATATATTTTTTTAATTTCTGACATCCACTAACTAGAATTCTGTATAATATTTACCTGTTTGGGTTATCTCTAAACACCCAAGTTAACTGACTCATCTATCACTACATTGGAAAACATAGGCAAGATATTCAGTGAGGATACCAAAACTTTGTGCCTGCTTATCGGTTAGCTTCCGAGGTGCAATACTCTCTTGCAATAGCTGTCTAATCAAAATTTCTCCACTGCCTTTGCTCTAGAAGTCTGGGTTGACAGGTCTGATTGTATTGCATTTTTCTGGTCTATTTCTGGGGGGCTGTTATGGTGGAAACATAAGAGGACATCTCAAATAGGGAATAAACTTTTGTTTCTTACGCTACTTACAGTAATTTGGAGGGTGTTACTTGGAAGATATGGAAGGGATTTTGATAATAATGGTGAGCATGCTAAGCCAGTGTATTGTGTTGCAGCCAAGGCTAAAGAGAGTGTCATCTTTTGAGCTTGTAATGGATATCCCACACCTACAGTAGTGGATCCTTTTATTTATTATATCTGGCTGCCACCATCAAAATTCCCTCTAAACCTATCCAATGGAAATCAACCAGAGCCTATACTTTGATATCCAATCTCATATTTCATATAAGAGTCGGAAACCCCCATCTTATCAAATTTTGCACTTAACCTTGTTGTTAGCTGCAACAGTTTCAAAAGTTTAGTATCTGACTCAATAAAAAGAATCTTATAGATTTTCTTGAGACATTTACCGTACATGTGATGGTTTTAGTTAGCTGTGGCAGCTTTGGATATTAAATATTTCTTTAATATATTCGTCTATCTGAGAAACATATTTCCGCGGCTGTAAGGTATTTGCTGACATTTTGTGTACTATTATTTATTCCAAAATGATTTGCATTCATTACTATTTTTCCTATTAATTTTTTTTCTTCTGAATTTCCATGCTAATATTAGCTCTGTTAATAACAGGACCCTTCCTTCAGATTTTGTGAGACTGGATCAGGATATTTTGTCCCCTCTCGCTGGCAAGAAGCAGCTATATACATACCAGACCCTTGATTTTTGGGAGCAGATTAAGACTCCTGGGTAGATCATCCCCATTTCTTTTCCACTTTCCACTTTCTCTTTTCCTTGAGTTTTGAGCTGCTCTGTCTAACTTTATATTTGACCTTGCAGAATGTCTTTGAAATGTTCTGCTTTATATCTTGCCCAGTTTCGACTAACCTCTCCTGACCTTCTGGCAAGTGGGAATGGCACCAAGAGTGCTACCATCATGGGTGATGTTTATATTCACCCATCAGCCAAAGTGCATCCAACTGCAAAGGTAGTTGAATTGTATTCATGCGCAACTTCTGAGCCTATTTCTTCTCATAATTAAATAATAATCATTAAAAGAATTTTTTGTTTATGATTTTTGGGTTTTAAATAATTGCAATTTAAGTAATCCTATTTGGATGTTGGTTCTTTTGAATCTGTTTATTTTGTTCTCTTTAAACTGATTTCAGTCTTTTATGTTGGAACAGATTGGTCCAAATGTCTCGATCTCTGCAAATGCTCGAATTGGTGCTGGGGCAAGGCTCATCAGTTGTATCATCCTTGATGATGTTGAGATAAAGGTACATATCTGGCTTAGGATATGATTCATTGAATGTATATGCCTAGCACTCATCTAAATTCCTTTCTTATTTGTTCATCAATATTCTGACAGGAAAATGCAGTCGTCATACACTCAATCGTAGGATGGAAATCATGTATTGGTAAATGGTCCCGTGTGCAGGTACACTGTATGATTCATTCAAATAACTGTATTGGAAAAAGGAGGGAAACTATACCTGAATCTTTTTGTGGTCAACCTCTTTTGAGGTCTGAATCTAAACTCCCAGATTTTTGCTATTTGCGAAGGAGTATTTTTCCATGGCGAAGTTTGGGGGAGGAATTTCTTTCAGAGAAACAAGCTGGAAGAAATCAACCCCCTGCCCCCCCCCCCCCCCCCCCCCCCCCCCCCCCCCCACCCAACAAAAAAAAATGAAAAAAAGAAGCTGGAAGGGAATGCTGACAAGGAGGGGCTATGCCTTCAATGAGGCAGATGGCTGTGAGTTGTACGAACTTGCTACAAAACACCCCTCCCCCAACCTTACAGGCATAAAAACCCCACCCCAAACTGTTGAAAAAAAAAGTAGGAACAGAGCCGCAACCTAAGCACATCAAGCCCTGTTGCGAGTCAAACCAATAAAGTTGAAAGTTGTCAAATAGAAATAACAAGGAAAAGTAATGGAGGTTGGAGGTTATAAAAGATGGAGGAGAAGAAGAGAGAAAGGTGGAATATTGTGTTGTCTCCACACAAGACACATGCATATGTTGGTTACTAACACAAGAAAGAGAAATTACTTCCTTGTCCCTTCTGCTAATATAAGATAGCTAGGGAGGTAAAGGGTAAATAAGACAAGTAACTTATTGCCCCAAGTTAGAATATAATAGGCATGTGCCTTACATGCCCTTGTGAGTTCTAACAACTCTAACGACGAAGCACGCCTTGTGGCACAAGCCATGGACCCCTGTACAGGTCCCAAGTCCCAACCAACACCAGTATTTGAAGTAATCAAGTAATCTAGCAATGCAAGTTATGTCAGGAAAAATAGGGAAGGTACTGCTATGGTTGTTTTTTTCCCTATTCTCCCACTTAATTCTTCAAAAGTCCAAATTTGTGAATCTACCATATACGAATCAAGTGACACATCCCTGTGCCACACCACATGTTTTTGGGATATAAAACCTAATCTGGAAAGAATTACAGGATAGTTAAGATGACCAGGTTTCCAAATCAGTTCAGGTCTGGGCTTCTAGAGTTCTAAAAGGAAAATATAATGATCTTCACAATGATTTTCTCCTTTTAGCACACTCTTTCTGATTCACTGTAATTGACCTACTTACAATTTACCGTTTCAGGCTGAAGGAGACTATAATGCTAAACTTGGAATTACCATCCTAGGTACCATTTGCTTCTTTTTTTCTTTCCTCTGTTATCCATTTTCTTGACCAGAACAGATCATGGTTTAATTATTTGAAGAGCAATTGCAAATGCCAATTCAGGTGAAGCTGTGACTGTTGAAGATGAAGTAGTAGTAATCAACAGCATTGTTCTTCCAAATAAGACACTCAATGTCAGCGTGCAGGAGGAGATCATTCTATAGATGAAGAAGGTTCCATACGGGACTTTGTTACCACCGGTTGCTGTCTTTTTTAATGAGCATTTCTAGCATTAATGTTATCTTAGTTCGACACAGGAGGAGATGTTTTTGACGGCCTTTGCCCAACCTACAAGGTTATTTGTAGTCATGTAATTGATTATTTGTAGATTGATAATCTTGCAATTAAAATAAAAATATGATTTTCTTCTCCTTTTGTAGTTTTGTATGCTGTGTGAGGTGATCCATTAAGAAATCTCCAGGCATCGTACTTTGCCAACACAGGTGTGCAGTTCAGGTGGATTTGCCCTATTATGATTTGGGTTGAATTGGTGATGGAGACTGATTCAGTCATCAAACAAGATTAAAAGCAATATGCAGGAATTAGGATTGGATTTGACTGATTCTATTCCTTTTCCTTGACTGTGACTGGCTACACCAGTCATTACTACTAAATTTAAGCAGAATTTTTTCTGGAGCTTCTCAACTTTGTGAGACCTTCAGAAATTGAATGGCCACCTTAGTTCGAAGAATCTGACTTCATTTGATTTGTTGAGTTTCTTTTCAGAAGTGGCTCTGAAGCCTATCCTGTTTGTGCTCAGCAAAATTATCTATATGGCACTGATCTCATTTTAACATTTATTTCGATTCTCTCTGCAAAAATATTTTGGATATGCGTATTTGTATCATTTTTTTCATGCTCACCCTTCAATATTACTTCTAATAACCAAGAACGGATTAAGTGATTCATACTCCATGGAACACATTGTATGCTTGCACATTTTTTTTCTTCTTTCTGTTACTATGGTAAAACCCTGTGAAATCTTGTCCGTCTATGGTAGTTTTCTTATTTTGGTAGTCTGTTCAGAATCTCAAGTAGTCATCAAAATTACTTGAAATTTACAATCCGGTAAAACCCAGTGGTGTTGGTCTGGGGCTGTTACAGGCAGAGAAGCAAATAAATAATCTCACCAAGGACTTCATTTTGAAGGAAACAGTGGTACTCACCATCGAGAGATTCTAGTTTTAATACAAGCCTACCTACTTCTAAAAATCATTTGATTTCTTAATAAAAAATTACAAGAAAAAATTGCATTTACAGAGGTCAGAGGACCTGCCATGAATTTCCAAGCAAACCTAGGTAAACAGTAAACTACAATACCGAAGGAACTTCCCGAGAAGCGCATGTAGTCAGTCATACGCACAATGCCTCACAAGTAGCAAGAAATTGAATGGTTCATGTCTAAAGACTAAGGGATGTATAGTTCAGAGTATTCTCAAGTAGATTTCAAGCACGTCAGTGAGCAATCAAAAATGCCTAGAAAATTCATGTCCCTTTCACATCCCATTTTGATATGCATCAAAATGAGTATATTTTTCAAATCATTCCTAGTGTTACATGAGACGTGATCGATGAAGAAGCAACATCTGGGCAAATAAGATTGAAGTATCAAGACCATCTTACAAGATGGTGATTGATGTACTCATCAGTTCCCTCAAACAAAAAAGTAGGAAACATACTCATTATTTCCATCGAACAAAAAAGTAGGAAACATATCTGTATTGCAGAAGAGCTCACATTCCTGTGGTGCTGAACTGAGAAAATCTTCTTATAAGTCTACTTCATCAAGCATCAACCTCCTACAAATCCTTCAACTAGGTCTTGTAGATACCACCATTTGCACGCAGCCTGCTACAGCTTTGACTGGGTTAAGATATTCCATGGAAATATCACAACAGCCACTCTTGATCTTCTAGTGGATTTAGATTTGGGAAAAGGATATTGGTGTTTCTCATCGCTGCTGACTGGTTCTGGATCAGCCAATTAGAAGATCCAATAAACAAGAAGCAGAAAACATAGTTAAGACTGCTCAAATCCAGAGGAATGCCTCAAGAGCAGGTCTAGCAGTATTCTAGACTCACTGCTGCGGCCTCAACTCAAGTTTATAAGCCTGTATTTCCATAGGTGACACCATGACATGTCCCTCTTCTGCAATGTCTCCCAACTGCTTGACGTACCCAAGCATTTCTTGATCATCATGTAAGAGATTTAAGGAAGTTGCTCTGACATTCAATACCGCAAGATCTTTAAACATGTGGAATATATTAACTGGCTTATCAGCCATAACTGAGCACTGGAGCCTACCCTTCCGACAGTAGTACGCAGAGTCCCATTGACGTCTCTGTATGATTAAAACAAATCTAGAGCCCCCCTGGAGCTGCTGAGAATCCTTTAAAGGCTGTGGAACCTTGAAATTCACAATATGCAAATCATGAGGCAAGGAAGCTGACAAAGGAGAGAAAAATCTAGGCGGCAGCAGCACAGATGTTTCCTGTGATTTCTTGGCAATGAAAGCATGCACTGGGTAGTTCAAGTGGGCTCCAATACAATGGGACAGAAGTGAGGGACTGAGTGGAAGATGTGAAGAAACAGGATTTGCGGTAGTGGAGGCATTGGATTCCTTAAGAATGTGGAAGAGAACATTCATCGGACGGTTGTCCATGACACCCTGTCCAAGTCCACGCCCATCATCTCTGACCAAACGGCGGTCCAGCATAATCTCAAGCCAACCATTTTTAAGGCTTGCCACACCAAGCGACTGGCGTGAATGGACGGAGAACCGTTGGCCGGTTGAACACTGCATGAATGCAAGTGAGGGCATTGGATAATAATTTCCCTGCAAAGGAATCTTATCATATGTTTCCCTCCGACTCATCTGAAAACCATTTAAATCAGAATAGAAAATCCTTCTATTGTCAAGATCTGTCTTGAATCTAACTATCAATTCCCTGTCATAGAAGTCCTTGCCCAAAAGCTCAACATGATATTCCTTTTCCACAAGAAGTTCCTGAATAGTGTTTTCTCCATTGTAAATTCGAGTGCTATGGGAGATGGGGGATTGGTCCCATTCTGTCTGTGGATAAGAATAAAATTCCTGCACCAAAGATCCCTCGGATATCACCACTTGCCCACCAGCTTGAACAATTTCTCGAGCCTCACCAGCAGGTTTGAACAGGTAGGCACCACTTTCAGGGCTACTGTACATACCTATTTCTTCTCCTACCACTGTTTGGGAGCCATCTTTATGGCTTATTTGATGCAACAAACCAAGTTTGGCATCAAAGGTAAGTATCATATGGTGGTTCTTGATTTCTGCCCAGTCACCATCTAATTTTGAGCAAGTGTATTGAGTGGGACAAGAAAACTCATTTGAAGGCATGGAAAATTTTAGTTTAGATTGTTTAGCCTTTTCACATCCAACAAATCCATAAGCAACATAGTAGGTCTGCAACCCCATAGGTGGAACAGAAGCTTGCCAATAAAGACGATGCCTCCCAGAGAAAATATTGCCTTCATTGTGCTGCCACTCTGGAGAAACTTGGCTTTCCACACACGACCAATTAGAGTCTAAAACGGTTACATCAGGCCTGTTGACAATAACCATGATGATTTCAATTCTGGTTTGCTCTAAGGGATTAAACACAGCCACTGACTGTGCACTTCCTTCGGGAGGACTGAGCATTTTCTGCACTGGCTGGACATCATACCTTGATCGCACGTGCGCTGGCTCAAACTGGGATGGAATCTGGTCTGATTTTTCAAGGCGGATACCAAGTAGCACTTCAACAGCTTTAGACATGAAAATTTGTAGGTCCTGTAGAGACGTATGCATCCGTTGTCCATAATCAACTACTACATGATCCTTAGCCGTTCCAGTTACCCCATCATGATGCTGAAAAAGGGCTAGATTCCTCCGAGCAGCTGTTAACTTGTAGGCAAAACTAGTAGGGAACTTTTCACATTGCAATCTCTGACAGTATCCTAGTAATAACGCAATCATCATTTCTGATGCTCGCAGTGTCTGTTCCAGTACACGATCAACGGATTTGAAAAAAGGCCTAGAAACATAGTAGCCACTCCAGTAGTCTTGTTGGCGGTCAGCGTATGTAAAAAAATCACCCGATAATGAGGGAAAACCTAAAACCTGTCCAGAGCCAACCTCACTAGGAAGGGTATAATTAATTCTCTCTGCCTCCTCACGAAGGGTTTGGAAATAGTCTTCCAGGGTTCCAAACTTCACCTCAGTTTTCAGACTGAGATTAGAATTGATATAATCAAACAACAACTGGTAATTTGTAAACTGAGCTTCTGCTTCATCAATGCTGACATAACGAAAATCATCCCCAAGTGGAACAAGGAGTGTGTTTGTTCTGTATAAAGTTGATTTTTTCTTGTACTGATCCAACAGTAGTAGTGCTTGCTCATGCACGTTGTCCTCATTGATGTCAACTGGATTTCGTTCCCATGGGCAGAGCTCATAAGAGAAGCCAAGCCTTCGAGCAAAGTCAAACTGACAACAAACAGCAGGCTCAGGCCCACAAGTGTGTGGAATATCATAGGAATAGAAAGGCATCATATGGACAAAAATATCAGTAGTTTCATCCACATCCCAGCTCTGTCTCCACAAGTATTCCAAATTTTTATGCAAAGCAAGTTCCTTCTTCAGCTCATAGTGGGTCCTTTGTATAAGCATGTTCTCAAAACCCATACGCCGAAGGAGATATGCCATAGTAGGCGAGTAACCAAATGGATCTATGGCCCAAGCATTTTTCGGAATAGCCCCCGTAGTGTCATTCAACCACATATTGCCTTCTGTGATCTGTTAGTTAATATAAGGATCAGAACAGAACCTTAATCAGGCCCAAGTCTACTTAGATATTTTCCAAGATAGCTTAAAAAATAAACTTAACAGTAGAGACACCTGGTTTAGTGGAAACCAACATTAAATTAGAACTTGTGAGGAGGAAGCAGTACCAATTTTCAAAAGATTATTATGATAAACTTCCTTAAACCATCTTCACCGGGAAAGGGGGGTGAGACATAAATCATTCATTTAAGCATCAACAATAAACAATCCAGTATGGCCTTCAAAACATTTATATCTTGTTGATACCAAAAATTCTTAGACAATACACGAAGGGGAGTGGCGCCCCACATGGGTGGGTGTTTGGGGGAGGGGTAATTTGCAGCCGAGGAGGGGGCAGAGTGCCCATTACCAGCATATGTTCCAAGATGCAGCATTCTTCGGAAATTAATGAAACTAACCTCACTTTAAATTATCTAGTTCAAATGACTAGTTAAGTAGAATCCTGGAAATGAAAAAACAACATAGAACTACAAGGGTGAAGTAATATCCAGCAAGTCGTTTGCTTAACCACACCCAAAAAGCAACGATAAGGATTTATATATCATCTTTAGCATAGTTTAGTTAGTGGTCATATAGCAGAGAGACCAAGTTATGTTGCAAATCTAAAGATATTATTCTGATGAGGGTCGAACAAGAAATGGAATAAAAAAAATCAGCCACTGAACTTAGTCATTTGTGATATCATTGAGTAAAAGAAAAGAGTTTATCGAAAGATTTACTGCAATTACTTGCACTATGAATGTGTCCATCCTGACTTAGGTATAGTACTGAGCATAAAATGTTGATATTTTCCTTCATAAATCAGTGAGTCTATTCTGCCTGGATTTCCATTATTGGAGGAATCATTTATGCAGAGAGCTTCAATATATTCACATCTTTTTTGTTCTAGCCAAATCTGCTTTCAATCTGAGAATATTTACTCGTTTGAGATAGCATGTATTTCTAAACTCATGCACACTTATCTTAAAATTACGTTTAAGGAGAAACACATTGACAACGTCCTTGAAACTGGCTCCTATTGATACTAATACTTAAAGAGTGCCTATCATCAAATGATGATCTGAAATATTCAGAAAGAATACCTGCATAAATTCCTATTAGATGATAATGCCGCAAAAATACAATACATTGCATGCTCTTCTGATTGCCAAAACCATCAATCCCCACCTAGCCTTCAGTAACAGTTACTGGAGATAATTTTCTTCTTCCAGAACTTGACTGAAGTCTGCATTTTACATCATTCAATGTTATGAGAGGACAAAGTCCAACACATAATAGTATATACATGCCATCGTTCAAATTGGAGGTGCACCAAGACATGGGGAGGACCAAAACTGACTTATGTTTAGACTTTTAATGGCGAGAGAAGATAGCTTTTATCATTTAATTAATAGAAGCCTAAAAAGAGGAAATAGTGGAACATGATCCACCTAAGCTGCCATACACCACAGACAGTGACTATCTGGACCGAGTTGAGGCTTGAGTTGATGGTAATAATGTGCCAACTTCTACCATAATCACTAATATATTGTACCCCACATGGGCACGTACTATCTAATTTACTATGAATATCATTTAACTCATCACAATCAGTACCCATGAACAATTGAAGAGACAGTGATCAAAAACCATAGTTGTCAAGGTGTCATCCAGACAACGGCTAGGTGTCTAGATGCCTTTGGTAGCCTTGGCAGTTGCATGTTACTGTCACCTTGGGTTGCCTAGATGCCATGATAACTACGTTAAAGCAAGAGAAAAGGGGGGGGGGGGGGGGGGGGGGATACATAAGCACATCCATGCAGTAAATCCTGAAATAACTCTCAGACCAAGACGAACCAATCCTGAAATATGAGCTCCAAGAGACAAGATAATGCAGAAAGAATGATAAGGAAAGCTGTTTCAAGTTACCTGCTCAATGATTGCATAAAAATGTGAATTAGCCTGGAAAAGAAAAAGCGGAAACAATTGGTGAGATTTGATTCTTAAATATAGAAATTTAGATACACAACTAGCTAGATTCTGAGAGCTATTATGATCCAGATTGCCTGATTCAATGATTATAAAGGTCAGCATCTATCAACTAGCAAAGTCTGAGAAGCAATGACAATCATACCAAAAAAACCCTAGGAGTGTGTTTTTTTGACTGATTAACTGAAGAAAAGGCAAGATAGGGTGGGATAAGGATACCTACTCCCACAAAACACCAATCTGAGTTTGTTTGGTTAAGTAGGGTAGGAGAATCAATAGGCAAGCCTCCACAAATTAACGAGCTTGTCTGCTGAGGTGGTAATGGAATCTTCCCACCTCATGTCTCTAAAAACGTCAAACGAAAACGGTGGAACCTTGTGGGAAAGGAGAGTTGAGCACGATTAACAATGGGAGAGTCCACAATTTTCACTTTTCCCATAACTTCCTTGTTTTTTTTATGTCCCTCACCCCACATAACATGGGTTCCGCACATCTAACTATCCCCACCTTTTTTCCATCAAGCAAATACACTCTAATTGATCCCATTGTCCACACCAACCCCATGCCCAAAAACAGGGTGAAGTAGGAACCACAACTAGATCAACTTAGTCACAAAAATCTATCCAAAAAATCGACCAAATCCCAGAAGTTGTTGGAGTGCATAATTTCAAAATGATAACTTGCAAACACAAATTATATCGGTAGTTGAATGCTTTTCTCACAATTTAAGCTCCATTTCCTCAAAAGATTCAAGTATGTCAGAATTATACTTGTTTTCTTTATAATTTTGTCTTTTTTTTACCTCACACGACAAGCCATGGGACATTTGGGGGGCAGGGAAGGATAATCAACCTGCATCATGGAAGTGCCCTCACTGGGTGGCAAACACAATGTTGATAAAGATCCAACAAGTTTCTCTGGATTATTCATGCCCAAAAATTTTATTGAATATGACAAACGTAAGGAGAAATTAGCAATATAGCCAATGTGCTGGGATAGATGAGAGATCCAAATCGTGACCTAAGGAGATCCTACAATCCTATTATATACATTCTATTACTTCTAGTTTAACTAGTCTTCCAATGAAGCCTAAAAGTTAGAACAGTTAAATGTGATCATGGACACAGCAAGTCCAGGGGATCTTTGACCAATACTGTCATTTGGATCTAGCATTCCTTCATGCATTTTTTAGTTTCTTCAGTACATTCTTTATATGAAGATTGCTTTTTGGAGCTACCATTCCTCTGTGAGATGTAGTATGTATGTGTCATTCCCTCTTATTGTATTGGGGATGGCCATGGCCCATCTTAAATACTTTGGAGGCTTGGATTTGTTTTTCCCACAGCCATTATAGAAGAGTTATTTAAAAAGAAAATTAGATTCCTTTTTCTTTTATTTCTGATGCAGTCCCAGCAAAATATGTAACCCAGAAATAAATGGCACACGACCTTGTGGCATTATCTGCATAGTGCTATAGTTGTGAGTCAATTCAAAAGGTGGCTTTTATATAGCCTGAAAACACCACTGGATTCACAAATGAGACTAGCATATTGAACAATGAACATTGATAATGTGTAATAGTCAACACTATGACATCTTTTTCTTTACAGCTTCTTTGTTCATTTTTTGAGGGTAGGGTGGGGGCAGCTTACAACTTCCTCCCCCCCCCGTGCGTCTCTCTCCTCCCAAAAAAATAATTCCTACCTGTTATGGCTACACCCGATAACTCCAAGGTGAAGACAGGATTCCATCTTTAGAGCTGCTGAAAATGTGTGTTGGTGTTTACTAACTGTACTAGCTGGCCTCTTCAGCGAAACTTTGTGACTTGAATAGAAGAGAAGCAGAGGAATCAGTATTCAATTCCACAGTCATGGATTTTTCTGATAGGGCTCTAATCCTTGACTAATTATGAGCATATACCAAGACTATCAATAGGGTATGTATTTCATTGGTGAATCTGTAATTGTCAGTCAACATCTTTACCATAGATTATTTAAAGTTTCTGTAGTTCAAGAATTGAGAAAGAGGATTTGACAAATTCTTCTCTCTTTCCCTCAATAGATAGAATGAAACCTTAACATTCTGGTTGAGGAACGAGTCACATTGATTTACAGAATAGCTATAAACCTTTTTAACAGTTGTTAAGCTGGTGTTGAACCAGACAACCCATTATCTCAACCCAGGGTATGCAGTATCCAAACCAATTCAACCACAGGATTAGGCCCTTATAGCCCGACTGAAATCTAGCTAAGCTATTTCCCTTTTATTTTACCCTTAAACCCTTCTAGATAGGACAGTGATCTTGATTTATACGAGCATGCCCCCAATATTTACTATCTTATCAATGCAGCAGTCATCTATCGAGCTGATAAGAAACAAAATGGAGTGTAAGATATTTGACTACCCATATATCCACTGAAACCTAAATGCAACAGTCTATGTCAGTTGATATTACATCAATGAGGTGCAGGAAAAACGTGATGAATTGATCAAGATGCAATCCTTATAAAAGACCACACAAAAAAGGTGCAACTGGTCGCATAGAAACTCAAAATTTATTGCATATATGCATGCTTGCAGTTACCTCATCATTCATCACCCAACCACCTCCTACAATTTCTAACTGCCCATTGTTGATTAAATTGAGGAAAGCTTCTCTTTTAGCCTCTGAGGATTCTCTCCACCATCTCTCCAAATATGACATCTCCTCCCATATAAACTTGCGACGGGCATCCTACAATTCAAGTTTCTGAATTTCCTTCATAAACCAACGTCTCAAAAAATTTACTTGACAAGTCAAAGCAAATACCAGATTAAATATTTTCCGCTGTATCCAGATTCCAGGCTACTTCATTCCAAAGACATTTCCAATCTCATTTTTTGTTTTTTTTCAATAGAACGGAAGTTAAAAGGAAACAGATTATCACACCTTGGAAAGAGTGTCGACAATTGTGTCAAGTATATGCTGTGTCTGCTGGACGTAATATTCGTCGACAGTGAGCTTCCACCCAGGATCATTATGCGAATGCGGAACCACAAAAACCTTTAGCTTCTCTGAATCCCACTCATCTCCATTGTAAGTTACCGTCCAACCCTGCTTCCAGGGTCCTCCGTCCACATCCAAGAACTCGATTTTATCGTAGAGATCTTTCGTCGTGATGTCGACAACAGCGGCGGAGCCGACCTCAACTCCTCCCTTTAACAGGATGGGTCTCCGATGTAGTGGTCTTTTATACTTGGATTGACGAGAGTTTCTTGGTTTCAAAGAAGAAGAGAGAGGTTTCGGAATGCCAAAGCGAAACACAATGGCGACGAAGAAGAGAATAGAGATCGAGAGACAAATGGTGAAGAAGTTGGCAAAAATGAAATCACGAAGAAATGATCGCTTACGGGGTGACTTCCTTGGCAGCTTCGATTTAGATGAATTTGATAATGGAAGGAGAGAGCGAGGCCAGCCTCCCCGTCTGGCGCTTCCAGTGCTAGGAGAGAAGGCCATGAAAATTTCCAATTCGAAATTACTTTTGGATTGTTAACTGTACAATAGTTGTTGTCTCAGGTGTTCGTTGTTGTCTCAGGTGTGTAGGACAATTTCGTGTGCTGATTTGTAGTTACCACCTTGCTTGTGTTCCTTACTCGCTGAACTTTCTTTCAAAATTACATCTTCAATAATCCAACTGAGAAACAATCCATTTGGTCCTCCTCCCTTCACGTACGTTGGATTGGAATCTTTCAATTACACATTCTAGAAGATAGGACTCCGTTTATAACGAAAACCCGAGCTCTCTAATTAAGTCCATCAGATAAGAATCTTTTACCCAAGCTCAATGCGCATGTACTGATGTCGTCGTTAGGACTTGACGGATCTTCATGAAGTCGGATCACTTCTTCGTCCTATGTCATAGGTGTTCCCCCTTATTTCTCCCCCCATATAATTTGGTGGACACTGGGGTGAGCCGAATCTGGATCCTCATCCCGTCAGGGTAGCACTGAGTACTCCCCGACGGGTTCCTGACCACACAAAACGTGAAGCCCACTTCTATTGTAAGGGTAGAGAAACGGGAACACATCGCTCGCCCCTGACTGTGAGATGATTATTCATACTCTCATTCATGAAAACCCATTTGATCCGGATCAATTTCCCATCAAGGGAGCATATAGTTATATACTGCTCTCTTGACGTTTTCCCATCAAGGGAGCATATGGTTATATACTGCTCTCTTGACATTTTTTCACTGGACAATAGGGAGTGGGGCCCATGAAAAACCCACAGAGAGTTTCACCACTAAATTATTTTATTAGTATTATACATGGACCCGCCTCCATTGAGTAATAAAAAAAAATCTGAAACTACTACCCTGATGGGAAGCATTTTCCTGACCAGAGAATACAGGGGGCCACAGGCTCCTGCTGGGTCCCGCCCCTTTTAAATTTTTTTAATTTCATTTTGCTCATAGGCTCCATCCAATTCTGTGGCCCAGAACTGTAAAGGGAGCACCCCATCAGGAGAGATGATCCAGACTCAATGAAAAATCGTCAGCAGACTACTACGTGCACCATAGGAAGGTGATTCAGACTATGAATCTCGGGCAAAAATTAGAAAGGAGGGCTTGAGATTTTTGAAAGGAGGGCTTGAGCTGATGATATGACCCTTTCTCTGTTTACGTGACTAAGCATCGACTTCAAAATTCAGACTCCTTTCTGCCTCCGGCGCCATTGTAGAGCTTATATCCGTCAGAATGAGACATCTACCACCCCTATACCCTGTAAGAACGAAAAGAGAAAATTGTAAAAGATGATTAATATGTTGGACTCATGTCTCTCACAAAATGTGTGAAGTCAGTTTCCTTGTTTTTCAATTATTTCCACGATCAAATTCTTGGTTTCTGCAACAGTGATGCAATATGATCATTACCCAGTATACAACTTTCCAGACTGGAATCTGAGAATAGCCTTAATATATGCATATTCAACATGGAAAATATCAAACTCCTGTTAATTTAAGCGTGTAATTATCAACTGTCTTGTGGGGAAAAAATTATATTTACATTTATTGGGCATTTTGAAGGCATGACTCTGTCAAAGAAAACCTCCGGCAGATCAGTAATGATATGTACAGGTCATGTACATTTTGAATACAAACAGGACAGACAAGCAGACGTGGCACAATTCTGTCAAAAGAAAGACGTCTCTCCAGCAGATGAACTGAGACTCTCTTGTCACCGCTTCAAAGGAATCTAAAAACTAGGCTCCACTCAATTTCAGATTATCAACATGTTACTGGTCTTTTGTAAGTTGGTGGTAGGGAAGGGCAGTTCTCATTCATTTTGGCATATGGCTGAATGGTATTGTAATGAGGCAATTCCATGCGATACTGTCCGAGAATCTGGCAGAATGAGAGTCCATCCTGATCACTACACCATCTTGGTAGGCGAGTACGATTATTCTCAAAGACATTAAGCATGTATGCATCACGAATCTGTAGCCAAAAATGCAGCCATGTCAGATGAAGCTACAAAAATAAGGCAGAAACTTCGAACAAGCCATTGCATAAAAACTACGGGGTACTTACAGTGAACTCTGTGACCTGAATAGAACTGGATATAGGACCAAAGATTCCAGCCTCTTTATACATTTCAAGGACAAAGGCAACACAGGTTGTTGATTTCCCATCACTATATATCCAATCATCTTGTTCTGGGATGGCAAGCAACTCCTCGAATGTTATCCCACGCTTTTCAGTCTCAGCAAGAACTCCAGGCAAGTCCAATCCCTGAGTCAAACATGTAAAGTTGTTGAATATAAATGCCAATAATTCAGGGAAGTGTCAGATGCCTGTGAAGTGTGAAGCACTAATTCAAGGTGATTTCCATTCATGATCAGAATACCACAAGAATAGTGAATTGTTTTCTTCTTTTTAACCATATGCTCAAGTTGTCAAACAAAGAATATTATCAAGCTATTTACAAGCTGAGAAAAAGAAAAAGAAAACAAAAGTTCCTTTTTGGCACTCTCTGAAATGAGAGTTGAGAAGGATAGATACAGAAGAGTTAAAAATCCTACAAATTGAAGATCAAATAGCAAAAGATTTAGGCAGCATGGTTACCTTCTTAACGAAACCTATTTAATCAGGCTTACAACGGCTTCCACTTCATGTATGTTCATCCTTTCTTCTCTTATTCGTTTGGTTGTGGGGACCGAGGGGAGAGGGTTGGGGGAGGAGGAGGGATCCAACTGGGGCACTTTCTCCTTTCAACCAATCAATTAAAACCCCAATATAGTAACATAAGATTCAAGTTCTCAAACAGCTACATTAACTGCCACTACTAGGAACACAACCTAGTGTGGTGTCAGATCCCACACTCTCAAACAGTGGCTAATTACTCTAATATCTACATCTGAGTATGATGGTAGGAGTATGTCTAAATATGTACCAAGATGTAACTGCAGTCTATTAAGTCTTTTTATAAATTTCCGTTAAAAAAATAAATAAATTACACACACAACTACATTAATCTTTATTCCATAGTCATACTAACCTTCACCCTTTTGTTTTAGATGTCCGGTTTTCCTTTTTAGAGTCTAAATTTCTTTAACCAATTATTACACTCTAATTCTAGGACCTCGCCAAGTATCAAAGTGAAGCTCCTCAGCATTTAACATTTACAGCAAGATATGAGTAACATATACACGAAAACCCTGTACCAGCTGTTCATTGTAGGGGTAGTAATACGGTTTAGATGACAAGAATATGCAGCTACTAGTCTCAGACCTTGATATGGATCAAGCCGACCAATTTAATGCAAGATTAGCAAACAAAGGCATTACTTTTCTATGGTGCATAGTACTCTGGGATGAACATTACAAGTTGATGTATACATATCACAGAAAGAAGAAAAAAATGCATAAAGTGATGCATAATTAAGTCTTACAATCAATACCTCGGTTCCAAGTCGCTTGTTAAGAGCTTCACTCCACATATTGGCAGCATATGCTGGCTGCATTCTAGACCACATGGACATAACAGAAAGTACCTACAAGAAAAGAGTATCAGTTAGCCAGCTCTGAGTTAGTCTCCCTGCATTCAATCTTCAATAATTTAAGAAATGAGCATCATCCAATCAATTGTAAGGTGATATATTTCTACCTTAATGATATCCTATTCAGTAAGACAACCAAAAGATATGTAACTAAACTAATAAATAGAAGCAATATCTTGTAAAATTTTGCTTAAGATGTGTAAACAACTGTCTCTCTACAAATACGTGAAATAACATATGTATACACATATTCTAGCACAGACCTAGAAATAACACCAAGAGAAAATGAGTGAAGGTTGACACTCCGGCAATGCTCGCAGAAGACAAAGGGGACAAATCAATGGTGCAACAATTGCAACTTGAAAGCATCGAAAGGAGAATCCAAAATGACAGGTGTTAAAGCAGAAAGGAAGGAAAATAACTGATCCATTAAACAGAACAGTAATATGCTTCCAGCGATCCCCACATACACATATCTATTTGAAACTAGGGTTATTAATCTCTTAACTTTTAGTTCTTGGGTTTCTCTGTTATTAATTTTTTGTTGTGACCCTTCTTGTGATATACTTTAACTAGTGTTAGGGGTGACATAGCAAGCTCCTAACAACCAAATCTTCCGATTTATGGGGTTTGCAATATATAAAATAAAGGCTGCCTGCGACAATAAAAAAATTATTATCTATTGCAGGCTGCTCTCCCAAGTCTTGCAGCATCCACTCTCCTCCCCTTTTCTTCTTCTTAAACCTCTCTCTTTCTTTTCCTTTGGTTTATAAAGTGATTCTGGTTTGTTACAACATTCACTACATGCCATTCATGATACCCGTTTGCAGACAAAAGCTTGTCACTCATAAAGTTCCAATCAAACAAGAAAACTTGCAAAGAAATCTTGAAATCTGCAAAAACCAGCAGCAAGAGACCTGCAATGCCTCTTAGGAAAGCCTAAAACTAATCTAGCAGAAAGGTGAAGAATACCTTACTTCAAAAATACATGAAAAGTATTTAAGAAAGAATGTTTTACAGTCAGACATACCAGGTGAGCATCAAGAGGAGGTGGATAATTGTCAGTAATGGTGTCAATCCAACTGAAGATCATGTTGTGGTAACCATATGGTTTCCCTGTCATGCTCTGAGCATAGGCCCATGCAGCAGTAGCATTAAACTTTGCACGGACATCAGGATGCAAGGGAAGTAAGGCTATATGTGGATTGGATGCATCCTTGAGTGCCAATTCCCACCATTCATCCCATGGAATTACCACTATAATTTCCTCTCCCTGCAGCACATCAAGAATTCAATGAACTTATAATTCATCAGTGCTTTAAAAAGTGTGTTTCAATGAGCCAATAATGTTAATGTACTCAGAAAAATTTTATAGAAAGGTATGAGAACCCTAACAATTAAACAATGTTGAACAAAACCAGTCTATGAATCTCATAAAAAGAAGGTTTTAGCACGCGTTGCATCATACGAATATGATGCACAGATAAATTGAGATATGAACATGTAGAGCTAGCATATCCTTTCAAGGCATGCACTTGCTATAGTAACCTATCATATGCTTCTAATAGCATGCGATTTCTACCTGTAACTTCTCTTGCTTCTCCTGGTATGCAGTCTGTAGGTTACAATCTACATACCTTATCATTCTCATGCCCTGACTCGCCAACCCATAAATTCCCTGTTTCATCTTTCAAGCAAACTGCTGTATGTCCAGCAAATGCACCTGTTACCCATTTCTCTAATGTTTCAAATCCACCCCATCGCCCACGAATCTTTGACAATACTAAGAAATCACCAGAATGAACATCCTCTGGATCAATGGTTGTCTGCCAGGGCTGGGCACGGTTTTCAAATGTTGCTCCCATGTGTTTCTTCAAAAAGGCTAAGTTAGCACTCTGGCCCCAGGCGGTATTTGAAAACACAGGTAAGACATCAAGCAGAGAAAGTAAGGTTCCCAGCATTCCAGACGGCATCAGAAATACAGATATCCCATGCTGCCTCACCTGACCAATAGTCACTGAAAATGTCATATTTACATTATGAAGGAAAAAAACATAATGTGCAATTCATCAAATCAAGAATACAACCATACATATTCCAATTCTGCAGGCTCTTCCCACGAAGAAATTTTCAATGTGTGCTCCCGCGCAGTGAAGTAATAATCCCAAGTCACTCTATAAGGTGTTGCAAATACATAAAGGTCCATACAGGTCCAGCTGTGAGCTGCACCGGTCTGTCGAAGAGGGAAATGTAGTCAGGCAATGGACAATAATAAAATTATTCACTAAACGTCTGTTGGTGCATCACATGCACAAACTACACCTAAGAACAAACTAAGTGCAATTGTTTATCGAAACTCCACATAAGTAAGTATCAGGCCTGAAATTGTTTGAGGCTTCAATAGTAAGCTTGCCGGTGTATGTATGTTGGTGGAGGACAAGCCAGGTAAATAGCCTACTTGTCTCCTTCAAGTTCTGGATACTCCTGCAGCCAGGTGATCTCTCTCCTCATTATCCACAACTTGGTCTTCTGATTCATCTCATTGTTGCTTGGTTTCTTCCATATTATTCAATTTCCACTCTGACCAATATATTGAATTCGTAAATCTAGCTATATATAATCTGATTTCTTGTCATCAATTTGATCATCTATGTTCAATTTGTGTCTTAACTGATCAGTTCCTCGTATCTAATATTCAGTTTGCAAAAGTGTTTCCTTCTAGATTGATAATTAAGAGAGCATGATTACTTTTGGAATGCTTATCCTTATTTTAAATATTCCTATATGAATAGGTACCCCTGCTTAAATTGCACACTCAACCAGAAGGTTAAGTTGATCTAATCAGTATATTAAGAGTAACTACGATTCTCTTCCAATGATTATATTCACGCACTATCAAGCTCCATTTCCTGAATGCTCAAAAAAAAATCACTTTTTTTTGGCTGCGGGATAACTAGGTGATCAAGGAAAAGAAACCGATTAACTTGGACGATTAAATTGCACAGTCAGCCAGAAGGTTAGGTTGATCTTATCTGTATTTCATGATTGACCGACATTCTCTTCCAGTTATTATAGTCACACACTGTTGAGTTATATTTCCTGTTCTAATGCAAAATACATGTTTTCCATATCTCAATGGCTGAGGGATAACTTAGCAATCAAGTAAAAGAAACCAATTAACCATGAGGATTGAATCCTGGAGACTTGGAGTGTATAGTGGAAGTATGGTAAATGGCAACTTGCATAACATCATGGGCATGGGATTCTTTTACAACAAAGACAATGGACAGACCTCATAAAGAAGAACAGCTTTGACAACTGCATGCCACTTTTAGTTTTTCTACGTTTTAGTAGATTATAGAAACTAGGTGTTTCTAGTTTCCACAATATCATGTATTTGATTAAGGAAGCTGTGAAACATATCAGCATTCACCTACGCCTTAGGCCCTTAGCACAGAGCTATATTAGAACTCTGGTGAATAAAAAGCATTTCAAGCTCCCATGGAGATTGCCACCAGTTAGCAACAGTTTTCATTGACTTGATGGGTTAGAAGTTCCACCTTTATCAAGTAGGTCGAATGACCAAATAGGAACCTCTGCTAGCATGATTATTTTCAGAAAGTGTCAATGCAAGTGTTTAGTTTTGCTGACTTATTGAACACCCAGAGCAGGCAATACAGAGGTATGAGCATCCAAACCCCAAATGCATACTGGTGAAATACCGAGATTATAAATTAAAAGAAAAAAAAATGAACTTGTACTTTTTTTATGTGGGGGTGGGGGGAGGGTTTTTTAGTGATGGGTTTATGGCCTCTCAAACTTGTATTACTGAAAAACTTTCTGATTACCATGTAACTTGCTTTTCCAAGACACAGAAAAGTTCAGCAGCTTTTAACTAATGGACGTGAAAGAATTTTAATTCACAACTATAACAGTCTTCTATGAGTTCGTAATTGCAAACCGTAGGAATAAAAAGTAGAAACCAATTGCAAACTAAAGGGGACGAAATGTAGGAAATATGGTAGTAGAACAAAAACTAACAGGGTATTGGATTAAAACTCTATTCATCCCCACCACTGCCACGCCCAGAGTTCATCAATTAAAGAGGTTCGACTTTTCTACCATACTACCATAATCAGAGGATTTTTAAACTTTCCCGTTCGTCGAATTTAGAGAATCGTCTCACAGTTATTTAAACTGACTCTCTCAACTGATCTAATTGACATCAGGCATAGATAAAATGAAATAAGATAAAAAAAAAAAAAAGGCGCAGAAGAGACCTTAAGATAGAGAATCCCACCACCCAATCCCTGCTCGTCACTTTCACCGCTGGTGAACTCAAACCAAGCTTCATTGCTCTGAAAGCAGGCACCCTTCCACTCAACTGATCCATTATTGGGAGCAACCGATCCAACAAACATGGGCAAAAGATCAACCGGACTGTGAAGTTTATTAAGTACAGGCCATGATACCTGGCGAGGCAGAACTGGAAGCACGTCCTTAACCCTAAATGGAACCTTCAACGACTCCCCAGAATTCAAATAAAACCCAAATACTAGAGCAAACCAGAAGAAGGCTGACCACATATGCCGAGTCTGCAGGCTGGATACCGTCGCAGACGATTCCATAGCTTCAATTCGAACCAAGTTACTGGAAGGAGTTGTGAATGTTTCAAATGATTGCAGTGTCGTAGTTCTTACGGTGGAAGAAGGCGAACTCGAAGATTAATCCTTCCTTCCTCAGAGCATTCTTGTTTCCTGCTAACTTACGATCCTATCACGCTTCTGGTATTAACTAAAACAAGACGGCAGAGATCGAGATACTGTTCTTGTTGTTATCGTGTATGAGACATCCCACATGAAATCTCCTCCGCTACGTAACGGATCTCACCAACGGCTTCCGTATCTGCACGTGGCTATGGAATATCCTGCGAGCCGAAAGTCCAATGAGACGTTAATTAGAAAAATATTCCTCTTGCTCTTGCGCTTTTTAATTTATTTTTCTTTTTTTTTAGAAAGTTCCTAGAAAACTAGGGACCACTATCCTGTAACAATGAAATAGACCATCTATTTCTTTGTAAATACGTGGGAAAAAAAATTGAGGTTTATTTATAATTCACATCATTTAATAAGTTAATGTGACTTATAAATTAATTTCAATCATGTTATATAATATTGGAACACATCTCATACATATATAAAGAAATTAACTAGATAAAATTCCAAAAAAAATAGAACACTTCCTTTGAAACATTAACCCCACCGGCATGACAAGCATGATTAGATATGAAGATGTTTGAATATCTCTTATTTTTTTGGGTAAAGTTTTAATTTATTATACGAGTGTTGGGATAAATTTTAGGGATTCAGAGATTCAGCTCCTAGTTGGGTTAACCGCCACGTGTTACAATATTAAATACTAATTATAACAAATTACGATTGTGGAACGGTATAGATGATGTAAATCCATCGTGGATCCGAGCATTGAATAACGACCTTCCAGTGTCAATGAATAGTCAACATGTTGAACACACAACTACATATCATTCACCTACCTTATAATAAGTCGATCATTTGCTACATGTTACCACACCTGCACGGACATTGTAAGTTTGTTTAGTTAAGTTTTTGTCATATGGCGGTTTCAAAGATTAGTAAAGACAATAGTGGGACATGAAGGAGTCCGGATATGTGATCCCGACGCTTCCTGACCACAAAAACTTATAGGGCCCACGGTGAAAAACACTTTTTGAAAAAAAAAAAAAAAAAAAAAAAAAAACCAGTGGAACCCACTGGTTTTTGTGGTCAGGAAGCCATGAGAAAGCACTCTGTGCTCCCTCGACGGAGAGATGATCCGGATTCGACATGAAGGATCTTTATCCTCTCAAGTCTAGTACAATACTGTGTGCATAACAAATAAAAATATCATATTTACATTGATCAATGTACCAAACTATCACTCGTTCCCTTTGGTCTTTCCATTTTGCATTATTTCTGACATCATCTCCAAAATTAAAGATCCTCAGTTTAATTTGAAAATTGAACAATACCCTAAAAACGATAAGAACTTTGAAATTTGAAGTTAAACCTTCTTCATGTTCATTCCCAAATGAAAACCTGGGAATTATTGAACTTCTACACTTTGAAGCATAAACTAAATGTAACGGAAGTGTTATCTTCATGATTCAACTCTTTGTACCTTTCACTCTTTATTATTATTAACGATTTGTCTCATTTACTAATAAACATGTAGAAATTAAGTAAAATTGGCTATGGATGAAATATTCAAGGGTAACTGTCTTGTCACCAACCGTTGGAAGGTATTCCATTAAATACCTATATGATTGAAGAAATAAATAAGATATGTAACGGGGAGTTTTTTCACCCACATTTATGAGAGTACCAGTGTTTTTTTTTTTGTTAGGATTTAACTATTACGGCAAATGAGGATAGGCATTCATAAATTTATTATTATTTTTAAATTTGGTAAATGAATAATATAAAACGTGATACTAAATTATTAATAAAGAGTTGTTGAGAATTTAAATAAAACTAATTAAACTCTATGAACCAACCAACGGGGGTTGGTGCAAGTGGTAAGCAGCTTGGTCACCTTAAGCAAGGTTCCAGTATCGAATAATTGTGGATGCAAAAAATTTCCGTTGTGAGACTCATCCACATAGGGTATTGGGAGTCTTCCTGTTTTGGGCCAAGTCTGCCATGGGCACACCAGGATCTGTCCTCGAGACCTCGAGAAATGGACTAGGTGTGCGACCCTTTATATATAGGGATAGGCCCATGACCTCTCCATTGAGAAGCAGGTTTTTAATACAAAGTTTTAACGGATTCATTTCCCGCCAAAGGTACGGCTCGTAGCTTTACTTATTTTTTCAAAATTGTACATATCGTAAATAAAAAGCTACACGTTAGCTTTATTTTTTTATTTTTTCATTTTTTGTTGGTAAAAGTCTATCTAGCATTCTACCGGAAAAAAAAGCTACGCATAATTTTTTTATATATATATTTACCAATTTTTTGTTTATTTACTTATTATTTGGTAAAATTGACATAGCGTTAACAAAACGCTATGCGATCAATTTTGTTTTTTTTTCCAAAAAGTTTATCTAGGGTTAACAAAAAGCTACGCGTATTATTTTATTTTTTTGGTATAGAAAGCTACGTATAAATTGAGTGCCCACCGACCCCCATCCCGCGCAAACCAACTACAAATGCGAACTCGACTTTAAAAGATGCTGTTCGTTACTTCAGTCGACATTGGTTCCATCTCCGGCTCTCTCTCTCTCTTAGTATCCGTCTCTTTTCTTTTCCGTTTTTGTTGTTCTTCGCAATTGTTTGAGGATTACGGAAGCGATGAGTTTCACTCCTTGGATCTCGAGTTACTTACTCCATTCATCGTCTCGTTGCCCTAACTTCTACTATCTCCTTCGTTGAATGATCCAGGTGTTTCTTGTGTCTCCCTCTGGTGAAGGAACTACGAAACTTTTTCCTTTCCAGACCTAAAAGACCGGAAGAAGAAGTTTCGTAGTTCCGTTCTCTCTTTCCAGAGAAATTCTATTTTTTTATTATTGTCCGACTGTAGATGAGTTTTGAGACTGAGGAGATTCCGACATAGAGGCGGAGATCTGGATCTTATGGAGAAAATCTGAAAATCGCAACAATTTTACCGTAAAGATTTGACAAACGCTATGATAATTTTCTCGGTCCAAGCAACGCAGTAGGCTTAAACTCGGATCGGAGTTGGTGGAGATGACTTTTCAAGTTGGTGATTGCGGTTCCTAGAGATGCAAGAAGCTTGAAACAGAGTTTTGACGGCAGTAGTGAAAGCTCTACTGCCGGCGGTGTTTTAAGAGTTTTTCTCTCGGTGGCGTTCAGGTTGGAAAGCTTCAGCTTCTGAAGGATCATTGTGAGAGCTTCAAAGAAAAAAGATGTTTCAATTCGGAAATGATCGTCACACACTTAAAAGTGTAACTGCAATTACAAAAAATTAGGTCTAAGCTGTTTCTGTTCTCTTATTTAATAATTTCATTACATTGTCTGCAATAATGTCTTAAACACCTTGAAGGTACCGAGGAAAAGAAAGAGCAGGTGTCTAACAGTGAAGATAATAAGTATTTGACAAAGCTAATTGCAATCAGTAGCATGCCGTGGGGTGTTCAAAAACTCACGATGAAAGTGGTTATATAATTTCCTATTTTATGAGCAACTGAAAAGTTCTGCTGGAAACTTGCTTGATTATGTCATATGGTGTATTTGCAACTATCATGTAAGAAAATTTCATGGTTCCAGTAAGTTTCATGAAAGATTGTGGAGAATGCTTATTGGCATAAATACTAATGAGACAGTCTTTGAGGTAATATATATCATCAATGTTTTCCTTGTGGACTTCTATTATGTGACTTTCTACACAGAAATTTGTGGGTTGTCATTTTTCTATTTTGGCTTAGGGTATGGGTGTTTAAAATTTGGAACCAGTTGCACAGTCACGTGGAGGAGGTGCACATGGTCAACTTGATCTTTTGGGAGTTGGTGAATGGCTTGCTAGCTGTGAAGTTCTTCGAGAGCTTCGCTATGTCTTATGTATTTGCTGGCTGGAAGTGCTTTTGGTTTGTTTCATGTTCCTACAGACACATTATATTATTCCATGAACATTCAAGAGTTAATATTCAAAACTGTGTCTAAGTGCAAAGTTAAAACTTCTAATCATAGACGTCAAAATAGTTTACTATTTATTATGTGGATTAGATACTATTAACACTAGTTTATTATGATTTTTTACATCACTATTTTAGTATTCTATTTTTTTATATTATAATATTAAGTGGAAGGTCATGATAGTTAAACTCACTAAACTGTCTCACATTTGACCACGTTGATACCATTTTTTTATGCCATAAGCAAATCCTCCTGAATCTCAAATTTGGAATAAGAATGTTTCTATGATCTACACTTCTCTTTCAGTGATTTTTTAGGTTACAATTAAAGGTACTGACATAAAGCTATTGACTGTGCTGAAAAGGGTGCCTGTCAAGGAAAAGGAAAGTGGAGAAAGTATATTTTAATATGGTATTGGTAAATTTCTCGTTGAAGCATATGATATTTTGTTTCAGTTTCTGAATGGTTTCCTCTCCAGAGTTCAGCTGAATTTGTTTTATTTGCGTGGATGGTCATTTGGTAGCTCGGAAATGGGGTTTCAGTCACATTGCTCTCCTATTGAAGTCCTATTAAGCATATTGAAAAGGTCTCCTGTAGCATGCATTATTCACTTGTATTGTATTATTAAGCATATGGTATTAGTAAATTTCTCATTGAAGCATATGATTTTTTGTTTCAGTTTCTGAATGGTTTCCTCTCTAGAGTTCAGGTGAATTTGTTTTATTTGCGTGGATGGTCATTTGGTAGCTCGGAAATGGGATTTCAGTCACATTGCTCTCCTATTGAAGTTCTATTAAACATATTGAAAAGTCTCCTGTAGCATGCATCGTTCACTTGAATTGTTCAAAGCTAAAAATCTAATTAGTACATTGAAAACTTTCATTTCGCCCTGCAGTGTGTTTCATTTTGGTATCACAAAAGTGTCCATGATATGAATATGCTATTACATGGAAATATTAAAACGTGGCCTTGACATATTCATATCCTTTTAGGTATTGTTCCCCCCCCCCCTCTTTCTTTCTTTTCTTTTCTGTCACATGTCTGATAAAACTGCCTCAAATGATGGGGAGCTCTGTGATTGTATTGTGAATAAATTAGAATAAACAACTGCCGTTTTGCATCTTTGCTTGCCATAAGAGACTTTTCAGATAACCATCTTCTTTTGATCTTTGAGAAAATATACTACTTGATTTTGCAAAGATTATTTTAATCCTATTTATGATTCTGATTTTATAATCTTCTGTTGATTACTGTCCTCCAATTACCAATTTCCATCGGAGTCATGAAAGCTCATATTAGGAATAAGAAAGTTTGTCTGATGGTTGGGAATACCAGAAACTACAATCATGAAAGCACATGCACATTGTCGACCTGTGCAAAACTAGCACAACGTTAGAAAGGGAAGATGACACCAGCAACACATACCTGTGTATTGATGTGCCTTATCTTTATCCTTTATTTCTTGATTTCTCATACATATGTCTGTCTTCCATTTCCAGCGAAGCACAAAATGTGGTTGAAGAGAAAGAAAGGGATTGATGATGCTCAAAGGGCTCTACCTTCTTTGTACTGCTTTGCATACTCTGGCCTTTTCCAGATGAGGTTAGGTTATCATTATTCGATGGTTGAGTGAGTCCGGTTCCTTCTATATTTTGAATAATCATTTGATTGGATATTTACTCTTTGAAGTTCTACTAATATAAACTACACAAGTTGTATATGCAAGGAACAATGCTAAGGTATGCAAGTATGTCTAACTGTATAAAGGATGTTTTTCATGTGAGGGTGGTCTTGTTGCTAAATTGGGTGACCTGTTCCATTAAAACTTATGGGTCATTGCAAATGAAACTGACCCCTTGGGGGGAGAGCATTTTTCCAACGGTTAAGTTGTGGTGTTGCAATCATCAAGTCAGGGGTTTGAAACATGAAAACAGCCTCCTGTAAAGCAGGTATGTGGCTACGTAGACATGTGCTGCGATTGATGGGAGAACTTGTTCATTTGATTATACCATATGAATCTTTTGGAACATGTGAAGATACTAAAAACTTCTTATGGGGACTAATGATGTAAACCTTGAAACAGAAGATCTTTAAAACATTACTTTCAAATACCCTATTAGTTACTCGAGGACGTGGAAAGGTTCTTTTTGTATGTGCTGAAGATGATGATGTGGTTTCTTATATCCTTTCCTTTGACCAGGAATTTTCAGTAGGTTTTGATTATCGGCTTTTAATTATAATTATACATAGCTTGGAAATTCCTTATAGATTGTAGGTTTAAAATTCTAAACTTTCCAAGAATTAAAGTGAATTGATACATTTTTGTTGTGATCTAGTAAAGTCGTTTAAGATACTAATTCATGAAATTTTTGTGTTCACTATTGCTCTGCATTTTCCATCATGTTTATGAAAGCTCATTGGAGGAGTTGTGAAGTTTGTCTAATGATTAGAAATTCTGGTAACTAATATCATGGAAGCACTAGACAAGTTGTGGTTAATCCATGCAAAATTAGAAGTACTAGAAGGAAAGATGGTCCTGATGATAAGTTATGCACACACCTACATTTTGAGGTGCTTTATCTTTATCCTTTCTTTCTCCACTTGTAATGACAAGTTCCTATGTGGCTTTTTCTTGTGAAGCACAAAGAATTTAGACAAGAAGGCGAGGAGGATTGGTGGTGCTCTATGGGTTCTACCCCTTCTTCAGACTGCTTGCGTAATCTGGCCTTTTCCTGCCTTCAAGGTTATATTATCTGGATCATTTGATAATTGGTCAAGTTTGGTTACATTTGAGATTTAAATAATTAGTTTCTTTGATATTATGAGGTATCCTAGTTTCTACTACTGTGACTTCATAATCTCTAGATGCAAGGCAGAATGCTAGGGTTTTTCAAGTAAGTCTAACTGTACAATGGACGGCATACGTTTGTGCTTGATGTTGTAAAGTCAGGCCAATACGGGTGAAACTGACCCACTAAACAAGTGGGGAAAATCTTTTTACCAAATACACATAAAATGACATCTTAGCTTGGTGCAACAGTTAAGCTGTGCTATTGCAATCATCTGGTTGCTGGATTGAGACATGGCTACAGCCTCTCCAAGAATCAGGTGCATGGCTGTGTACACATGTGCTTCTATGGGTGGGAGGACTTCTGTTGATGGTATCGTGTGATTCACTGTTAAACATATGAAGTGTGTGCTATGTGCTAAGTTGCTAACACAATATCAAAATTTAGTTAGGGAACTAGAGAATGCTGCCATGAACAAGAGATATTTTAATCCATAACTTCTCACACCTTATTTGTTTCTCAATGATGTGCAGAGAATTCTTACCAAAAAAAAAAATGATGTGCAGAGAATGGTTCACAGATTTCTATTTGGGCTGAAGATGATGATATGGGATTTGATGTCCTTTGATTAGGAATCATTAGTGGGTTGCAAATTTGCAATTAATCTATGTTTGATTATAGGGATAAAACCTTTGAGGCTTGGAAAGATTATTGGGTTTAAAGCTTTTAAATTTTCCACAAATTATCAACGAATATATAATGCTGAATTTTCTTGTGATTCTGTACGGCTTCTAGTTTATAATTTCTTGAATTTCTGTTGACCACTTAAGGTTATGTTTCATCACACTCATGAAAGCTCATTGGAGGAGTTATGAAGGTTGTATGATGATTGGGAATCCCAGGATACTGCTGTCATTCAAGCACATGATTAATTGAGGCTAGCAGTCCTAGAAGGAAGGCAAGAAGATGAGCAAAGCTCTCTGTGTGTGTGTTTCTTTTTTTCTCTCTCTCTCTCTCTCTCTCTCTCTCTTTGAGATGAATAAATAAATTCATTAGCAAAGCCCCAAAATGGAAAATAGAAAGTACAGCTGGGGGGAAAGAGTGGGGAAATTACAACTGACTAGGCGGCAAGAGAGGGGAGCCTAGACCCAGGGAGTCCAGAAATAGAAGCAAAACTGTGTTTGGTGTGCCGTATCCTTTCTTTCCCTGCCTGTCATGATAGACTCCTATCTTTCTTTTTCAGTGGATCCCAAAAAAACATTGGAAGAGAATTAGAGGAGGTTTAATTGTGCTCAAAGGGCTCTACACCTTCTCTGGTTGTTTGCTTAATATTTCCTTCTTCAACCCCTGAGGTTATAGTTTCTTGATGTTTGACAGTTGGGTGCCAGTTTCATTTGTGATTTGAAATAATTTCATTTGCTCGGATATTCTGGTGTCCTAGTTTCTAGTACTGCAACTTCATAATTTGTAAAAAAGCAAGGTAGAATGGTAGGATTAATTTCTTTTTTATTTTTCTTATCTCAAATGTCTGATAAACTGCATCAACTGATGGGGAGCTCATGCCTGGGGCAGAGGATTCAGTGGCACGTTAGATGCTTATTTCCTCCTAATTTTATCATCACCAATTAAGGTCTTGCAAGTTCCTTTCAGATGTTGTCATGCCTTAACGTCAGCAGGTATATGTGATGGCCTGTTTTATCTGCCTATCTTGGACTCCCATAATTGTTACCATCTGTGGTTAATAAATAGCTCTTTTTTTGGGTAAATCATTGAATAGCTCTTTCGTACTTTTGATGGGTGAATATGAAGTTTTTGTGGTTGGTTGGAAACTTCATTGAGTGCTTAATTCTCCTTTGAAGATGAGCCAAGAGAAGCTTTTCACCATTCATGGTATTCATATATCTCTTCAGTTGGTAAGTATCCATATTTGTCTGGTTCTATTTAGATATGGATATTTTTATAATCTAATTTCTTTATCCGATTGTATTGTGCGTAAACTTAGAACCAGTCCCTTGGGTTCCATTTATTACAAATATGCAGCATGGGTAATGTATCTTAATTGTGTAGAATAAACAACTGCCATTGTGCATCTTTGCTTGCTACAAGAGACTTTCTAGACAACCTTTTTCTTTTGATCCTTGAAAAAAATATACTGCTCGATTTTGCATTGATTATTCTAAACTCACTTAAGATTATGATTTTATGATCTTCTGTTAATGACTGTTCTGCAATTTCCATCGGAGTCATGAAAGTTCATCATAAGAATAAGAAAGGTTGTCTGATGGAGCCCGTTGGATTGCCAACTCTATTGCCCCTTCTTGGTCTTTCCTCTCAAACTCCTCTCACTCTCCTCTCACCCTCTCACTCTCCTAATGGTCGAATCTGGATCATTTGGGATCCCTCAAAATTCCAGCCCACCCTTCTTTTCTCCTCCTCCCAGCTTTTACATTTTCATTTATCTTCTTCCTTCTCTCCCTCTTTCTACCTCTCCATTGTTTATGGCTTTAACCGCCCATTTGATAGGGCCCCTCTTTGGTCTAATCTTCGCTCTATTTCTTCTTCTTTGGCGGATCAACCCTGGGGTATTGGGGGTGACTTCAATATAGTTCGTTTCTCGAATGAACGAATTGGAGGCAACCCCACTGACCCTACGGCTGTTGATGAGTTCAATTCTTGGATTGACGATGTGGGTATTTCTGATCTCCGTTGGTTTAGCCACCGCTTCACTTGGCAAAATCAAAGATCAGGAACTGCCCGTATTGTCTCCAAGCTCGATAGTTTTCTTGTCAATACCCCTTGGATCACTTATTTCCCCTCCTCTCATGCCCTCTTCTCCCCCCCTCTTCTCTCGGAGCATTCTCCTTGTCTCCTTAATCTCCTTGACCACCCTTCTTTTGGTCCTAAGCCTTTCAAGTTCTTCGACATGTGGCCCTCCAACCCCTCCTTTCTTCCCACTGTCACTTGTGCCTGGTCCCAGCTTGTCCGCTGCTATTCTCTTCCCCTTGTGACCTTTGCTTCGCAATACCAAAGTGGCCCTCCGTTCTTGGAACTCCGCTACTTTTGGTAACATCTCCTTTAGAGTCTCCTCTTGCAGTGCTGATCTCTCTAGAGTCCAATCCCTCCTTCAGACTGACCCTCTTAGCCAGTCCTTGGTTGAAGAGGAAAAGTCCCTCTGTTTGCTCCTCTCCTCGCTCGCTAACCAAGAGGAAAGTTTTCTCCGCTAAAAATCCCGTATCAAGTGGCTTGATCTTGGAGATGCCAATACCGCTTTCTTCCACCGTTCTCTTAAAGCTCACTTTCAATTGTCTTCCTTGCCTTCTTACTAGTAATGGGGATTGGATCTATGACACCCCTAGTACCAAGGCGGAAGTTGTCTCTTTCTTTTCGAATCTCCTTTCCCCCTCTCGCTCCCCTCCCACCCCCCCTTGATCCATCCATTCTAAACAAATTCATTGACCTTCCCACCTATCTTCCCTTTGCTCTATCCCCTCCCCCGAGGAGATCCGCATTGCCATCCGATCCCACAAAGCCAATAAGGCTCCTGGCCTTGACGGCTTTAGTATGGGATTTTTCTTGGCCCCTTGGGACTTCACTGAAATGGACCTTATTCATGCTATATGTAGCTTCTTCCTTAATCCTTCCTAACTTTCTTCCATCAATAATACCTTCATTTGCCTCATTCCCAAAAAGCCTGGCGCCTCCTCTCTCTCGGATTTTCGCCCTATCTCCCTCTGTAATCTCCTCTATAAATTCATCTCCAAAGTCTTGGCCAACCGTATTTAGTTGGTCATTCCATCTCTGGTTGAGCCCAAATCAATTAGCCTTCATTGCTGGCCATAGCATCTCTGATAATATCCTCCTCTGTGCTGAGATTATCTGAGGATTTGATAGATCTACTCATTCCCCCGTTGCTCTCTTGAAGGTTGATTTCCATAAAGCTTTTGACTCTATCCGATGGGACTTTATTAGCGAAGTCCTCTCGGCGATGGGTTTCCCTCACTCCTTCATCCACTGGATTGAGACCTATATTTCCACCCCTCACTTCTCGGTCATCACCAATGGCTCCCCTGTTGGATTCTTCGCCTCTCAAGTTGGTATCCGCCAAGGATGTCTTCTCTCCCCTATCTCTTCACCTTAGCTCTTGAAGTTCTCTCCTGCCTCCTTCAATCCAAAACTGATCAAATGCTCATCTCTCCCATTCCCAAGTGTAGATCCCTGAAGCTCACCCACTTGGCTTTTGCGGATGACCTTATGATTTTTTCTAAGGCTGACCATTCCTCTATCTCTTCTATCTTCTCCATCCTCTCTTTCTTTGAATCCCTCTCGAGCCTTAGAGTTAACTTTGAGAAATCCACTATCTTTCTCTCTGGTATCTCTAACTCCTCTAGAGCCGCCCTTCTCCAACTTACTGGGTTTACCCCAAGCTCCTTCCTTGTGACCTATCTTGGTCTCCCCCTATCTCAGGTAGAATCACTTGCCACCACTGCTCCCCCATGCTTGATCATATTCAGAAAAAGCTACAACTCTGGAAGAGTAAGCTTCTTTCATTTGCTGGGAGAGTGGTGCTTATCCGTCATGTCCTCCAATCCTCCTATCACTACTGGTGCGGTATCTTCACCATTCCCAAATCCACCATCCATTCTTTGGAGTCCATCTTTTGTGCCTTCCTCTGGAAAGGCCAAGATGTTTCCCATTTTCTCCACCCTATTTGTTGGAAAACCATTTCCCGTCCTAAATTTCTAAGGAGGTCTTGGAATCCGCCGTATTCTTGACATGAATATGGCTTGTCTCATGAAACTCATTTGGAAGATTGCCTCCAAACATGATTCCATTTGGGTCTCTTGGGTCTATTCCTATCTCCTTAAGAATGAGTCCCTTTGGAATGTCTTGCTCCCTTCTAATCCCTCTTGGATCTGGAGAAAGCTCTTGCTTCTCCGTGCCCGTGCTCTTCCCTCCATTTCTATCCAGATTCCACTGGTGTTTCCACATCTTTCTGGCTTGACCCTTGGCACCCGATGGGTATCCTGTACACTCTCCTTGGCCCCAGAACCGTGTACAACTCTTGTATCCCAAAATCCACCCCTCTCCTCCTTTATTTCCTTTGGATCTTGGACCACTATCCCCCACCCAAGTCTCACACAGGTTTGGAAGTCCCTCCCCCTATCATCCCAAACTATGGACCGCATTACTTAGCTTCATTCTCTCTCTACCCCTTTTTCCATTGCCTTGGCTTGGAATCTCCTTAGAACCCCCTCCCCCCCGGTCCCTTGGTGTCAACTTGTTTGGTTTAAAGGCCACATCCCTCGCCATTCCCCAACTCTTTGGAGAGCCCTTAACCTTGACCTACCTACCCAATCATTTCTCATTAGCCACCACATCCCCGCTAGCCCCAACTGTACCATGTGTTGGAATAGTTTAGAGGACCTTGACCACCTCTTTTTTTGTTGCCCGCTTTCCCGCTCTATTTGGACCCTAGCCCTGGCCTCCATTTGGCCCAGATCGCGGCGTTCATTTGGCTTTGCTAGAGATTGGAATTGGATCTTGAGAAACTTTGCTGGTGCCACTATCTATGACCTAGTGGGTAAGCTTGTCTTTGCCGCCATTATCCACCATCTTTGGTGGGAGCGTAACTTGAGAAGATGAACTTCCAAATTCCAATCCCGAGATTTGATATGGAATGCCATCTATTTTGATGTTTGGTCGAGACTTCGCTCTCTTCCCCACCCCCTGTTGTTGATTCTCCAAGAAATAGGCTGATTATTAGTTCTTGGAGTCTATCTTCTCCTCTCTAGTCTCCCCATTGATTGGCTCTCCCCATCCCCCCTCTCTTTCCCCTTTGTACATGTTCTCTTGTTTGCTTTCAGTAATTTAATTTATTGTTCACCCAAAAAAAAAGGTTGTTTGATAGATGCAAATTTCAGAAACTACTATCAAGAAAGCACATGCAAAAAAGGTTGTTTGATGGATGGAAATTTCAGAAACTACTATCAAGAAAGCACATGCAAACTGTCAACCTGTGCAAAATTAGCAGCCCTAGAAAGGAAAGATGACACCAGCAACAAGGTTTGTGTACCTGTGTGTTGATGTGCCTTACCTTTATCCTGTCTTCTGTTTCCAGTGAAGCACAAAATATGGTAGAAGAGAAGCAAAGGGATTGATGGTGCCCAAATGGCTTTACCTTATCCTTAGTCCTTACTGCTCTGCATACTCTGGCCTTTTCCAGGCTATTGAGGTTAGATTATCATTATTAATTATTTGATGGTTGAGTGAGTCAGATTCATTTAATATTTGGAATAATCAGTTGATTGGATATTTTACTGTCTAAATTTCTACTAATATATCTTCAGAAGTTGTAATGCAAGGTACAACTCTATGGTGTGCAAGTATGTCTAACTGTATAAAGGATGGTTTTTATGTGCAATTGGTCTTGTAGCTAAGTCGGGTGACCTATTCCTTTAAAACTAATAACTCAAATTAAACCGATCCATTGAGCAAGTGGGAAAAATGTTTTAACCACTGCATGAGAAATGTCTTTTTGATGGGTGGGCATTTCTGCAAGGGTTAAGTTGCGGTATTGCAATCATCAAGTTGGGGGCTTGAAACATGGAAAGAACCACCCACGAAGCAGGTGTGTGGCTACATAGACATGTGCTGAAGTTGATGGGAGGACTTGTTCATTTGATGATACCATATGAATTGCTCTGAATATGTGAAGATATTGAAAATTTCCTAAGGGGACTAATGAAGGAAACCATGAAGCAAGAAATTTGAAAACGTTACTTTCAAGCACCTTATTAGTTACTCAAGGATGTGGAAAGGTTCTTTTTTTTATATGCTGCTGCTGATGATGTGGGTTGTCATGCCCTTTCCTTTGACCAGGATTGCTTTGTAGCTTTTGGTTATCAACTTTGGATTATAGGTATACATAGCTTGGGAATTCCTTGAAGATTGTAGGGTTTAAAATTCTAAACTTTCCATGTATTATAACTGAATGGATGGCATTATATTTGTTGTGATTTTGTAAAGCTGTTTACAATTCTGATACATGAAATTTTTGTGTTCACTACCGTACTGAATTTTCCATCATGTTCATGAAAGCTCAATGGAGGAGCTTTGAAGTTTGTCTGATTATTAGAAATTCCAGGGAACTAATATCATGGAAGCACAAGATTAAGCCGTGCAAAATTAGAAGTACTAGAAGGAAAGATGGCCATACTGATGAGTTATGCATGCCTAAATTTTGAGGTGCTTTATCTTTATCCTTTCTTCCTCCACTTGTAATGACAAGTTCTTATCTGTCTTTTTCTTGTGAATCACAAAAAAATTAGTCAAGAAGCCGAGGAGGATTGACGGTGTTCTATGGGTTCTACCCCTTCTCTAGAGTGCTCGCATAATCTGGCCTTCTCCAGCCTTTAAGGTTATATTATCTGGATCATTTGATAATTGTCAAGTTTGGTTAATTTTAGATTTAAAATAATTAGTTACTTTGATATTCTGAGGTGTCTTAGTTTCTACTACGGTAATTTCATAATCTGTAGATGCAAGGATTATGCGAGTAAGTCTAACTGTACAATGGACAGTATACATTTGTGCCTGATGTTGCAATGTTATGTATTCCAAATTGACTCACTAAACAAGTGGAGAAAATCTTTTCCCAAATACACTTAAAATGCCGTCTTAGCTTGGTTCAAATAATTAAGTTGTGCTATTGCAATCATCTGTTGTTGGATTGACACATGGATACAATCTCTCCAAGAAGCAGGTGCATGGCTGTGTACACATCTGCTTCAAAACCCTTTCTTTTTCTTTCTTTTTTTTTTTTTGGGGGGGGGGGGGAACTTGCGTTGATGATGTCATGTGATTCACCATTAAAGATATGAACTGTATACTCACACGATACTGAACCAAAAAAAAAAGTATGCTAACACAATACCCAAAATTTCGTTAGGGGACTGGAGAAGGCTACCATGAACAAGAGATATTTTAATCCATAGCTTCACACACCTTATTTGTCACTCAATGATTTGCAGAGAATGGTTTATGGATTCCTATTTGGGTTGAAGATGATGTTATGGGATTTGATGTCCTTTCCTTTGATCAGGATTCCTTTGTAGGTTCAAGAACTTGCAATAAATCTACGTTTGATTATAGGGTTTAAACCTTCGAGGCTTGGAAAAATTATAGGGTTTTAAGATTTTAAGTTTTCCACAAATTATCAGTGAATTTATACTGCTGAATTTTCTTGTGATTCTTTACAGCTGTTTAGTTTCGAATTTCATGAATATCTGTTGATCACTTAAGGTTATGTGCCATTGAAAACTTGTTTTAGGAGTTACAAACGTTGCATGATGATTGAGAATCCCAGGATACTACTATTGTACAAGTACATGACAAATTGCGGCTAACCTGTTCAAAATTAGCAGTCCTAGAAGGAAGGTAGTAAGATGAGCAAAGCTGTATGTTTCTTTTATTTTTTAATGAATATATAAATTCATTAGCAATGCCCTGAAGGGGAAAAAACAAAGCAAAGAGGGTTAAGGTGGGGGATTACAACCGACTAGGTAGCAAGAGAGAGGAGTCTAGATCCCAGGGCCACAAATGGAAGCAAAGCTGTTTTTGGTGTGCCCGTATCCTTTCTTTCTCTACTTGTCATGATAGATTCCTATCTTTCTTTTTCAATGAGGCCCAAAAATCAATTGAAGGAAATTAGAGGAGGATTAATTGTGCTCAAAGGACTCTACACTTTTCTCCGGTTGTTTGCTTAATATTTCCTTCTTCAGCCCCTGAGGTCATATTATTTCGATATTTGACGGTTTGGTGAGCCAGGTTCATTTGTGATTACTGATTTGAAATAATTTCATTTGCTTGGATATTCTGCTGTCCTAGTTTCTAGTACTGCAACTTCATAATTTGTAAAAAGCCAGGCAGAATGGTAGGGTTATAAAGTAAGTCTGTGGGATTGATCTTATAACAAAATTACGTAACCTATTCAATTGAAACTAAGTGGTCATTAAGATTGAAACGGACACACTGAACTAGTGTTTTAGACAACTACGCATGAAATGCCCTTCTGTTTGTTGAGCCTTTTGTGCTATGGTTAAGTTGTGCTATTGCAATCATCAGGTTGGGGGTTTGGAACATGGGAACAGGCTCTTCATGAATCAGGTTCAAAGCTGTACAGACATTGCTACGGTGGTTAGGAGGTCTTGTATCATTTGGTGATGCCATATAAATGTCTAGAAACCGGTGAAATGTGTATGGTCGAACCAATATAAAAAATCTCAGGAGGGCACTAGGGCTGGCTAGCAGGAGAAAAAAAAATCCTCGAAGTTTATGGAATGTTAAATTTTTAAACATTTCACAAACTATTAATGGATCAAGTTGGCATGAATGGTTTGTATTTTTTGTGATGCTGAAGTCCTTAGCAAAATCCTTGAAACTGTCTTATTTGCAGCTGCTGACATTGTTTCCATGGATAATATGATGTTCACAAAAGCAAAGGATGCAAAGGCTACAAGTTAGGTAACAAAATAGCCAATTTCTGGTACTTAAAAGAATGTAACCAGTGATTTACAATCTTGCCTTTAGAACCTGCATGCAGAGCTTTTTCGTACTTCATTTATTGACTTCTAGAATGGTTGTCTTTTTTTGCATAAGATGGGTGTTCTAGTTCATTATTTTACTTTCAAATGCCTTATGTATTTTCGAGCATTTTCATAAGCTCCAATTCGCTTCTCAAATATTACTTTCCTTCTGTTTGTAACTTGGTTTAGACATTACAGTACATTTACTGATGTTCAGGTCTTCTTGCTGGATGATATATATGTTCCGAAGAGTACCATCAACCTCTTCTTTTTTCTAACTTGAAGCAGCTAAATAGAACATGTAAATGAGAAAAATAGGATGTTCTTCAAAGGCTTAATTATATATGTATTTGGGAACCTAAGATATTACTATCTATTTGGAAGCCTAAGACCTTGTTTATTTTTATAAATCTTCCATGGCCAGTGTAGAGAACTCTGAGGTTCCACAGTCTCATAACTGTATTTCTTGAATGATTAGCAGAATACTGGTAAAATGACTTATCCCTCCCCCTCTCCTGTCAATGCTTAATAGTTATCACAAAGGTGTCTTCTTGTCATAATTGTTGCTTCTGGGCTACATTTGGGTTTTTTGTTGCTAATTTTGGTTCTTTCCTGTTATTGGGTGGCTTTATTGGTTACTAGCTCTATGTTGCTCTTTGGAGAGCTTGCGCAATCACTTATCACTCTTCTTGATCCCTCTGGAGGATGAGATGGTTTTCTATATCATGCAAGGTCACATGGAGCAAATAAGTTGTTTTCTTTTTCTTTTTTTGATGATTAAATAACTATCATTAAAGAGCCCCAAAGGGAAGAAAGAATGTACAGAGGGGAAGGGGCGGGGGGAAAAAAGTCAACAGCCTTCAAGAGGGAGGCTGGAGAGCAAAACTCAAACCCAGGTAACAACAATGAGCCTGTTCCTTGGGGTATCCATAACAGGGGGTGGGGAACTAACTGAAGCCTTGCAATGCTTTTGTTTTCTTATCCAGCTATCCAGCTTCCCCTATTGGTTGATCATCGTGAGGGCTTCTATTTTTCCATATTATTCTTTGTTTCTTTATTCTTTTCCAAAATCCTGATTTCTTTCTTGGCAATCGACTTGGAGCATGCATTTGTTTCATCTTCAGGAAAAGGGAGGCTTGGTATGGATTCAGGGTCTGAGGGTATTGTTGCCTAGACAAAGAGAGAAGTACTTTCTTTGATCTTTGCTTTAGAAGAAAAGATAGGAATTCTTTTGAATGAGGAACAAAGGAGGTGCCTTTGACTGAAATTTCTAGCTGAAGTGAGTAGGTTGGATCTATGAGTCAATGAGTCACAATGATATAGGGTAGGTTTTTCCACCATAATAAATGACAGGAAGTCCTTCGATGGCAGATATACTCCTTATTTATATTTTGGCTCAGCAGGGGAAGTGTTTTTTTAAAGTGAATTTGAAGGCGATACATTGAGCAACCGTAGAGATTGTTTTCCAATATGTATTTACTTCAAAATGTGACCATTTTTAAAATATATTTTTGATCATCAATGTGTACTCTTCTTAAAGGTTGCTATTCCTCTATTGAGTTTTGAATAGGTATGCCCATAAAGAGAGGTTGTTTAAGTATACGTACATAAATGTGCATGTAAACTTGTCATTATAATGTCTTAATAGATGGAGTACTCCAAAGGGCAGAGCTGTCAAATGGTAATTTTGTGAGTATCATATTTCCAGGCATCTGAAATCGTCTCAGGCTCTCAGCTACTTGAATTAAAATTTTTTTAATACATTACTTGGAGCTGTTTACATCATTTCCATTGGCAATATAATGTTCAAAAAGCAAAGGATGCAAACAAGTTATGTAACAAAAGAGCCCGTTTCTGGTTATAAATTGAATGAACCCAATGATATATGATTCACTTCCAGAACCTGAATGCAGAGCTTCCTTACGTACTTCACTTCTTCTTTTTTTGTGGTTTAATCTTTATGTACTTATGAGTTAAAATATGGATGCATTTGCTTGGCATAGTCCTAATTCATTATTGTCCATTCTAATGCTATGGATTTTTCCTTCCCTTTGTGGTAGCTTGGCATATAGATGATGTTGATCATGTTCAAGTTAATGCTGGATGATATGTATGTCCCAATGAAATTTGTGAACCTGTCCCTCCTTCTCAAAACAGCTAATGGAACGTTTAAAAGAGAAAAAGAAGTCCTTTGGATGGTAAATTAAATATACATTTGGATGTCTAAAAACTATATACAGATATAATCTTCCATGGCTTATGTAGAGAATTTCAAAGCATCGACGGTTTAGTAGTGAAATCTCTCTAGTGATCAACAGGATACATGTGCAATGACTAGTCATTTCTTCTCTCCATCCTTTATGGTTATCATACTCAGAGGTTGTTTGGTGTAATACTTGTTGGTTCTGGCCCACACAGTTCATTTGTTGCTGATTTGCACTCCTCTCTACTTTCAGCAAGCATTATTGCTGATGGGTTCTTTGCTGCTTTTTTGGGAGCTTGTGTAGCCACTCTTGTTGATGCATATCATATACCTTGGAAGGGCAAGAGGGTTTTCCATTTCCTGCAAGTCACTGAGATCAAGTAAGTGGTTCTTCTTTTCTGGCTTAAGCTTTTAATGGATCATCATGAGACCTTTCATTTTTGGCATTTCCTTGTTTGTTTAGTCTTTTCAAGAATACTGATGTTTCTTATGGAGCAGATGGCTCAAGACTACTGTTTTTCTTTGCCTCCTCAGGCACTGGGGGGCTAATAAGTTGAATCAGGGGATCAGGGCTTTCTTATTTGGCTGGAAAAAGAGAAGCTTGCCATTTAGAGTTGACTCTACAACAAAAATAAGTATCTCCTCTAACATGAAGAGTGAAGAGGAAATGATTGTCCGCTGACTGTCGTAGCAGAAACCGGCAAGTTGGAGCTACAAGGCCACTATTTACTGGGTAGGCTCTTTGCACTGTAATAAATGACTGAAAGTCAATTGATATGTACTACCTATTCCTTTTTTGGCTTAGAATTGAAGTGTTTTAAAAGTGAATTTGATGGTTATATTTTTAGGAACCTCACTGATTGGCTTCCAATAAGTATTGGCCATAACATGATTTGGAAGGCTGTCTATTTTGAGGTCTCATCTAGACTTCTCTGTGTTCCTCATCCCCTGTTGATTGACTCCCCCAGGAATAGGCTAATTGTTAGTTCCTGGAGTGTTTCCTCCCCCCCCCCCCTTTATTCTTGGAGTTGTTGTCTTTAATGTATTTCTTTATTCATCCAAAAAAAAGAAGTATTGGCGGTAACCATTCCATTATTTATTATTTCAACAATATTTCTAGTCATCATAGTTTAACCTTTCTATTGATTACTGAATTGAAAATACCCCATAAAGGGAGGTCAGTAAGTGCGTGCGCACACATTCAAACCCATTATTTATAATATCTTTAATTATTTCAGTGTGATTATTAAGAGTAAATGGACATTCTAGTAAAGACAGTTATGGCATTGGAAGATTCAAGAGGTATATACATATTTGATTGGCAATAGGTATTTAATTATTTCGTTTTTTTCAGGCTTTGATGGCTTTGAAAGCTCACTCAAGCCAGCATTGTAGAGAAACTGAAGCTCTCAAATGTAGGGATTTTTATATTAATTTGATGGTATTCTACTAGCAAGTTTTTGAAATCTTTGTTTGTGCTATTTCATTTGAATGACCTTTTAGTTTATTTCATATATCAGTTAAAGCAGTAACTGACCTGATTAAGTTCATACAAGGTTGAGTTTATTTTCGCAGCTGTTGGAATTGTTGCCATGGCCGAAGTGATGTTCATACAAGCAAAGGATACAAATGATACATATTATGAAACAAAAGAACTACTTTCCAGTGATGTCAAAATGATCCCAACAATATACAATCCTATTCCCACCTTCATAAATTAGATGGAGAGCTTCCTTCTGTACTCTACTTATTGAGATCAAGAAAGAATGCACTTGTTTTGCGTAAGATTGGTGGTCTAACACATTCTTTTACATTAAATGCTGTGAATTTTCATTTTAGACATTCATGAGAGCACCAATTCATTGCTCATTCCTTTCCTTCTGTTAATAGCCTGGCTAGACTGTTTCATTCATGTTCAAGTTATTTGCTGGATGATTTGCATGTTCCAGTTAGTTTTCTCAACCTGTCGTTGTTTCTGCCTAGAAGCAGGTAACATTACTTGCAAAAGAGACAAAGATATAGAGCCTCTGATGTTTGATTAATATCTATTTGGAAATCTAAAATCATATTGTTGTTCACTTTATTGAATTTTATTTTATACTCCTGGACTTCGATTCTTCTCTTTCTGACATTCATACAGTGAATTTGTCAGCCCCCATGCTTGAGATAGTCATGTGTATTGGGTGCAAATTGCCCTTCTTACGTGTTCTGTACTTCATTAGTTGGTTCGGACTTTTCCTTGTGATTCTTAACTCTATTGAGGTTTATATCTTAAGTGCTTAAGTTCTGTGTTTTGTTTTTTTCTTTTCCAAAATGTCATATGTTAACTCCTCTCAAGCTTCTTTAGTCCTTTCAGACCCTTTAAATGCGCTCAAATCATTCTGTGTTGGTAACTATATTAGGTTTAAGCTAATAAAAGAAACATGACCATGCAAATTTCTTGGTTTTCTTTTACATGGATTTCACTTATTTCTCTCTGTCTGCCACTAGCGTGAAAGTCTAGACAGTCCCTTTTTTCCCCCTTATAGTTTTGACAAAATATTCTGCCTGATTTTAGTGATTTCCAGTGATTCTTTAAAGCCATTTAAGGTTCTGATATCATGAATTCTCCATTTTCCATTTAGGTTATGAAAGCTCTTGTAGAAGCTGCAAAAGTTGTGTGATGATTGGAAATTCTTGGAATCTACTTTCATGAAAGCACAGAAACAATTGTGATCAATTCTGTAAAATTAGCAGTAGTAGATGGGAAAGATGACTCTGCTAATAAGGTATGCATACCTGCCTTTTTTATGGTATTATCTTCATCCTTCCTTTCTCCAAGGTTAATACTTAAATCCTATATTCATTTTCCACTAAAGCACAAAAAATTGTTGTAGAGAGACAAAGGAGGATTGATGGTGCTCAAAGGGCTCAAGACCTCTAGAGTGCTTGGATCATCTGGCCTTTTCCAGCCTCTATGCTTATGTTACTGGAAAATATAATGTTTGGGCGAGTCAGGTTCGTTTTGAATTGACATAGTTAGTTATCTTGATATTTTTCTAATTATTTAGCTAAATATTCTGCTGTGCTGATTTCTACTGCTTCAAACTTCATAGCTTTGTAGATGCAAGGTATAATGGTTATTTTTTGTGTGGTGGTGGTTGGGGGGGGGTTAGGAAAAGGGAAAAAAATCCTGATATATGATTAAAGGAAGCATCAAAACTCATACTAGTAGAATTATTTATGGTAATTATTAGATATAATCGGTTGAGTGATATTACTTTTTCCTAGGATTAAGCATATGGATGTTATTGCACTAGGGGGTTAGGAAAAGGGAAAAAATCCTGATATATGATTAAAGGAAGCATCAAAACTCATACTAGTAGAATTATTTATGGTAATTATTAGATATAATCGGTTGAGTGATATTACTTTTTCCTAGAACTAAGCATATGGATGTTATTGCACTACTGCAGTGTATTTTTGTGTCTTGGGAGAATGTTGCTGTAAAACCCCCTGTTTAAATATGAAATGATAACAAATATTTTCTGCATGGAATTATGAAACCAACATGAATATTAGGGCTATTGTATTTTTCTCTCTTTGGCATCTTAGATCCATTTTTATTCCTAGCTGTAGCTCAGTATTTAGGATGCTACTGATAGTGGATGAGCCCATTTCTTTTCACTCTCAATCTAAGCGTTACCAGTCTCTTTGAGCATGTATACATTGATTATTAGACATAATAAAGCTTTAATATTTATCCAAAAAGAAAAAAAATAAAGTTTTTCATGTATTGATCGGTACTCTAAGTTTACTTTCTTATATCTATAAAACTTGAGGGATCTATGAACACAAAGTCATTTGCTGTTTTTCACTGAACAGCCAAAGCTTATTATCCTGGAGTTATTTACACTTCAATTGATAATGAGATCTCACAAGTTTGCTAAATTAGCAAATTAGTTATACTGTAAAAGTCAATCACCTGTAAAAGGTCATGTCCCATAGTAATAGTGTCTACTTATTGATGCATCTGTTCTACGTGGTATGCTTTTACAAAGAACGCATTTGATCAACTAGAATCTCGACCATAGATTGCATTCCTGGAATGGCAATGCAATCAGAACTTACAACACATGCTCCCCGCCCCCACCATATCATTTCCTCGCATGCTTTCTAGAATTATGTTCAGATTTGGATTCATTGCATTTGCTGTGTAGTTGATCAGTGGTTGGTATTTAGGTATTGAACCCATCATGGAAAGCTTCAACAATTACTACGACAAGCCTAGCCTTTATCCAACATAAAGGGGTTGGTTGGCTGCATGGGTCCAACTAATTAAAGTAGGGCAGACAAGATGTCCAGCCTACAAACGCAAAAAAAAAGGGTAAGGGAAATGAAGAAAATAAAAATAAAAGAGAAAGAATCAGACCAAAACAAGGTGGGGGAGGGGAAGAAAAAGAGAGATAATAAGAGGATAGAGGAATGGGGTATTGGGTCCTAATCAGTTGATTGAACATTTTACTGTCTAAATTTCTACTAATATATCTTCAGACCTTGTAATGCAAGGTATGACTCTATGGTGTGCAAGTATGTCTAACTGTATAAAGGATGGTTTTCTTGTGCAATTGGTCTTGTAGGCTTGTAGCTAAGTCGGGCGACCTATTCCTTTAAAACTAATAGCTCAAATTAAACCGACCCATTGAGCAGGTGGGAAAAATGTTTTAACCACTGCATGAGAAATGTCTTTTTGGTGGGTGGGCATTTCTGCAAGGGTTAAGTTGCGGTATTGCAATCATCAAGTTGGGGGCTTGAAACATGGAAAGAACCACCCGCGAAGCAGGTGTGTGGCTACGTTATGTAGACATGTGCTGAAGTTGATGGGAGGACTTGTTCATTTGATGATACCATATGAATTGCTCTGAATATGTGAAGATATTGAAAATTTCCTAAGGGGACTAATGAAGGAAACCATGAAGCAAGAAATTTGAAAATGTTACTTTCAAGCACCTTATTAGTTACTCAAGGATGTGGAAAGGTTCTTTTTTTTATATGCTGCTGCTGATGATGTGGGTTGTCATGCCCTTTCCTTTAACCAAGATTGCTTTGTAGCTTTTGGTTATCAACTTTGGATTATAGGTATACATAGCTTGGGAATTCCTTGTAGATTGTAGGGTTTAAAATTCTAAACTTTCCATGTATTATAACTGAATGGATTGCATTAGATTTGTTGTGATTTTGTAAAGCTGTTTACAATTCTGATACATGAAATTTTTGTGTTCACTACCGTACTGAATTTTCCATCATGTTCATGAAAGCTCAATGGAGGAGCTTTGAAGTTTGTCTGATTATTAGAAATTCCAGGGAACTAATATCATGGAAGCACAAGATTAAGCCGTGCAAAATTAGAAGTACTAGAAGGAAAGATGGCCATACTGATGAGTTATGCATGCTGTTAGGTACCTGAATGAGGCTACTTAACAAGGTGGAATATCTCAAGAAGAAAAAAGGGACTTTAAATATAAGTTGAATAAGAAACAATACATACTACCAGCTGTAGGTGATTCCTACGGCTACCCAGAGCAATTGCTCTCACATAAACTTTCCCAATGCTCAAAACTTGTCTCTTCTACTCTTCCTTCCCCTATTTATAACAATTACGTTCCTACAGTATTAATTAACAGAATCATCCCATTCGAATAGGACTCTTCAAAAGTAACCTGAATGTAATATGACTCTAACCTGAATGTAATATGACTCTTCAATCTAATCCTAAAAAGTAACCTGAATACAATAGGACTCTTCAAATCTGCCAATCGTTTCCTTCCCTAGAATTTAGGGATTTGCTTTCCCTGTCGAGTGTAGACTCGTGATACTAGGGACCTATCACATGCCTAAATTTTGAGGTGCTTTATCTTTATCCTTTCTTCCTCCACTTGTAATGACAAGTTCTTATCTGTCTTTTTCTTGTGAAGCACAAAAAAATTAGTCAAGAAGCCGAGGAGGATTGACGGTGTTCTATGGGTTCTACCCCTTCTCTAGAGTGCTCGCATATTCTGGCCTTCTCCGGCCTTTAAGGTTATATTATCTGGATCATTTGATAATTGTCAAGTTTGGTTAATTTTAGATTTAAAATAATTAGTTACTTTGATATTCTGAGGTGTCTTAGTTTCTACTACAGTAATTTCATAATCTGTAGATGCAAGGATTATGCGAGTAAGTCTAACTGTACAATGGACAGTATACATTTGTGCCTGATGTTGCAATGTTATGTAATGTATTCCAAATTGACTCACTAAACAAGTGGAGAAAATCTTTTCCCAAATACACTTAAAATGCCGTCTTAGCTTGGTGCAAATAATTAAGTTGTGCTATTGCAATCGTCTGTTGTTGGATTGACACATGGATACAATCTCTCCAAGAAGCAGGTGCATGGCTGTGTACACATCTGCTTCAAAACCCTTTCTTTTTTTCCTTTTTTTTTTTTTTTTTGGGGGGGGGGGGGGGAACTTGCGTTGATGATGTCATGTGATTCACCATTAAAGATATGAACTGTATACTAACATGATACTGAACAAAAAAAAAAAGTATGCTAACACGATACCCAAAATTTCGTTAGGGGACTGGAGAAGGCTACCATGAACAAGAGATATTTTAATCCATAGCTTCACACACCTTATTTGTCACTCAATGATGTGCAGAGAATGGTTTATGGATTCCTATTTGGGTTGAAGATGATGTTATGGGATTTGATGTCCTTTCCTTTGATCAGGATTCCTTTGTAGGTTCAAGAACTTGCAATAAATCTACGTTTGATTATAGGGTTTAAACCTTCGAGGCTTGGAAAAATTATAGGGTTTTAAGATTTTAAGTTTTCCACAAATTATCAGTGAATTTATACTGCTGAATTTTCTTGTGATTCTTTACAGCTGTTTAGTTTCGAATTTCATGAATATCTGTTGATCACTTAAGGTTATGTGCCATTGAAAACTTGTTTTAGGAGTTACAAACGTTGCATGATGATTGAGAATCCCAGGATACTACTATTGTACAAGTACATGACAAATTGCGGCTAACCTGTTCAAAATTAGCAGTCCTAGAAGGAAGGTAGTAAGATGAGCAAAGCTGTATGTTTCTTTTATTTTTTAATGAATGTATAAATTCATTAGCAATGCCCTGAAGGGGGAAAAACAAAGCAAAGAGGGTTAAGGTGGGGGATTACAACTGACTAGGTAGCAAGAGAGAGGAGTCTAGATCCCAGGGCCACAAATGGAAGCAAAGCTGTTTTTGGTGTGCCCGTATCCTTTCTTTCTCTACTCGTCATGATAGATTCCTATCTTTCTTTTTCAATGAGGCCCAAAAATCAATTGAAGGAAATTAGAGGAGGATTAATTGTGCTCAAAGGACTCTACACTTTCTCCGGTTGTTTGCTTAATATTTCCTTCTTCAGCCCCTGAGGTCATATTATTTCGATATTTGACGGTTTGGTGAGCCAGGTTCATTTGTGATTTGAAATAATTTCATTTGCTTGGATGTTCTGCTGTCCTAGTTTCTAGTACTGCAACTTCATAATTTGTAAAAGGCCAGGCAGAATGGTAGGGTTATAAAGTAAGTCTGTGGGATTGATCTTTTAAAAAAATTAGGTAACCTATTCAATTGAAACTAAGTGGTCATTAAGATTGAAACGGACACACTGAACTAGTGTTTTAGACAACTACGCATGAAATGCCTTTCTGGTGGTTGAGCCTTTTGTGATATGGTTAAGTTGTGCTATTGCAATCATCAGGTTGGGGGTTTGGAACATGGGAACAGGCTCTTCATGAATCAGGTTCAAAGCTGTACAGACATTGCTACGGTGGTTAGGAGGTCTTGTATCATTAGGTGATGCCATATGAATGTCTAGAAACCGGTGAAATGTGTATGGTCGAACCAATATAAAAATTTTCAGGAGGGCACTAGGGCTGGCTAGCAGGAGAAAAAAAAATCCTTGAAGTTTATGGAATGTTAAATTTTTAAACATTTCACAAACTATTAATGGATCAAGTTGGCATGAATGGTTTGTATTTTTTTGTGATGCTGAAGTCCTTAGCAAAATCCTTGAAACTGTCTTATTTGCAGCTGCTGACATTGTTTCCATGGATAATATGATGTTCACAAAAGCAAAGGATGCACAGGCTACTAGTTAGGTAACAAAATAGCCAATTTCTGGTGCTTAAAAGAATGTAACCAGTGATTTACAATCTTGCCTTTAGAACCTGCATGCAGAGCTTTTCGTACTTCATTTATTGACTTCTAGAATGGTTGTCTTTTTTTGCATAAGATGGGTGTTCTAGTTCATTATTTTACTTTCGAATGCCTTATGTATTTTCGAGCATTTTCATAAGCTCCAATTCGCTTCTCAAATATTACTTTCCTTCTGTTTGTAACTTGGTTTAGACATTACAGTACATTTACTGATGTTCAGGTCTTCTTGCTGGATGATATATATGTTCCGAAGAGTACCATCAACCTCTTCTTTTTTCTAACTTGAAGCAGCTAAATAGAACATGTAAATGAGAAAAATAGGATGTTCTTCAAAGGCTTAATTATATATGTATTTGGGAACCTAAGATATTACTATCTATTTGGAAGCCTAAGACCTTGTTTATTTTTATAAATCTTCCATGGCCAATGTAGAGAACTCTGAGGTTCCACAGTCTCATAACTGTATTTCTTGAATGATTAGCAGAATACTGGTAAAATGACTTATCCCTCCCCCTCTCCTGTCAATGCTTAATAGTTATCACAAAGGTGTCTTCTTGTCATAATTGTTGCTTCTGGGCTACATTTGGGTTTTTTGTTGCTAATTTTGGTTCTTTCCTGTTATTGGGTGGCTTTATAGGTTACTAGCTCTATGTTGCTCTTTGGAGAGCTTGCGCAATCACTTATCACTCTTCTTGATCCCTCTGGAGGATGAGATGGTTTTCTATATCATGCAAGGTCACATGGAGCAAATAAGTTGTTTTCTTTTTCTTTTGATGATTAAATAACTATCATTAAAGAGCCCCAAAGGGAAGAAAGAATGTATAGAGGGAAAGAGGGGGGTGGGGGGACAAAAGTCAACTGCCTTCAAGAGGGAGGCTGGAGAGCAGAACTCAAACCCCAGGTAACAACAATGAGCTTGTTCCTTGGAGTATCCATAACAGGAGGTGGGGAACTAACTGAAGCCTTGCAATGCTTTTGTTTTCTTATCCAGCTATCCAGCTTCACCTATTGATTGATCATCGTGAGGGCTTTTATTTTTACATATTATTCTTTGTTTCTTTATTCTTGTCCAAAATCCTGATATTCTTTCTTGGGTAATCGACTTGGAGCATGCATTTGTTTCATCTTCAGGAAAAGGGAGGCTTTCAACTTTCTATTCACTCGTGGGGTCCGGGCGGTCCGGAGGGGACCACCATGGCTCCTCTCTTCTCGAGAATCCATACATCCCTTATCAGTGTATGGACAGCTATCTCTCGAGCACAGATTTAGGTTCGGCCTCAATGGGAAAAAGGAGCACCTAACAACGCATCTTCAACAACCGCCGCTTTGGGGTAGGGCGACGAAAGGCTACTTCAATGACGGAAAGAGCCGGAAACTCGAGAGGGTCGCCTTTGCCTCGAGAACGCCTGCCGCGAGAATTCACAGTTCGTTCATTTACCAAGCACTAGTTCGTACCTTAGCAAGCAAGCTGCCGCGACTTCAGGTTCGCAAGCACCTCAAAACAGATCAAGCAGGAGTTTCAGTCGAATCACTCTACTTGTGCCGCCGATCTATTGATTCCATTCATTGCCAAAAACAAGGTGGCTTGCGGCGCTTTCAAGCCACACTGGAAGGGAGGGATAAAAACCTCTCTTAAGGCTATATAGGGTTGGTTGGGTCTTTGACTTTGACCGCCGCAGCGGTAGCGAAAGAATCCTACGCAATCCTAGAGCTTTCTATTTTTTTTATTTTTTTTATTTTTATTTTTTATATAAATAGAATCGCGTGGAAAGGAGCGAAGCCTCTTTCGCACTTTCTATGTAGATCGCGTATACAGGGGATGCTGTACATGATCCTTTGATCAAGATTCCGTTACCGATTCTATTTTTGCTTTTTTTCTATTCTATTTTTAGCTCCGTTTGTTTGATTGATTCTTTGGGCGGTAAGTCAAGAGCCGATCTCCAAGGCAACTGATTCTGGAAATAAGGAAGAAGTCGTCAAGAGGAGAGGTGTAGCCGATGAGCAAGAGGATGAGTAAGCTAACATAACTGCAGGGGGATGATGAACACAACTATCTCGATGATGTATCTCAGCTGCTTCATTCTATTGAAGCTTGGGTAATTGATGATCGATGGATCGGGTAGACGACCCAGCAGAAACATGGATTCTACCCGAGTATTACCCCCGTTCATTCTCCATATCGGCCGGGACTCCTAAAGCAAATAAGCCCCCCGATCGAAGATGAAAGCCAATGCGGACAGCAAAGGCCATTCTCGATATCAGCAAGATGAACGCCTCTCGTGCCACCGCATTCTCTTGTGCGCACCTCGGACTCCGGATCCCACGTCCCCGATCTTGGGTTTAGCCCACGTCCCGCTTCCCCCTCCAAAAGAAAAGAATCGGTCATTCGGGATAAGTTCCCCAACGCCCCCGGAGGTTTCCCCAAACCAATGTTTAGGGATTCCCCAAACATTGGTAACGTAACCAGGCAGTGACGAAACATGAATGAGACGCTTAAGTGCTCAACTCACAGGGACTAGATAGGGAACTCGTCACCTTAGGTGCGTGACGTGGCTCCACATGCCTAAACTCGTGTGGATGTCTCCCCAACATTGGATGAGGCTCTCCTCTCCACGTGTGATCCACGAGACCATCCCATCTCATCCTATCAGCACGCATTCCATCAATTCCAAGATTCAAGACAAGAAGTAGAATCAAGATCTTGATCTTGAATCATATTACTCGCGAGTCTTTCTTGTTTGTACCGATTCTTTAAGGATCTTGGGATAAAGATTAACACCTGACTCATTGTACTCATGACCCAGCAACTAATTTGATAAAGAGCACTATTCTTCTTACGAGTAGAGAGTTTACAAAGTGGCCCGGACAAGTGGGCACGAGTACTAAGAGGGGGAGCCCCTAAAAGAGGAAAGCCTTTATAATATAAGGGGGGGGGGGGGGCGGCCCCAACAAAACGCGCCCGCGCCCCCCCCAAAAACCGCCCGGCGTCACATGCTTGGTGGGGCCCACATCATGGACGTTTAACTAGGGCACGTGACAGTTCCTTCCTTTATCAACCTGTTTATAACTACTAAAACAAAATGCTAAACTAAACATTCTCAAGAACAAACAAACAACCTGTTTGATAGTTTGACTCATAACATATGTACACAGTCTAAAGTCATGTTAGGTTTACATTTAACATTTCCACAGTGTCTAGTGAAATACATACAGTCTCAAAGAAATATATACATTCACAGTTCAGCCAAACTAACATCAGTTACAACAAAAAGAAAGGAAAAGTTTTCCATCTTCTACTTTAAAATGCACTATCAAGTGGCAGCACCTTTGCCCTTGTCATATACCTGTGGACCTGTCAACATTTTCAATAATGAGCTTTGCGGCCCAGTAAGCAATATAGACAACCATGTAATTAAGTCAGGCAGTTCATCATGCATCAATAATCACATAAGAATCATATAACATCATACACTCCAATTTTTCCTTTCGTTTGTTTTTCTTTTTCCTTTATCCTTTTCCTGTTCCTTTTTCCTTTTCTTTTCTTTTCATTTCTGTTATCTGACATTATAGTCTTGAGCCTAGACAAATCCAGAGGATGCACATTTCTCTTCACCACCAAAGTGGCTTCTGTCCCTTCACCACCGAAGTGGCTTCGTCCCTTCACCACCGAAGTGGCTTCAATCTCTTCACCACCGAAGTGGCTTCTAGGCACAAGGCCTTGTACACCTCGTGATTTGCCATCGGCACAGACTCATTCTTTTCACTTTTCAGTCTTGCTTCATGCCCTCCCATTTGGGTACATTTAAGCACCAGGACTTACAGAAGCCATTACATTTTCTTTTCTTTTTCTTTTACTCTTTTCATATTCAATTCATCATTGCATTACCATGCTCTGTCTATCTCAATGTATCCTTTCATTTCAATCATCATTCAGTCTCATCTGAACACAGTTCATGCAATTCAATCATTTAAATATGAGAGCATGTTAATTATACATTTAACAAGCATGAACATCATTTCAAATTCATGATTAACATTTCAAGAATACTATCAGCATTCTAATTCAAGCAGTTCAATCAAGTCATTAAGCTGTCATCCAATTCCATACATTTTTGTTCAATACACAAAGACATATATCATGTACTTTCCATAATTTGCATCGACAAATAAACAAAATAGATTTCATGTCATCATGTGAATGTTACATATCTATTAAATGAAATCACCTACTTAACATACATAGGTTGGTGAATATCACTTACCAGTCCCTGTTCCATGTGTGTGTGTTTTGACCCTGGTTCCGTTAAAATCCGTTCTTGCTCTTGTACCTCAAGTAACTACTGTCTATTTTGAATATGCGGGAACCAACGGGAGTTTTCTTTTTTCTTCCTTTTTTGTTTTTTCTCTCTCCTACTTTCTCTCTCCTCTTTCTCTCTCCTCCCCACGATCTTCCTCTTCTCTCTCCTCTTCCTTTAATGGCTGCCCTCTTCTCTTTGATTTTTCACTTTTCTCTTTCCACTTCTCCCCTCCACTCGTTCTCTCTCTTACCTTAATTCCTCTTCTACACGGAAATCTGAAATCTAAAATCTCCTCTGTTCCTCAACTCACCTCTTCCAACTCTACTCTCTCTCTCCTTTAATGACCTCCACCCACTTTCTCTTTCTCTCTGATTTCTCTCCTCTGCATTAATTATTCACTTCCACTCCTTCTCTCTCCTCTTGCTCACTTCTTCACTTCTCCACTTCTCCACTCCTCCTCTATGTTTATAATTCTCTCTTCTCTAGCTTTAATGGCTTCTTCTCTCTCTTAATCTTTCTTCTTCTTCTATTTGTCTTCTCTCCCCACGTTCCCCTTCTTCTCTCACTTGCTACACTCTTTAATGCCCTCTGTACTTGTCTTTCTCTTTTCTTCCATTTCTCTCACTGTTGTTATGTCTCACGCACAAAGGTAATCAGATAATATGTTTTTCATCTTAATCTCCCTTTTAACACCTCCTCCTTCTCATTTCTTTAAATTCTACCACGTAACTAGGAGGTGGGGTAAAGATATCACCTCCTCCCTCCCTATCTCTCCTTAATCGGTTAAGAATTATATATTGTAGATATATAGATATAACGTATATATAATCTATATATTTAATTAAATGATCAATGGGCTTTGTTATGGGCTTGTGGGCCTGTGTTATTATCTTATGCAGGGCCCACTTTGGGGTGTGAATATTAATACCTCCGGGTCCAGAAAATTATCCTGATCATTTCCCCGTTTTCAGTTCGGTCTAATTCCACTGTTGTGGGACCCACAAGTGATGTCTGACCTTGACCAAATATCAATTGGAATCTAGCCTCAATTAAACTATCCACTACACTCAGATCATTTGATTAAACCAATCATCGGATCCTTTAATAATCTTAAAGACTAACACAGTCACACACAATAATAAAATAACGATATAAAAATATACGGGGCATGCGGGGCATCACATTCTCCCCTCCTTAAAATAAATTTCGTCCTCGAAATTCGCATACCTGATCAATTGAAAAGTTGGGGATATCGAGTCTTTATATCGGATTCAAGCTCCCATGAGGCTTCTTGACCCGAGTGATTGTTCCACAACACTTTCACTAGTGGTGCCACCCTGTTTCTCAATTTCTTCTCTTTTTGTTGTAATATCTCAATTGACTTTTCTTCATAGGAAAGATTTTCTTTCAACTCCAATGGTTCGTATTGTAACACATGAGCAGGGTCTGATATATACTTTTTCAACATAGAAACATGAAACACATCATATATACTGGATAAATCTGGAGGTAAATCTAGGATCACGATCTGACACAATAGAATTGGGTAGTCCACGTAACCTCACAATCTCTTTCACATAAAGTTTAGTCAGCTTATCTAGGGAGAAATCAATCTGGATGGGTAGAAAATGGGATGACTTTGTCAGTTTATCCACAATTACCCAAATTGCATTATAACATTGCGGAGTCCTTGGTAATATGCTCCCACTTCCACTCATGTATATCTAGGGGCTGTAACAAACCTGAGGGTCGTTCGTGTTTTTTTCCTTTACCAATTGACAAGTCATGCACTTCTCTACATACTCTGCTATCTCCCTCTTCATATTATTCCACCAGAAATTCTCTTTCAAGTCTTGATACATCTTTGTCCCACCAGGGTGCACTGAATATGGGCTGTTATGTATTTCCCTCATCAGTTCATGTTTCAACTCTTCATCCTGAGGCACACACAACCTTGATTTATATCTAATGATTCCAGCTAAATCAACATTAAAATCTGTCAACTTTTCCTCCTTCATTCTTCCCTTAACCTTCTGTAGAAAAGTATCATCTTTTTGTTTTTCTTTAATCTGATCAAGAATGGAAGGTTTTACAGTCAAGCTTGCAACTAATGCTGTAACTTTACCTCCAAGTATAACCTCAATTTCCATCTTCCTTGCATCTTCTATAAGATGAGGCTGACTCGTTAGTAGAGCTGTAGAGTGTCCGTGTGACTTCCTACTTAAAGCATCAGCCACCACATTTGCCTTACCAGGACGGTAGTTAATATTGTAATCATAATCTTTCAATAATTCCAACCATCTTCTTTGTCTCAGGTTCAATTCTTTTTGGGTGAAGATGTACTTGAGACTCTTGTGGTCAGTGTATATCTCACATTTTTCTCCATATAAGTAGTGTCTCCATATCTTTAATGCAAAGATAACTGCTGCCAACTCCAGATCATGAGTTGGGTAATTTTGTTCATGGGGTTTCAATTGTCTTGATGCATATGCGATGACCTTTCCATGTTGCATAAATACACAACCCAATCCATTTCTTGATGCATCACTATATACAACAAATCCTCCAATTCCAGATGGTAAACTTAAGACAGGTGCAGTTATCAATCTATGATTTAATTCTTGAAAACTCTGCTCACAATCATCTATCCAAGAAAATCTAACTTCTTTTCTAGTGAGTCAAGTCAATGGCATTGCAATTTTAGAGAATCTTTCAATGAGTATTCTATAGTAACTAGCTAATCCCAGAAAACTTCATTATTATTATTATTATTATTTTTTCAATCACATTAGTTGGTCTAGCCCAATCAATTACAACTTGGACTTTGCTGGGACCTACCATAATACCTTCAGTAAAGATCATATGTCCTAAGAACACAACCTTGTCAAGCCAAAATTCACACTTTTTAAACTTAGCATAAAGCATTTCATTTCTTAGGGTTTACGAAACGTCCCTCAAATGCTCCTCATGTTCTTCTTTACTCTTTGAGTATATCAATATGTATCAATAAAGACAATCGCATCCTGATCCAGGACATTACGGAACACTCTATGCATTAAATCCATAAAGGCTACTAGTGCATTAGTCAATCCAAAAGGCATAACAAGAAACTCATAATGTCCATATCTAGTCCTGAAAGCAGTCTTTGGCACATCTTCTTCCTCTATCCTCAATTGGTGATAACCTAAACTCAAGTCAATCTTAGAGAATACCCTATAGTCAATGCACATTCTCAATGTCTCATCATTTTTCTTAACAAATAGCGGGGCTTGCGTTGCTTGGGGGTAACTTTGGGGCGTATGAATCCTTATCTAACAATTCTTGCAATTGTTCTTTCAATTCTTTCAGTTTCTTTTGGAGCCATTCTATATGGGGCTTTTGATATTGGAGCTGTACCAGAGATAAGTTTGATGGCAAATTTCACTTCTTTCTGATGGTAACCTTAATAAGTCTTCTGGATAGACATCAAGAAATTCTTTCACCATTGGTACTTCAAGTAAAGTCACCTCAATTACTTCTAAATCGTGCACATAAGCTAAATACCCTTGGCATCCCTGCCTGAGCAATCTCTTGGCTTGAATACCTAAGATAATTCTTGTTGGGGAAGACTTTATTTTCAATCTTGGGAATTGGATCACAGGTTCCCCTACAAGTCTTAGTATCACTATTTTCTCATAACATAAAACACTAGCATGATTTGCAACTAGCCAGTCCATTATTAGAATCGCATCAAAATCCTTCAAATTTAAATGACCTCTGGTCATCCCCTTTCTTTTCCTCTTTCTTTTGTCCTTCTGCCTTCTCAATACTTTCATATATTTGAGATCAATGCACCACATCAATATATGTTATCAATTAAAGAACACCCTAGCTCTCTGTGTATTAGACCTAAGCCCTCACTCAAACTGTCGAGCCTTCATTTTTTTTTAGTGCTAATCATATAAGGTACATATTCAGAGGGTTCCTCAAACTTCCTTTCATAATCAATAACTGACATGCATTCAGCTATCTTTATTAAAATACATAATTCAATTATATTGAAAATGTATACTATCAAATATACTTCTTTTCAAATCCTTTTAATTTCATTTTCCTTTTTCAGTTTTAGTCATAAGCCTAAGCGAATCATAGAGAATATACATCTATTTATACCACCGAAGTGGTTTCAATCTCAAGGCACAAAGCCATGTACATCTCATAGATTGTTGTTATTGGCTTAGACGCAGTCTTTCCACTTTACAGTCTAACCACAAGGGTTGTGCTCATGGAGTTGATTCTTTATATAAAGGTAAGGCCTTTTCCCACATGAGAAATCATTTGGGGGTCTCGGACCGGAGTTTGCGGGGGTATGTTGCCGGCAAACGTAGGCAACATAGCCCCGACGACTCCGCTTTCGAAGCGAGCCCATGATAGTGTCTCCGCGCGGCTGGAGCAGCTTGCCTGTCATTCGTGTTCAAAAATGACACGAAGGCTGGATATGAGTAGATGTTGGTCGAAACGTCTCTCATTCACAATGGAACAGAATGGTCTCGCTCGATGCGTCATTTGATTTGGTGTCACCATCGAGTTTCTGGAAACTTCGAAAGTCAAACCCTGTTCGAAATTCTCAACTTAACGCGCCCCCTCACTTCATCTACCGGAACCATGACCGGGCGGATCTCATGTATTGGCGCATTCAACCAGCTCATGATCCTTCAGGCTAATACAACATGGAGGCGAGGAGAGATGAAAGGACCACCTTCTCCCTGCTTGCTTGATCGGAATCGATTCTATGATTGAATAGCAGAAGTGCTACAACACTTAATAGTTGAAACTCGGAGAGACGGACAGAGAGGGGACTCTCTCATACCCGCTAACTCCTAGGATGAGAAGTAGGTCCCTTGTTTTTGGCGGGAATAGTTCCAGCCTTTGTTGCCCCTCGGTAGAGTGAGTCTACTTAGCGAACCGGGGACGCGGAGATCGATTGATCAATATGAATCCCGAGAGTGGATGGTTGACCGCCGCCCCCCTTGTCCTGGAGGCTCCTCGGCCGGGGAGGGGCTTGCTATCGTCACCTTTTCTCCCGTGTATGTGAAAAAGAGTGACGAACCCATTTTTTTCGGTCATAGGTTGGTCCAAAGAACGAGAGTCGGCTTCCTTAAGGGAGTTCTTCCTCGATGGCTCGGTGGTAGAGCGGTCGGCTGTTAACCGACCGGTCATAGGTTCAAATCCTACTTGGGGAGAATTTCTAGTTATCGCTTTTCTGACCTAGCGACCCCTGTCCTTCTCCTATCTTTCTAAACTAGCAGAATCGTGGGACATCAAAAGTGGGAAGTTTCTTGTTGTGTTCCAAACCGGCACAAGCTCTCGTATAGGTGAACTTGGTTCGTTCAATTCTTAGGGAGCGAAGAAAAGCCCTAACCTGCTTTATTATAAAAATAGGGGCAGCGAAGAAAGCCGGAGTGTAAGGTTCTTTTCAAGGGAACTAGCACCCTAAAGTCAGCTACTCTCGCTGGCAAACAGTAAACTAAATTGCCTGCCTTATGGGACTGGCAAGCTAAGTAAGTAAACTCACTTTCTAACAAGCAAGCCACGCTTCGCTTAGGCCCACTCCTCATTGGACCGACAACCCCGTTCACTGGCCTGCTCAATTGCCCTCTTCGAGTCAATCTAACGATTTCCTCGTTAGACCCCAAGATTAGCTTGCGTTGTTGGCCTTACAAGACAAGTTGTGGTTATAATAATTATTGTAGTAGAAGTCAGAATCGATTCCAGGTTGGGAACAGCAAGACCGATCCTCCGTAGTTGAAGCTGAATCGAGAACAGGGACCAACGTCTCAACGAAAGAGGTTAGATGTGGCAAATCTGCTGCCGTGGAATGCCCTCAAAGAAAGGGAATAAGTGAATCAAAGCAAGGAAATAAAGCTAGTCGAACCAGGGCTTCCTCTTGTGTGAAGGATTCGGAATAGCTTCCGGATGACATAGAAGGACGGTCTCATCTGTTGGGAGCCGGATGAGTAGGCTACGCGTAGTTATCCAAAACTGCCTAGGAAAGCCTTTCTTAATGGGCTTTCAATTCTCACTCTCTCATTCCTTGTTCAGGGCTAACTGACTTATTGAATGTCTCCTCTCCTCTCGCTGTCAGGTTTGGTTCTTGCAGGGTGTCACTGTTTATTATTAGACCTCTCTACTAGTGTAGGGCTTGCAATCGGTCTTTTAGCTCGTTCATCTAATTCTGCTGGTCTAGGAGACGCATCGAAATGGTACCAGCCGTACTTAATAATAGAAGGATTTGGCAGAAATATGTAGAATTGTCCCTCCTAAAAAGATTATTCCGGAATAAATGGGCAATAGTTAGGAGAGGTGCGCTGGCACAAAAGGGCATTGCACTTTCACGTTGCGCATCCAATATTGCTGAAGCGCGGAATAGCGCTGCTTGGCTGCAGCGCTCCTCCCATCCCCCGCTCCGGCCATCCACCTTCCGGTTGAGGCATTCCAACGGCTAAGGTGGGGGGAATCTTTGGCTCTATCGAACATACAGGGAATTGGAGGTAGTTTGGTATGGATTCAGGGTCTGAGGGTATTGTGTTGCCTAGACAAAGAGAGAAGTACTTTCTTTGATCTTTGCTTTAGAAGAAAAGATAGGAATTCTTTTGAATGAGAAACAAAGGAGATGCCTTTGACTGAAATTTCTAGCTGAAGTGGGTAGGTTGGATCTATGAGTCACAATGACCTAGGGTAGGTTTTTCCACTATAATAAATGATAGGAAGTCCTTCAATGGCAGATATACTCCTTATTTATATTTTGGCTCAGCAGGGGAAGTGTTTTTTTAAAGTGAATTTGAAGGCAATACATTGAGCAACCGTAGAGATTGTTTTCCAATATGTGTTTACTTCAAAATGTAAGCATTTTTAAAATATATTTTTGATCATCACTGTGTACTCTTCTTAAAGGTATTCCTCTATTGAGTTTTGAATAGGTATGCCCATAAAGAGAGGTTGTTGAGTATACTTACATAAATGTGCATGTAAACTTGTCATTATAATGTCTTAATAGATGGAGTACTCAAAAGGGCAGAGCTGTCAAATGGTAATTTTGTGAGTATCCTATTTCCAGGCGTCTGAAATCGTCTCAGCTATTTGAATTAACTTCTTTTTTTTTTAATACATTACTTGGAGCTGTTTACATCATTTCCATTGGCAATATGATGTTCAAAAACCGAAGGATGCGAACAAGTTATGTAACAAAAGAGCCTGTTTCTGGTTATAAAATGAATGAACCCAATGATATATGATTCACTTCCAGAACCTGAATGCAGAGAGCTTCCTTACATACTTCACTTCTTCTTTTTGTGTGGTTTAATCCTTATGTACTTATGAGTTAAAATATGGATGCATTTGCTTGGCATAGTCATAGTTCATTATTGTATTCTAATGCTAGGGATTTTTCCTTCCCTTTGTAGTAGCTTGGCATATAGATGATGCTAATCATGTTCAAGTTCATGCTGGATGATATGTATGTCCCAATGAAATTTGTGAACCTGTCCCTCCTTCTCAAAACAGCAAATGGAACGTTTAGAAGAGAAAAAGAAGTCCTTTGGATGGTAAATTAAATATCCATTTGGATGTCTAAAAACTATATACAGATGTAATCTTCCATGGCTAATGTAGAGAATTTCAAAGCATCGAAGGTTTAGTTGTGAAATCTCTCTAGTGATCAACATGATACATGTGTAATGACTAGTCATTTCTTCTCTCCATCCTTTACAGTTACCATACTCAGTTGTTTGGTGTAATACTTGTTGGTTCTGGCCTACACTTAGTTCATTTGTTGCTGATTTGCACTCCTCTCTACTTTCAGCAAGCTTTATTGCTGATGGGTTCTTTGCTGCTTTTTTGGGAGCTTGTGCAGCCACTCTCGTTGATGCATATCGTATACCTTGGAAGGGCAAGAGGGTTTTCCATTTCCTGCAAGTCACTGAGAGCAAGTAAGTGGTTCTTCTTTTCTGGCTTAAGCTTTTAATGGATCATCATGGGACCTTTCATTTTTGGCATTTCCTTGTCTGTTTAGTCTTTTCAAGAATACTGATGTTTCTTATGGAGCAGATGGCTCAAGACTACTGTTTTTTTTTTTTTTTTTGCCTCCTCAGGCACTGGGGGGGATAATAGGTTAAATCAGGGGATCAGGGCTTTCTTGATTTGGCTGGAAAAAAGAAGTTTGCCATTTAGTGTTGACTCTAGAACAAAAACATGTATCTCCTCTATCATGAGGAGTGAAGGGGAAATGATTGTCAGCTGACTGTCGTAACAGAAACCGGCAATTTGGATCTACAAAGCCACTATTTACTGGGTAGGCTCTTTGCACTGTGATAAATAACTGAAAGTCAATTGATATGTACTACCTATCCTTTTTTGGCTTAGAATTGAAGTGTTTTAAAAGTGAATTTGATGGTAATATTTTTGGGAACCTCCCTGATTGGCATCCAATAAGTATTGGCCATAACATGATTGGCATCAGTTTTGTGTTCCCCATCCCCTGGTGACTGACTCCCCCAGGAATAGGATAGTTGTTAGTTCCTGGAGTCTCACCTACTCCTTTAGGCCTCTGCTTGAAACGTTTTGTTTCCTCCCCCCCCCCTTGTATTCTTGGCGTCGTTGTCTTTAATGTATTTCTTTATTCATCCAAAAAAAAAAAAGTATTGGCGGTAACCATTCCATTATTTATTATTTCAACAATATCTCTAGTCATCATAGTTTAACCTTTCTATTGATTACTGAATTGAAAATACCCCATAAAGGGAGGTCAGTAAGTGTGTGCGCGCACACATTCAAACCCATTATTTATAATATCTTTAATTATTTCAGTGTGATTATTAAGAGTAAATGGACATTCTAGTAAAGACAGTTATGGCATTGGAAGATTCAAGAGGTATATACATATTTGATTGGCAATAGGTATTTAATTATTTCGTTTTTTTCAGGCTTTGATGGCTTTGAAAGCTCACTCAAATATAGGGATTTTAATATTAATTTGATGGTATTCTATCAGCAAGTTTTTGAAATCTTTGTTTGTGCTATTTCATTTGAATGACCTTTTAGTTTATTTCATATATCAGTTAAAGCAGTAACTGACCTGATTAAGTTCAGACAAGGTTGAGTTTGTTTTTGCAGCTGTTGGAATTGTTCCCATGGCCGAAGTGATGTTCATACAAGCAAAGGATACAAATGATACATATTATGAAACAAAAGAACTGCTTTCCAGTGATGTCAAAATGATCCCAACAATATACAATCCTATTCCCACCTTCATAAATTAGATGGAGAGCTTCCTTCTGTACTCTACTTATTGAGATCAAGAAAGAATGCACTTGTTTTGCGTAAGATTGGTGGTCTAACACATTCTTTTACATTAAATGCTGTGGAGTTTCATTTTATACATTCATGAAAGCATCAATTCATTGCTCATTCCTTTCCTTCTGTTAGTAGCTTGGCTAGACTGTTTCATTCATGTTCAAGTTATTGCTGGATGATTTGCATGTTCCAGTTAGTTTTCTCAACCTGTCGTTGTTTCTGCCTAGAAGCAGGTAACATTACTTGCAAAAGAGACAAAGATATAGAACCTCTGATGTTTGATTAAATATCTATTTGGTAGTCTAAAATCGTATTGTTGTTCACTTTATTGAATTATATTTTTTTACTCCTGGACTTCGATTCTTCTCTTTCTGACATTCATACAGTGAATTTGTCAGCCCCCATGCTTGAGATAGTCATGTGCATTGGGTGCAAATTGCCCTTCTTATGTGTTCTGTACTTCATTAGTTGGTTCGGACTTTTCCTTGTGATTCTTAACTCTATTGAGGTTTATATCTTAAGTGCTTAAGTTCTGTGTTTTGTTTTTTTTCTTTTCCAAAATGTCATATTTTTACTCCTCTCAAGCTTCTTTAGTCCTTTCAGACCTTTAAATGCACCCAAATCATTCTGTGTTGGTGACTAATATTAGGTTTAAGCTGATAAAAGAATCATGACCATGCAAATTTCTTGGTTTTCTTTTACATGGATTTCACTTATTTTCTCTTTGTCTGCCACTAGAGAGAAAGCCTAGACAATCCCTTTTTTTTTCCCCTTATGGTTTTTGAGAAAATATTCTGCCTGATTTTAGTAATTTCCAGTGATTCTTTAAAGCCATTTTTTCCATTAAGGTTATGAAAGCTCTTGTAGAAGCTGCAAAAGTTGTGTGATGATTGGAAATTCTTGGTATCTACTATCATGAAAGCACAAAAACAATTGTGGTCAATTCTGTAAAATTAGCAGTAGTAGAAGGGAAAGATGACTCTGCTAATAAGGTATGCATACCTGCCTTTTTTATGGTATTATCTTCATCCTTCCTTTCTCCAAGGTTAATACTTAATCCTATCTTCATTTTCCACTAAAGCACAAAAAATTGTTGTAGAGAGACAAAGGAGGATTGATGGTGCTCAAAGGGCTCAAGACCTCTAGAGTGCTTGGATCATCTGGCCTTTTCCAGCCTCTATGCTTATGTTACTGGAAAATATAATGTTTGGGCGATTCAGGTTTGTTTTGAATTGACATAATTAGTTATCTTGATATTTTTCTAATTATTTAGCTAAATATTCTGCTGTGCTGATTTCTACTGCTTCAAACTTCATAGCTTTGTAGATGCAAGGTATAATGGTTTTTTTTTTTGTGGTTTGGGGGGGGGGGGGTGAGGAAAAAGAAAAAAATCCTGATATATGATTAAAGGAAGCATCAAATCTCATACTAGTAGAAATTATTTCTGGTGATTATTAGATATAATCAGTTGAGTGGTATTACTTTTTCCTAGAATTAAGCATATGGATGTTATTGCACTACTGCAGTGTATTTTTGTGTCTTGGGTATAATCTAGCTTTCTGTGTCTTGGGAGAATGTTGCTGTAAAACCCCCCGTTGAAATATGAAATGATAACAAATATTTTCTGCATGGAATTATGAAACCAACATGAATATTAGGGCTATTGTATTTTTCTCTCTTTGGCATCTTAGATCCATTTTTATTCCTAGCTGTAGCTCAGTATTTAGGATGCTACTGATAGTGGATGAGCCCATTTCTTTTCACTCTCAATCTAAGCGTTACCAGTCTCTTTGAGCATGTATACATATGATTATTAGACATAATAAAGCTTTTAAGATTTTATCCAAAAAGAAAGAAAGAAAGTTTTTCATGTATTGATTGGTACTCTTAAGTTTACTTTCTTATATCTATAAAACTTGAGGGATCTATGAACACAAAGTCATTTGCTGTTTTCACCGAACAGCCAAAGCTTATTATCCTGGAGTTATTTACACTTCAATTGATAATGACATCTCACAACTTTGCTAAATTAGCAAATTAGTTATACTGTAAAAGTCAATCACCTGTAAAAGGTCATGTCCCGTATTAATAGTGTCTACTTATTGATGGATCTGTTCTACGTGGTATGCTTTTACAAAGAACGCATTTGATCAACTAGAATCTCGACCATAGATTGCATTCCTGGAATGGCAATGCAATCAGAACTTACAACACATGCTCCCCCCCACATATCATTTCCTTGCACGCTTTCTAGAATTATGTTCAGATTTGAATTCATTGTATTTGCTGTGTAGTTGGATCAGTTGTTGGTATTTAGGTTTCGAACTCATCATGGAAAGCTTCAACAATTACTACGACAAACCTAGCCTTTATTCAACATAAAGGGGTTCGTTGGCTGCATGGGTCCAACTAATTAAAGTAGGGCAGACAAGATGTCCAGCATACAAACGCAAAAAAGGGTAAGGGAAATGAAGAACAAAAATAAAAATAAAAGAGAAAGAATGAGTTTCAGAGACCAAAACAAGGTGGGAGGGGAAGAAAATGAGAGATATTAAGAGGATAGAGGAACCGCCTAGCATATTCAGAAACAAACAGGGGAAGAGAGTTTTCTTCATATATAAATGTGGGACCTTAGCCGAGGTGTGCTTATCCATGCTTAAACCTGTAGCCATGCCTTTGCCATTCCTTGTATCTATTTATGCTGCTTATAACAATCAGGTTGTCAAATATGGTTCTATTTGGTAATTAGACAATGATGTATGTGTCAAAAAGTAAAATTTTACATGCATTGTTTTGGGATAGAATTTTATGAATTATATAAAATTTCAAAAAGTTTACGAGTCTTAGGGGAACGTTGATACAAAACTATATTTTTCTTTTTTTGTTAAGAACACAAAATTATTTCTCTGCAAGGTAAATCACACTTCTTAGCAGTTCATTAAAAGGCAGTAACAGTGATAAATGTATCCTGGAGATTACAAATGAATCATTATGGGGTAAAATTGAGAATCACTTTAAACTGTGATTTGGTTTCCTATATTTTTCCACCTTTGGTGTATATACACACTGTACACTGATGGAACTTTCCACAAGGGTAGCCTCAGCAAGGATTCAAAACTTCGTGAATAGGGGACGGGAATTGATCGAAAGGTAGCCTACTTGTTTCATTTCAAGATTTCTGGCATTCTGAATCTAACTATTCTTGCCAAGATTCCACCCAGTTTTAGCCGTTTCAAGCTCATTCTAGGGTTAACAATTGGACCTTAGAACTTGGTTTTACACACTCGTCCTCAAGAACTATCACTGTCCGACTCGCTAGAAGATGAGTTGCTTGAGCTTGATTTTTCTGATAAGAAACGCGACGGCAAATTTGGGAACCTCACTGGAGCGCTTTTCGGTGGAGCTAAACCCACAGTCGCCATCTTCTTCTTCTGCCGATTCCGAGCGATGTCAGCGCAAGCTCGGTCCACCATATCCAAGAAATCTTTAACTATCTCAAATATCTCAAGTGGAGGAGCCCCTTCGGCCTTCAAGGGCCCTGATTGGTAAAACTGTGTTGTTCTCTTCACCAGCTCCATCACCCTGATTTGCTCCTCTTCCACAAGCTTGAGCTCATCTTCCGCCGTCTCTAAGAAACTTTTCATCTCGATTACAAACCCACTGCCATCCTGCAGGTTAAACTGTCTCAAAAACTCCCTAAATTCAACCACGCGGGCTCTGAGAGATGGGCATGCTTTGGCGAAGCCATCGTAGTCTATTTTGGCTGAATTCTTCACATTTAAGAACTCAACACTGAGACCTCCGACCACCGGTGACCCTAGCTTTATATACTCCTCCTCTCTTTCTTCTTTCGCCGCGACAGACTGGGAGCTTAAGCCACTGTCAGCACGGATAATTTTGCTTCGGCTGTTACTTCTATTAAAGCTTTGATTGCGGTTGATCACACGGCGTTTTCCTTCCGCTCGTATCACTTCTGCCACGACGAAGTGAAGAAGCGTAGTCGTTCCGTCAGTACTCTTGACATCGGAGAGCTTCCGCAGTGCCGTGAGATCGAATGCTTGTGCGTTGCCTCTGGCAGTTCCTGCGTTCATACGATTGCCTGCCTTGAGGATCGCTTCAAGGAGTTTCATGAAGAGCCCACGAGTTCTGAGTTCCGTGCAAGCCGATTCAAGTGCTTGTAGAGATTCTTTTAGTTGTAGGATATCATTATCGTAGGTCAACCTGAATAGCAGGGCATTTAGACGGGTGAAAGCAGAGGGTGTGGCTTTAAGGATTTGGAAGAGGAAGGATTCAGCAAATGCAAGTTTTGTAAGATTGCCATTGAATGCAAGAATCTCGGTTTCTTCTTCTTGGGTAGGTGCTATTTTAGTAAGTTTTTCAAGGGTGTCTGCATCAAGGCCTTGGCCCTCGAGGAGGGCATCGTGAATCTCTTCACGAGATATGGCAAGAGATTTAAGAACTATCGCTATATTCTGAGATCTGTGGGGTTCCAAGATGAAGATCTGAGCAGGGGAGGAGCTATCCATGTCCAGTGAGTCCCTTTTTCTTCCAAGGGGTTTCGGATTGCTTGCATTATAACTAAACAAGGATTCCATGCGATTCCCGTCGAATCTACAGGAAGGGGATAAAAAATCAATCCCTTCGGAAAATAAAAGCTTATAAGAAAGCGTAGAAATAAAGCTGTTTTATGGTTTACCTGAATGAACCTTTTTGTAGCATGCCCCACACCATGGAATGATCCGAATCCGTGTTCAACTTGTCCCAGTGCAAAGGCTTCAAGCGCTTCTCTGTCGATGTAAACTCTGACATGCTATTATGCGGAGTATGTCCAGGTTTCAATAAAGTTGAAGGATTCCTTGAATGAGGTGGTAGAGGCGGAGCCGACCGCGGAGGTGGCGGTGGATTTTTCTTTAATGGATGTACCGGAGGACGGGGTGGAGGTGGAGGTGGCGGTGCTTCCTCGTCGTGTTCTGCATCTCGTTGAGGACTTCTTCCACCAAGCAAGTGGGATTCTTGAATTGACCCAGATTTCCTTCGACCTCCGTGATAACGCATCTCTTCTCCCTCTTCGTCTTCATCTTCCCTTTCTCTATTATTCGCAGCTCTTGAGAAATTTCTATTTGATGATCGACCCTCATGCTTCCTCCAATAGACACCATCTAAACCATCCTCATCAACAATCTTGAGATTTCTATCCATACTGTTGAACCCGTTGTGAGGTAACATGGCTTGTTCCCGGTGAACAACCCTCCTTTCAACCCTGGTGCCATTACGTGCGTTACTACACTTCTGGACGAAAAAGAAGAATATAAAGGAAACAATGAGGGTGGTAGCAGCAGTAATTCCGACGGCCTCAACAATGATTCTATCATGAGCGGAAGAACTTGAAGAAGAGGTCACAGGATTACTGGGTTTTGGAATTCCACCTGGGTAGAATGTTTCGATGTTTTGAGGGGAATTCAAGTCGGAAGAAATTAAGAGTGGAAGCAGGGAGAGAATAATGAACGAGACTGAAGGAAGAAGACGTGGCTTCACCTTCGCAGCCATTGGAGCAGGAGAGGGATACAATTTACAGAAACAGAGGAGGATTAGTTGGATTTTCCATAAAATTAGGCAATGAAAATTTCAAACATGGAAGCACAGTGTGCCACAGTGGAGGTTCGTTCCGATTTTCATGCTCTCATCATAATCCTTGCCGCGCTTTTTTAACTTCTTTTCTTGTGCTGTGGTGTCTGAATGACACAAATACCCTCTTGACGAAAGTAATATGGGTTGCCAGAACAGGGACCGTTTGGGTAATTCAGTTGAAACTTTTGAAATGGGAGACAGGTGTTGGGGAGAAGTCAGTGAGTGCAGGTGGAGGTAATAACTCCGACTCCGAATATCTATCCGAACTCTTTGGGGAATCCATTAATTCCATATTCAAAACAATCGGTTTGAACCGGTCAAAAATAATCCTACAATCAGTGAAAATCCAGCTTAAAATTGAAATTGCTTTGAGTCATGCGCATTTACGTCAAATCTGAAATCTCATTTTAATCTGATGGCCCATGGTGTTTCGCTTAACGGTTCTACTCATTTAAAGCAAGGTCTGCTTAAACTAGGGGTGCAAGTTTGGCCCTGGTGGCCCTGACCCTCCCTGAGCTCGAATAGGGTTTGGGCTAAAGATTTTGGCCCTAAGGGCGGGTTAGGGACAAAATATTCTGGCCCTGAACTAGGGCCAAGGGTAGGCTTGGAATTACTCTCTAGCCCGTCCAGCTCGTCCTTGATTTTGGCCCTAATTTTGACCATGATCTCGACCCTAATTTTGGCCTTGATCTTGGTCCTGATTTTGTCCTTGATCTGGCTATGATTTTGACCTTGATCTGGCCCTGATTTTGACCTTGATCCTGGCCCTGATTCTGGCCTCTGATATTGGCCCTAATTTTGGCCTTAATTTAGGCCCATGATTTGGCCCTGATTTGAGTTTGGACCCTCCACCCATATGGAGAGTAATTAATTATAATCCACATTGGTGAATATTTGACAATTGTCAAATTTTAAAAACATGATTATGTTTTGTAAAAAATAAATTATATATTCATTACTAATGTAGTAAGCATCCACCTAATTTTGGCCCGATCTTGACCCTATTTTTGGCTCTAGTCTTAATGTTAATTTGACCCTGATCATGTATTAGATTTTTACTCTAATCTTCACGTTAACATTGATATAACTATAAGTCTTGACTTTGACCTTCAGTCATTTTGATCATATTAGACTATGAGTTCACTTTTTATATTATTTTTAAGATAATTTTTATTTTTCGTACTAATTCATTTTTAGTTCAAAAAAATCATTGATTTTTTTTTTTGGACTAAGGCGAGATAATATATTATAAATAATAAAAGCTAGTATATAAAGAATTAATATCTAACAAATCTAGACCCCAACTTCTCATCATGAATATTGACATTTTTCTTTTGCCTCCAATGTGATATTTTAGAAGAAGGGGGAAAAAATATTAAAAATAGATAGCTATGTTTGTAACTAAAATATAATTTTCTTTAAATACGAAAAAGGTTATATCAATACTAAATTATCGTTGATTTACTTGTTAACAAAGTTTTGAATTTTTTTTTTTTTTTTTTGAATAAGGATATCAATGGGAGGGGTTCAATTTCCATCACCAAAATAATGGGAGAGGTTTTCAATTTCCATAGCAATGAGAGACTTTCAAATATCAATATAGAATTATGGAGTATGAATTTATTATTACAAATTAGGCCATTTAGCTAACCCATATTCTCTTAATTACTAAGACTTGGTAGGTCATGACACAAAAAAAAAAAAAAAAAAAAAGAACACTTGGTAGGTAAGAAGGTGGAGGGAATACTGTCATTCAACCCCAATGGTTAAGAAAAGCAAGAAGGTGATGATAGTGAAATGGTTATATGGTCAAGAAAACAAAAGGAATGGAGATAATAATTAGATGGTTAGATGGGCACTTGAGCCTACTAGAGTTGGGAGAAAATGCACTTAGAATACCTAACATTGGGAATTTTTATGTTTTGGGTACCTCTGATTTCTTACACGATGTTATGGTAATGTTTTTGGAGAACAAAGGAAATCTCCACTGATTGCAAGCACCTTCTTCCATCTGTGTTTTGTTTAGAATCTTTTCCCCTAAAATTTGTGATGGCCTTTTTCTCTGTTGAATAAAAGGATCTTTTTGAGGAGGGAGGGGGTCATGGAGTTCAAGATTGATAGCGGGAGAGGAAAGGGTATATCATGTATAGATCATGAGTTTATTGTTTTTGCATTCATGTATTCTGGGTCTTTTTTGGTGAGGAATGTGTTTTCATTGTCCAGTAAGCATTTTTCTTGTGGTCTGGTTTCTTCCTCCCTCCCACGATTAAAGCGTGGGGAATTCTCTTCCATATATATATATATATATATATATATATATATATATATATATATATATATTATTAATTTTTTCAAAGCAAGAAGAACGCTGCTAATTTCCATGGTCCTTGCATCAACGTAGAGGCCTCATTGGCATTAGTGGGTGAAGTCTCTGATTACTATTTTGCAGCCTCATGGTCACAGCTTCTTCTATTTTTTTTATTTTTTTCTTTCTTTTTTTAATTAATGAAACATTGATTGTAATTTTTCTTCAGATGAAATTGTCTATTACCTTGAACTTAATATTACATTTTCATTAATTAAAATCAAAGTGGAAGAAGGGCAAACAGGATATATTGTCGTGTGAACTGTTTCGGTTGTTCAACCATATTGTTAGGCACTTAGGGCATTATGAAGTCCTGTTGTCATTGTTGTGAACATTTCTTTTTGGGTGGGTGGGTGGGGGGGTGGGGGGGGGGGGGGGGGGGGAGGGGGGAGAGTTATAGCTGTTGTCAACATTTTATAGTCAAAGGATGGGGTATTGGGTCCTAATTAGTTGGAAGAGTTGGTATAGTCAAATGATTAATTGTAAAGTGATAGGCATAGCTTGTTCATTTTGTAGAGTTATGTGATTTACAGTAGATCAAAGGGATTGAGAGGAAGAAGATGTAGAAGAGAGGAACAGAAAAATAGGGGAAAGAAGAGAGCGGTAGAATTAAGGTGAATCTCAGTAATTGTCATTGGAACTTCAATATTCCCCTAATCCCATGTGCTGATTCTTGATGCTTTATTTCTTTCGAAATATAACCTCTTAACGAGTTACCAGATCATCTCAACTTGTGTTGTATGGTTTATTAGTTCATTACGGTGTTTGGTAGAGGCTCAAACTAGTAGGTGCAGACTTGATGCAATTACAGTTGGAAAAACATAGGTTCATGTAGTCGCAATGTGTTTGGCATTTAGGAGACTGGCTTCTGAAAGGGAGTTCTTAAATCAGGTAGATGTTTAGGCAGTAATGGTTTCTACTCTTTCGAACTTGTTTCATATCATTTGGATAGTAGACGAAAAAGTAAAGGAGTTTTCTGTATAGTTGCGGGAAATCAAAGTAAAATGGGAGAGATTCAAAGTGTATTGACGACGTTACCATTGCTTCTGTTGTTTGATCTCTGCGAAACCATTCTTTTATTCAAATTGCCCTAGACATAGATGTCATTATGAGATTTGCCAGTGTCAGCTTGGATATAAATGAAAGTTTTATTATAGATGTATTCAAATTTGGGACCGGAGGTATCTAGTGTTGGGGGATGATGTACCTAAAATTTGGAATAGATTTAACGGTTAGATTGGCATCGATATAACCTCAAATTTTTTGGGTCTTCGGAACTCTGAAAATTCAATTAATTTCAAGAAAAATAGAAAAAGAGGTGATAGAAGGGGATTGATGTAGGTTGCCCATAATACCTGAATATAAGCCTTGAGGATGGAATATTTGGGAGAATGAAGGTTAATTCTGATCTTCAACTAGTCACTGGTGTGCAGGCTTGATTTCACTAAGAACCTTCCTAGAGGTTGGGACTTCAAAGTAATTGATAGAACCAGAACTCCTAATGCATGGATTTCCAAACAAATTAGCAGAACCAAAGTAAACACATACAAATTGCTTCAAGTGAATCTTGTTTTCATTCATTAATCAACTCTATCTCTAGTCTAATCAATGAATTTCTTTATATGTCTAAAGAGAAAGAGAAGGGTAAGCTTGGTTTCCGTGATTCTGCTGTCCACAACCATGCTCTGCTTAGCAAGACAGCTTATGCAATTCTAACTGACCCTGACTGCTGTCCTGAAGTCTGTTTATTTTCCAAACTAGGGATTTTGTAAAATCAGTTGGCTTTGTTCTACATTTCTAACATACATATGTACACAGTACAGTGATCAGGGCCTCCTGCCTATGGGTTGTCAACCACCACCGTCCAACTCGCGAGAAGGTGAGGCTCCCGGGCTTGATTTTTCCAGAGAGAAATGTTCCGGCAAGTTTTGGAATCTAACAGGAGCCCTTCTCGCTGGTGAAGCTGATCCCACATTTTCCATCTTCTGCAGATACCTTCCGATGTCAATGCAAGCGCGGTCTACCATATCCAAGAAGTCTTTAAGTATCCCAAATATCTCAAGGGGTGAAGCTCCTTCAGACTTAGAAGCCCCTGATTGATAAAACAGCTTTGTTCTCTTCAGAAGCAACAGCACCCTTGTCTGCTCTTCTTCCACGACTTCGATCTCTTTCTTAGCTACCTCTAAGAATCCTTTCATGTCTCTCACAAACCCACCTCGATCAATCATGCTGGGTTGCCCCAAGAACTGCGAAATCTCAGCCACCCGAGCGCTCAGAGTAGGGCATACCTGAGCAAAGCCATCATAGTCGATTCTGGCTGCCTTCTTCACATTTGAGAACTCAGCACCAAGTCCTCTGACCACCGGTAACCCTAGCTTTATATACTCAATTCTCCTTTGTTCGTTCTCTGCGGCAATCTTACCAAGGTCATGGTTGTGTTTCATTAGAAAGTGTTTCCCTTCGTACCGGGCTACCTCTTCAATTACAAAGTGAAGAAGTGTTATTTTTCCGTTGGTGCTTTTAACATCAGAGAGCTTCGGCAGTGCCCTGAGATTGAATGCCAGAGCATTGCCTCTGGAAGTTCCTGCATTCATAAGATTGCCAGTCTTGAGGATCGCTTCAAGAAGTTTCACGAATATCCCACGTTTTTTGAGCTCGTTGCAGGCCAATTCCAAGATATGTACAGATTCCTTGACTTGTTGGATTTCACGGTCGTAGTTCGACCTGAATAACAGAGCACCAAGGAGGGTGAAAGCATGGGGATCAGCTTCGAGAATACTGAAGAGGAAAGATTCAGCATCTGCAAGTTTTGTTCTGTCGCCATTAAATTCTAGAATTTTTGTTTCTTCTTCTTTGGAGGGGGCGACTTTGTGAAGTTTCTCGAGGTTTTCAGTGTCAAGGCCACGGCCCTCAAGCAGAGCATCTAAGATCTGTTGACGAGATATGGCAAGAGATCTGAGGACTATCGCAATGTTCTGAGATTTGCGGGGATCCAAAATGAAGATTCGATCAGACGATTCTCTGCTTCTTCCATGGGGTGGCGAATTGGTTGCAGCATTACTAAACAACGCTTCCATGAGATCACCATCGAGACTACCAAAGGGAATTAAAATACGATTCAGTGATTTTGATAAGATAAACTGGTTGTCATCAAATAATGGAATTGAAGGCTATTCAGAAAAATGTGAGTTTTACTTACCAGAATGAACCGTCGATGCTTAGCATGTCCCACACCATGGAATGAATATTAATGGGTTTCACCTTTTCCCAGTGGAAAGGCTTCAGCGGCGATTGTGCACCTTTTTTCACCTGAATTGGCGGTGGTGGTGGCGGAGGCGGATTTTTTGGTGGTGGTGGAGGCCCTGGAGGGGATGGTTTCTCGGCTTTAGCCATGACTTCCCAGTTCCAGATCAATCTCTTTGAGAACAATTCTGTCAACAGGGGAAGGTCTGTATGAATGATGCTAATAAAACAGATTTGGATTTCTGGGTTGACTAGTTAATCTTCTACCGCAGGTTCGTAATTATCATGATAGAGAAATCCTCATCATCATCCAATCATAATTGCTACACAAGATTGTCTTGGCATCTGGTGAAGGTATGATTCCTGATTTACCATACCAAAATCTTGTCTTCTTTGACTTTGCTCTGCTGCAATCTCTTCAACGAATATTAAATTTTGGTAACTAAGCTCGCCTCAACTCAACTTGGTTTAGTTCTTTAGCCGCCACCCCAAAATGATTTTATAAATAATATTTCTACATTTTTTACTTGAAGATCTAGGTCTAACTTGCGTGTGTAGCAATCCTGTTTCAGTTTTCTTATCCAAATTTAGTTGTCTCCAATTTTTTAAAACTGGGTGAATCGTTTATCTCATAAATTAGATTATAGCATGGATAACGTGGTTCCTTGGTTTGAATTCCATGTAATGTATAAACCATCCATTGATTAGATTATACTTCCTTTTACGCACAACTGTTTGTAGAGACCTCCTCCGAGAAATTTCCTTAGGAGAAAGCATTTTATGCATGCTTTTTTTAATTGTTTTTTATATATGTTTTTCGTGTACTTTCAAATTTGGAAGAAACGAAGATAAATCATCTCATTGGAAAAATCAAAACTTAAGATTATATTGGAAGTATTTCTTGGACAAAAAGATGTTGGAAGTATTGGGTATCCCTGTAAAATAAAAAGAGGATTTTTTGGCCCAAAAAATATAATAAATAAGAGATGACCATTCAAAATAAGGGTCTACATCTTTTATAATCCTCAACCCCTGCAAGTTCTTATAATTAGTATTTAAAATTGTAACCAGTGGAAATTAATTCTTTAATGTTCAGAATTTAAATTCAACTAAGAATTGAATCGAACAAATCTTTAAAGTAAGCTTCAAGAAAAGAAGAGAGGAGCAGCTCTGAAAAATCTTAGAAATTCATTTAAATTCTTGATTGGGTTTGAAAGTAAGTTTCTATTGGCTTCTTGTCTTGTATGACAACACATTCCTGCCTGCCTCTTCGGTATTGAGTGGGTAAGGACCATCTGCAAGAGCCACCGCTGGGTGGTTACGTAGGGTATTATAATGATGTGGTGGTGGAAATGGTCAATTGTTTGGCAATTATCAGTTTTTTATCCCCTCCGAAAAACTGGTGCACCGTATTGTCTTGTCCAAATCCTCATCCCGTCGGGGGAGCACAGACTACTCTCAGATGTCTTTCCAACCACACAAAAATGTGGTGCCCACAAATGAAAAACATTTTTTAAAAAAATTTAACTAACTTCAATTTTTCACCTGTGGGCCCCACGTGTTTGTGTGGTTGGGAAGCCATCGGGAGTAGTCTGTGCTCCCCCGATGGGGTGAGGATCCGGACTCCACGGTAGACATATAAACTGCACAAATTTGTTTTTTTCATTTTTGAGGTCTTATGCTTTATGCGCTTGCTGTCTCTGTTCTTTTAGAAAAAAATGTGAAAAAAAAGTTAAAGATGCCATGAAATCTCTGTTGCTTCCTGAAATACTGATGATGGTAAAGGAAGGTTCCTTCCTAGTAAGCACCTAGTGTATAAAATGCTTTTTATGAGTCTATTTGATGATCTTAAATTTTGGGTGCCAGTTGAGGTTTTACATGGTGTGCTAGATGTTTACATTAAAGCTAATTAATCTGTTTCGTGCATTTGTTGCTATCAAAATCACTCAAAGTTTGTCTTTAGAATGCTGAGGAAGTCGTTCTCAGTAATCAAGGCAAAGTTCTAAGACATATCTCTATATGAGCATTAGTAGTAACACATGTTGGGGGTGAGACTGAGTTTTTTTTCTTTTCTGGTTGGAAGTGAGACTGAATTTTAGGGTGTATAGCAAATGTATCTAATTTGAAATTCAGGAATCAGATCAAAGCGTTGTGTTCTTGTTACCCACTATTACTCTCTGCAGCATGTAGCAGACACTAAAACGGATACATCTCCACTCCCCTCCCCTCGGATGGATTGTCCTTTATAGAGAACCTGAACCATAAGGGGACAAAAAAGAAAGAGAAGGTCAAATTCCAATGTGATCTACTAGATTAATGAAACTGCTGTGCAGCAGATTTGGAGACTAATGGAGAACACAAAAACTCACAAGCCTAACCGTAATCAGATACATCATGGATCCAAAAGATCCCATGGTCTGGTCTCAATTGATACGCGTAAGTGCAATTCTAATTACTTGCACATAGACATCCAATGGCGGTTTTGCATTCGCACTTCTTCCATTCCAAGTTTGACTAACGTCCTCTGTTCCTTTGTGAGTTAAACGGGAAAAAGGTGCAGCACCTGGGTTTTTATTTATTTTTTTTGGGGGGTTTTTTTTTGGGGGGGGGGTGGGGGTTTGTTTTTTGTCGGGGGGGGGGGGGTCCCCCTCCTCTGGGGGGGTTCCTATCCTCCTCCTCTCTTTGGCGTTTTTTATTTACTTATTCATTCATTTTGTTAAGTCGGTGTTAGGATGATTTTTGGGAGGCTGGTGGCGAATGATTTTCCAAGAATCTGGAAAGTCTTCTGACGGGTGTTAGACCACAAAATATAGTCTAATTAATGATAATTTTTTATTATTTTTACTTGTTGATTCTACATAATTTATAGTTATAATCGTTAGGGGAGATGATCCACACCAAATATAAGTATAAGAGTGAGTAATTTGTGAATAATTTGACTAGTAGTGAAAGATTTTTCAACGGTTGAAAGTAGAAATAATATATGAAAAAAAAAAAAAAAAAAAAAAATTTTTTTTTTTTTTTTTTAAAAATATTATATATAAAAAAAAAGGGGGAAAAAAACCACAAAAAATGTAAGTAGAAGAGTGAGTAATTTGTGAATAATTTGACTAGTAGTGAAGGATTTTTCAACGGTTAAAAGTAGAAACAATAGATGATGATAGACGATGGATGAAAGAAGGATTTTTTTTTACTCCTCTACATGAATACTATATGAGGGTATTTTTATTACATAGTTAATTACACTGAATAAACTCAAGATTAATTTATGCATTAAAGATCCAGGGGGAAAAAACGGTGATTTCGCTTTTTTGAAATCGTCTCTCAAGGGAGTCCTGATTTAGCCTATTTCCTTTCCTGCTCGTTTTTCCTTGCATGTAAGCTGGCATCGTGTAACCGTATAGGGGTAGCGATTACTCCAATTTACTTTTTTTTTGTGAGGTGGTCATCCAATTACTTTGGATATTTCTTTTCTGCTGCTCCTGTTTTTTTTGCCCTTTAATGTCATGTAGGCTGGCATTTGTTGTTATACCTTGCTAAAGTTGGATCTTTAAAGACTTTAACATTCCAACTTTGGCATACTTTTTTCCTTTCCTGGGTGAATGATTTCATTTAGTTCGGTTTTTCTTTTTTCTTTTTATTAATTAAATATATAAATATATTACACGATATGAGTTCCCTAATATATATATAAAGAAATATATTGGTAAGACTATACAGTTGGGTCAAATTTTTGCTGGTCAGCCAAATCTTTGGCACCTGATTCTGTAGTAAAAAATAATAAAATAATATTAATGACTGTATTCCTAAATCTCCACCTATCCAGATTTGTCTCTGGATTCATGTATGTAACCAAACAGGCCCTTAGAAGTTCGCACGACTCAAATTGAAGGTCAGGATAGGAGGATCGAAGAATGAGGATCGAAGAATAATCATTTGTCAATGTCATACAGATATGCATTTCATTCTAGATTTTTAATTCATCAACTACACCATTTTACCACTCTGCTGCGAATATGAACTCTCTCATCACCTCCTGCAACTCCTAAGCTGGAATCTCGTCTCCTCAACAATCTAGCTGTCTTGTTCTTGACATTTCATCTCCCATGAGCCACGAATCGGTCTCTTGTATCTTCTTCATCAAGGGACATTAAAAATTTCGTATAATTTATCGTGTGATGTACAATAACAAAAAGAAGAAAAGCACAAATTCTTCTTCCCAAAGTAACCAAGAAATTTAAGGTCAACATGTGAACATCAACCACTAGGCAGAGCTACAAATTACATATAGGATTAGTTCTATGTCGCCTTGAAGGAGATTCCGGCGATGACGATGGTGATGATGCTGATGATAGTGATGATATTGATGAGGAAGATGACAGATCTGTGGTGTCATCTGGCAATTTTCTCTTGTTCTTCTGTTGTGTCCATCGTCTGGCTTCACTGTCACTCCCCACTCTCGTTAGATGACCTTTCAGACGCTGCACATCGGATAGTTTTACTGGTTTGACTATATATTCCTCTGCTCCTTCCTCCAAACATCTGTTCACATCAATTATGAAATGTCCTAAGTCAGCAATCAAAAAGAAAAAGCGAAAGCTTGAACTCTGTGATGGAAGAAACCTAACAATGAGTGGGAAATGACGAATACCTATCGATTCTCGCCAAGACATTTTCAGACGACATAATCACCACTGGAATCTGTCTGAAAGTCGAAGATTCCTGTTTGGGAAACATATGCAAATCAAATGAGACACTAATTCGATTCCGTCTTAAGAAAGGGGAAGGATAACTCATAGAAATCACGAGTGCTAGAAGATAGATCATCAAAGCGAAATCGAACCTTGATTTTCTTTAGCAATTCGTATCCAGTCATTCCAGGCATACAATAATCGGTTATGATCATATTCACTTTCAAACCCTGAAAAAAACCACCAAAAACGTAAGAAAACCTACAAGTCAATTAAACTAAGGGTTTAAGGAAGAATATTTGGAGTTAATTGACCACTCTTACATCGAATCCAACAGAGCTCTTCTCCCCGTCCAATCCGAGAAATTGCAGAGCTCTTCTCCCACTATCGACTGCTGTCACTGAAGAAATTCGACCATGTCGGTTCAGATTTGAAGAAATGAAAAACAGAAAAAAGTAACAAACCAACTGATTAGTGACGAACCTTTACAAGAGGAGATTTTGAGTAACCGTTCAACAACCTTTCGATCGACAAGGCTATCGTCAACGGCAAGAACATGTAGTTCTTGGGAACCAGATCTCAAATGATCGAAAAATTCATTCTTTTCCTGTCCTGAAAACTGCGGAAGCACGTCTTTACTCGCCATTACAACTTGAATCTCTGTAAATCTCCGTAAATCTCCTCAAAAAGACTAAAAATGAAGGTGAGAACGAAAGAAGATATCGTTCCTGGCTGCTTTTATAGAACTGTTTTCCTGTATATCTGTCTCCCTTGTTTTATACAGTAATTATAGATGTCGTATATGATTGTATCTGTCATCCTCTGGTGGTGGTGGTGGGCTTCTTTTTCTTTTTTTCATCTCTGTCTGTCTCATCATATCTCTTTCTCAGAAATCTGAAAAATCTACTTTTTTAAGCAACGCGAGATTCTGAAATCCGCTTTCGTGCGATCTCCAAATCTACCCAAATTCTCTCTCTATTGTCTTCTCCGTAAGTGGCCAAGTGCGCATCACCACTCATCCATTGTCAAATTTAACTTTCCTTATTTACGAAAAACGCCTCCTCAATTTTTTTCAAATATAACTTTCCTTATTTATGAAAACGCCTCTCACTTTTCATGAATTTCTATCGTCAACCATTGTGGCACACCCAAAGTCCAAAGTGATTTTTATCCGCTCCTGTTTTGATATGATGCAGTTTCCTTTTGTGGATCGTTGGATCGTCGACACGTGTAATATTCTAATCCTAAGGTAACAATTCAACACTGAGTAACACATGTTGTTATAGAAATGAACCCAAATGTATTACTCAGTGTTGAATTGTTACCTTAAGATTAGAATATTATACATGTCGACGATCCAACGATCCATAGGAGGAAATTGCACCATATCAGAACAGGAGCGGATACAAAATCCATGTTTACACCTCTCTAGAGCATCGAAGCGAGAGAATGGAACATTTATAATCCGATTATAATTGAGAACTAACTTCCACAGTAGGCTTTTGGCCGTACTAGATGTCGACATTCACGGAGTATTTGTATTCACACTAGATTTTAGCCAAAAAGTGCGATCATTGTGCTTCTAACTCTTAACCCTTGCATTAAGATTCGCAAGATTGGAGAGGTCGAGTTTCTGAACATTTATAAACTAATACAAAATGACTTACTATACATAAATGCATACAATTGAGATCGAGGGTCTATGTGACTTTTGAATTAGGTTATATTATCAAAAACAAGCTTTCCATTCTTTCACTTTAATAACATGAGGGTTTCCTAGAAGTATCGAGGAATGCACCAAGAATACTCCAATGAAATGAGATGTTAATCCCTTATAGATTGTTGATTATATTATATTTTCCAACTGTGTATGCTAGAGTCTAGAGTGAGGGCAGCCCAACTTGTGCACTTTGTTTGAAGACCTGGTAGAAATTTTACATCTTATTAGTTGGCAAGCACTCTTCACCTCTAGATTTTATTTTATTTTTGGAGGGGTGAGATTTTCATAAACATGTTAGGTATTTGTAGATCAAAATCTAGCAAGAGGCGTGACAATTACATGTCCTAAGATCTTGTGATATGACATGGGATTTTATAACAATTGCTAGCGGTTCTACAAGGAAAAGAAAGGGGCAGATTCAGATGGATTCATGGATTTATGGTATTTGGTGATTATATAACACCTAAGAGCAAAGCAAAATGGATAGGTAAAAAGCAATTCCCAAGGTTTGAGTAGTTTTCTTGAAATTTAGTATTATAATTATAAAGTAAAGCATTTTGTGTGTGTTTCATAATCCACATAGTTGTAGCTTTTGCTTTGAGGGTGATAGTTTATCAAATATTTTACTTATCTTGTATGGATAGACATGGCTAAAGAAATCACTTTTTGCCATAGAACATATGATTAATTGCTTCCTATCCAAAAAAAAAAAAAATGATTGAGTACTTATATTTTTATACAAAATGCATTACAATGACACGAGAGGAAACTTCGACTAATATTTTTTACAAGTACAAAGAAAATATAAATGTTAATATCTCCGCGTAGTAACTCAACCAACCTTTTTCCTTATCCAATCTTTCAAAATCTAACCAAATAAGATCCATATAAAGTGTGTCCCATGCCTTTTTTTTTTCCTTATTCAAACCAAACTAAAGCGTACCCTCAAGAACTTTGTATGAGTGTCTCCATTCAATGAAGATATAGGCAAATCTTGACCTTTTCATTGAAGAGTTGATAAACAGAAATAGAAATTTGGAACAAGTCGCTATTCAAGCATGCATGGGGTGGGATGGATAGAGAGTAGAGACCTTCCATGGAAATATGAGTCTTTTTACGAGGATAAGTCTTTGGTTAGAGATTGACCCAAGTCATAATTTTATCAAAGAAAGGAAAACGAGAACAAGAGTTACAAGACTCAAAGGGAGGGGGCTAAATGCAATTTTGATATCTTTGAATGCTGATCAATGCTGACGACCCCAAGACCCAAGTCAATCCTGACGGGCCGTCACGTCCGTGTTTAACTGAAACGGTCTCTTCACCTCTTGAAGGGTTGAAAGTGAAACAGCACCTTCTCAATCGTTTCGATTTGTTCCATGGAGTCATGGACGGATGTGGAGTTGTGGACCATGGATATATGAATTTCCAAAAGTACCCTTTAACCTATGGAATAGGAAGTCGGAAGACTCGGAACCCATGGTGACGACTTTACTCCACACGTCTCACCTACCTAGAAAGATTTTGAACTTCCAAATTTGTCAGAGAGACTAGATTTGAATAATAAGCCTGGTCGTCAACAATCCACAGAGATTCTAATCTGACGGTCGTACTGGATTAGTCAGGACCACGTGTTCATTGCTTTGTTGCAGTCCCTATGGCGAGACAAAATATGAAAATAGTCAGGAGGCAAAGATTTAGGAGTGTCGAGGAGATCTCGGGGGTGGGACCCACGGTGACACTTTTTGTATTGTTTGGAGTTTGGACTATTGGACTGGACAGCCTGGACTGGGCCCCCCCCCAACTTTGTTTTTCATGGCAGCGATGAAAATTAGAAGACCCTTGAACTGTCTTTGTCTTTGTTGAAACTTTTGTATTAATACTTTAATAGATTCTCTGACTCGGAACTCTATCGGGGTTCGGATCGGGTCGGGCCCACTCAAATCAGACAGGTGTCGTAAACGGAGCGCGATTTTCTTGAAGATTTGACTAGATTTTGACATGACGTAACACGTTACGTCTTCCGGAGGTTAAAACTTTTCAGCCTCACTTTCGATTCCCTTCATACTTTTTTTTTTCTTCTCTCTCTTTCTCGTAAAAAAGAATCGATGTGGGCCCCACAGAGTATCTAGAGAACACGTGGGTGTCACGGTTCTCTGCCCGCGTTGTCTACTCTTCTCCGGTCTCCGTTGCACTCTTTGTCTCTCGCTTCTCAATTAAGTCACCATCCGAATCATCTATGTGGACCCAGCCTTATCTTTCACGACCTCTACAACCGTTGGATTTAACGGTCCATTCGATTTGTCCTTGATTATTCCAATCTGAAGATCAAGGAATGTGACACATACCAGATTCAGTATAAAATGTAATCTTTGAGAGAATCTCTGGTGGTCCCCTTGTGGTCCACTCCTTTGTTTGGTCCTCAAGTTAATAGCGTATAAATATATGGCAAATATTGCATGAGACTATCATTCCATATTGTACAATTTTGACTAAACTTGTCTCGGCGGTTTACCGTTTGACTAGTATCGGTTATAAAAACGGTTTAACCATGCACCGGATTAACTTGCAGCCAAAGGTCAAGGTTTCACCACGGATATAAAAATAAACCCAAGGGTTGTAAAAGAAAATCTTGGTAAATATTTTTTTTTTTTTTTTTAACATTCAAAATATTCTAAAATTTACAAAATAAAACCCTTTCGCTCTACCCGGCTCAAGAGTCAATCCCTAAATTTGATAGAAAATAACCTAGAGATAGAGGGAACCATGAAAAATTAAAAAGATCCGTTGAACACTATCAGAAATGACACTTGCGGCAACCTACGATTTATTTGTAGAAGAATTTGATATCAACTAAGCCTTTGCAAAAGATTTAGCAACACCCATCTTCAAATTGTAAAAGCCTTGTCCTCTCAATCACCAAGGATTTGTCCCCGACAATAGAAAGCCAGTCCATTAACGACGGCTTTCATTTTGTAAATCTAAAAATTATAAACCCTTGAATTTAAAATGAAAGAACTTGTATTTACATAGGTACCCCACATCTTCTCTCACAACTTTTTGAATCTCTTTTTGTATACATGGCGAAATCTCAACCCTTGTTGCATCCGTTGCAACAAATAAAACTTTTTTCTATTATGTAGCATTTGTTTATCACTTAAATTGTTCTTTCCAATTTATGTGTTAAAATAATGTTTTTTAATCGTAAATTATTATTTGACAAGTTTTTTGTTTATAGTTCTAAGAGTTTGATTTCATCGAAAATTTATTTAATCCATTTCTTTGTCAAAAATAAACTATTAATTTTCTTGTAAATGCTTAATATGTGTTTCAATATCACATCAAATTGTTGGAATCCATTTATAAATCACATAGTTTAAGCCTTTGAGATAAATTAACATAAAAACATTTTTTATTTTGAATCGAGTTTTCATGTAGTTTCGAATCTCGTGAATCAAGGTTTTTGGTGTATAACAAATTCTGCTTCTAACACAAAAATAATGTTGGTTTGGATCATTCCTATATAAAAATAGACCTGTATTTTTAAACGGAATATTCGATTTTGTGTTTGAATGGCACAACAAAAGCCAGGAACAAGGAACAAAATCTTACCAAACAGGCCCTTCAATTTTATATTGTATCAGCACAGGTGAAAACATTTTTTTATTTATTTTATCCTAACAGAATTTTATTGAGAAAAAAGCTACAAAAATCTGATTGTTGCTACTTGTTATGTATGTTATGGTTCAAACCCCCATATCAGAATGAACCATCTGAATTGAACCAAGGGTTTAAACCTGACCCAAAATATTTCATGTGACACTTCTCAGTTTGATACTTATTGAGGGGATGCACGCTGAGAATTGGAGTATCATGGTGACACTCAGCTGTCATAGTAGGACTTCTTAGCTAAAGTAACGTTGAGAGGGAGATCCAACGTAGTTCTATCCAAACATAAATCACAGTATTTATATTAGCATTGAATGCACTGAGAATCATTAAATACTCATTGCTGACAGAGAAGCTTCTCATTTGCGCAAAACCATCATTGAGTGCAACATCCTCACGTTTTATCTCCCTAGTTAGGAATTAATGTCACATCAATGTCAGTTTGATGTTGACCCTTTGATTCAATGGTGAAATCTCAAGCTGTCTAGTAAATCAATCGGTTAGATTGCTCATCAAATTTCCACCAAGAAGTCATCTCCATCCTTCACTCAAATACAAGGAAATCGTAGTGCTATAGGGCGTCTACTATTTTTTGAGGTATGGATCAGTTATACATGTCATCACTATATATGAGTAAAGAGTAAGATTTTGAATCTCCAGCCATTACTCTTTTGTAATTACTCCAAATACATTATCTTTCTTGTCTTCTTGAACATTTATTCCACTGGAGGAGCACTCTAATTTCCCCCATTTGTTGACTTAGTGATTGAAAGTGGCTTCCCGTCCCGAGAGGCGGCCCACTCTCACTCTTGTTTTGCCATCTAAAACCAAATCTGGACCAAGAAGTAACCAGGGTGCCAACATGATTTGAAACCATACATATGCATGTCTTAGAAGATTTAGACCACGTCACCAGTGAGTGTCCATCCAGCTGTCCGCCCTAATGTCATCATTATTTTTGTACAACACGTCTAAAATCCGCTAATACAATCTAGAAGACACTTGAAGAATCATCCCTAAAAATCTATCATAGGACTAGATTTCACTTGCACCACCCTAGAATCTATATTATTAATACTTTGAGTGGTCTTGTATGAACACCACACAATAGTTACTTGGAATAATGTAAAGATACATGAACATGAGGACATAACTGAAATATTTGATAAACCCAAAATATAAAAATTTCATACATTGGTTCTCCAGATTCCAGGCCTGAATTCTTGATGCAGGAATCAAAATATTCAAATCACACATCCATGTAGCTGGTGTACAGAAAATGTTTCTCAAAACCAAATTTTATATTTACAGAATCTGTAGTTTTGACACTTTATAATCCCTTTTAGGATTCGAAAGGAATGGAGGTTGAAAAAAGAGAAAAGAATCAAACAGGTAATCCAACCAACGAGGAACCTTTCCCGGCCATTTGGGATACAAAGTGATGATATCAATCACTAATTAATTTAAACAACTCCCTTATGATCTACTAATCTGGCTCTTCAAAATAAAGAATTAGTAACTTGGGTGGCGAATCAATCTAAAAAGATTAGAAAATCGTATCTGTGATTAAGGGATAAGATCCAGGATTAGAGACAATGAAATCCAGGGAGTTGTTAATCCCAATACTAATCACCTTTGGTTTCTGCTTGTTACATATATTCTTTTAATCATCACCACCGATCTCTGTTCCAAAACCCAAATTGATTGGGCAGTTGTGCATTGGATGGATTAATCACTCACATGGATCATGAGTGGAACTGTGAACTGGTAACGTGATTAACCACTTCATTTGTTTAATGTTTGTTATTAGGAGGCAATAAGACGAGTTTGCTATAAAGAATTAACATAAATATTGTTGGATTAAGACTAATTAATACGTTTTAAAATAAAGACCAAAGAGATCTTGGGGTTGGATGATATGCTTAATAATATAGAGCAGTACAATACGTACGGCTAGGGTTTTCTTAATTGGATTCTCTGCCCATTTGATACCAACAAAACTTGGCTGCAACTATTTTGAATTTTCAAAAATCCTCTTGCAGTTGGTGTGGGTGTTTGTTGACGAGGTGTGAGAAAAGTAGAATCCTCTTTTTGTGAAGATAAAAGATCTGAACCCCCACCATCAAAATTATAGCGACTAGTTTACATGGGATATTGGTTTTTTTAGGGAGAGGGGGTGTTGATGAGGATAAAATAACACCGAACCGAGTCCAACCTATGATGGGTCATGGATTTCGGTTGGAGATGGGTTCAACCGTCGTCGAGTCAAGAAACCCCGGGATCATCCAGAGTTCAAATCAGCAACTAAAACGAGGGCAAAGGAACTCTACGGTTTTGGAGATGAACGTGATCCCGAATAATTTGGGACTCTTGATCGAGTTATAAAGGATAACTAGCTACCACTAATACAAAGTGAACGACTGTGTCTCATAAGGTGACTACTACTAATTCCGGAAGAAGAGTAAAAACCCTACCGTTTGACGGCCACCAAGAGGAAGCACGAACGAATCCAACGGCCAAGGAAGGGAGGTAAATCCCATATAAATTAAAGCCTTACATCAACAGAGGTAACTGAATTGTTTCCCTCCGTTATTGTTTTCAATTTAAACTTTACAACTAGCCAGAGCTCTATGGTGATCCATTACTGATTTATCCTCGGAGGTGGCCACCCATCAAGTGTGAAGAACAATATTTATATATGTACTAGGATCAACTCCTCTACTTAAGTTATGGATGCATTAGACAAATATAGTTGTTGATCTAATGGTCAGTGGTTGGCTTCCGTTTCTTATGGTATGGATGCATTATCCAGACTAGATGTCTATCTAGTGGTAAGTGATTTCCTAATATTACGAAGTATCACCATGTGTGTAATCTTACTTAATATTTGTTTTTCACGACAAAAAAATAAAATAAAAATGATTTACAAATTCGATACTATAAGTAGTTGGATATAATAAAGCAAGCTTTATATTTTTTTTTCTTTTTTTTAATTAAAATCTGTGCAAAATTTTTTTATTCAAAGAAAGAATATTGAAAGAGTTTAAAATTACAAACAGGTGGAATTGCCATGAAAAAAAGGTGGAATAATCCACAAAAACCTGAACAAGCTTTATCTTTATACCAATTCAAATATTAAGTAAGATTATTCAAAAGAATAATTTGTATTTTTAGTACGAAATCCACTACGCATGTCGATTACCAAAACCATCATCTCAATAGACGCATATATATGAACCCAAAAAAAAAATGCATATAGGAATTTAAATACAAATTGCAGGGCGTATCGATGAAAAAGAAATTGCACGTGTCGAATAGATCAGAGAGGTAGGGTTCCCCTACAAACCATTCGAGCTAAAATTGATTATTGTGCCTATACAGTACGAACTATCTATGGGATATTAGGCATAAAAATATAGATTTATATATTATACTATAGCTTTATGAAGATGGTATTTCCCAATTTGAGACAGGAAACACTATATTCGAAAATCATTTGAAATACTTTTACCATAAAAAAGAAAAAGAAAAACGTAGATATTAATTCATCCGACGTGGCGAGGCCAATCAAACATGTCTTCACCTGTTGGAATTTTAAACTCATTTTTAAATATAAGATTTAAAATATTTTTTGTGTTTTACAATGAAGGGTTAGAGGTAACTTCAGATTAGATGTAGACTCTAGATGACTGGGCCCTAAACACTAGATAACTGGGCCAGGTTTTGGATGGGCCGACTGGCCAAGTAACTTCAGAATAGATGTAGACTTTAGCTTGGAGTCCCGGAAGTTCTGGAGTTAACTCATAAAGCCCAATTGGGCCCAGGCCCAGGACTCTTGCAATTTTATTGGTTTGGTGGTGGGTCTAGCTTTAGCCCGGTGGGTACGATTAACTAACCGTTTGCGAAATAACCCACTCGCCTTGGTGAAGGGAAAACTTAATCGTTCGCGTTCATTCTCATTTCCCGTAGAAGCGTTTCTGAAAAATTCCCCAGATCGACAAGTTCAGTCTTCGATCTGAATCGTGAATTGGTCAGCTCTTAGAGGTAAGTTCTTCATTTTTTCCTCTCTGCTTTTCACTCTAGTTTCTTTCCAGCATCGTTCCTTGGTCGTTGCTGTCTTTCCAGATTGTTAACGAGATTTAGGGTTTTATGATCTCAACAATTATCCTATTTCTTCGTGTGCTTTGGTTTTGATTTTTCGCACTGATTTAAATTCCCTTCAAATCACTTGGTGGTTTTAAAGTGTATGATCTATTTGTGGTCTTATTCATTTAACAGTAATGTTGTTTGGATGCTCAAATTGAAAAGTGTGTTCTATGATTTTTGCTCGCCTTGTGAAACACTGAAACTAGATCTGATTAGAATTTATTCTTTGCTTCGAATTGTTGTTAATTAATTATGTATCCCTGGCATTGGTTTGAGTTTCTTTGTAATACACTGTTAAAGGAGAACTACAATTTTGTTTGTAGTCTGAATTAATTATAAGAAACATAGAAACTTTATGACTGATCGGGAAGACTGGATTGACATCCGTGGAACAGGAATTCTAAGTAGAGGAAATACTGTTTCTGGAAAATCTGAAGCATTAGATCGAAATTGAGAGAAATGCCTTCCCAGAAGATTGAAACGGGTCACCAAGACACTGTTCATGATGTGGCCATGGATTACTATGGCAAGCGTTTGGCATCGGCATCGTCTGATACCACCATCAAGATAGTTGGTGTGAGCAGCAATTCTACATCGCAGCACTTGGCTACATTGAGTGGCCACCAAGGTCCTGTTTGGCAGGTTGCGTGGGCACACCCTAAATTTGGTTCCATCCTTGCTTCCTGCTCTTATGATGGCAGAGTGATCCTTTGGAAGGAAGGTAACCAGAATGAATGGACTCAGTTCCATGTTTTTGATGATCATAAAACCTCTGTCAATTCCATTGCTTGGGCTCCACATGAAGTTGGCCTCTGCTTGGCCTGTGGATCATCCGATGGAAACATATCGGTCCATGCCGCCAGGGCTGATGGTGGATGGGACACGACAAAGATTGACCAAGCTCACCCAGTTGGCGTTACCTCTGTTTCATGGGCCCCTTCGATGGCACCTGGTGCTCTTGTTGGATCTGGTGTATTTGAGCCTGTCCAGAAGCTTGTTTCTGGTGGTTGTGATAACACTGTGAAAGTTTGGAAGCTCTACAATGGGAATTGGAAGATGGATTGTTTCCCAGCCCTTCACATGCATAAGGATTGGGTTAGGGATGTTGCTTGGGCACCTAACTTGGGACTTCCAAAGTCTACAATTGCAAGTGCTTCCCAGGATGGAACTGTTATTATTTGGACTGTAGCTAAGGAAGGCGAGAAATGGGAAGGCAAGGTTCTGAATGACTTTAGGACCACAGTCTGGAGGGTCTCATGGTCGCTCACAGGAAATATATTGGCTGTAGCAGATGGAAACAACAATGTAACACTATGGAAAGAAGCAGTTGATGGGGAGTGGCAACAGGTGACTACTGTTGAGCCATAGACTACCATTGCTTATTCATCTTGCTGCTGCTATCTTATGTGCTTAGGCCATGTCTGGACGCTAGATTTTCTGTCCCCCAAGACTTTCACTTTCTTTTTGACTGTCCTGGTAGACTCAAGTTGTTATTCATCTTAGTGTTTTTTTCTCATGGTTTTTGGCCATTTCCTCACTAGTTTGCAATTTTTTCTTCTTCATGTTCAATCAAAACTCTACTCCTTTTCTGGGGTTAATTTCTTCTCTCACTTTTTGTTTTGTTTCAACCATTTTATTTGAAATTACTAGCATTATCGCTGAGCACTTTACAGACTGAAAAAAATGGATAACACATTATTGCTTGTTGGTGCTAAACTTATATTCTCTGATTACAAGTTATTGTTTTGTGTTGTTACTTTTGATTATAGTGTGTGGAAGTAAGGGGTGATTGATTGTATCAGACTATCAGTTAATTTTTACAAGTTTCAATTAGATAATAATTGTTACGTCCACAAGATACTCTGATAGGAAAAACTATCAAACCCTGTTGCTGTTGTTAAACCTCATCCCCCTCATACTTATTTGTGTAGATTTAAAAATTCCCATAATTCTTCTATTTATTCTGAAACCTGGCCACTTGGATATTAGTCCCAATTGGGGGATCATTGTGGGGCTCATTTCTTGGGGCCATTCCTCAACCATGAGTGTGCAACTGTAGCAACATCAATCTTTTGCTCTTCTTCAAGGGATAAAGTAAAAACTGGCTGAGTTTTGGTTGGAGTCCTATTTGCTGTGGCCAAGGTTGGCCAATATCAAGAGGTTTCTTTGATTGGGTATATTTTGTGCTTCTTTTACGGGTCCATTTCATAACGTTTTTGCTTACCCACCTGTTAAGTTACTGGCTGTTTATGATTACAACATAAAGACCGCTGGAGAATGTTGCATGTGTAGAAAAAATGTTGTTTCATACTTGACTTATTGTTGCTGTTTTGAGGATGAAAATTCTTTTGGAGAAATATTAGTGACATTGGATATCCTTGAGCAAAGAGAGTTCATGCACATGTAGCGTACAACTTTGGAAAAGGCATCTGAAACTTGGAAGTAATGGGTGTAGTCCTGGTAACTTTGATGATTATTTAGTTAGGCTTATGTTATGTGAATATGTAATGACCCAGTAGTAATTGATGTCCATTGAATAAAGTTATCAGAACATAAACAAGGTTATAATTAAGCTTTCATGGTTAATTTGAAACTTCTAAACATGCTGAATTCTCAGTTTTTTGCTTGTATGATCACTATGGAATTTAGAGCCTTCTCCAACTCTGGAAGTGGTAAGACATGCAGTTGAGAGGGGCCTCCCCATTTCCTGTACTCAAATGGTGACAGGCCTTTCAATATCAAATGGTGAAGCAAGTGGATTTATAAATCCTGTAAATTCAAATATCAGGATAAGGAAATGTGAGAACTCAGTTTGGGTAAAACCGAATGAGTCAGAGACTGGAATCTCCAATGGTAGGGTAATGAAAGTAGTTGCCTCTCTGATGAGTTCCTGGAAGCTTCTTGCCTTAGTAGTTGCCATGGTCACCTAAATCATTAGGTCCTTTTTTATGGTTCTCTTGTTTTTTTTCTCTCTTTATATTTATCTTGGAAATAACTGTAACTAATGGTTGTGCTGGATTATTATCTGGGCAAGGTTGGATTTTGAATACAATGGACCTACCTTTATGGCCTCGATGTACCACTGCGTCTATTATCCAGGTTATGGTCTGGACGGATTTTTATCACCTCCAGTCCTGAAATGGTATGTTTCATTCACAAATTATGAACACGTGTCTTATTCTAATTTTATGGTTTAAAATTTTTCAATCCTAAACCATTTCATCCCTAACGTATCTTCTCTCCTCTCTTGGATCTCTCTGCCTTCTCCCTCTTCAACTTTTGCAACCCACTTGCCATTGGCATTTCATTTCACTTCTTCGTCTTCGACTCTGGCAACACCAAGTTCACCACACCATGGGTCTGCGACAAAAAAGGAGGCGGTGAAACGAGTGGCCAAAGTCTTTGTTTTCATCCAATATTTAACAAGCGAATCAAAGACAATGAAGAGAAAAGGACAAATTTATAGGGTATGTTCAGCAGAAAATCCTAAAAATTTGAGAGTATGGGAAGAAAAATGCTCAGTGAGGTCATGTGGCAGATCTCATAGCCTATTGAGGTTGTTTTGAAAAAAATGCCGAAATATTTCTTTTTCTTTTCTTTTTTTCCTTCTATTTCCCCTAAAATGAACAAATCTTCAAAAACCACAAATTACAATATCAAATCTAAATCTTAACTTAAATCCATAACACGAAAGGAAGAAAATCAATGCCGTTCTTTGCCTATTCTTTTTTACCGCTGAAAATCTTTAATGAGTTTCCTAATTTTGGAGTCTGATTTCCATTTATATGGAGAGTTGAGTGGAGAGAAGATCAAAATTGTTTGATGCTTTTGTGGACTGTGGATTAGAGGTTATTGAAATGTAGGTCGTTTTTGGCATTGATGTTAAGCATCTCCACAACATCAACTTCCTACCTTCAGTCGTTCTTATAGGTTTTGTTCAATTTTTAGGGTTTTAGATGATTTTTGTGATCTGCCGTCCACATCTCTTGTTGTGGTGGAGGTGAACTTGGTGCTGCTGGAACTGAAAAGGGAAAAGTGAAATGAGATAGCAGTGGTGTTGTGTCTGGTGAGTGGGTTGCTAGAGCTGAAGATAGAGAGAGAAGAGAGCTGAAGATAGAAAAGATAGAGAGAGCCAAGAGAGGAGAGAAGATACGTTAGGAATGAAATGGTTAAGGGCCTGTTTGGTTACATGAGTCTGGAGATTTCAAATATCTAGAGATTTCAAATCTATGGAGTCATAATTTATAAAACTAAATGTTTGGTTGTGGAATGAAAGCTGTGGATTCATCCTAAAAAACTATTTAAATTACGTGATTTTTGTGAATTTGCAAATGTATAGTTTTTTTTTTAAATATCTGGATTTCACCCCCTTACCCATAAATCTATAGATTCACGTTTTTAGTGTAAAAATGTGAATCTCTAGATTTCATTAATCTATAGATTTTTACAACCAAACAGATATAATTCTCAGATCCATGAATCCAAACCAAACAGGCCCTAAATAATTGAAAAATTTTCAGCCATAAGATTATAATAAGACACGTGTTCATCATCTAACAGTCAACTGGATGAAACAGAAGCGTGTCAAGACTGGAGGTGATAAAAACCCGGTCGTCGGGCTAATCATGATCACAGCCTAGTGTGTACTATGATTTTAGGTTACCATTTTAGGTCAACAAATATGATTCTTTTGAAGAAAAAAAAAGTTTTTTTACTAAGTAAGAATTTTATTATTATTATTATTTTTTAAAATTTTAATTTTTAAAGAGAAGAGGAAAATCTGAATCCACATGTGGAATTTGAGATGATTTGTGGTAGAATATACGTACAAATATGGTGACAAGTTTTCTATTTTTTTCAATAACTATTATACTTTGTCAATGGTGGGTTAGTAGAGCGGTTAAAAGCCTAGATTCCCATGGGGAGATCTTAGGTTCGCACACGACATTTCATTTACAGTATTAAAAAAGCACCAGTAAAAAAAAAAAAAAACCATTATACTTTACCAAAAAAAGATAATTATCTATAATTTTTAAAAATATATATTTTTTTACTATTGGTAGCATTTTCTTATAATAGGAGATGGACATTATTACAACATTATTACATATACTACAAGGAGACTTAGAATCCTCAAATCTATGACTTCTTCAATAAGAAGAAGTGTCACAGTACTTGACTACTCTCGTAAAAAAAAAAACTCTTAAAAATTATTGTTTTTGAAAAATAATTTAAATTTATTAGACTTTAGTCTTGATAGGATAAAAATTAATCTGCTTATTTTTGTCCTCCTATAAATTTTATTTTTTTGGGTGTTCATTTATTGACACAGCTTTAATAGAATTACTCTAAAAAGATTAATTTATTTGAAGAATAATCTACAGATGCATTACACTTGATAGGGTAAAAATTAATCTGATTTTTTTCTGTTTTCATTTATTGACACAGCTTTAATTATTACCCAGAAAAATTCCGTAATACTTGTTTGATTATTTGACTAGCAGATTTGCTTCGATCCTTACTATGAAAAGATCTGCTAAAGATGAGTCATGACCCGCGAGTCTGTAACTCGGAGGGCCATGTGTTTGTTGGAGGGAGAAGCCTGTATTCCCTCATGGGATTCACCGCTTCGAAATTAAAAAAATTCAAAATCTAACTGCTTTTGCAGTTTTGCAAGAAGGAAAAAGATTAAAAAAAAAAGAAGAGTTTTTTACATGTGAGTTTTTTTAGTAGACTGTAAATTAACGTTGAGTCCTATTAGTACAATAATTTACGTGGAGATCCTAATTATTAAGTATATTCAAATTTTAAACGTGGATGTTTGATCCTTATACATTTGAAATTTGAATATACTTAACAGATCTAAAAATAATAAGGACCTAACATTAATTTATGGTCTAGTAAAGGACCTACACGAAAGTAATTCAAAAGAAAAAAGAGAAAAAATCTGTATTAATCATTCATTCATTCTCAACGTCCCGAAAAGTTAGATTACGAGAAACCCTTCAATTACAGAGAAACGAAAAACATACGTAAGGTCATTATTGGTATTTGAATTAGCAGGCGCGCTTGTCGAGATCGCAATTTGAATTCTCGCGGCCAATGAAAAATAGAAACCCTCTTCGCTTCCTCAGGTCTCCCTCCCAAATTAAGTTACGGCGCAGTGGCGCAGAATCGATATTCGAAATTCTTAACCCGCCAAGTGAGCTTAGATCTCCAATCTTTTTTCCTTTTTATTTATTAACGGCCACCTCTTTAATTTCTCTCATACTTTCATTACAGGTTTCAGATCTCTTTTTTCTCTCTCTCTTTCCCTCCTTTTATACTCTTCATCTTCGAAGGATAAGGATGGATTGATCTCTTAGTTGCTGGATCTCTCCTTGACCAGGAGATCACAAATTGATGCTCAGTTGTGTGTGAATAACTTGAATACTAACAGCATAGCAGCAGCGGCGAAAGAAGCAGAAGATCAAAAAGAGATCAGAAAATGTCGTCGTTCGTGGACTTTCAAGAGTTTCAAGACTCTGAAACAAAGCAAAATGGCTATAGCAGAAAACAGAAGTCCTTAGGACTGCTATGCTCTAAGTAATATTTATTTGCTTTTATTTTGTTCTTTTCACTTCAGATCTTGCAGCTTCCCCCTTTTTTGTTCTTTTTCAAATTTTTTTTTTGTTTTTTGTTGTCTCACTTGTTGATATTGCTTCTGGTATTTTGGAAATCTGAGCAGCTTTTTGAGATTGTACAACCGTGACGATACTGAATCCATAGGATTGGATGACGCTGCGTATCGATTAGGTTAGATTCCGGATTTTCTTTCCTTGCCTTCCCTTTTTCATTAGTCTATACTTGAAAATTTGTTGATTGTGTTATCTGAACAATTTTTGGCTTCAGGAGTTGAGCGGAGGCGGATCTATGACATAGTGAACGTATTGGAAAGCATTGGGGTAGGATATTTGATATTTTATTCTCTCTATTCTAATTATGTTTGTTTCTCTTTGCAAATTCTTGAAACTTATTATATTTAATCGGTTAGGTTCTGGCGAGGAAAGCAAAGAATCGATACACATGGAAAGGATTTGCAGGAATTCCGCAGGTTCTAGAGGAACTTAAGGTAGCATTATTTTTGTATAACGATAAGAGTATAAGTTTTTCCGATCGTGCTAAGTTGTATACTGACATTTGAACAGGAAGAGGCTCTGAGAGAGAACTTTCCCAATACATTTGACGCTAGCAACTCTGACAAAGTAGGTTACACAAATTGATACGACTTGTGTATTCCTTTTTTTTTTTTTATTTCGTATATAATTTTCAAATGATAAGGTTATTCTATCACCCAAGGTTTCAGATGATGAAGAAGATGAAAAAGATGAAAAATCTGTTGACACAGGCAATCCAAGCAGGGAAGACAAATCAAGTTCCAGTTCTGTAATTTGTAGAATGTCCGCTTCCTCCAAAACTGTTGGTAGGATCTGTTCCTCACGTTTGCCATCTGCATTGTTTCAATTTTTAGTAGTAACAATGTTTATGTTAAATTGTCCATTAGTATCCTAGTGTTGTTATGATAAGTTATGAACTGCTAATCTAATTCCCTTGGATGCTTTTTTTTCCACAGAGAACAGAAGAGAGAAATCATTGGGAATTCTTACACAGAACTTCGTCAAGCTTTTTCTCTCTTCTAATGTAAGAAGATGCTTTCCCTCTTTGTTGTAGTTTGGTTGTCTTAGAATCATTTCTCGGCTGAACTCCTCCACATCCTCATTTCTTCAGTTAGACATAATCTCCCGTGAAGATGCTGCAAGGATATTGCTTGATGATGCCAGCAATTCATCTCAGACGAGAAGTAATTGACCTTCACTTGTCCCTCTTAATTCTGAATTACATTTTGAGTATAGAAATAGTAAGTTACAGGATTATATAGCTTCATGACTAATACTTTCTTCATAAGATAATTCTGCAGCAAAAGTTAGACGACTATATGATATTGCTAATGTTTTGTCTTCCATGAATCTTATTGAGAAGGTATATTGCAATTCCAGCCTGAGTCCCTTTCTCTCCATTAATGTTTCACCACAGTTTTGACCTTCATTTGATTTTGCAGACTCATGAGCCAGTGAGCGGGAAGCCTGCATTTAAGTGGGTGGGAACTGGGGGGCGACTTGGCAATGGATCAACAAGTACTTCTGGTTTAACGGACTCCAGAAAAAGGGTGTTTGGAACTGAGATTACAAATGACAACTTAAAGAGGAACAAGGGGAATTCCTTGACGGATGAAAAGGCTAACCAGAAGCAAATGCGATTGAACCATGATAAATTGAAAAATGATATGGGCAGAAACCAGACTGTGCAACAACCAAAGCAAAGCTCGAAGGGTTTTGTGTTTGGCCCTTTCAGTCCAATTGTTAGGCCTAAAGTAGGTGAAGCAGACAAAAATAATGTCAGAAGTGTTCAAGACTCGGAGAACCTTGCCTCTTCTTATCGCCCTCAGTATCAGAACCAAGGTACTTTTTGAAAGTTACCACTTAAGTTTACTTGCCATTGTATTTCACTACTATTTTACTGCCCTCAGTATCAGAACCATGGTTGGATTCAAGCTAAGTGCCCTACATCAGCAATCCATTAGTTCTACATTTTGCTTTTCTCTACTAAATTTCCTATGTTATTTGACGATCCAACAATTGACAGTTCTCCAATCAAGATCGCTCAGCTGTGTAAAAGTGTTGACGATCTTTGGTTCGGGAGGTTCAGGATCCGACAGAAAACCGAGAGGTGCTTCTTAGGACCACCTTCAAAACTCTAAAGATGTGCTTTTTCTGGCACTCTTTGGGAGAATTCGAGTCTTCTCCTTGGCACCTTATTTTATGTGGATTTGCATATCCATTTGATGGTTCACCATCCAATATGGAACTGCACTTTTCATTCCATGTTGCACAACTTAAAATCTATTTTTTTTTTTTTTTGGGCCATGAGCCTTTTGGCTCAAGATTAGATTGTTGGATGTGGGCAATCTCTTGGATGCATTGGCAGAAATATAAATTTAGGGCATTTGTATCGAGGGACACTACAACAGCTATTCTAGTAAACTGACCTTAGAATGTAATTATCTGAATGCAGCTTTGAACGATCTATTTGCTCATTATTTGGAAGCATGGAAGTCATGGTATGTTGAAATCGCTGGAAAGCAACCTATAGAACAGTTTTCTTGAGTGCACTGTGCACCATAAAACTTGTATTAGGAAGCATTTTCATAATGCTCCAACTGTATGCAGCAGCTATAAACCTTCAATTGAATAAAAATTGTATCAGGGTCGGTAACCCATAATAAAGCTTTGTTTCCCTCCTTGTCTCATTTCTCCTTTGAATCTTCCAAGGCCTTAAAGTTTCTAAGGCCTTGCCATTCCATTCCTTCGTAACGCTCGAGTATGTGTTCCTGTTTCAACTTTGAATTTCCTTGGATGTGTGGATAAGCATTACCAAGCTATACGAGTGGCAATCCTTAGGGATGTAAACGGCAGAGATGATGTTTTATCCTCTTTTGAGATATTTGAAGTATTTGTTAACCTTCGTTTTGATCAGGTGCTAAGAGCTAGAGGTGTCAATTCTTGGACCAGATCATTGAACCCAAACATTTTCTTTATTGGGTCGATAATGAACTTATATTAGGCTCACCTGGCTGAAGTTTGTAGAGACAATGAAAGAAGGTTCTACAAAGAAAGGAGGTGGGTACAGACCACTAGGACCTAGAAATCGAGAGCTTGAGAGCTCTTTTTTTTAATCTCTTTTATGCCCCAAGCTATAAATTTAATTTAATCTAAAACGGGCTGAAATAGTTATAAATTTAACCAGTCAAACCTGAATCCAAGCGGTTGCCCAACATGAAACAAATTTGAACCAAACCCAAAATTGAACTGAATTTCGAAAATTTGCTCTTCTGTGTTTGGATTGGATTCTCCAGCTTGAAACTGAAAGCCCAAACAGAAACCGGGGCTGTGCAGGTTAAGAGTGTAAAACATGGCACAAAAAACTGCTACCTAAAACTTGAGACCCTATGTATCACTTTCATATCCACATGCATATCGATATTGCATCGGTATGGCGCTGCATGGGAAATCGTATGAATACAACATTAAACAATATGGTACCGTTTGAATATGTGAATGGTATGAATACAGTTTGATATGGTTTTAGTATATAAATGGTACAAAAACTGTACGATACATTATGGTACAGTTTCAATATGAAAATGGTATATTCAATACGGTTTGGTATATAGCGTCAATGTTGACACCTAAAATTGGTACTGATCGAACGTATCAAAATATATATGGGTTTTGAAAATTTTATTGTACTATACATATATATTTCGGACACAAAGGACTCGATCCTAAAGACCCATGGTATGAGAAGGGGGTGGAGAAAGTGTGGAGGGATGAAAGTTTGAATCCAAGGCTTCTTTGATTCTATAGTAGACCTCTTTCTTTTTTTCTTTTGAAGAAAGAGCCCAAGACCCCATTGCACTTATGACCGTTAGTTATGATATCACCATTGTGATTAATAGAAAAAGAGATTGCTAGGAGCACATCTACATTGTAATAGTGGTTCAAGCACTAATAAAGATAACTGAGAGGGATTTAAGTGGAACTTTCCATTCAAGTCGATTCCAAATGCAGCCAGCATTGGCTTAAATCTTGAACATTCATTCATTTGGAATCACATTAGGTTTACTGATTAGATTTGGATTTATCGTTCTGAGTTGGGGGGCAAGCTTGGCATTGACAGCTCTGACTTGGCTTAAGCCCGTTCTCAGCCCGAATAAGGCTTGAGTTCAAGATTTTGACATAGGTTAGGGCCAAAATATTTTGGCCCTGACTTGGGCTAAGGGTGAGCCTGAGATTACTCATTGGCTCGTCGGGCTTGTCTCGACTCGTTCTTGATTTTCGGCCTAACATTGGCTTTGATTTTATCCTTAATTTTGTTCCTGATATTTGATCTCAATGAATTACAAACGTGGATAAGGATAGGGTTAGAGCCTAGAGCCACGGCCAAGTATAGGGCTAGTCATGGCCAAGTATGGGGCTAGTCAGGGCTAGGGCTAGGGATATGACCGATAAGAGCTAGGTGCAAGACCAATCAGAGCTAAGGATACGGTCAATCAAGGCAGAAATGAATTTGGCTTGGCCTCGTAGGATTTATGGTCAGAGACAATAATCTTTATCCCCGAATTAGGGTCAAGACGATAATGAATTATGATTATAAACATATAAGGGGTTTGACATTGCAAAATCCCGCGCAGCCGGCCCTGTTACAGTCCTTACTTCTGACTTCCGATCCGGAAATTTTAGAACCGGGCAAAACACGAGCACATTCGCTCGCGGCTTACAGAGTAGCAGGCTCACAGCAGAAGTGACTGGGAAACCCAGGAAATCGAAATAAGAGATAAGTAATAGTGAGAATAGAGTCGGATAGAGAACAGTGAAAACGATGGAGTGCGCGGCCAAGAGACGAGGAACACGTTGCATCGGGCCGCCTACACGACGCTGTTGCCGTTGCGGCGTGGTTGCTTACTGCTCGGTCGCTCATCAGGTTCTCTATTTCTCTATTGTTTTGTTTCTATCAACAACTCCACTACGCTTTCAATTTCAATATAGAATTATGGTTACTTCTAATTTGAGGCATTTTCGTGCCCTTCCATGCTCCAGTAACTTCTACTGAGAATCCGGATAGCAGAACCGTGTTTAATTTTACTGGGGAACTTTTTGCTTTCTGTAAAACCCAATTGTACTCATCTGCTAAAGTTGATAAGCAGTTTGGTGATAGGATGGAACCCTATTTTTTATTTTTGTTGTATTACTGGACATGGTAAGATTACCTATGTAATGGATGATGGGTTTAAATTTCTCAAATATTTTTCGCCAGCTTTCTCACTGGAGCGAGCACAAGGAGGAATGTGCTAGATTTGAACAGCAAATGAGATCTGCCGATGTTTTGCATGATTTTCCTTTTACATTCTCTTCGGAAGCTTTGGTTCAGGTACCTTTCATGATGGATTACTTGTTACTTAGTGCAAGTGACCTGTTTATTTTGAATTGCTTAGATTGTGTTGTCTCTTCTGATGCTTTCAATAGGTTAATGAAAAGCCGGAGACCAGGTGTTCCTTTTTTATGAAACAAGGTCTTCATCAGGTGGGAATGTGGAGATATGAATGTCATTGCGGGGCATCAGTTGCTGCTTCTGATTGTCCAAGGTTCTTCTCTCTTTTCAAGTAGCATGGGAGTAGTGAACATTGAGAACTTGAATATTATCTTTACTATGCAGTTCAATAGGAATCCGAGAAACAATAATTTTAGCATTGAAAATGGACAATATAAGAGCAACCTGTTTTAGGACATAAAAAAGTTAGGTTGTGGGACGACCGGACGGGGGGAAAAAGAAAAAGAAAAATTGAAGTAGTGAATCATGGACCAAGTCCACACTCATTTCTATTTTGTCATTGAATTTTTAGTTAAGATCCCCTTCATTGATATGAAAGGAAGCTGGTCATTGCTCCTGTTAATCTGGCTAAAAATTCATCAATTTCCCTTCAAGAAGGACCATGGGTAATTTGAATAAGAAGTCACTTACCAACCTTCTCACTATGTAATTACATATTAGTAATGACGTTAAGTAGTGAAGCTTAGCCCATTATCGTACTTTAATGTGGGAATTAGTGCAATCTAATGATTGTCACTAGGTTGATGAATTGATCTTGCATATCTGGATGATAACAAAATGTTTATTGTCATCATGTATGATATATTTCATCAGCATGGTTTTCTTCCATTCTGTATTTGCTTGGTTCTAATAATGGAAACCACTTTACCTGCTATGGACACTGTTAGTCTTGGACCACTATAGTAATCCATTGTAAAACATGGAAAGTTTATTGAAATAGTTAAATTGTAATAACAGTAATTGATTATTGTGATCCATCAAGTTTTAGCCTCCCTTTATTTCGGGATTGTAGATGAAGTTGTCAAATAGTGAAATATATCCATGGAAGGTTTTATGATCGTCGTCATGATCATTATATTGTTGTTGATATTAATAGTTTAACATTTTGATTGTTATTATTTTTCTGCATATTATACATAAGATGGGTGTATTGCTTCAATGGTTAACTGTGGTCATGACATACATGCTATAACATTTCTTGCTTCTGATTAGTATGGCTGCAATATTAGTGAAATTCACTTCTATTTCTTTGTTTTGCCTCAATATATAGCAGTTATGGTAAGAGATAATTTTGTTTCTTTCTTTGTCCAATGATATTTAGATGCGGATCTTTTGTTAATGTTAACTTACATTACTATATGGCAGGATGATTTATGATTGGAATCTTCCAAGTGTATTATGCCCATGCCGTGGTACTGTAATTTCATTAATGCTACCATATATTGCTGGAAATAACTAACAGTATAACCTGCTAGTTATGTGATTTACAGAGCCAATAACTCCAACATCAGAATGTTAGAGTAATTGGAAGATTACTATTGCCATTTCCTTACTGATATTATGTGCCCTAGAAACAACTGATCTTATGACCTTTTATTGTACATGATATGCAGATCCAATAACACCAATGTCAATGCGTTTGAGTAACTGGAAAGACTACTATGAATGGAGATGCCTACCACTCCATTCACCTGTTGCTTTGCTTCTTCATTGGGTATGATAGCCTTTTATTTTAATACTTAAACTTTAGTTTGCTGGTGTCTACACCAGCACCTTAAATGGGTTTGACCTAAGTCAATGAATCTTGATAAGGAGAGTATAATAAGGAGACATATTTACAATGTGTCCCCCCCTCTCTTTCTCTCTTTGTCACTCTTTTTTACGTTGATCTATTTTCAAACCATTTTCCTGTCTGTAATTACTGTTTATGCTTTTTATTTCAGACAGTTACTATATATCATGCCATACAACTTGCTGCTGTTCAAAACTCAGCAAATGAAAATAGAAACAAACTGTACATACACTATCTAGGTATATCTCAGTACTTCTCCCTTTCTGTTCCCTTTTAATCATAATATAAGTTCCCAACCTTTGCCTTGTGCCATGTTGCATTGTTGTTGGTACCAATGTGGAACTGGAATAATTACCTTTTGTGATTGCTTATTCCCAGATGTTCAGCGAAGAAAATTAATACATGTCACTTTTGGGAGTTAAGGCTATGTTTGGATGCTAAGTAGAGTTAACTTCCGTAAAAAGAAAATTTGAGATTTTAGGAGAGATTGACACATAAAACAATCATTGCAACATCATGGTTTTTGTCTCATTATGTTTTTTTCTTTTTCTAGCATCCAAATGTAGCCTAGCTAGCAATTAAATGGTTTTTTTTTTTGGGTGGGGGTGGGGGGTTGGGGACAGATGAATTCAGAGTTGATTGTGGAATTGATTGGATTAGTGGGCATTTACCAGAGAATTCCCCTAATTGAGCTTAATGGGGATTCCTGGCCCATAAGGTGAAAGTAGTGTTTCTTTCATTATTTGTCTTGACCATCTAAAGCCCCCTAATTGATTCTAACTATTAATTTTGGTTAATGGTTGTTGAAATAATTTCTTTTATTTAGGGTGAATTCTTTACTTGTATGACATATATTGATAATTGAGTGTCAGCATTGAATGACATTACTCTGTTTCAAATATTCATTGAACTCTAGTAAATAAGGATTCCTTTTTTTTTTTTTTTGCCCCACTATGCTTTGAATTTCAAAGGCTATTGTGGTATCCAAAGTTACATAATGTCAATGAAAGCACACATTTATTTCACCTTAACACAGCTGTAGAACAGGCTACTGTTTCTCGTAGAATGTTCTTGATAGTCAGACACTTGTACAATTTCTTGATAGTCTGATGGGTTTTTGTGATGAATACTAAGACTTCTTATGTATTGATGGAAAACCTAAGTTCATTACTATATTGACTTTGAAGTATTATTTTCTTTAAGTTTTGCTGATCTTTACTTTTTCTTTGTGAACAATGTCTTTAGGACCTGAAAAAGAACTACTTCAACTTGCTGTCTTTGGAGAGTTAAGAGCTCTTATTCCGGGTATTCAGGTTCATATAGACCTGATTGGGCCAGCAGTTCCACAATTTAGGTTGGTTGGAGGCACTTCCTTTACAGTACGTTCAGAAGTTGTCTACCTTGTGTCCACACCCCCCCCCCCCCCCCCCCAAAAAAAAAAAAAAAAGGTGAGAAAGAAAAAACGAACCCACCCCCTAAAATGAACATATCATGTTTAGAAAGTAAATGACTAATTATGAAGAGATCAGTGATGAGACCAGACTACTATCGTTGCGAATTCAGTTATTTATGGCATCCTCTCAAACTTCCTGGGATATTATTCTTCAGGTGTTTGTACAAAGAGATGGATATTTGGAATTCATAATAGCTTGCTTATTTACCCATCTTGATAATGTTATCCCTCCTCCCACCCTTGAGTCCTTGACAACAGGAGCTTCCCCTGAAATTGGGCAAGTCCAGGCTAAAACCATGCCTTTTCTCAAAGGTCCCTGTCCTAGGTAGAGGGTCCCCTTATGGTGCATGAATGGCCGTTCCACCTTTCAAATGCAAACTCGACCTTGAACCAAGGAAGAACCAGTGATAGATTGGTTGCACTCAGGATCAACATAACTAAGGTTGAACAAATTGATAACTACTTTTCTCTCCTTTTCTTTTTTCGGCTTCCTGTTTACATAAGGTGGAAAAACATAACTGGTCTCTCACTTTTGTTGCATTTCACAGCTTAATCCTTCCATCTCTTCTCTTTCAATTCTGATCCTTATTCTGCTCAGCCTTCTTACTCTTTATTTACTTTAATCCAATTATAAAGCAATCCAGTCCCAATCTAGTTAAGACTCCTAGAAAAGGAAACTACTGATTTATAAAACCGTGAAAGTAGAAACTTGAGCCTACCTTCTAATTCTGAAATTAGAAATAACTAAAATTAAAAGACTGAAAAGAATCACAGAAACCATCCTGCAGCTGTCAAGGTGAGCGATGGCACTTTTAGTAAACAGGGAGACATGTATTCGACTTTTTTTTTTGGGGGGGGGGGGGGGAGAAAGGGCAGACATGTATTCACATGCATGGTAACTCCTGAATGTTGTGTAAATTTCTTCTTTGTGCTTTGATCTACATCACTTTCTGTCAAATACTGTTCTGCAATCCCTTTGATGAAGGGCTCAATCTCCTACTGAGGTGTCCAGGAGCCTTTTCTCACCATCTGGATACAGGTCCTTCAATGTGTGATCCTTGTAAGTTGCCTGTGTTACTGGTGCAATCAGTGTCTTTGTTGAACATGCCAAAACCATGCTAGTTGCGGGAAACTCCATTAAGATGAAATGCTGCTACCTCATCATCTCAACTGTATAGCTAAATAAAAAAAGAGAGTTCAAAATGAAGGCAGATAACAAGGTCCATGGGGGAGATTGGGGTGAATAGAACATCCTTGAATCTTTATAGGACCAGTGTTGCATCACTCAATTTTTTCATCATTTTAATTTGCAAGGTCCCCTTTCCACTCATATCTCTAAACCACTTCATAACACAAGTTCTCTGATAACACATCCCATTTATATGTGATCCCATAACTCTGTTGACATTTTGCATCCCCATCTCACCTACTCTTTAAATCCTGCTGATAAATAGGATTCTATGGATCTTTTGGTCATCTGATGACTATTTACTTTCTCATACAATTTATTCTTGTGCTTTCTGTGTTTTGAAATTAGGGATGGAGAAAGAGTTGATCTCTGCAGTTATGCTCGTTGTACAGAGATCGATTGTACGTGTAAATCTTCAACTGAGAATGCTAGCTTGGGTATATCAAATAGCATAAATTCAACCGTGACTCTCCAACTCCACAAAGGGTTTTATCATGACCGACATAGAGAAATAGTGAAGGTTTGTTATCACTGTGTGTCAGTGTGTGTGTTTTTTTGGGGGGGGGGGGGATGCAGGGACAGTATGTTTGTGTATGTGCACCTGTGCGTGAAACAAGCATGCATGAATGGGTGGGTAAGTTAGGTAGTCTCAAGTGTTCATTGTGGGCATTTTTCCTAATGTAGAAGAGTTCATATCGGAGTAAAAATCATGTAGATTCTTCTTGTCTGCAGCATGCTCATTATTTCTTGTTTCACGTGCAGGATTCCCTTCCTCATTTGGTTGTTGCTTCAAATGCTGGTATAGCTGCCTATCCTAGCTGGGTACCAACTATCGTATGTTCTTTCTCTTGTTTTAGAAATGAAAGATTATAATATGCTGAATATGCTCCAGAAGATTCTTTGTAAAGTTCCTTCCTTGTAGGTTGAGCTAAAATTTCATTTTTGATTGGATTCATCTTCATTAAACCCCAATTTGGTTTCAATCTTGGGGTTAGCAATAAAATCTTTTTATGCTTTGTGTCATTATGAGAAGAGGAAATGTAATTTTGAAGTATGCAGGAGATTATAAAGGAGATGAATGTACCAGCAATTTTTTCGGATTACTGTGAAGAAGCTGCAAATCTGGCTGCTTGCTGCATAAGCTCTGTAACTGGCCGTCCTCTTCGGATACCGGTGTTTGCAATTGATAAACCCCTTGTTTTATGATTTGGTAGTAGTTAATCTTTACTCATTTAATTGATCAGATCTAATAGATGGTCCTCATTTGTGCAGATTCAATTAAACCCATTCAGGCAACCAATGGTGGTGGAAGATAGTTCTTTGTTCCTTCCTTGCTACTCAAATTGCTTCATCTTCGGGATGTGAAGAGTTTGTTTGAAGCTTCAATGAGCAGTTGAAGGCCTATTCATTGCATGGGATAGAATTTCAAGCTAACGGAGAAAAGGGAAATGAAGATTTATGCATCATGAGAATATTAACCATCTCTCCTTTAAATTATGGCACTTTCTCTTTATCACTGCCTTGTTTCTAGAAAATATGTTTCACGGTTGAATCCGTCAATATTTATGCACTCTTCTTAATAGATATATATACCTGGTGATTGAGGATTTGAGTCCCAGCCAATCGTGATTCAAGCCTAAAGTGGATATTTACGAATATCTTATCTCTAAAACCTCTTTGTACGAACCGGCTTGGTTCAGATGGAAATATCACCCGTTAAAAAAACGGTGAAATTATCTTCTGCGTGTATCTAATGGCTGCAGCAACTCAGTGAAAGCGTGGCCAGGCTCTCCAACCATTGGATTCGCATCTAAAGAAGGTTGTTGTTGGGGAGGATCCGGGTCAGAATAACTAATAATAAATAAATGAATAAATAAATAAAATCAAAAGAAATTAGCGGAAATACAAAATTGGGTGGCCTGTGGCCTTCGTGGAATCGTGGGAAAAGGAGGCATTCTCCGAAGTCCATGTGGCTGTCGAGCTGGGAATGAGATTTTGTTCGTAAAACAAACAAAACCAAGGATCGAACGAAGATAGAGAGAGAGAGAGAGAGAGAAGCTGCGAGGGAAAAGCAAGAAAGTGGCTTTAGCAGAAGCAGAGGCTGCGATTTGCTTCGAGCTTTAGCCTTTATGGCGCTGTCTCGCTTCAGTTGCAGTGACCTCTCACTCTTCAGACCTCTTCAGTCGACTCCATCGACATCTCTCTTCTCATGTCATCTCCTTCTCATCCGTCCTTTACTTCCCTCCGTCACCCTCACCACCACCAATTCCTCAATGTGTAAGAATCGCTCCGCCTCTTTTTCCGTTCTCAATTGTCTTGTTTCGGGTGTCGACGGTGGTGGCGTTGCGGACGACTTTGTATCCATTAGAAAGTCTGGATTCGATCGAGATTTCTCTGTAATCGCCAATATGCTTAAACGCATCGAACCCCTTGATACCTCCGTTATCTCCAAGGGCATTTCTGTAGCTGCTAGGGATTCCATGAAGCGCACCATCTCAACTATGCTCGGTTTGCTTCCTTCTGATCAATTCTCTGTCACAATCCGTGTTTCTAGGCGTCCCCTCGATCGCCTCCTTGTGTCCGCCGTCATTACCGGGTATTTACTGTTGCTGCACTATCGGGTGGCGGCACTACTGCTGCGGCTGGGTGCAATTATTGATTTTGAAAATTGGGTTTCATTTAGAATTCATTCTTTTTGTTGGAAATCTGTCAGGTATACTCTTTGGAATGCGGAGTATAGGGTTTCTTTGATGAGGAACTTCGACATCTCTCCCGCGAGTACGAGAGATTCTGTTCCTTCTCATGGCTGTGGGGGTTCAGATATGGAGTATCAGAACAGGGAAGCTAGGGATGATGTGGATACCTGCAGTGAATTTGCGATGGACAGAAGCGTTCCCCTGGGTTTAGGGGACTTGTCGCCGGAGGCTTTGAATTACATCGCAGGGCTAAAATCCGAATTGGCTACAGTTGAGAAGGTTGAAGTTCCATTTTCTCTCGCTCACATGTATTTGCTTCTTTGCTATGTGCTGTTGTATAGGCAAACATTTATATGAAAACACGATAAACTGACTCCGACAGGAGCATGAATGATGGAGAAGGAAAAAAAGAGCAGCTATACATACCAAAAAGTTGCTTTCAATAATTCGATGTTTCTGGAAGATGAATATTGATTGGGAATGGCAGTAATATTATGTGCATTAGATTTCGATACTTTATTATTTAACTTTGATATGCTGCTTTTGGGATTCAACCTGACAACCCATTTTAGTTTTTGCTGTGAATCCATTTCTAGGTATCAGTGGCAGAAGGAACCTTAATCTATCATGATGATCTTATTCCTCATGTACATTATGTATGGAATTCTTATTTCACCTGATACTTGTGACAGATGATGCCGAAACTGATCCTCTTACCATCAAGAATAATATTGAAACACACAATTGGTAGAACCTATTCTTCTGCCTGTTGCTTACAAATCTGAAAATACAATTGAGTTTCACGACAAGATAATATGGAAAGAGAAATAAGCATGCAATATATGTGATGCAAGCCTTAAAAATAAGGCAGATTGAAATTCTGGAGAAGAATTAAAAATGGTGATATTTTGCACCCAGTTTTGGCTTTCTTGGAGTTTCTCCTATTTGCATGATCCACAATTGTGTGTCATTGGATCTGGTTTTGTTATGCGGTGACTGCAGTCATAGCTCTTGGTTTGTTAAAGAGGGTTGTTGAAACAGTTTGCTAAATATTTAAAATAGTAGGATGCAAGTTCAGCTGAATCACTGATGGAGTTATTAATTTTGGTCTTTTATTATTTAGGAGTTTGCCCTAGTAGGACTTGGTTTATTAACTATCTGCATGAACGGCTGTAAAGTGCATTTATGCATGGATGGGATAAATACAACCTGAATTGCTCTGAAATCACACATAAGTAGGGCCTTCTTTCTTAGTTTTCCCCTTCTTTAAAACACATGCTATTATCGAGCTGTATTGCTAGCCTCCATAATGGAAGCCCATCCATTTTCATCAGCCACTGCTGCATACTTCAAAACTTTCCTTTAGCTCTAATGTATTTTCTAACAAGAAATCATGTACCATACAACCATAGCCGGGGTGATCTTGTTTCTTCTAAGTGGGTGTTCTCTCCATTAAACAATCAATTTAACCTAACAAGTATAATGCAGGAGCATTTTCATGGATCAGCACGGAACCCATTTGGGAACCTAGATGTGGATGAGCTGGATCCAATTTGCATTCTTGACCCTGTAGGTTCCCTTAGGATTAACGTGTAATGTTTTCTTTTTGTAGGTTAACTAGGAGATGGCAACTAGGATTTACTTTTCTGACTAATTTAGGTTTCCAAATTAGAATGGGTTTTTCTTTTCATGTTGGGTATCTTTATATTCAGATTTGAATAGAATAAACCCTCTCTCTTCCATCCCTTCTCTGTTTTCATTCTTCTGCTTCTCTTTGTTTTATCTCTTATTTTAATTTCCCTAATCCCTGTTCAGGTGCACGACAGCCCTTATGCTTGTTGGGTTTGATTGCCTATCCATGGGTGACCCTGACCTCTCAGATGCAAAATTTTTCCTTGTGGTGGAATATCCAAGTGAGGTCATATCTGATCTCCGTTTCAGCACCTGGCATGATTTCAGCAGTCCACTGCTCCTTTATAATTTTTCTGTTTGCATTGTTGATGGTACATATCAAGAGACCTTGTCAGTACCAACTTTCCATGCTCAACTGAAGCATATATGAGGAATTTTTCCTTGGCAAGGTGCTGGATTGTTCTGTTTCAGTTCATTCCCAAGGTAGAAGATGATACTTGTTTTTCTACTTTCAGTTAAACCCTTTACAACTCAGGTGCAAAGTTGTACCTATGACAAGTCTTATTCAAGTCCCAATCCTCTAATCAAATACCTTTTCATGCCTCCCCTTTGTTCCTACCCAATAGGCTTTTAAATTCTGTTTAACTACATTCCTGTCACTGCCCCTTGATAACTTCAGTTTGTTACAAAGCTTATTGCTTTGTTATAACTTGGGTAGTTGGTACCTGAGCAGAGGTCCACTGCAAGGTTTTTCTGACCTGGATTCCACATTAATTGGTACCGGAGCAAAAATGGCCATGGATTTCTTTGTCCAAGCTCCGAGTTGGCTTACCCATCAAAAAGCTTGATCTGTTTATGGATGAATGGCAAAGCAACAATCTCTTTTCACGGTCTGTGGTGGATATACTATGAAACACCAACCAGATCATTGATGATCATTGATGAGATCATTGAATCCCATTTCTTAGTACTTTGATGGTGCTTATTGTGAAGTGTTCGAATCTTGTCAATGCATTACTAAATTAGGTAGAACAGTTGAATAAGTGAGACCTTGTTGATTCTTACAGAAATTTGTGCCCCCTACATCATTTTTACATGCATTGGACATCATTCTTCAAGGATTGGTTGACAAACTATCCTTAGAAACAAAGAAGATATATTGCCAGGGTAGCCATAGGACGAGGCAAATGGGTAGAAGATGGCTTGTAATGACTAGTAATGACAAGAAAGTTGTGGATCAAGTAAAATGATGGAAGCCAGCAAAATGAAGGCTATCCTCGAGTTTGTTCTTCCTCACAACTTTCCTGATATAGATGGACCTCTAAAGCTTCATATTTTTGAATTTGAAGACAAGGACCTTCGAACCCCCATTCATGGGCTTTTATTTTTATTGTTCTGGAGAACTCATGGTTGATTTCTTCTCAATACCAAGGATTCGATGCATGAATGCTTCCATGGATTGACCCAAACCTGTTGAGAACCCAAATGGGGATGAATCAAATCTAATCCACATCTTTGCACTGGTAGGATATTTGGAATTTTATTTATTTCTATTTTGTATCAACTTATAATCTTTTATTTTGATAGGTTAAGCATGAAATAACTGCTAGAATTTAGTTTCCAAATTAGAATGTTTTTCCTTTTTATGTTGGGTCTTTTTTCCCCGTTAATTATATATACATGTAACCATGTTAAATAGATTTGGATTGAAATGAATTGAGTTACTGTGGTTGAAGCCCTTGTGGCTGTTGTTTGTATCAACTTCCTCTCTCTTTCCCCATCTCCCAACTGCTATTCTTCTTCTTCTTTCCCTTCCTGGTGAGACTCTTCCATCCTGTATCTTTTTTCATTCTTCTCCTGCTTGTTTTTGGATGAATAATAAATAACATTAAAGAGCCCCAAGAAGGGAGAGGGGGGCTGGAGGGAGGAGCCTAAACCCCAAGTAACAACAATGAGCCTATTTTCTTGGGATATCCATCACAGGGGGTGGGGAACATGATGAAGCCTAGCAGAAACGACAAAATAAATGGCTTTCCAAATCACGGCCAAGGACCTGGATTTGGAAGTCCATCTCCTGGGATTGTGCTCCCACCACAAGTGGTAGATAGTAGCACCGAAGACCAGCTTACCAACCTGATCGCATATAGATGAGCTTGGGAAGGTTCTCAAGATCCAATACCACTCTTGAGCAAAGCCAAAGAGGCATCTGGAGCAGGACCAAATGGAGGGGAGGGCTTTCCCCCAAAGGGAGCAGGAAAAGGGGCAAGAGAAGAATAAATGGTCTAGGGTTAGGGTTGACCGGAATGTGGCGGCTGATGAGGAAAGATTGGGTGGGGAGGCCATGGTTAAGAGCTCGCCAAAGGGTAAGGGAATGGCATGGGATATGGCTTTTGAACCAAACCAAGGAAGACCAAGGGACCGTAGGGGAGGGGGAGCAAGTTAGATCCTAGGCTGACGAGGAAGAGAAGGATCCGGAGGGGGAGGGGAGCCAAATGGTGATATCAGACCGTGGCCTGTGTGAGACAAGGGTGGGGCTAGGGGGGACCAAGAGCCATCAATAATGAAGGTGGAGAGCAGGGTGGACTTGGGGATACAAGACTCAATGAAGGTGGATACCCTTCTTGTATCTCTGGATTTATTTTCACCAATCCCTTGTTATGACACCCAGGCAAGCCTCACATTTTTGGGATGTTCTGTCATCCTCTCCTATTTCTTCCTTATATGCTTTGGATGGATATCTGTAGAGCAACCTTAGCCTCTTAATATCTGGTCCAAAAATCTTTCAGTATGGTGGAATATCTAACTGAGATTAAATCCAATCTATGTTCCATCACCTGGCTTTGTTTCAACGGTTCTTTATCTCTTTCATAGTTTTTGTTTGAGCAGTTCTTGGTCTGTATTTCAAGAGACATTGTCAGTACTGACTTCCTCTTGAGATACAGTCTCAACTGAAGCATATAGAACGAGAGAAGCAAGGTGCTGGATTTTCGGCACTTCAGTTAATTCCCATCTTCTTCTTTTAATTAGACTCTGGTGTAGCTCTTGTGCTTAAAAAGTCTTCTGTTCTGTCCATTTTGCACATGCCATTCCATTGCAAGAGGGATCAGTTGTCATGTTGTAGTTGTAGAGACCCTGGAAAAAGGCAGTACTGAGGAGAGGGAGAGGCTTGGAGTAGAGGGGTAAGGAGGAGAAAGAGATTCCAATCCCACTGGCAATCGAGTCCAAGAACGGATGGCATGGAAGGAGGAGAAGCTTGATCGAATTCCTCCATTGCAACTATCTGAACCAACATGTTTTTCTTCTTGTCTCTGCCCGAATCCTGGCGCTGAGCCATGCTCAATTCTATCCCTCCCCAAAAGACTGATGGATGAATATGGCAGAGAAGAGATGAAATTATGCCCATGTCCAAAGTTAATCTCTCTCTCTCTCTCTCTCTCTCTCTCTCTCATGAATTTAAGCCTCATAGTGAATTCATTTGGAGCAACCTTACATGAGATCAGTAATGTGAAGATCTTATATCATCAATGCGTGTAGTTGGCTTAAGTTACATCTTTCTAGAACCACCGTCACAATTGGATCTGTGTTCCAACACAAACAAATTGTTGGTTGCAAGTTACATTGTGACATTGAAGGACACTTATTTTATTTTATTTTATTTTTGATCTTCCTATTTTGGTAGTTGTTCTTATGACATGGATAATCATTGATTGCAGGAATCTGTTTGGTTGATGTTGACTATGTGCTCTTCTAACCTCACCTTTGGGTGGTTTGATACCTCATTTTATATAAATATGACAAGGTTTGTGTTCTCTCAGGAACTGAATGCTCGGAAGCAGGAAAATGTGCACTTGGAATGTGATGGGGAAGAAAATAATGATTTGTTGGAGTATCTTCGAACTTTGGAACCAAATATGGTATTGAATTTGATCGATTTACAGTATTACTTTTATAACCAGCTTGTGTACTTCAAGATGAATAATGTATCTCTCGTACTTTTTACTTGAATGATTTAACAGGTGACTGAACTATCTCGGCCATCATCTTCAGAGGTTGGGGAAGTAATTCATGAACTTATTCAAAATACACTGCAAAAGTTGTTTAAAGATGATCCCTCCAATTTCCTGGAAGATTCAGTCATGGGGAAAGCAGATAACCTACAGGATGGTGATATTGGGTTTTGTGATACCATAGGAACTTCTCGGGATTACCTTGCAAAGCTGCTATTTTGGTTGGCCTCTCATACTTCAGCAGTTGTATTGTTTTATAGTTATTAATGCATATAATAAAACTTATTTGCAGGTTGGACTCTGATTTTAGTGTACTCTATGAGCATAGGCCTTTAATAAGTCAGTCATAACTTGAATTTTTGTCTGTACGAACTAGTGAAAGATTCTCCTATTCTACAATGAAAGCTTAGATGAACCATTCCTGCCCCACCACAATACGGGGCAAAAAAGAAAAGACAACAAGCAGGGGGAGATGACATTTACTGTATAGGGAACAGAAGGGAGTATGAGAAACTGAGTGTAAAGAAAGAAATCAATCAAGGAGATCAAACCTAATCAGAACATAAATTATTTATATCACATTTTTGGACTCGATCAAAGTTTATGCCACTTGTATGCTTCTGTGTTTGTCTAAAGCACCACATTATGATGCTGTAGTTAGTCCTTATGATTACAACGATTGATCCTTCTTGATTAAAATAGTTTCTTTTTAGTCATCAAATTTTCTTTGTTAATCCAGAGGCTTATCCTCTTCATGGCATTTTTGCTTTCAGTTGTAGTTCCCCTAACCCTAACCCTATTTTGATGGCACTGTTTTGTTTGCCTGCTGATCCCCATTTTCTTATTCCTGTGCCGCATGTAAATGGGATGAGCTTTGCTTACCCCTTCTTTATGTTACTTTGTCATTTTCTTCTGTTTTACTTTCTTTCCATCATCGTCTATCAACCATTATAGAATAATTATAATTTTTTGTGGAGAAGTGGCTTTGTGGTTTAGGGAGCCTCACAGGTGGGTTTTTAATTTTTAAGTTTCACCCGCTTCAAAAAAATTTGGTGCACAACTTTTGATAATCTTGAGGTCACTGTTACTTCTGCTATGCTGTGCTGGCGTTATATTTCACTACAGTTATTTCTCATTAGATATTATTTTTCCAATCTGTAATTCATAACGTCGGTTACTTTTGTGATGGCAGGTGCATGCTATTAGGTCATCACTTAAGAGGCTTGGAGAACAGATTGCATTTGAGCTGTGCTGTCGGACTGTTGTAAAGAGAAAATAGTAAAGTAGAAGAGGCATGTATATTCTTCTGCTCTTGAGACTTTCTGTGAAACCCTGTGAAACCATAATTATGGTCATCACCTGCAAGAAGCAATTCTTGCGTCAATTAGTTCATAACATAATTTCTGAAGAAATTTTCCCTCCGATTTCAATTTTTATAATCTAATTGCATGCTGAGGGCATAATTGAAGATCAGGGTAAACCATTTATTCAATGCCTGTGGCACCGCTTCAGGAAATCAAACCTCCATGAAAGGTAGATCTAATTGAATAGATACAATAAAATGTCAGATTATTACAAATAGGCATAAATTGACATTTTGATCTCCCACAGTTGTCAATATGAATGAGCTCCCACCATATTGGAAATCATCTGGGTGAGACAACTAAGCTAACTCATTCAAGGTTAGGATCCTAATTGTTGAATATCCTTCTCAATTCTCAAGAGGTGTATGACTCTGGAGATGCCTAGGTTGTTACCATGGATCTTTTTTGCTAGTGGTGTGGATTTGATTGGCTGTGATTTTTATTCTGTTTCAAGGTATTTATCTTTACTATTTTGTTAATTGATATAAAACAGTAGATATTATTGAAATAGCCTCTCAGCAAATATTGTTGGGATAAGGACCATAAGGTTGCTTAGGAAAATTGCCCACTCTCACCCCCTGCTTGTGTGGGAAGCCTCTGGCAGTGCTTTTGCCCCCTTTTTTTCTTAAAATATATAAAACACCCTAGATATCACAAGAAGGTAGCACTGCTAGATATTTTGATAGCTTCAGTATCCTCATAGTGTGGTTATCATGCGTGTAACTTTGCAGCTTTTGCTTTTAAGTTTGCAATGGAGGTTCTTTCAGTTTGATAGTGTTCCTATTTGGTTGAGATGTTGATGCTTTTCTTGGGTGTTTCTGAATAGAGATCTGCAGCACCTCTCTCTCTCTCTCTCTCTCTCTCTCTCTCTCTCTCTCCTCTCTCTCTCTGTTTGAGGTGATTCGAATTATACTTGTTTGCACTAGACTGGAATTCATTAAGATTCCGAATTGGCAATCAGAAGCTGGAGAGATCTATGTGGTTCAGGTAAACCATATGGGCGATCTTTAGCTTGATGGTGGAGAGGGTAACCAGAAGAAGGGGTGATGCCAAGGGTGAGTTCAATTGATCTGTATTCTGATCTTATGTGGTCCAGTCCCAATATTGTTTTTCCTTTTTGCTTTTTAGCCCTTCCTTTTATCTATTTTAGGTTCAGTAAGTTCCAGAAGGTAGTCATGGGGCTGGAACTGGAAGGATTTTTTTTCGAATACCTTGACCTTGCTTGTGTCACACTGATAAAACCCCTTTCTTTAGAATCTCAATATCAATCTTCTACCAGACTTGAAAGATTTGACATTGCCGTCTCATAATAAGAAAACGGCAGAAGAAACCTACTTGGAAACGTGCGAGTTGTGATTTGTATTATGAAAGGTGCTACTGTCATCTCTGTTGATGTTTTCACATGTTTCCCTTTTCATAAAATATAAAGCAAGGGCTTTCTACCAAAAAAAATATATATATATAAAGCAAGGGCATCAACTAAAGAAGGCGTTAAAAAAATAAATAAATTTGCACAGACTTTTTTTTTTTTTTGGTAAAGAAACTATCATTCAACTACACAGGAAGGCAAGGCATCAGAATTACAAAGGTCCAAGACGGGTGAAAGTGGCCAAGATCCTCCCTGTAGGGCACAGAGTGTCTGTGTACACCCTGGTACACCATAAGCACTTTGAAAAAAAGGCGAGTTTTAAAACACCTGATCAGAAGAAGATAGACTAAGCCATTGATTGCCGTTCATGCCGAAAGCTTAGATCAACAGTCACAGTAATAGTATTTTATTAAAATAACAGAGTAAGGTTTTTTTTTGGGGTAAAAAGTAACAGAGGAAGTTCATGTCTTATTCAGGTGAAAACATGGGTTAGAGTGCAGAGCACGTTGGACTCAAGTTTATTAAGAGAGGCAAGAAATAAAAGCAAAAGGACAATATCGAAAGTTCTTTGCGAAAAGGATATCTTGTACATTCTAATTGCGCTTTGATTGTTTATGGAAACTTAACGGAGAAGGAAAAAAAACTGGAAAGCAGACATATTTGATCAAAGACCAATGAAAGCGCCCGGGAAGTTTATATATAGAATTAGTCAATTCAATGATAAACTAATTTGTGGCATATGATAATTTGATGGATTTTCCAGGAAAGAGATCCGGTTACGTGTTTCACTGGCTCTATTTGCTCTGTTACATGTGTAACACACATCGCTTTTTTTAATTTAATTAATCATTCACCTTGACTCTTTAATCTTTATATAGGTCATTTGATGTTAACCCACGAGGTAGCTTCCGAAAGTGAGATCGCTTTCAATTGGTCCAAGATCCCCCAGCCTCTTCGAATCTTCCATAGCTGAATTCATAAACACACAAACGAGAAGGAGAATTATTTTGGGATCAATTCTAGCTGATAATCTGTATCCAGCATTTCTGAGGTGAAAGGAAGAAGCAACTCCTCTTCTTTTGGTGAGTTGGTCAACTTGATCCAAACAAATTACTCAGAAAAATTTTAGAGCTAAACCCCTTTGTATTACTTGCAGTTTGAGCTGATGTTATTACTTATTAGCAGTTAGAACAAAATGAATGATGTTCCAAAACCAAGAACTATTTAACATGGAGAGAGAAGCCATAAATAAAGATAAAAACTGTGCATCAAATTTAAAGCTAACAAAATGGATATACAGGTAAAAAAACGAAAAACCCATTTTAATGGCGTAATGGGTAATGTTTTCCAACTCTCCTCTGTCTATACAAATATAAAGAATCTCCCCTGAAGTGGAGGAAAAAAAGAATCAAAGAAGAAGGAATATAGAGAGTGTCTGATCACAATGAATAATGCAAAGGGAATGAAATCTGTGATGATAGCAACAATTCTACATTATGATGCAGATATTGAGGCCTGTAGAGATCATAAGGTTCCCAAAGAAAATCAACAGGGCATGGTTTCTTAGCATCAAGTCTCGCCCATGGCTTCCCCTTTCCACTCCAATGCAGCAAACTAACACCACCTGGATGTAAACTTCTGCAGCTGCCCACCACATTATCACCACCGAGACCATGTTGGTTCCACCTGTGATCGATAGGCTCCACATCTCCAGCAAAAACCAGCAAGAATGGAGGGAGCGAACCCAGATCATAGATCCTCCTCTGTTTCTGCAATTGCATCCAAGCTTCAATCTTCTTCAAATAATTACCCGCTCTCCATCTGTCGAGATCCATAACCATCACACCCGTATTGAAATAGCAAGGATTTCTCCCACTGAAGACTCTCGACAACACCCGATTAGCCCAGAAGCCATCAGAGAAATACATGGTGAAATTGACATGACAGTATTCTGGTGCTCCAATAACACGAGAGCCGGTAAGCGAGGTATCCCAAAGCTTCCTAATGTCATCGACAACGATAACATCAGAGTCGAGATAGATCACGCGTTGAACACAGGGCTCAAGTATATCGGCGAGGTAGTTCCTCGCGTAGTTGAGTGGGTTCTCGAGGGCTTCACGGATTGATGCAGAGATGAGATCTTTGACGATATCGACTCTGAATTGATAGACTTGGAAGTTGAGGGACGGGAAGGTGGAGCGAACGAGAAGAGAGAGGGCCATTAGGTCGGCCGAGTCAGACTCGTCGGCGGCGGCCACAAAATGGAAGAAAATGTCTTCTGGGCATGTAGAGTGCTTGAGAACAGAGTGAACCGCAGCCATAGAACCCCTGAGATACTCTTTGTCGAGAGTCATGGCGATGTGAACATGACCTGGATTACACTGCGACGATTCGATACCATTGGATACCAAGATTGGACATTCGGCACCATTTCGATAATCAGGCGCTTCGTCGAAGTTGCGCAATCCACCGGTGAGAAGGGTTTCTTTTTCTTCCACATTCCTGTAATTGGCGACGCCATTTTCAGTGGGCACAGACCTGATAGCAGAAGCAGAAGGAGAAAGCAAGAGAAGAAGAGAAGAAAGGATCGTGAAGAAAAACAGAGTCGATCTTGATCTTGCTCCTCTTGCTTGGGAAAGAGGCATAGTTCGAATGGAAGAGACACTAATCAGCCCAAGAGTTGTACTGGAATTAAAGCAACAATGAGAGCTTAGACACCTGGGGGGTTTGGTGTTTACTCGTTTTCTTTTAACTCTACACAACCAGGAGAAAACACGGTTTTGGAATCTCCGTGTTTGGGTTAGGTAGAAGAGAGGTGAGGAGGCTTTTAAAGATTGAGACAAGTTTTAATGACTTGGAATTCTGAGAAGGAGCTTCAGTTACCGAGTTAGGTTTCAAAGTTTTTCTTCATTAATTTCGCCGCAGACGAGGTGAAGGTCAAGATGGGTCGTCTTCACCTGCAACTGCAGACAAGTAGAGAGAGAGAGAGAGAATCCAGAGAGAGAGAGAGAGAGAGAGCTTAAACTGACTGCTTGAATTGTACTACTTATTCGTGAATAATTCCCTTTATTTTATGGGTGAATTATTCGCGGGGATATAATTATAAATTTATAATAATATACCTAACACAGAAAGCAACTAATTTATTTTTCCTGGGAAAGGAAAAGGAGTAAAAAAGAAATCCAAAAATTATCAAAGGACAGAACGGCATCCAAGATCTCCAGCTGTAGTTGATGGTGACGACGGCTATGGTGGGGCCTTCCCATCCCTGGCTTCATTTAACCCAAACAGTGAACGCCTCTGAGATCTCAACTAAAGTATGGAGAGAAAGAGAGAGAGAGAGACGACATTGCCCCGAATGGTTTTAGGGTTTCGGATCCTCTACCAATTTTTAATTATTATTATAAATTTAAATATTAACAGAATATATTTTATTTTACGTTGCCCTTATATTATTGTGCGGTAAAAACGCGTAAGTGACTCAAAAAACTATGTTTCCTTTACACTTTATTTAAAATTTATATTTAATTTATTTTATCAGTATTTAAAAATCGATCTACTTTTATTATGTGGTGGAGTAATAAGAAGAGGACACAGACTTTGCACCAAAAAAAAAAAGAAAGAGAGAACACTGACTTTTTATATTTTATTTTAAAGAAAAACATTTTATTTTAAGGATAAAGGACCCAGACTCTAGCCCTCAATATTGGGTGGAGGTTCTATTGTTCCTTCTTCTAGATAGATGACTAAACAAAGGGCGATGTTACCATAGGAAAGTGTAAATGATGGAAATGAAGTCAGCTCCAATGTTTTCCCCACAAGCAAACAAGAGACTTAGAAGAAGAAGAAAGAAGGTTGTAGAAGAAGTCTTGAAGACGGAAGCATTGAACATTGCCAAGTTTACTTCTTCTAGGTGGAACTTGGAAGGAGGCTTTTGCTATGAATGACTTTGACTTTGAGGATTTTGGAGTTGGAGTTGCCGTTCAGGCGTTCCATGGAGAGAAAACAGAAAACGTGGCTTAATGTAATGGATGTTTTAGAAAGCTAGGTAGCTTTATAGTTTATATAAGTTTGTTTGCAACAATTCATATTCAAATTCTGTTATGGTTTCATCGAATGCGACTGAGTCAGGTAGTAGTAGTGTTTCTAATGCCATCTAGCACGTTCTTCTCCTTTCCCTGTATATATATTGGTCACGGCACGGCAGCAATTATCTACTTATGTGGGTCGCCAAGTGTCAACGCCCAAAAATACAGTTTAATAGGTTTTCTTGGTGGGCCACACACGGTATCTGTTGTACAAGTACAACCAGTGGCCCACCATTCCCTGACTTAAGACTTGGTCTTTGATGCTTTAAGAAGATTCGGTGAATTTCAACTTTTTATTGGTTTTTGGGGACCGGATTTTCAATCCTAACAGATTAAAACGCGTACTCCTTGTACGCTGTACCACATAATATAGGTGGAGCTCATTAAAAAAAAATTCTAATTTACTTAATTTGCATTTGAGTATCATCTGATTTTGGCCAAACTAATCCAACTCCTTAGCTTTAGTTGTTTATTTTCCTTTATTGCTAGATGTGGTAACAGTGTAGCTGACTAGCTGGCAAGAAAGACTACGTCCACCTCAGGAACGACGTATTGGCCAAATTCTACTCCCTGGCTTAGAGATCTTTGTATGTTTGAAGCCAGGTGTTGTTCCTGCGTTGAATGAAAGTTAATTTACCAAAATAAGAAAAAAAATCCAACTCCTTAGGATTGTCGGGTGCATTTTCTTTTCAACCTTTTAACACATTTATTACAAGACAACGGAATATTAGGTACCAAATATAGTCTAGGTATGTGTTCCTCTCACACATCAACACATTAGGAGGGAGCGATGGAAACCTAATTGAGGTCCCACCTTTAATTCATTTTGATAGAACTTAAGAGGTGGTCTTAATATGTCCAAAAATTGATCAATCCTCGGGCTCCTGCAAAACAATGTCAGATGTGGGCCAACTCAGCAATCAAGAAGTCATCTTCGAAGGTTAAGTCAATAAATGAATCACCACAAAAGCTTTAGTAAGTTGCAAAGCTTAATTGAAAGATGAAAATGGAGGGAAATGATTCAGTTATTTTTTCCTCATATTATGCTTTTATTTATATAGGGTTTACTTATAATTTCAGACCATTGGATCAATTCATCAGTCTAGCTTATTTATAAGGTTTTTCTCCCTCAATCTGGGTTAGCTATGGTTTTCATATAAGGCACGATTGCTGATCCCAAGTCCTAAGCTTGACGGGATCATGTTTCTTTCCATAACCGCCAAACTCCTTTGAGCTTGGGACCAATTGGTTGGTTATCCTCCGGAATCGGTCCCAACCGGGTCGGTAGAAACTGACCACAATTTGACCCGTTTGATTGTTATTATTCACTTATCAGGTATTCTTCTTAAGGTGTGGTAAAGAAGTGTAAATAGAGCACAAACGTTTACCTTGACTGATAGAAAATTTAGGTTCAACCTAATAAGCTGTCACTTGGGCAACTTTTATATTCTCCACTTTTACACAACTGCCCACTTAGAGAATTAATTAGATAGTAGATTATTTTAAAGTTCACTGCTAACTAACTTACATGTTTATCATATCAGAAATGCAATAATTTTTTCCAAATATAATGGTCATCTAATGTTTAGATTGTTATATAATGCTACTTGCTGGTAGGTAAAAGAAATTAATCTAATAATGTCTTTGTTCAATTGCAATCCTTTTTAATTCAAAATCGCATATACATTTGATTTTAAATTTTAGAAGCCCTAACTGAAGGACATGCAGTACTGAACAATGCTTAGGTTAAGTAGGTACCCATGCTTGCAATGCAGTTAGATGGGAAAAACTTCAATTATCTACAAAAACAATAGTGGTTGTGCTAGTTTCTCTCTTTTTATCATATGTTTCAGTGTTCATCTAATCAAATATATGATTTGTTTTTCCATCAGTACATAATAATGAATGGGTTAATCTATATAACAAAGGACTTGACAACTGCTACCAAGCTAGATACCAGTCTCAACTTCAAAGCATTTTGATAATTTTACTCAAGTTTTAAATCATAATTTGAGCATTTCTTTTTGTCTTTTCTAAACAGAAACTGACTGTTGATATATGTCTGAAATCCTTCCTCACAGAGTCTTATCATAAGCTATCGAGTAATAAATAATAAAGTATTACATTTTATTTACTTATTTTTTTTTTTTGAGGGGGCGACAATCTTTATTTTTTTGTTCTTTTTCAAAACCGATGTTCATTAGAGCCAACTTACACACACTTTGACTAGTTCTTAATGGAGTAGCTTTATATATAGAACAAAGTATAAGTGTATAACTATTCATATATTCAAAACTATGCTCCTAACATGAAGGAAATTTGAACTCTTAGTTTTATACTATGAGACATTGGTCTTTACCATGTGTGGATCTATTAACATAAGAAGAAAAATCCTAACAAAAAGTGGTGGTGGGGCTGTTACCAGAGACGTTATGGGAAGACCAGTAATTGGGCTATCCAACCCAATTATCTTCGATTTTGTGTTTCTCGAGAAAACCATTGCTATCAGAGAAGGTTTTCTGTTGACTTTGGACAAAGACATCAAAGAGATTATTCTAGAGTCAGATTCAAAAGAAGTGGTGAACTTCATCAATACTTGAGTAGAAAGCCTAATAGAAGTCTAGAATATTTTCTATGATATTTCTACCTTGGCTCATCTTTTTTATAGGATTTTTTTTTCTATGTTAATAGAAATTGTAATATAATAGCTGACTCTCTTATTAGTAAGCTGTGTTCTTGGCGTATAGGACTCTTTGACCTAATGATGTTCTATGGTTTCAGGATTGTTGTAATGTTGATGCTTTGTGTAGGTTACACGTTAATATATAAATTCATTTCGAAAAAAAAAATTGTCATTACCAATAAAATCTTGAAATATAACATTTTAATATTTTTATAACTGGCACCTTTGTCAAGTTGTGCTTTTTTTTTTTTAGGGGGAGGTGTTGGAAGATGTGAAATCTTGTGTCCAAGTTGTAAGTACAACTAAAAATGTCCTTCAAGGGTCAGATACAGCACTTGCTTCAATGGCCCAAAACAAAATGTATTCATTTCAGAGAGTTTAAAAAGAAGATCTTGGTCACTGAACAAAGTATCCAATTGGTTCGTTTGTGTGCTGTTATTAATTTTAAAACACACTTCTGCAATTTCATTTTCAAGAAAGGTTGGCTTGTAGGAAGCTTCACGGGAACTGGGTCTGGCGTGTTTTATATATTAAAGTAGTCTTGAAATCTTGTCATAATAGCAGTACTGTTACCATGAAACCCATTTCTCACATGAACACCAAAAACAGACAGCACCGACGCGCACCCAAAACATGTTTCTTGATTTATTAAAACAGTTATTTTAATCTCTCTTTTTTTTTTTATCTTATTTATTGGGCACAGAGAGTATATTTTATAAATCTATACTGGTTTGGGTGAAGTGAAATCATTTCTCCATAGAATTTAGAATTAAATATAACTTAGGTATTGAGAAGCATTACTCACTAGATCGTGTTTCTGTAAAGCCTCTGACCTGTGCTGTCTGTGCTTCCCATTCAAAGTGTCCTGTAATCTGGACAATATAGTATAATGTAAGTTCAATTTTCGATTATTCATGACCAAGTATCAACCTTACTTGTATACATTGAGATGCCTTCACAGTTAGCTATTGTAGAGTTCTATAACTAATAAAACTGTGGTAAATCCTCAACCTAAATCACACAATGTTATCAAGGCTTTCTTCTATTCAAACTCAAATCTGCATCAGCAGCCTAACTAACTCACTTCCATAGTCTATTTTCTCACTTCATTCTTCTCTTCCAATGATGACAAACTTAATCAAGGCTTTCTTCTATTTCCTCAACCAGTATACTAGCATAGATACGATCTGTCCCTCTCTTCCTTTTTTCATCAACTTCTACCTAACTAACGTTGGAAATGCCTCTGAACAGTTAACAATAAAATTCTTCAGAGGGTACCCGAGCGAGAAGCGTGAGGTCGGCGATCACTCGTCTGGTTTATAGAAGAAGGTTTCTGTTAAAAGAAAATGGGTTCTGTATTGGATTTCAGGAAGTTAAAAGGAATGTCAATGATCGAATTGTTCTATGTTAGAGCATTGGTATCAGATGGTGAAGATGGCCAAGAAGCAGCAGCATAGTATGGAAATGATGGACTAGTTAGTATACCTAACCTCTTAAATTTCCTAATACAGAAAATGAGGTCCAACACCCACATGAGAAACACAACGCAGTGAGAATCGTTATTTTCCTCATCTCGGAGCTTAAGGCACCCACAAATCAACCTAAACATAACCATCTGCCTGTAGAATTCATGATTCTCACAAAATTTTAAATAAATAAATAAATAAAACAATAATTTTGTACACTAAAGCTCTGAGTAGTTCGACAAATTTTCATAATTTGACAATCCTCCGATCTACTAAAGCTTGATTCAACATTCTAAATATCAATATTGATAAGAGTAGCACATGTATCCGTGCATGAGCATAAAGAGAACAGGGTAAGGGGCAGAGTGGACAGAACAAGAATACCCAAAAACAAACCATCGCGTCAGATGAAGAAAAATAATTGCAGAAGCATCCAAGATGTGAATCCAGTGAGATTCTACACACGGAAAGACTGATCTAATTTAGCAATGCCGTTACTGAAACTTTAGTTCTCAACAGCAGTTCGAAAAGAATCAATTTTCCTATACAACAAAAAAGGCAAGTTACATGGAAAGGCAACAGCCTAGGTATTATTTCTTCACACTTCGGTGTTGAAATCTTCCATCTCAGTTCCATCTTCAGGGAAGCACCGCTCTCACTTCTTTAGCATCGACCCCAAAAGCCTGCAACAACCAATCACATGTCAGTGGTAACAGTGAGGCTTAGGGTGTTTCCTGAGGTCATTCTGTGACATAGCAACCAGTGTTAAGTGTTCTATACTAGTGGGTTTGTCCTTTCCAGTCGGGATTTGTGTTTTCATCACTCATATAATTAATGTATATCAAAAAAGCATCATGAACAAAAAACTCAACATTGTTAAAGACCCAAATAAGATGTCCTACCCACAGCACAAGGCTGCAGCCTAATCCTATTTTGCAGATAGGCTGTTTCCAAACTCAAAACCATGGGCATTACATCAAAATGGAGCAACCTTAACATCGCACCAAGACCTGCCCCGGATGTAACCAACCTAACGTGGCCTTTGTATATAGCTCATATCAAGAAGTAGCTGACCCCCAGAACCTTGTTATGTGTAGAATTGCCAAGCCCTCCGGGCTAGGCAGTTGGCGTGTATATGAAAATGGGCAATCTTCAAATTTCCCCAACTGGTAGGATAAAGCCATATGTTGATACTTTTCTGGGTAAAACCCAAAATATGATTGATTTCTTAAATAGTCAACAAACCATCAAATTAATGATGTCAGATTAAGGTATTCTAGCACTATTCAGAGCAGATTCTATCTTGTGTATGGTCCAAACCATAATTTATCAGTTAGATTTAGGTGGGAGCCTATGGCTTGTGCATTGCCGTGGATAATTTTCATCATGACCTAATAAGTCAACCCAACCTCAAACTAACATGACCTGTGAGACCTTATCATAAAGTTTAATAAAGCACAAAAGTCAAACTTGAGCCATAGACCGACCAAACGGACCATCATATACCCCACAAGGCCCACACCATAAAGATCCATACTGTCTTGGAATCAGAAGTTGGCCAAGTACCACAAGATCAACAAAGAACATCAAATTCTGACAATTGAACAATGTAAGACCACCAATCAAAACAATTCCTGTTTAAAACAGGTCTTCATAAGGTGAGAAGAATTGAAGGCTTTCAAGAATGGCAAGTTCCTCAAAAAGGAGACAAACCAAGGGACATGCCTTCCTGATGCATCCAACCACATCTGATAGCATTTTATCCTCCATCTCCCCCCCCCCTTTTTCTTTTCTTGGCCAGAAAGGTTAATACTAGATGGTCATTCCATAAGACCCCCACAACACCAACTAATTGCAATTTCCAGTATGTTTTAAGAACAAAGCAAGTTTAAGGCTTCTAAAGAAGACGTCCAATTTACAAATGGGCACAAGAGGTATGCCTAAGAATCAGAAGTAATTTCATTTCTCAATAACAAAAGATGAACAAAGCATAAAGTAGAGGAAACTAAAATACCTCAACTCCAAGACCTTTAACATAGACATTAGTGAACAATTCAGAAGGATCAGGCATTGGGCTTTCCTGGTAACATAAAAATTTGAATAAGAAACAGTGCTAACACAAATTTCAGCCACTAATGTCATCCAACATTTAGTGCACCCAGACAACAAAAATAATTCAATAGCACCAATATTCAGTGTTTCTCACCTTGGCTTTTGCAATAGCATCATCCACCTCTTTCCTGACGCTCTTCTCAATATCCTGCAGAACAATGACATGTCATCAACTTCGAGCAAATATATTTTAAGGATCCCTTTTTCAGTTTAGTTTAATTTAATTTCTTTTGGTTCGGGGGAGGGGGGTTAATATAGATGGTCAGGACAGAAGTGATCTAATGGGCCCTAAAAATTGAGAGTAACGAGGGAAGCCGTGGAGTACTCATGTAACTTCCTTTGATCACATAAACTCAAATTTGCAAACCTTCAGTGAGACAAATACCTTTAGATCTTTCTCTGTGGCGATGTCATGGGACACAATCAACTTTCTTACTCTTTCAATAGGATCCCGCTCCTAGAAATCATAAATATGAAGAAAGGCATAAATATCAATCCTATAAAACAAAGGACTGTCCAAGTAGGATTACCAACCTGTCTGACACCACTGATCTCATCACGTGTCCGGTAGGTGCTTCCTGGATCTGACATGGAGTGTCCATGGTACCTATAGGTATCCATTTCAAGAATCTGAACATAAAAAAGCAATAGTGTCAGGCCAAATTGTTGAACATAATGACTACTGATAGGAATGTTTGGTGATTCTTGATGATTGACTTGATGTATTAACAAAGTAAATATTCACAATTTTAGAGAGAAAAAGGCATAAGAAACAAGATGAAGTTTTAGTAAGACATGTTTTTCTAGAAACATATGAAACCACAGAAGATACAAATGTGGGACCATGGATGATACCAAGTTGATCCAGATCCCTGCAGGTAGGATTCCAGTTTTCCCCACCATCCCCAAATTGCATACCCATGCTTCTCAGAAACTTTAATCTCTTCAACAGAGCAATCAATACAGCCAGAAAACAGTCTCAGGGAACAGTTCCGAAGTTCTTTTGTTCTTGGAGAACAGAAGAATGGGTGGTAGGTGCTTGTTAAAACGGTTTGCTCTTACGTTCTAAAGATCAAACCAATGCAGAAAGTGGTCTAAAGAACAGTTTTTGCAGAATATGCAAGACAGGTTCTGTTGAGAGAACAATAACTTGATAAAACGGCACCAACTGTGAAAGTCTCTCAAGACCATCTCCACTCCTACACCTGCTTGCAAACCCTTTCTCGAAAGCTAGATTTTTCATATTGCAGGCCAAACCAGGAATATTTCCAGAATAAGTTTAGCAAACACTCATTTCCAAACAAAGAATGGTTTCTTAGCACAGATTCATGTAAAAAAGGTTTCACACAAGAACTGTATCCCAGAACAGAAATGTTACTGAACTCATACTTGGCTTCCAAAAAGGACTAAAAGATTAGGGGCTAATCAAGCATTTCTAAGAAAACTAAGAAGTCTGAAATAAGACCATGCAAAAATTTTCATTAGAATGTACCCCCAAATTATTTTTACCAAAATGAATCCTCAAAGGGGCAAAGGTGGCAGAATGGGTGCCTCCTCTTGTGTCACATTGGACATAATTCAGAAATTTTGTATCATACGGATGAGCACAGTCCATCATGGGTCCAGCACGTACTACATTTATTTATTTTTTTGGCCAAAGCACATACTACATTTGATGGTATAACTCTTATCGTGTGGCCCATTTGCATTGGATTATGATTGTGAATTGTGAAGGCCTAAACAATTTTTCAGCAATCTTTTATCTCTTAGCTAACTTTTTACCCTTGAGTTCTCCACAAGTAGACTCTGGTTTGGCTGAAATTTTATAGGTAAACAAGAAGTCTGGGACCTACCATGTGCAATATGTGGACTTCACATGGGAATTCACATGGCAGAAATTTGGCCATTGTGCAAACAGGAGGCTGATCAAGGAAGTCGTATTTATCAGACTTCACCCCACGATCAGACAATCAGTACACAAGTACAATCCTAGTCAAGTATGATGCTTCAGCAAAACAATCTTTGACTGTTATATAAAGCACTTGGCCAAATACTTGAAATCACTACATGACGATGGTGCTCCAAATGATTGAAAATATGGACCTTTTCCTAAGCCCAAGAAGTATACAAGGAAGCACTGGAAAACCAAATTAGAAGGAATATGCTTTGACATACATTATTATAGCCCATCGTTTACCACAACATGAATCACCATGCAGGAATAAGTGAAACCACATATCTTTTGTTAACCATGTTTCAACGTTTCCTATTTCTACTTTGTAAAAGCATCACAGTTCAAGAGTATTCTCAGGGTTATGTTTGCACATTAACCTAAAATCCACAAATCACCATTACTTGATCATAAATGTACGTTTAGCATGACCTGCTACTTGCAATGAGCAGCTAGTATGAACAAGAGAAAAATACCTTTGTGCGAGAATCCCAACCAACTCAATAACACGTTAACCATAACCAACGCCTCTTAAAACAAGAAATACCAGGACTAATATCTTTGAAAAGAAACAGCAACTGTTTTGCACCTCAGATCCATAACATGCATGAACATTCCTCCAAGTGCAATATGTTAATGATCAGCAAAACATCTATGAATGATTCTACCTATAGAAGGTACTGACTTTTGCAGTCTGTTAAGTCAAACTATTGAAATATTTTCTGTTAAATCAGCATTACATTACATTTAGAAAAACACACATTTAATTCACAAATGTTAGATCCCATTCAAACAACTGCCTTCAAAGTTTCCACAAAGATAATAATAACAAAATGCATCTATCAGTTACTACAAACCAATTTCATGGAAAACATTTCCCCATATCTCACATGAACCACATAAATCGTTGATTTAAAAACTTCTTAGCAGTATAGGTTCGCCCAACCACATTTTAAATGTAGCTGGACAAAATATCAGCAGGAAAAATAAATACACACTAATACCTCACTCTTATGAAATTATCACTGGGAAAGATCACATTCCAAATAACTGAAGAAAAAGAAGAAAAAAAAAACTCTGAATGTAATGTTCAATCTTTAGGTTACGAAAAAGAGTTTCTATAATGCAATTTTAATGAATAAAAAACCATTTCAGCAAAAGATCCAAGAAAATATACTTACAAGAGGCCCATTTTTCAGCGCATACTCCTTGGCAAATTTGCAAGCTTGCTTGACGGCAAGAGCATCCATACCATCAACCTGTTAAGTCAAATCAAATACTGAAGATGTTATGGCAAACAAAAAATAACCTAAAACCATTAACTGATACATTTAGGATTTCTTAATCACAGTACAAGATACTGCACAACTGCCATGTCACTCATCAGATTACATGTCAGTAATTCCATGTATCATGGAAAAATTTATGTTTAAATAAAGACCACATCAACTGAAGGCAATAAACCATACCGGAAAATGATTAAATCATAAATCTAAAACTAAATAATGCTACGACGAAATGGACAGCAATAAAGTTAAGAAGGTCACTTCTAAGAAAGAGCCAACAAATGTACAGAGTATCGATCTACCAGTGTACAAAAAAATGAGACAGATAGTTCACATATATGCAGTTCATTGATCATCACAATATACACTATTTTAATTGATACACAGATCTCCTTCCAACATATATTAAACACAAGGACCAGATTTTTTATGGCGTGCATTGATCCAACAGTATGATAATGATTAGGGTATTAATTACAGCATCTCTATGAAAGAAGGGCAAGGCTGCATACATGATGACCCTCCTCATACCCTCACAATGGCAAGAGGCCTGCACACCAGGTATGCCTTTCAAAGAATCAGACTTCTCAGTCTGACCTCTGCCTAGCAAAAGGAAGATGGTCCCTTCCACAATATACATGCATGAGCCAACAGCATTCAATTCTTTGTCTTTTTTTTTTTTTTCATGAATAGAAATGTTTTAGTAACTGGCAACATACCCCACCTATCCCTTTCAAAACTGCTAAACTTTTTTCCTCATTGCGACTTTTCTATTCCCACCACCCCCTTTAATTCTACCCATCCACACAATCAGCTAACATTAACCACTGAAGACAACTCTTGGTACAGGCTCATTCTTAATGGCAACCACAAATATAAAATGCAAGGAAGGCAAAGGAAGTAGTGATAGATGGAGCTAGTAAGTGATCCATTCTGGATACCCGGCAACAGACAGAACGTACAATCTCAGACTCACAGCATAGACATACATGAAAAATTCAGATTTTTCTCTAGTCATACATTAGGAACCCTACGAATCATATGACTGCAATCTGATGGAATCCTAGATGCTCAGTTGCTCACTATACCCAAGAATAACAATGGAATGATGTAAAAGAAGCATGAGATCAAAACACAGCAATCAAACATAAAAACTTTATACTGGCAACTAACACCAGTAAGTATATTGTTAAGCTAAACTTTCAACAAGAGAGAGAATAAATTACAGCTACATTTTAAACAACCCTCTTCTTTCAAGAAATGGGGAACTAAAATATATCAATTCCAAAACTGATATCCATGTGGAAGCGATAATACTTTAAAGGGTGACATTCGTGCGAAAGCATATAAACAAATAAATTACGCAATTCAATTGACTGCCCAAGAGAAGGGGATAAAATTCACCTTTAAGCCAGGAACATAATCTCCACGCTTGAAATAAGCAGGACTTTTGGCAGCTCTCCATTCCGCTGTACCCATCCCATCTACAAAACAAAACAGAGGAAATCTAACATCAATAAAAAAGAAGAAGAAGAGATTTTGTTGATCACACAATTGAATCCATTCTTTGAACTTACAATGATTATTCTCACAGACTAAAATGGCAGGCAGATCCCAAAGAGCCGATATATTGAGCGCTTCAAACAGCTGCCCTTGATTGGCAGCACCATCACCGTACAGGGCAAACGTGACAGTTTCCTCCTTCTTATACTTCTGCGCAAATGCGAGACCACATCCGAGAGGTACCTGGGCACCAACAATTCCATGCCCACCAAAAAACCCTTTGTCCTTCTTGTAAAAATGCATCGACCCTCCTTTCCCTTTAGAGCAACCACCTACTCTACCCATCAATTCAGAGAATACCTCGAGGAGGGAGCCGCCGCGGGAGAGGAAAATACAGTGATCACGATAAGCAGTAATAATAGCATCTTTTTTGGTGATGGCAGCTTCCATTCCGACGGCTACGGCTTCTTGACCATCGTACAGATGACAAAATCCACGGATGAGCTTGGATTTGTAAAGCGAATCGGCTGCAATTTCCATACGACGCATAAGAGCCATATCAGTGAAGAAACCCATGAGCTCTTTAGGAGTGGTTTCGACAGTGCGAGATGGAGGATCGATTTTGTGAGCCGTGTAAGGGATGCTCGTCTCGATGGAGAGAACCTGCTCATCGGTGGCTGAGGAGAAAGGGACGGCGGAGGGATGAGATAGATGAGATGGAATAGGAAAGAGGCCTGAGGAGATTGGAAGAGGCTGCACGATTCAGAGCCATTTCTGATATCTTCTTTTCCGATCTCTGATTTCTGCAGAACGGTAAGGAAACGACGATTGGGGGTTAATGAACCGAAGAGATCTCAAAGTTAAAATCGTCTGTGACTTTTTTTTCTTTTCTTTTTTTTCCTATTTTTTCTATTTTTTCTTTTTTTTCCCCTACTTTCTATTACTGCTAAAACTAAAAGTAATAATAAGCATTTAATAATCTAGAATCTGAGAGGCCGCCACGAGCCACGACATTCGATTCAGTTGACCTCAACACTATGCCTTTTTTTCTTTTCTTTTTTTAAAATTAAAATAATAATAATAATAAAAGGAAATTTTTCTGTGAAAAAGGAATTTTCGTCATTACATAAACTCATGTAACAATTAGGGCATTCTCATAATTCTATTATAATCAGTATTTTTGGACGTTTTTAATTTTTTCATTTTGAGCTTTATTAATGTAGATTTTTTGACAAATTCGAATTTAAATTACTGATTTGGTGAAGAATTTTCCATTGGATAGGACATCGTTCTCAAAAATATTTGATTATTCTAATTATTTCATCTAATTCTTCCTGCAAAATTGATGTGTTACCTACATTATTGGAAAAGATTCATTTTCTTTATGAAATTAATTACTTTGCATGAGGGGATGTGGAGGGAGACAAAATCTGTGACCTCTTCGTTAAGAAGTTTAGTCATTGTTAAGTGACCAAGTCGTTTTAACCAATAGAAATTTGTTGAAAATTTTTGAAAGCTCATAGACTGAAATTTACTCGATTTTCCTATCGTTCTTGGCTTCTCCAAAGCCTTGAGCTTGAAAGAGATCTTAATAGCATTTGCCTTGGAATGGACAATTCTAATTGAACTATTGGAGGTAGCTATGACGACAATGAATGAAATCGCAGAGAATGCATACCACAGTGAGCTTCAATGAGTCAAGTACCCAAACATTGGAAACGATGTTTATGTTTTTATATTTATCATACCAAATTCTTGCTTAGACCACCGAACCGGGATGAACTGTTCTACTTGGCACATCTAGTCTTGATTTGGGTCAAGGAACCAGCTAGTAATATTTCAACATACACTTTCCGAGAAGTAACTCATCCTTGGGACTACCCTCCTGAGATTGCCCCATGGAAATTTTATCATAACAGAATGTACATTCAATATATATATTATGTTACTTCTCAACAAAAGTAGCGAGACAATGGGAAAGAGCCTGTTTCTAGCTACAAGTATTTCAAAGCATTAAATTCAACATTTAATAATCTATTCTTATACATTAAATGCTTAATGTTTATCATGGGAGCACTTATCCATCCAAATTTTCTTGGGAGCTGCTTCTTTAAGATTTGTCTGGAGTTTAAGAGGTAACATGTCACATCCAAGGCCCACATAAGTCAAGATTACTAACAAACATGGGAGAAAGTGTATTAAGCCCAAAGCTTTTCCAACAAGATTGGTATCACAATCAATCCTAACCCTCCATTCCGATGGAATGGATCCAAGGCCAAAACTTGTCTTTTTCAGAAAAAATACATTGAATTTGTCTATAAAAATGAAAATCAAAGAAAAAACCAAAGGAAATCTTGCATTAATTCTCCAGCAACTACCCAAGAGACCCAAAACTCTTCGAGCATTAACTCCTCTTAAGGAAGATCTGTGTTATCCAACTCTGACTTGATCATCTGATGTGGCTTCTCGTCTAAAAAGGCAGCCCGTTCTCACTATTTTTCTTATTCACAGAAACCTAGTTCAGAGTTATCCTCAAACCCAACCACAAGCAAAGAGATTTTGGAGTGACAATACCAAACCCTAAACCCCCAAAGAAAAATATTCTTGAATGAGATTCCAAGAAGGTCAGTTCCTGGCAGGGGAGACAATATCTATTACCCATCTGGATTTTGAATTTTTGATGCTCCACCCTTCATCAAGAAGTTGGTAGAATCTTATACTCATCAGCCAACTCATGGCGCTGGTGCAGGTAGCAGATCCAGAAGTTGATCACATCTTACCCAAGATGGTCAGACAAGTTTTTACTTTGGGTCAATGGAAAGTGGAAACCATTCTTCTTAAAGAAGTTGAAGGACATTCGCAACGAAAAGTTGCAGGAAGGTCGAGATGTCAATTCCGAATACGCGTCTCATTTCTATTGCATAATATCATTTGTCCAATGCTTCACTTTTCTTCTCTACTGGAAGTTGCAGAACACTTGCAACGAAAGTTACAGCAAGACCGAAGTGTCAATTCAGAATACCCATTGGATTTCTGTTATATAAGATCGCTAATGCAATGCTTCACTCACGACAATTGAGAGAGGCAAGATTTTCTGAGAGTAGAGATGGAGCGTGATCTGGTTAAGAAGGCCTTCTCACTAGCCATGGCAGCTCAATGCAAACATGATCGAGCTTACCAATTAGAGAGACACTCATCTTATACTATCATTGCCTTCCATGGTTCTGGTAGCGTTGAAGATTGGTTCTCTGGCAAATCTTTCGGAGAGACATCTGTAGGTCTGGAGAAGCTTTTCCCTTATCTGAAACGCATTGGCAAAGATGAAATTGCCCTTGTTAATGGCAAATTCTTACACGATTTCCAAGATCTTCTAAAACCAGAAGTTCTAAAAGAGGATTTTCGCTTCAGTGATCAGCTACCACTGGAAAGTCTTTTAAAAGACCCTCGATTAAGTGATGAGGTATGTTATGTATTTATTTGAGTTGATTAGAAGTAAGATCATAGTATTAAGTTCTATTTAGCTAATTTACTTATAAAGATCTTGCATTCAAATTGGACACGTATGAAGAATCAAACCATATAAATTTTGAAAAAAATTTACCCATGTGTATTGAGGATCTTAATTTTTGAGTGTCTCTTTATGCATTTGTTTCTTGAAAATATTCAGCTGGGTCGAGCAGTGAGACAAGGAAGGAAAGTAGCATTCACTGGATACTCATCTGCAGGTCCCATTGCCATCTTGGCCACTATTTTGTTTCTGCAGCAAAACCGTATTCCAGCTCGATGTGTGACATTTGGGTCACCCCTCATTGGAGATAGTACCTTTGGCCACGCTCTATGTCGAGAAAACTGGGCACAATATTTTGTACATTTCGTAATGCAAAATGACATTATCCCACGAGTCCTACTCGCCCCTCTTTCCTGCATCAAAGGAGAATTACCATCGATTCTCCCTTGCTTGGACAGAACCAAGCTTGAATCTCAGGCAAGATCTCAAGAGGCATCGGATTTCTTTTGCGATGTACTGCAAAATGCATCCTCTGTTGCAAACTACACAGCTTGCTCATTCATGGGATGCACCAACTCGTTACAGCAAACAATTACAAGTTTTGTTGAGCTCAGCCCTTATAGGCCTTTCGGAACCTATGTATTTTGTACAGGAGAGGGGGAATGTTTACTCTCATGAACCCAGATGCTATTCTCCAATTACTGTTTTACAGTCTTCAATTGCATAAAGGAGAGACACTTATAGATGTTGCTTGTAAGAGCTTCATGGACCATCTAGAATACCAGAACAAATTCAGAGACAATCTGTGGAAGGAAGATGTTGATCTAGACCATCTCTTGCTACAACTTCCTCTATCCTCAGGAGTTACTAGTGGTGGTGAGCCGGTGATATCAATTGAAACGGCTGCCAAGGAGCTCCACCTGGTGAGTTTTCTCATGCCCTCAAAACACCCCTCTTATTGGGTTGTATGTTTCATTATTTGTCAAAAACCATTAACATCATGTCTTCATATTTTGTAGAGCACAAAAGCCATGTTGTGCGTCATTGCGGCCAAAGAGTACGAGAAACAAAAACACATAAACCAAGAAAAAATTGATGCCAACCGCTACAAGATTCAAGAACTTATGAGCAACCTTGAAGAATACAGGGCCAGATGTGAGATGCTCAAGATTGGCTACTATAATGCCTTCAAGCTGCAGAATGATGCAGAGGACTTCCAAGCAAATATCAAAAGGCTAGAGCTAGCAGGAATGTGGGATGAAATAATTGAGAAGCTGAAAAGGTATGAATTACCTGATAACTTCGAATGCAGGGTGGACTGGGTAGAGCTGGGAACCGAGTATAGACATCTCATGGAGGCCCTAGACATAGCCAATTACTATCGGCATTTCAAGGACGAAGATACCGGACCCTATTTGCAGCCAGAGGAGGGCAAGCAGCCTAGACCAAAGCGTTATAGATATACACAGAGATGGCTGGAGCATGCTAAAGGGAAGCCAGCAGGTTACTTCTCAGAATCCTGTTTCTGGGCTGAGGTGGAAGACCTCCACATTCAGATTCAGTCAAGCAACCAGACAGGGAATGGTGATGCTGCCTTTGAAATGGTGAAAAACAGGGTATTAAAGCTTGAAGATAATGTGTTGCAGTGGCACCAGGATGGGCAACTAAGAGAGGATGGGCCACTAAGAGAAGTGTTTTTTGAGAACTCCACATTTGTCAAGTGGTGGTGTGAACTCCCAGAGGAGCACCGCAGAGAGTCTCAAATTGCCATCTTCATGACTGGACCTTCTGTTGCTCAAATGGTATAAAGCTCTTACTCGGATGTGGAAATAAAGGTATCTGTAGTCTATGTTGTGTGAATGTAACGAGTGCTCATTCTATTTCTGTCAGTAACGTTTATATGTAACAGTTTGTCTATTTTCATGCATCTTGAATCATTGTACGAGTGACTCAAAACATTACCCTACTTCACCAAAACATTCCTCTGCATGTAGATACCTTCTGGGTATCTGACATCACCAATAGATCAAAAATTTCTGATTGCTACACATATTAAGAAAAGACTAGTCAAGAAACTTCCAAAAGAGCTAACTATTTCAGGATACAACCAAACTTATCATTCAAAATTGCCACATTTCTAAGTTTCCTTCAGTCATGGTGAAAGAAATATGTTTCCTCCCCATACTCAAGAAGCAAATGGGTTGTCTGAGAAAAGTGAGAATGGCATTTCATACGTTACCAGTAAGAGGGAATAATGACGGTAGGCTCTTGTGGTTGTGGGAACCCTTTTCCACAGGAAAACGGAAAGTTTCACTCATCTTTGAAGCAATTCAAACATTGTCACTTAATTATCAAAAGCTGCTTTCCATGGACAAACACAAATTTTATTTGCCCAAAATTACAGGATATTTTCCCAACTCATTTTAACTGGTTTAGTTCCCGTCTATATTTCCATTTTTTGCTCCCCGCTTCCTTCACCAGAGAGGGATGTGAAGACATGACAAAAGATAAAAATATTACTCGTTAACTTATTTGCACGAGAACCTTGTGTCAATCATTCCACTTCTGAAGAAGAGATGGGGTAAAGAATTCCCCAACAGAACTAAAAACTCACTCTCTCCCCATTTCCCCCAGAAAACCTTTAATTTGTGATCACTCTCTACCAAGCAATCAGGCTCTACAGACTCATTTTCTACCAGTATGCACAGAATAATCATATTACCCGTCAAATCACTTTGGTACTTCTATATAATTACGCTTGAGGCAAAGATTTGCATTCTAAGCAACTATTCAAGATGGTGGTGGACATATTGATACTCCTAAAGCAATAATAGCAGTGAAATTCATAAAGCAACAACGCCCCAACAAAAAAAAAGGGGAAGAGGGAATAAAAAGAGAGGGTAAAGAGAAAACCCACCTTTGCCGGGGGCCTAGGACCCAGAAGTCATATCTCTTTGCTATCAGCCGTCTGTCCACATGTTGGAAAGTACCCTCAACACCAAAGCAAACACTCAACACCTGCAGTGCAATTTATTTCTTATCAAACTGGAAATAAAGAGGTTCAAAGTCACACTCTTGATACGTGGCTCCTACAAAGCATCCAGCAGACACCCCTGAAATTCTCAAACAGGGGAAACCACCTTCTTAATATCCCTTGAAAGCATAAGCTTCTATCTTTCACGTCCCACTCTGGAAACAAAATGAAGGGGAAAAAAAAAACCAAATCCAACAACAAGCAAGATTATAAGACCAGAAATACTCAAAAGTCAATCTCAGCAGCGTGCATTGCATGAAATTTCATGCTGTATGAGAAGACATGGCAGGTGATATCAATAATGACAAAGACTACTATTTTAACCAGTAGACATTCAGATCGTGTATCCCTCTACACAAATCAGTGGACTCTTCCAGAATGGTAAAAAAATAACACTGCACACTCAAAATTTGTGTTAAATAACAGGCAACTCTTAACAAGGCCCATTACAACATAATCTCTTTTCAAATGCTGCCACCCCGACTGTCCGAAAATAAAAAACAAAAGATATTTTTAACACTTTTGAATTGGCTCAGGCTTAAGCTTGCTTGGACAAATGGCTGAACTTGAGCCAAAGCCACTAATAAAGACGGCTTAAAATAGAGCCATGCCCCAACATCCAATCTAACCAACATGGCCCATGTTTCTAGTTATGTTGATGAAGCAATCAGCCAATCAGCCAAGGATCACCCTCCTAAGCGCCCCTCACAGTCTTTGATCCAAAGGCTTTCTGCTTTCTTCTAAGAATTCAGCTACAACATCAAGCATTGAACCATCTAATCTAGATCATGATTCAGATTTCAGTATTCAATCCAATTCGACACAAAGATGGACCAACATCAAATGGAACATGATGCACAATGAAAAGGACAATAAAAGGACAACAAATGAAATTACATAAAAACAAAACTTACTCTATTTTATATCTTTTTTGGGAAGTGAAAGAAACATTTAGAATAAGAGAAAGAAAATGGATCTTGTAGGATCCAAATTAAACCAATACTCGTACCTAACAAAATTGGTAGAAAACCCTTTTGAGTATTTTATCTAAATCCTGGAAATCAAAAGTGAAGCCATGAGAATGCCCATCAATGGTGCAAAATGAAAATTGGAGAAAGGTACGTTAGCCAAGCATCATATAGCATATATAGAAATTGGACAGTGATAGGCTCCCTTTTCACACACAACAGTAAAGAACTAAAATAAAGAAAAATACAGCAAGAATGAAATCTGGATTACCTAGAGTCCAGTGCTCTGCAGCAGTAGCCTGCCACCAACAGACAACTTAGTTCTTCCTTGCCCCACCTGAGTTCTCTCCTTTCCCATATCGAGTTGCATAACTGAATTGATTTGTCTGCACAACCAGTGTTGTCCCCGTGTCTCTCTCTTATGCTCTTTATTTTAATTTAGTCAGCATCTTATTCTCCTCACTTACTATTGGGTAACTGCTCCTTACTAATGAAGATAACTGCAGGTACCTAGCAGTAGGCCTGATCCCATCAGTGTAAACTCATGAGATCAGGGGCCCATCAGCATCATTTCCCATCAGTTTCACCTTGTCCTCAAGGTGAAAAGTAGGATATTGCTGATTCATTTTAGTGTAGTATTCCCAAGTGTTTTCATATGATGGCAAGTCCTTCCATTTGATTAAAACCTCCAAAGAACCTTGAGACGAGTAACGAAAGTCCAGCAACTCTTCAGGTGTCAGCGTGAGTTCCCAATCCTCTGCTAGACAAGATGGTAGTGGCTGGTTCAGGTGCTGCTGCCGATGACTTTCTTCAGCTGCGATACAAGGAAAACTGGATTCTAGAGTCATCTGGTAACTGGAGTTTAAGCCACTGGTCCTATTCGTTCTATAACCGTGTACGGACAATAGAAGCGTGGGCCAAGCTACTCATTTGGGCTGTTAGCAAGCTTTTTGAAGCAGTAAAGCTGCAACTTGAGAAAGACTTCATCTCCAACATTGTGTCCTGTGCTGGTTTGCAGCATTCTGCATCCTACCTTGAGCCACCAGTAAGTCTGACATCAATTCATCTAGGACCAGGTCACACTTCCTCAAATAAGAGTCAACCTTGATATGTTGGCTAGGCTTATGTTCAGAGGGGAGGTAGAGATGGTGTAGGAGAAGGTAATCCTAAAAGGGTTTAGGGTTTGGTTGAGAGTTTGGGAGTCATGACTTTTAAGTGAAACTAGGGTTAGGGTTTCTAAAGGAAGAAGATGCAGTGCAGGAAATTTCTAAACTAATGGAATGTAGGTTTAACAATGGAACTAAAGGTAGGAATAAGGTTGAGGGAGGGACGCAATCCTATAGGGGAAAGGAGGGGCTAAGAGGGGTTGGGAATCTAGGGTTTTATAGTAGGGGATGGGGGGACTGCTGCCATAGGGAAGAAGAAGGGGAAGGGAGGGGAATTGAGCTGGGAAAGAGGTAGGTGATTGTACTCACTTGTAGGAGAGTTGACTGGTTCACTCAAGGTTGATGAAGATGTTGTCACAAGGCTGCCTTAGGCTTTAGATGAAGAAGATTGAGAAAATTGCCGAAACTTTAATCACTCAAAATCATGGAGCTCCTTACAACCCACGACTCCAAATATCCTTCAAATCACTCTTCAAAAATTACTAATCCAGTCTGAATCGTTTACTAGGTGTGAGGGGCTTTTATAGCCCTCATTACATTGAAGGAATACAACTAGGACTCTCAATAAAAAAATAAAAAACCAACGTGACTCAACTTAGGAAATCCACTTGGACTTGGGGAATCCAATTACAACTTAACAACTTTTAAAAGATGACTCTCAAAGCAACAAGAAAAGGAGCCTTCTAGAAAACTCCTGAACAAAGATAACTTACAAAACAATAAACCAACTCCCAAAAGCAATCCCACTTGAAAATTGGATTTCAACTGGAACTCCTACTTATAAAAAGGCCTCCTTAATAATTGGATTAAAACCAAAACCAAAACCAAAACCAAAACTAAAAACAAAAATAAATAAATAAAACTCCCAACAGCACCCTGCATCTAACCCACCCTATTGAGACTCCAAAAGAGGAGGTAAAATGACCAAAATACTCCTGCGTCAGGTGTGACCAACCCTTGGTGCAGCATGGTCTAGGGATGTTTTGGGATCAAAATTTGAGGTGTCCTATGCTTGCTGACCCTGGTTACATCAGCATACTCTCTTGGAAGCTCCTCTTGCTTCGTCGTAGCCCCACCGTCATTGAAATCCCTATCTTCTTCTACATTCAGCAACATAACAAGGAGCTGCTTGTTAAGGCACATATGGTCTCCTGAAAATGGCCTATCACACCTGAAACACAAGCCTTTTTTCATACTTTGCCCTCTGATCCTCTGAAGAAAGCCACAGATACCTTGTTCCCCTTCTATTTCCACACATTTTTCCTTGAAAGCTTGTTTCAAGCGCATTTTGATAGAGCAAGATATAGCCACAGGTTCATCTCAAAATCTTGCTCAAAATGCACTGTGAGTAGGTCTGCAAGCCTTACAATGTAAGTGGAATTTCCAAACAAAAATTTGTGCTGCTCAAAGCAAAGTCTGATATCCAATCCAAGAACCAACAGCACTATCCTGGAACATCAAAAACCAATTCCAATAACGTCTTTCTCTAAATCCTATTGGGGCAATTCAGTCAATTTTAAACTAAATTGGGGGTTTTCAAAAAAGCCTAGAACATTGAGTGCTGGATCTCAGTAATCATCATCTCCAGGGTTAAAAATTCATGTGTCTACACTTTCACTTTTCAATTGGGATAACCTGGTCAATTTTGGAGTCTGCAGTTAAAAGAGCCAAGGGAAGTTGACTTACGGTAGGACTCTTGTATTTTTACAACCAAAAAAAGGACTTTTGTATTTTTCAGATCCATAAATGGAACTCCAGGCCAGATCCTACACCTTTTGCTACCACCACCAACCCCATCACCAAGTCAGCCATGCTTTGTCAATCCAAATTCCCACCACTAGCACTGCTACCAGATCCTAACGTTTTGCTGCTTCACTACCATTGCCTCTTCTCCACAACCCAACCGGAGTATTTTCTTTACAACCAGCATGAACAACATAGCCATATCCCAACCACATGGGGTCAGTTACAAGTCATACAAGACATAAGGCCTCAACTATGCATGCCTTTTTACTCTTGGATCTTTTAATCTGAATCAAATAACTCCAGCAAATTGGAGCATCTCGCAGCCTCCATTGAACATTGCCATGCCACCTCAAACAAATCTCCCAAAATTGTCATAGGTGGAAGCTCCTCCAAACTTAGCTCCAATACGGTCATTCCTTACTTTATCCTTCATTGATTTTCCACACATATTGTTGGACTCCCCAAAAGATGGGAATGATTTGATGAATGGTTTGGGAATAATTTAGATACACTGATCTCATGAAGATCCAGACACAGTGAAACTTAAGTTAAACCCAGTCCAACCAACAGATAGGCTGAAACTTAGACCATCAGACCTCATCCTAGTAGTTTAATCTAATGCCCTAAAGTAGTGGTTGAACTATAATCAAATTGGGTACCCCAAATCTGCAATAGTAAAAACTGAGGAAGAACAGATTTTTAATATCTCAGAATCCAGAAATAAGAAGTGCCCAAATCTGGATGGACTTCAAAACCAGGGTCCTCTCGAGATTTCCCCAAAGGAAGGGCTAGATCTGAGTAAGAGATCAGCCTGTGATTCCAGATACATAGTGCAAAAATAGGGGCCTCAAATAGAACATCTTGTGGTTGATAAGAAGGTAAATTCATTTAACAAATGAAAAATCAGATTTTCCTATGCAGAGTACTCCACGGAACTAAGGAAATATGCTGTTGAAATCAAAAGATTAAAAGACATTAATGGCAAAAATCAGCTTAACTAGTACCTGATGTGAGATTAAAAGACAGTATAATATAAGAAAATAAATAGAAAATCTAGGCCTCCACACACTAATGCCTTCACACCCGATAATGAATCATACAGCTTCATGCACAAGGCAACTCAATATTATTCCCATATCATCATGATTAAATGGCTTGAGTAACTCTACAATGTTTATATCTGTTTATATGGCCGGAAAAATGAACTAATCAAACTATGCAAAACTGGGATACACTACTACTAAGAGTATGAATGCTTACAACTTAGCAAAAAATAAAAACAACTATTAAGTAACTTCTCATACTTCTACCAGTAATGGAAGTAAAGCTGATAAACTTAACCCCATAAGCCTACCTTATACAAACATTTTAGACTAACTAAAGTGAACCACAGACATGGTATCAAAGGCCCAACGCATACATAACCCAATACGCTGCTTATTTTCACTAAAGGGGGGGGGCATCTAGGAGACGTACCTACATCACACGCATCTCGAAATCTTCATCTCTACTACACAGTCTACACTTAATTTATCTACATGATGCTTCTTACCTACCCAATATTACACCCCATACATACATCATATCAGGTCAATGGAAATCCCATGAAATTTTCAGTTAATCTTTAATAGGAATTCACTGATCTCACAAAATTCAAGATGCACCTATCAAGTTCATCTATCCCATTTTATTTCCTTGAGAAACATCATCGTCTTTATTTTGTGAAAGAGTTTATTATATCTATAAATACTAAATTTAAGAGATCACCCTCTCATCAATATTTACCACCTCCTCAAATGTCCTACTATTGCTGAGGTACACAACATATACTCCATCTTTGTTCTATTTATCTTAACACCTTTCAATCCCAAGTCTCCATGGCTCCAAATTGGCAATAATCCCTACCTCTGTCTTATCCACTGGACCACCAACACAATATCATCGACAAAAAGCAAACATCACGGACTTTTATCCTGTATGTTTTTGGTAACTCACCCTTGATAAGTGAAAACAAACAAGGGCTTAACTCTTAAGGCTGATCATTGATGAAGCCTGCTTGTAATTGGAAGTCAGTTCCTTGACACACACCCCAACTCACTGGGACTCTTTCTTTCTTTGGTGGATTGTGGGTGGGAAAGATCTGCCTATTGGAACTTTATTGGAAAGCAAAATGACAGAGACAAAAGAGATAATTAGAGGGGAGAATGAAGAGACTTGGTTGGCGGTGGTGCTGGTGTCAATGACAGTGATTCTCTAACATTGCAGTCAATGCTGAAGGTGAAAGGGGAAGGAAGTTGCCAGTGCTTCAATTAGCAGATCCTCAACTGTTTCTGTTGAGGGCAGGGGAGTCAAGGCAGGTCAAAACTGGTAGAAGTAAATAGACCAACATGAAGGTGAGCAGCAGAGTAATGATATGAAAGAGTTGAGCCAAGTTAGGAAGCTGAAAAAATTCTCTGGATTTACATTTATCCTAGTGAATATAAGTTAATGCTAAAGAGCTACTGAAGCAAGGTTACAAGGTTTACTAACAGACCAACCCAAGATTCGAGGACAAAAAGAATATGAATGTACAAAGATAAGATTGAAAAAACCTGTACCAGTTACTTAATTGAGGTAGAGGCAGTAACAAGAAATCTGGAGTCAGCACTGCATGACAGATATTCATCAAATTGAAAAAACAATTAGCTAACAGAAAATTCTTAATCATATCAGTCACCCATTCAAAATTTAAGACAACGAAATATCATGAACTATCTTAGAGTTGCTTCTAGCTAAAGTAAAACATCAGAACAGAAAGTCTCTCTCCCCAGCAGCACCGCATCTTCCAACTAGCCTTGCTGGAGATTGATGTCCTCCATGTAACTCCTCTCCCCACCCCAACCGCCAACTTAACCCTGCTCTGCAAATCCACCTCACCCAAAATCAGAATGCAGGAGCCAAACTATTTCGATTTCTGGACCTCAAAACTTTTCAAATGAAAAAACCAACTATATAGGAGATGACTTTAGAACTCCAATGCAAAGAGATATATGGATCTACTCTAGACACACATCCATTAATTAACATAGATAACAAGTGATGAGAATTGTTGAGTAATCTTACAGGGGTGCAATGGGATGTAATACAATTGAGAACACTGAAGCAACAAAGGAAACTTTTACTTCGGGCATTGATGATCAGAGTACAGATAAATGAACATCAACATCCATTTTTTATGCATGTCTTTCATGTGGCACACAACAGCGGCCTGTACTTCTACAATGAACTATTTGCCATCAGCAAAAATGGAGATAACTAATACAAAGACCCATAAGTCACTTCCGTTGTATGCCCAAAAAAAAAAAAGTACGCCACTTCCGTTAACATACAGAAGGTATAAAATATGTTCAGATTCTACTTCACAAATGGCTAGGATGCAACAATAAAAAAAAAAAAAAGCTAAATATGAGCAGTATGTTAGACATGAACCTGATGGGACACCAGCCATCATATTCTCAATGCTCCAATGCTCTTTGACCTGCATCTTGCATGAAAATCTCCTGAAATAATTTCTACAAGAGCCTCCAGCTGAACAAAGCGACAAACTTTCAGAAGCCAAAAAAAAAAAACTAAAATCAGCAAACAAATGAGATACTCAAAGTGCCTCTTCCAAGTATTCCAAAATTTAACCTCTTTTCGTATGATCTCACATCCTTCCTAGCAAGCGGGTTATACTTGCAATTAACGGATTCCAAAGGAAACATCAACAAGAAGAAATAAAAGCAAAAAAAGCACTGGATTCCCAGATCATATAAATAAAAACCTTTCAGATAAAGCAAATGACTAGCCAACTGAAACATATGATAGAGTAAATACTGTGAATCACTTGAAGAATGTAATATTACTACTACATAGGGAACCGCACTAGATGGAAGTAATCATTCACACAGGTGCAACCACATGTGCCCGTGATGAAGGTCATGTTGATATTCAATTCTCACACATGAATAAAAAGATCGAAGAGAATAAGACGGAAAAATTATGTTCTGCAATATTTTGATGTATTTCATTATATGCCCTTTTATCTATTCACATACCCACATAACCCTCCGAAACAGCATACGCGACATACAAGAATCTAACTCATAAGAAGTCCAATTAAGTTCCCGGAGCGTTTCAAAATGCTGTCCTATATTCACATCTACCACATAGAGAACAGAGCTCTGTCCATGAACAGAACAAACAAGACATTTAAAAGAGAAAGAAAGGGGGCAAAAGAAAACTGAACCTCCCCACCCTAACCTCTCCACCCTTCCCCCTAATACCGCGATTTTCAACAAATAAACAAAGAAGTTAAAACTTCGCGCCCATGCTACAAGAACGACCCAGACGAATCGACAGGACATCCTCAGTAGTTCCCGTATCACTGACCGAGGGATCGTACTGTTTCCTGCAACCGGGACAACGCGCATCAGCCTCTAAAATCCTCTTGTGGCAGAAGAGACATAGCCGGAATCCACAAGAACAGGGGAGAAAACTTGAGTCAGTGAGATCTAGATCCTCATAGCAGATAGGGCAAGATGAAGGCGGCGAGTTTATACTGTGGCATGCCCAGGTGACAGCTCCACGACCACAATGGCGCTCCGCATTCACATCGAAGCTATGCTGTTTAGAGAGATTAGGCAGACTCTGGGGACGATAAGCGTCATCAGGTCTCCATGCACGACCATTTGATGCAACCCTAAGAACGGTTCCCCGGCAATCCAGTTTCAATTTCTCCGCTTCAATTTTGTCACTAGACGAATCTTGAGTATCAGTTGATCCAAAGGGGGTTTCGCGTTCCACTGTAGGAATTGAATTTGGTGGGTGTTCCTGCTTATCATCGGCATTTAAAGCATCGGCAATAGCTTCCCAGTCATCCAGACACCCATCATCCTCTTCTTCCTCACTAACGGTTCCGGAATAGCATCCACTGCTGCTGCTCCTACTGCTACCACTGCTGCTCCCAGGACGATCCTTGCTCGAATCATTGGCCCCCAATAGGCTGGATGTGGGACTATTTGCCATGGACTCCAAATCACTGTCGTTGAAACATGATCCGTCGTTTCCGCTCCCTCTTGATCTCGTCTCCAAATTCTCCAACGATGGTTTCCGGTCGTCGCTTTGACGGAAAGGAGGAGGTGATACCCCTCCAACATTCAATTCCTCCTTGCATTCTTTGTTTTTGACTGCATCGCAGTCCATCAATGGAAAAAAACGATTAAAAGATCAGATGAATTTGAAACGCAAACATAGACATGTGCCTGATATGTAAATTGAACATAAATTTGTTAACGTACCCTGAGAAAGCCATTGTTCACGTCTTGCATCAAGCTTGTACTGCTTCAATTTTGCAGTTCTGTTGTTCTGGAAGACAAATATGGAATACAATCAGAAAATATGAAAAATAAAAAAGAGGGAAAAACAATTGATATGAATATTTGTTAAACCAGAAATTGCAATGCAGTGGGCGATTATCTTACCCTCTTTTTCTTCCCGAGATCCTTTGACAATACAGGAGAACCATTAACGACTGAATCATAAGCCATGACTTCGATTTCTTCGGAAGAACACAGTAGAAACCCTAACCCGAGTTTCTGAATAGATAAAACCCCAGAAATGAATTGTTCGAAGGAGAACCAAGCGAAAGAAATAACAACAGCGAGATAATGGATAACGAGAAGTCCTGCACTGCGCTCTGTCAACACTCTTCCACCCTGTATTTCTACACCAAAAATCAAACCCTCCTCCGACCCTTAATTTATAGTTCTCTAGTTACTATAATACCCTTTCATTAAAAAAAAATTATGATAAATAAGTAAGTTACTATAATACCCTTTTCGTAAAGACGATAGTACCCTCTTATCCTAGTTAACGTACGAACGGACCAAACCGGGTAAAAAAATTGTCATTTAAAAATCTCCTAATTTTTATTTTTTTTTAAGAAAAAATCTCCTAAGTTACGTGGATCCAAAAGTGTTGTTAAAGTTTAAATAAAATTCAAATTTATAAGTGAATTTAAATAAAATTTAAATTTAATTTGAATTGGGTAATCGTTGGATTACTTAATGCCACATGGCACAATCCTATGAGGGAATTGTAAAGAATTGTAAGAAGAATTACAAAATATGTGAATTGCAACTAATCTTGTATTATTTCATTTATTAGCCTAATGCTGGTCTTAATTTCTTTTTCTTTTTGGGGTGTATAAGACAAAAAAAAATTTATTATTATGTCGAGATTTGAAGTGATATGTGTTTAGTAGTTTTTTTTTTTTTTTTAATGAAGTTCATCCGGGCCCGCTTGCGCGCACCACAACTACATCCTCAAAGCGTTTTTTATATAATTAATATAGGCGGGGTTTCACTGCTGTCCCCGAGAGGATTCGAACTCTGACCTCTTATGAAAGCGTTGGGCTTTGTCAACTGAGCCACCCCTCGAGGTTAAGATATATTGTCCAGCAAAAGTCGACAGCGGTGATAAGAGGTTTTTTTTTTAACAAAGGCGCTTTAGTGGAATGAGATGTTTGAGTCTTATAATTCGTGAGAATAATTTCTTAAAGGACAACATCAATTGAAATTTAATTGGTTGGAATGATTGGATATTGATTTTAATTATTAAAGAAGGTGAGAGAAAGAAAAAAAAGGTTGATTGAATTTTCCACATGGAATCGACAATGGAATATCCAAATGAATCATAGACATTCAAAGATAAAACCTAACCTAAATTCTTTATTTTATATCGTAGATCTTACATAATATGACATTCGTGACGTCCACCTAAATATATCAATACGAACAAAAAAATGAGCAGTTTGAACCACATGTAATAGCTTGTTTATTTGTTTTGAATGCTTATATTTGGTTTTATCGATTGTTTGATCAACGAGGTAGCCATACATCTAATTTGGTTTGAATAGCAACACCTTTGGATCCCCTAGTTACGTGGAGTGATTGATATGCATTGAATGATTTCAAATCATACGATGTATACTTTAAGTTTCGGGATATTTAATGAGGAAAATAATGAATCACGTGCATTCTATGAAGTATGACTTCAATCTTTACGGCCTCTCACCCCCCATAAAAGAAAAAAAAAAAAAAAGAGTATGACCTCCATGAAGCTGATTTTAGGGATAGGGATCCATGTAAATAACCATTTATTTATTTAATTATTATTGGGCACCAGATTATTAGATACCATCTCCTCGTAATATGAGATTAAGAGTTGTAAATTTTAGAAGGTAAGATAAAACCCTATATAAAAAATATATTCCTATCATCAAATTATCATTTTCTAACAAAAATATATCCAAGGTCAAGCATTTTTTTTTTTGGGTGATATGTATGTAATTTTTTATTTTATTTATCTATTTGTTTTTTTTTTTATTTTTAACTAAGGTGTCCAATTGATCTCACTTGCTTATGAAGTATTGGTCACTTGCCGGCTACTAATCCCTTGTGACCCATATTCTTTGTCACTATCATAAGTCTTCTAAAAGTAATTTGAGTCATGCATAACAGGTTGTTTATTTGTTTTGAATGTTTATGTTTAATTTTATTATCGATTGTTTGATCAACATCCATGGGAGTTGCCATTCATCTAATTTGGTTTCAATAGCCACACCTTTATGACATTCTAATTAATGTAGAGTGATTGACATGTATTGAATGATTTAAAATAGTATAAAAAATATACTTTTAATTTATGGATATATAAATACGAAAAGCATGAAACACATATATTTATGAAGTATGATTTCAATCTTTAGACACCTGACACACTTCGGGGGAAGAAAGAGAGAGGCTTCAATAGAGTTGATTATAGAGCAGGGATCCATGTAATTGATATTTTTGGACGCTAAAATAATAAAACAAATTTATAGTGCGATCCCATGAACAAAAGTCATATTGATGATATGATAATGAAGAGCAGTGGATAAACCCTCATTTTCATGTAGGAGGTTAAAGTCTGAATCCCCTTAGGGTGGGGCTAAGGGCAAAGCCCTACATATATTAGTTATATAAAGCTCCCTGAAAAAATAACATATATACTTCTATTGCGCCTAGGTTGGAGGGGACAGGGGCTCCTTTAAGAAAATGAGAACCTAAAATAAATCATTTGACATGTCATAAATGAAGGTTTACTTTTAAATTCATTGTAAGAATCAAGTATGAAAAAACCCCAAACACCGCGAACTCACCCGCCCGGCGAACGCCCTGCCCCCCCGGCCCCCGGGGCGGGCCCCCCGCCCCCCCTTCCCACCCCCCCTCTCCCACCTCTCCCCCCCTCCCCGGCCCGCTCGCGGCTTTTTTTTTTTTTTTTTTTATTTCTTTTCCGGTTGCCCCGGCGCTTCGCCTCTCTCCGCCCGTTTCCTCCCCCCCCCCCCCCTCTTCGCCGTTCTCCCCCTCCCGCCTCTCCCGTGCGGGTTGGAAAAAAAAAAAAAACCTCCTCTCCGTCCCTCCCCGCTTGTTCCCCGGCGCGCCCCCGGCTCCCGCGTGTTTCCTTCTTTTTTTTTTCGGTTCCCTCCCCCTCTCCTTTTTTTTTTTGTTGTTGTTTTTTTTCGCGTCTCCGTCTGGTTTCCTGTCGTTGTTGTTTTGGTTTCGTGCGCTCCTCCTTTGGTGCTTTCTGGCCCCGCCTCCCCCGGGCGTTCTTCGGCGGCTGCGTCGCCTGCGGGGCCGGTGGGGGTTCCTTCTCGTCGTGCTCCTTGCCCCGGGGTTTGTCGCCCGCGGCGTTTGGGCCCGTGGGTGTGGTCCCCCTGTGGGTGTTGTTTGTTCGGGTTTGTGGCGTGTCCATTTTGGGCTTGCCCCCCTTCCCTCGCTGGCGTCGCTGTCGGGTCGCCGCTCCTGGTTCGGTCCGCCTTGTGTCTTGCTTGTGTTGTCTTTTGCTTCGGTAATCAAGTATGAAAGAATTATACAAATAATGTTTATATCATTTATGATATGGGAGGATTTCTATCCGACTGGTTTAGACCTGGGCAAACTAAACAACGACAAACACTCTGGTCAGGGAAGGTAACCGGACTATTGGCAAGCGGGGGTGTTTATTACGCTAGGCTTATATGGCAACAACACATAGGATGGGAAGTCAACTCAAAGCATGATTGAGCGGGACCAACAACAAGGAGACGTAATCTCAGGAGAAACAACAGCCCTCGTCGGATAATTTTTCCAAATCCATAAAAGGTAATACATACACTATAAAAGCATAGACCCACCCATCTGGTAAGCATAAAATACATTATAATCATTATATTGTGTAGTTCTTGCACAAGATCTTAATATGTTCAACTGTTTAACTTAGTCATCGGATGCGGTTGCCCGGCATACGAGCCGGTCCGCTTAACCTTTATTGCATGACACATCGTCTCAATTGCAAGAAGGGGATTGATCGAAACCAGAATTATAACTGTGACGCATCAATTTCATAGTAAGTATTATATCATAAAGCACTACGAGAAATCAAACCAAGCGAATGAAGTCCGTTGTTTCACCATAACAACCATTTCAACCAACCATCTCAAAGAATAAAAGGTGACCCATCTCATGAATATGATCTTTAAAGTATTTGGCTATACCAAATTTTCAAAAATATTTTGAACTTATCAATGATACAATATATAGGATAATATGAGTATTTGTTCACAAATACAACCCCATAATCGAATTAAAGGCTCTACTTGCTCACATTGGACAGTTATTATGCCCACATCTTCCACTTTACATATTAATTATTTTACCAATTTATACTAAACAATTTAATTATATCAATATTAAATCCTGGTAGACAATACAATTCGCACGAGTTAATGGTTATGAGAATTTTATTAATAATAAATTGAAATTAGAGGAATATTTTGTTCAATGATTTCGTATATACTAGCATTCTCAAAAATACATTCCGATCATCATAGTATATTATTATTATTATTTTTTTTAATAATAATTATGTAATAGGCTAGTAGCTTATAATATTTTGCTTATTTTAATATTTAATTGTTTTTAATTTCTTTCTCATTTTTATCCATCTCATATCAAGCAGATGTGGTGTTTTATTAGTCTTCATTTCTTGTCAGATTACGCTCTAACATTTTCACAGGGATGAAAACTATGAATTCGGATCATCTTCCTGTCGGGGGAGCATAGACTATGGCTTATTGACCACAAAAATCAGTGGTATTTTTTTTTTTAAGAAGTGTTTTTCACCGTGGGCCCCACTGATTTTTGTGGTTAGGAAGCCATGGGGCTCCCCCGACGGAGAGATGATCCGGACTTGAAAAGTATAAGGACGTAATTGCCCAATGGCATAAACGTGTCAATAAGTAATTTCAAATAACTGAAGAGGGTGTATTCGGCATCTCATACTTAAGCCAAGTGGAGGACGATGGATTCGTCAACCATAGACAGGGTAGGGCTATTTTTTATTTTTCGTAATAAAATTACATTTAAGGGTTGATTACCGGCTGAAATAATTAAATTAGGAAGAACGTTCGAGAAACTGATTATTTTTCTTTATTGGTAAAAGATAAACCGTTTCTGGTTTAGTATTTGTACGGACAGTAAATTATCGCCTTTTTTTTTATTGTATTGAATAATATTTGTATTGGTCAGTAAAGAATATTAAATATAAGGTTTTACTTTTACCCCCAAGAAAAACAGTATAAAATATAAAGTCTCCCCTGTTCCTTAGAATTGAAAATGCCCGGCCGTCTCTTAACAGAAAAAGAGAAAATTGACCGTTAGAGATACACGTGTACGGTTAAAATGATGAGACGTACCTGTGCACGCTAGATGAAGAGTATGTGGGCAACTTTTCGTCTTTGGGTGTTTTTTTTTTGGTCTTACTCTTCCGTTGTCAACACTCACCAGAATCGCAAGTGAGGAACAATTGATTCATGGGCCCACATCTGATATTTCCACGTAACAGATTCCTCCATTTACAGGCATTATGGGTGGACAAGAACGCCCTTTTACCAATTTCAATGGTAAATTTTGTTTTTGGTTAAATACTCACCGTTGTGCAACTTTTTTAATCTGGTATTAATTTAATGGAAGATCAACAGTTTGGCGGGAGATTTTAGATTCACGTTCTTCCGGTTTAGGGTATACGTGGATCCGGTTACGAAGCAGCTACACGACCAGGCAGCGGTCAATTGTCAGAGAATATATTTTTCCATGAAAACCATTTCATCCCGAATATCCGCTAGCACTTTCTCTAGTTGGGTGACAGGTGCGTTACGTAACATCTACACGACCGGGCAGCCTTCACTTGAGAGATTTTTCCCACCTAGAGCCGTTTGGGCATTTGTTCTGTTCCCTCCGAAACCTTACTCTGTAATTGATACCTTATCCATTCTAAGCTCGTCACGTCCTACGACGGTACGACCTGCAACTCCAACCTAATAGCAGCGCCGTTGCCGGGGAAGGTAAGGATTCTCTCGCTCTGAGGAAGGCCTGCAATGTGGTTGTCAAAAGTACTGACTCATTGGAATACAGGTTTATCTTTCTAGTGTTTAATGGCCACAAGGAATCGAAGTTCGATGCCTTTTATACAATAGAGTATTTATGTAAATTGATGTTTAAGTTATCCAAGACTATGGTGACGCATTCTTTTCATCGGTTGAGATGTCGAAGCCTATTATCTTGGAAGCTTCTACTAGTTTTACTCCATCTGTGCATATAGCCACCTCTTTTGCTCTTGCACTGTACGACCTACTTGCGAACTGACTGCTAGTATCTGTATATTGTTGAGATGGTTCCATGATTGTGGCTTGTTTAGTCGGACTGAATACATTCTAACTGATGAGAATCGAAGTGGAACGGAGGTATTTGGGAATCGATTTGGTTTATTGCCACGTAGATCCACAACAAGAGCTATTTTCCTTCTAGGAGGCTTATAGAAAATTTTAAAGCTTACATAAGGAATCAATATAATTTTTAATGGCCTAGAAAAGGCATATGGCAAAGTCTCTCAAGAGCTCATTTGGCATGTCATAGGGGAGACAAGTTGCTGAAGTAACTATGCGGATATAATGAAGGATAGGTTTGAGGGCATAGCGATGAGTGCTAGGATCAGATGACCAGAGTAGTGAATTCCCGATTACAATTGGATTAACCAAGGATTTGCTCTAAGCCCTTATTTGTTTGTAATCATCTGATATGACTTAAGTAGATGCATCTAGATGTGGTTTGCTGATGTTGCTTTTCTTTGATGATATTGTTTTGATTAATGAGATGGTGGAAAGAAATAATGGGAAGCTAACGTTTGAAATCAAGAGGATTAAAGATAAATAGAGCTAAGACAAGATATAGGTAATGAGTAGTGAAACTTGAGGACTGAGAACTACCATAAAGTGACTGCTTTAAGGATACTTGGCGTCAATCATCAATAGATATGGGGATCTAGAAGATGACGTTGCTCGTAGAATTAAAGTAGGATGGATAGAGTGGAGAGGTGCTTTGGGAGTGTTGTGTGATAAACGTATGCTTGTTAAGCTGAAAAGTAAATTCTACAAGTTAGTAATTGCACCAGCTATGACATATGGGGAGGAATGCTGGGTAGTCAAGAAGACTTCACCTTGGTCTCAAATGGCTACTTTGTCTCCTTTTGGCTTGATCCTTGGCACCTATTAGGCATTCTATGTAACCACTTTGGACCGTGTGTTGTCTATTTGTCTTCCATTCCCAAATCCTTTCCCCTCGCTACCTTCATCTCCAATGGCTCTTGGTCCCCCTGACCAGGTCCTACTTGAGTCTCATACAAGTCTGGAAGACCCTTCCCCCTCCATTTCCCTCCCCCATGACAAAACCATTTGGCTCCCATCCCCCTCAAGTGACTTTTCCACTTCCACAACTTGAAACCTTCTTCCCTAGCCAGATTGTCCCTTGGTCTCCTTTGGTTTGGGCTAAAGGTCATCCATTGCCACTCCCTCACCCTCTGGTGTTCCTACAACCTTTGCCTTCCCACCTAGCCTTCCCTTATCCATCGCCAAATTCTTGCTAGCCCTAACTACATTTTTTGTTGAAATGGCACCAAAGACCTTGACTAACTTTTCTTCACATGCCCCTTCTCTTGCTCCCTTTGAAGCAAAACCTTGATTTCTATCTGGCCCCATTCTAGACGTTCTTTTGGTTTTGCTCGAGACTGGTATGGGTCCTAAGGTCCTTCCCTAGAATTACTATTTGTGAAATTGTAGGTAAGTTGGTTTTCGGTGCTATCATCCATCACTTATGGTGGGAACAAAACCTAAGGAGATGGGCCTCCAGCTCTAGGTCCTTGGACTAGATTTGGAAAGCATCTACTTTGATGTCCCCTCTAGACTTCACTGGTTACCCCACCCCCCTGTTCTGGAGATTGGAGACCCCAAGGAAAAGGCTCATTGTTGTTTCCTGGCGCTTAGGTTCCTGGCTTTAGTCTACTAGTTAAATGATGACCCCCCCTTCTCCCCCTCTTTGTACATTCTATCCCTCCCTTTGCTGCTTTTTGGTAATGATACTTTATTCATCCAAAAAAAGGGGGAAAAAAAGAAAAAAAGAAAAAAAGAAAAAGAAAAGAAAAAAGAAGAAGAGTAATATTGATAAGGTGTGTGTGGCCCCAGGGTGTGTGTGTGAGGATGTTGGAGAGGATACGTGGCTAGACTGGGAGGTGTAAGTAATAATGTTGTATTATAATCGATCTGAGGATTGCACTAATCTAGGATAAGCTCTGTGAGAGCTGCTTGAGATGATATGGTCCAATGGGGACCAGTGGAAGAAGAGTGACCAGATTCAGTTTGACTAGGTTGGGGGCAGACCTCAATTGACTATTCCGGAAGTTATAAGAAAGGATTTGCATATGGTAGGTCTCCATCCTTGTCTGACTGTAGATAGAGTTGTTTGGAAGGCAAAGACCCATGTAATAAACTCTTGTTGAGGGATGTTCTTCAGATGCTGCTGTGACTACTGCTTGATTCCTTCCCTTATTTTCCTTTTACCTGTCTTATTCCTATTACTGTCAGCCTCTTTTAGATCCATGTAGTTGACCCAGTTTAGTTGGGATAAGGTTATGGTTGTTGTTACTGTTGTTGGTAAGTTAGACATGGTGAATAGAAATACTTTTCGGTAATGGTTCAATTTCTCATTAATGGAATCTTTGACTATATTATTGATGGTTTCTTTCAATTTCTGGTCCATTTTAAACTTGGCATACTGAACAAAATTTTTTCTTTTTTTGGTTGCAATTTCCCTTTAACTGACTATGAACATAAATGTTGACTGACAATGAAACATAGGCTTAGTAAAAATTTAAGGGCCTAAGAAATTGAAATATACTTTTTGCAACCAAATTCATCGATTTGAGAAGAAAAATAAACATTACCCCTAAAACTATTGTCATCAAATATAGCAGGTGATTTAAGTTGGGTAGCAAAGTCATAATTACAATAATTATTTTATCTTTTATAAGTCATTTCATTTCTCTTACCTTCATTTAACTTGAAACCAGACTGATCCTAAAGTAACAGGCAACAGAAAGCGCTGGCCAGCCCTTCACCAACTAGACAATTACGCTCTGGCTGAGACTTGAAATGCAGTTGGAAGAAGCCAAATTTTATGAGGTGGAAATTGTCATCGTCCAAGCACAACCTTCACTCTAGACATTTGGTGGTTTACCACTAGCAACAAGATCATCATACCACTTTCTACACCATGCCCCCCAGGCGCAAGTTCAATCGAACAATTCTGACCGCTACAAGCTCAACATCTACACATGAAGTATAGGAGATATACCTTTAGAAGGGACTGCCTGAGGAACAACTAACTTCCTTTGTCTGACCATGCGGACCATGTCCAGCTTATCCTCTCTTTCAGAACGACCTCATCTTCTCCCATTTTTCTCCAACAGTCGCAACCTTCGGCGAAGTGCTATTTTCCGAAATTTCGTATTGAGTACTCCCAGGACATTTGTAACGTTAAAGACCACTTCATCTCTTTCTCTGTTATCCCAAAGTTATCCTCGTGCTGTTCCGCGTTCAGAAAATCAACTCTCTGATGTCGAAGAAGAAGAAGAGGATGAAGATGAATATGATGATGATGATGATGACAATGATGAAGCTGCAGATGAGTACAATGAGTTCTCTGTTGACTTATTTGACAGCAACAAATATGAGGATGAGGAGATTGACTTGACAACAATGGTGGCACCTCCCCGGTTTGAGGGACAAAAATGGCAGAGAGTTGAGAGAATTCGATCCCAAGTACGAGAGTTTGGCGAGGACATTATTGATTTGGATGAGCTAGCATCCATTTATGATTTCCGTATCGATAAGTTTCAGGTTTGCTGCCACTTTCTAAGCTTAGAAGCATATCAATGAATATCTGTCTGGGTAACCAATACATTGGCTTTTTATTTATTTGTTCTAAAACTTTTATGAAATCTATGCAGAGGCTGGCTATACAATCTTTCTTGAGAGGCTCATCTGTAGTGGTTTCTGCACCAACAAGTAGTGGAAAAACTCTCATAGCAGAAGCGGCAGCTGTAGCCACAGTAGTGAGAGGAAGGCGTCTCTTCTATACAACTCCTTTGAAAGCATTATCTAATCAAAAGTATCGAGAATTTCGGTATGTAGCTTCAAACTTGCTAATCAGTTATTATTATTATTTTTTTTTGGTACAAAGGCACTTTTTATCTATAGGGATAGGGATATTACATATGCTGCCGGTAGGAATTGAACCCATGACCTCTCCACTGAGAAGTCAGGTTCCTAACCATCCTACTACTCCTCCATTGGCATCAGTTATTTTTTTTGCACACGGTAAGATTGAACAATGTCATAAATGACTTGGATATTTGTTTTGTTTCTTTTGTGGTTTATGTTCTGCATTGCAGAGAGACATTTGGTGAAAGCAATGTTGGCCTTCTCACGGGAGATTCTGCAGTCAACAAGGAGGCTCAGATTTTAATTATGACCACTGAGATTTTGCGCAATATGTTATATCAAAGGTACATTCTTCCCAGCTAGTATAACTTGAAGTGCCCACTTAAGGCTGCATTCATATGTTCTGTCATGATACAGTGTGGTGATGATAAGATTTGATTTTCTTTTGGAGACTTAATGTGCTATATGTGTACCTGTTAAATGTGCGCATTTTCTTCTTACTGTTGCAACCATGGGCTCAGTGACCCTGAGTATAGGCCACTGTGGGCCCCCACCAAGATGAGTAATAAAGCCAAATATTAGGCAATGCTTATTCTGTAAATAATGGGAAAATTTGGATCCCTTTTTGGTAAGTTTGTACGAGAATGGAAAAACCAGGAATTGAGTTAAAAAAAGGAGGGAAATTCTGGAAATTAAAACCAATTGGATAAAATTCAAAGATTGGGTTTTGGTAAATATCCAGAGAATGGTCCTTATTTTTTAATTAAATGAAGTTCACCTTCTTGGTGTGGTGGTAGATGGGATAAACCTAGGTTCAGGCTAAACACCGATCTTTCATGATCACTCTTTAAAGACAGTAGTGATCTTAAAATAAGATCAAACCTAATTGAAGACTAGTCAAATTTGAAACTGAGAATTTCAAAACTTAGGCAGTTATTAGTTAGTCAAATGAAAGAGCCGCATCAGCCTAAGATTCTAGTTGATATCACTATGATACTATTGGTTGGCTTAATCAATGCCAAAAAATTGACTCAGATTGAAGCCAGATCTGAAGTAATCAAAGAAACTTCTGGTCTTTCTAACTGAAACATAAGAGAATTGCAGAGAAAATTAATATCAGCAGATCAGAAAGTATTATGCAATCCAAACCCTGACCGAAGGTCCCTTTTGCTGAGGCCTTGAATGTTTCAAAAGATCCCCTGATCTGATGGACATATCAGTCTCAGGTGAGCAATCAAATCAGACTGAAACAAGGTCCAAAACAGAGCTGCCATAAGATCTAATCGGACCTTCTAGACTATGATTTGGCCAGAATAGAATGGAAAGAATAACAGTAGATTAACAAATGGAGTTTCAATTTAAGTTATTGAATAAAGTAAAGCAGAGAAAAATCATCAGATAGGGATTGAAACAGTACCTTAATGGCAGGAGAAAAAAATATTTGACTAAAAGAAGAATGGAATGATAACTGTTGCTCCCTTCCAGCTAGGAATGGAATCTCCCTGCCTTGCGAGGATCTTAGTCTACTGGATTGCACAACAATGAAGCAAACTCTCAAAGTCTATTATTCATCAAATCATGTCTAGCAAATGGCCCTTACATGTTATTTATAGAAACTGAATGATAGTCCTAGTCAGACAAGGAAAGCACAACTTTACTGCTAATTGCAAGGACATTTTACAATAGAGACATAATTCTGAAAGGAAAGATCCTTTTTCAGAAAGATCTGTGAGTTCATAAGAATGTCCCAAGCTATATATACAACTTAATGGAATGCAAACTAAACTAATGAAGTAAACCCCATAAGCCTGCCCTCTACCCATATTTTAGGCACATCACAATGGAAATTGAAAACACATGGAACCAAAAGTCCAAGACATACATAATTCAACACAAGGCTTCTTTCTAGTGAGATATGCCTGCTTATGTCATTTATCTGCTTTATTCTTCCTTGTGATAGAACAAAACCGGCGGTGAACCACAAGGAACAGACTTTTGTGGTTATGTGGGGTCTTACCTGCTCTTTCCGGCCTTCTAGATAAAGGCTGCTCCTCCTTCCCCTCTTCCGCTGTGTTCATTCATTCTTTGCGTGTAGGGGCTTTTAGTAATGATTAGTTATTCATCGAAAAGCCCCAAAAAAGCAGGCAAGAGGTTACCTATTGGGCAAGGTAACTTTCTCAAACTGAATTTGGTCCAGGTGAAACATTAGGATTATATTCCCAAGTCAATGTCTGAACATCCTCTTAAAAACAATTGGTTTCTGATCTAAACAACCCAAAATTGAGTTAACATTCTCAAAAGATGAACACAACATGGTTGTCAAAGTGGCCGCCAAGGCGCCTAGGCCCATTTTTGGGTCAAGGTGATGTGGTATTGCCTTGTCGCCTAGGTGATGCCTTGTCAGCTTGCTTGGCGTTGGCTTGGTTTTCGTCGCCCTCTATCGCCTCGACTCGCCTCGCCTTGTTGCCTTGACAACCATGGAACACAGTTGAATTGTTCGCAGCAGGTTTGATCTCAACATACATGAGATCTTCTGGCCTAACTCCACTTTTTAGGTTGCCTATTGGTTAGTGAATTGTTCCAAAATTTCTGGTTGAAAGGGCGAGGATGAAAGTGATTGAACTCCCTCTTGCTCAACCAATTCTAATGATTAAACAGCAGAATGCCAATAAAAGGGTAATGGCAGGAGTGAAGAAAGAATTAATGAAACAATAATTAGAGTTGCGGGAGAATTCATACCTGATGCAGGTAAGGAGCTGTAAGAAGGGTCAACCAGGGAGGAAGAAGAATTCTGCTGTTGAAACAGGATGATAGGCTCTCATGGGCCAGCATAAACTCAAATAAAACTTCACTGAAAAACCGCTGATCCAACATTGAGATTATGTTCATATATAGAAGAGCAAAATGAAGTAAACTCTTATTTACCAAGTTTGGAATAAGAAACTGTAGCTAAGTAGACTGAACAATTCCAAATCACCCCTTTCATATGTCTTCCCTAGTATAAAATATTACATTGCTTATAGGATAATCCTAGATCTCCTATAGGTCTTTGCATTAGATACATTTACAGATGATCTGTGCAAAATTGGCAAGGTCGTTAGTATCAAATTTAGTGTAATTGTAAATCCAATGGAAAAGCCTTCTGACTGGAATTAAAGCTAGTTGTAAAATAGATGGAAAAATTTACTCTGAAGAAATCGCCAATTATCTCAGAAGAGTATTATCTAAATTCAATATAGGACTGATCGTTCTAGATCGCTTGTCTTTCAGCTCTATGATATCGGAAACTGCTGCATAAAGGTCTTACCATGAAACATTAAGAATCTCCTTCACTTCTTGTCATTTGTGTGGCCAAGATGATTATTCTTGCAGCACATAGTGCAGACAATTGAGAACAATTCCTAATAGATGGGAAATTTCAGCGGTGGAGTTTTAATAATGGCAATGCTCTCTGCTGCCCTGTCTTATATTACAACCATCAATTGGTGTCACTCAGAAAATGATATGTGTTGTCTTGTCTCTGCAGTATTGGAATGATTTCTTCGGGGAGTGGATTGTTCCATGTTGATGTGATTGTTTTGGATGAAGTACATTATCTCAGTGACATATCTCGGGGTACAGTTTGGGAAGAGATAGTATGCATCCCACGTCCTGATTATTATTTCATCTACAGATTTTACTTTATGTATGCTTCCTTTTCCCTTACCCTTCCCTTTAGAAAACTACATACTTATGTTTGGAATAGTTCAGGTGATTTATTGTCCAAAAGAAGTCCAACTTATATGTCTTTCAGCTACAGTTGCAAATGCCGATGAGCTGGCTGGTTGGATTGGGCAGGTAATATGTGAATTTCATATTGACTTATTCCTTTACCATGGGCATAAAGTACTGGAGCAAGTGTGATAATCTGCTTACTTTTTATTGCATTATTTTGGTGAGAAATTTTGGGTCCTGAACTCCTGATGCAGCCTATGTTAATCTGCGTAGTTAGTGTCTCATTTTAAAAAGTAAGGAAAAGAATGTATAAAGTACTGGAGCAAGTGTGATAATCTGCTTACTTTTTATTGCATTATTTTGGTGAGAATTTTGGGTCCTGAACCCTGATGCGCCTAGTTAATCGCGAGTGGCCTTTTAAAGTAAGGAAAATAATTGGACTACCTTTTTTTTACCTGGACACTTCAATGGATTTGTTAAATCCATGAGCCATCTCACAATTATGTGCTTGTTGACGAATGAAAATGCTGAAAATAGAATCTTTATGGTACCAGCATTGTATCATTTTCCCTGTCTGGATAACATAGGATTCTGCTGTAATAATCTTGATACCTGAATTGTTGACAAATCCTCTCTCTACAGTTGTCCAATTGAGCTCAAATTTGATATGTCTGTTTGATACATCTGCAGCCTCATTTTCAAGTTGCCCAATCCACTCTGTTACAGTGCTGCATGCCAAGGCCTTTTGCTTGATATTGTGTATGGGAAATATCGATTAGTGATTTTTTTGATAATTGATTCTTGGTTTCTGTGTCGAAAGATCAAGCATACTAGTTACACGATTCGCACAGTTTAAGAACTCAGTTTTGGAGCCCAACTCGGTTCACCAAAAAACCAAGTTGGAGCGAGATTTGCCGAGTCAGTACAATGTTTGTCCGATTGAAATCTAAGCTACATTTGGGTGGTAAGCATTCAATTACATAAAATCCTGAGATATACTGAGATGTCGCTAAGATATCATTGAGATATCTGGGATATCTACTCTTATGCCATCTTGCCTTGGAATCCCAAACAAGGAGATATTAGCGAGATCTCGGCGAGTTCTTGCTCTATGAATTTTCACTTATTTTGGAACATTCTTCACTATTATTTTCAATATCCTTGGCAGAGTGCAATGGGAAAGATTTACTCCATTGTGATCAAGTGGTTACAAGATTGAGTTGAGAAACAGCTTCTGTGTGAAATCAGGGGTAAGGCTGTGTACACTATGTTACAGTTGCTGCAGTTTCAGACTATCAGAACCGCAGGATGAAAAGAAGAGTGAGGAGGAAGATGCAGAGAATGAAAAAGTGGGGAGCGAGGTTGTGCGCGATACTTCCTCCTTACATAGCACTTTATCAGTAGCAAAGTAACTAATCAGAGTCTAGGATTTATTTCCCAAACTGAGTTACACAGAAAATAAAAACTAAATCTTACTTGACTGAATATAGAAAATAATACTAGACTGGGTTTTCTTGTCAACCAAGCTACAAAAATCAGAAACGTAAGCCAGAATAAATAATAGTCTTCTAATCTAATAAGTAGAAGCTAAGTAAATAAAATAAATAAATAAATAAATAAATAAATAAATAATTAAAAAACAGAAAAAAACTGGGCAGGAACTATCTAAAACTAAAAGTCAAAAGGCAAAAGATCTATCACTCCATGTAAACCTCATATGGTGTGGTTGCCATTAAAGTGGTAAATCACGCATATCTTAAGATTCTTAACACATTATGACCCTCCCAAGACTGCGTGGTGGTGTTTTCTCTTTTGAGTGTGCCTACCACTTGTTAAAGATTAGCATTTTATTGCCTTATTTAATAGCTTTCCTTGGTTCAAGTTTTCTCAAGGACCTTAATGTCCTTTTGGGTAATGTGATAGAGAACAAGAAGAAGAAAAGAGAAAGAACTGGAAAAGTGGAACAATAAAAAAGTTATAAACATAATGCCTAGACCACCGCAACCAATCATCTTGGTAGGTGCTGACACCAAGGCTACCAAGTAATAATATTGATTATTGACTAACAGGTAATGACTGAAAAACTTCTGATTTAGTTATTATTGTGAACTTATAATCCATTTGATTAGCAGCTTATGCAATGTGGACATTAGAAGCTGCATTTAGGTACTGACAAACTTGCGGGACCTGTGGGTGGTTGATTGATTAATATACTAATTCCTGCTTTCATTTGTGTAGATTCATGGTACAACTGAGCTGGTAACATCAACTAAACGACCAGTTCCACTGGCTTGGCATTTCTCTATGAAGAACTCTTTGTTACCTCTATTTAATGAGAAAGGAACAGGAATGAACAGGTAAATCTTTGTTCCGTTTTGAGTACTTTTGCAAAGTTTATTATTGTGTTAAATTAGTTGTTTATTTATATGTTTGTGATCATCTCTAGTTTAGTGCCAAGAGGAATGATGCAAGCGAAGAATGAAAGGGCATTAGTCAGAAAATTTAGTTTGTTAGCACTAACCGAAATAGATCAAAGCATGATGGAAATTCATGGGAGTTAGTGTTCATGTGAACAATAGCCATGATAGTTGTTTATGTGAACAGTGAGAGATATTTCTGGAGATAAATACAGCTTTGTGTGGGGGATTTCTGTTTCTAGTATAGTTTCTATTTTTGATGACTTGGACAGCAAATTAATGTATTTTTAGAAAAGTTCATTCCATTTTTAGTTTCAGTCCTAGTCACTTTTAGTGCTTAAATTTCAACCATGTAATTTCTTGGGAAACAAATTATAAACTTCTAAGTCCCCTTTGCTGTAGTCTTTTATTTTTGGCAAGTTTTATCTATTTTTTTTGTAATGGACAGCTGGTCTTCCTGCATGAATGACTGAAGTTAATTGAATGATGCTTTGCTTATGCAATACAATGCTATGAGATGCAATGAGGTGAGATGCCTACGAGAGAGAGAGAAGCTTGATCTACTCTATCCCCCTATCTGCCCCCTTCTCCCCCTCCAAACTCTTGCTATCTGGAAATTCTGCCCACGGTGAGATGCCTGAGAGAGAGAGAGAGAGAGAGAGAGAGAGAGAGAGAAGCCATCTTTGCAAGTTTCTGGAATCCATATTGTTCTCCTCAGTTGCTGCCCATGTAGGTGGCTGATCAGACAAGCGATTCAGATCCCACATTCAGGTTTTCCCTAAATTTCTGCCTTCATGTTGAGTGACCAAATGTCAGTAACTAACCATTTTCTTGGTGAGTTTCTATGGCATCTAATCACACCAACAGAAGCAGCATCCTACCAGAAGTAGGGCCTAATCGGGGGATTTGTTTTTGGTAAATCCCCCTCTCCAAGGAAGGAGGCAAACAATTTTAAATGGCTGAATTCCTGACTGAAATTGAAAAGCTTTGTTCTGCTCTCTTCAGCTGTTTTCTTGGAATATTTGCTACATTTAGTGTCGTCACCTTTAACCTTCACGTGACAGCCTCTCAGAAAAAATTACTGGGTAAGGCTGTGTAGGAAAATTACCCTCAAGACTCTGCTGGTGGAAGACTTCGGCACCAGGTTTACTCTTTCTCGTGTCAGCTTTATCCTCATAATTTTTTTGGTCACTTCTAGTAAGCTCCGTGTGTCTCCTGGCTGAAAATGCCCATTTTCCATTGTGCACTTTCTGTTTCTTGTGGGTACTGTATGTTGCTGTGGGATATTAGTTATGTTGCACTTGGTCCATGAGACATTATGAGTCAACACTTGTTCACTTCTCCTGAATTTACTGATAATACATAGAATAGGGGCATCAGTTTAGGGTCTATTTGCTGGTAGTTTCCATCCTAGGTTATGTAGGCATTGGGATGAAGCATGACTTTTAGGATTGACTGTTGGAACCATCTAGTTGTGTTGTGGACTACTTTCCATATCTGGGTTTCAACGTGACACCTTTCTCATCACATCTATGTAGCTCCTAACAAAATCCATTTGTTATGGGTGTCAAAGGGATTTCAAATCTTCGAATATGTAGTGTTATTTTGCAATGAGCTATATGGTCTCTTTTTCATAAATGGACATTGTCAGTACAACCATCACTTCCAACCTTATAATTGAATGTGCCCACTCATGGTTCGCGTTGCTGTTTAGCATTGATTACATGGTGCTATGATTGAATATGTATCTCATTCAGATTTATTATATTGACTGCATAGGTTGACATTCTTGAACTGATATGGACGCCTGAGTTGCATGAATCTACCATTTTGGCTAATATTAAACTCTTTCAGAACACTTGGTTATGCATTGTTTTAGACACTTGATATTTATTTCCAGTAGTTGGATGCTACCATAAATGATGTACCTTTCTTTGATTCGAGCGTTGGGATTTAGTGGTGCAAGTTGGTTTCAACAACAGGCATGGTTGGGGTGGCATTCCATTTTTACTGATTATTATTAATTGTTCTTAAATCAGGAAATCAAAGCCCTGTGTTACACCTGCTTTAAAAATCTCTTAAGGACCCGACACTTATTATTGAAAATATGTACTTTGTTAAGATTCTACATTCTCAATGTAGGATGAGTGGCAAAACTAGGATGGATAAGATAAGAAATGATCATATTAGAGTTGGTTTGGGAGTTGCTCCCATAAGTTATAAGCTTTGAGAAAGTCGTTTGAGGTGGCACGGCCATGTTCAACGGAGACCTATAAATGCCCCTGTACGGAGAAGTGATATAATCCATATTGAAGGAACTAGAAGAGCTAGGGGTAGACCTAAGATAACCTTAGGAGAAGTGGAGAGAAAGGATATGTATAGCTTAGGCCTTGTATCTAGCATGGCCTCGAACAGAACTAATTGGAGGGCAAGAATCCATGTAGCCGACCCCATTTAGTTGGGACAAGGCTTGTTGTTGTTGTTGGTTCTCCGTTGACAAGACAATGAACTGTATGCTATCAGGTTAAACGTAAAACTGAGCAAAATTTGGATGTAATTGATGTTAGTTTGATCTTGTGATTGGTTCTCTCTTCTTTTGTTCTGTGATCCATTAGCCATGTATAGCGTTAAAAAACAGTTTCATTTTCAATTTCTGTTGGAACAGGAACCTACACCTTTCTGCATTAGGAGGTGAATCTTATAAGGAAGATGGACCTGGAAGAAGGAATTCTAGAAGACGGGAAAAAGGTAGCTACAGAAGTGCGAGCATGTCTGTGCAGTCAACATCCTCAAAAGATGACATAAATACAATCCGCCGTTCACAAGTACATTACATATTTCTGGATTTTGGCATTCTGGCTTGATTGGTGTCACTGTTGGCATGCTTGTCTTCCATTGTTCTTACAAGTCTTATGTGTTCCCAGGTTCCTCAGGTTAAGGACACATTGTGGTATCTCAGGCAAAGTGATATGCTTCCTGCAATTTGGTTTGTTTTTAGCAGAAAAGGATGTGATGCAGCTGTTCAGTATCTTGAACATTACAAGCTTTTAGATGACTGTGAAACAAATGAAGTTGAACTGGCCTTGAAAAGGTTCCGTATGCAGTACCCTGATGCTGTCCGAGAATCTGCCATAAAAGGCCTTCTGAATGGGGTAGCAGCACATCATGCTGGCTGTCTACCTTTGTGGAAGTCTTTTATTGAAGAATTGTTTCAGCAAGGACTTGTTAAAGTTGTTTTTGCTACAGAAACCCTTGCTGCTGGCATCAACATGCCTGCCAGGACATCTGTTATTTCATCTCTCAGTAAAAGGAGTGACAGTGGACGTACCGATTTGAGCTCAAATGAGTTGCTTCAGATGGCTGGTCGAGCTGGACGTAGAGGTATTGATGAAAAGGGTCACGTAGTTCTTGTTCAGACTCCTTATGAAGGAGCAGAAGAATGCTGCAAGGTTCTTCTTTCTGGACTAGAGCCTCTTGTTTCCCAGTTCACTGCTTCGTATGGCATGGTGCTAAATCTCCTTGCGGTATGTCCATACCTATATAAAAGTTCTGATTTGTGAGTGCTGAAGCTTTTTGGTGAATGAGGTAGTAAGCTCTATGCAGGGTGCAAAAGTTACTCGTAGATCAAAGGAGGCAGAAACAAAAGTTTTAAAAGCAGGACGAACTCTGGAAGAAGCCCGGAAGCTGGTTGAGCAAAGTTTTGGAAACTATGTTGGGAGCAACGTTATGCTTGCTGCCAAGGAGGAGCTCGCTGAAATACAGAAAGAAATTGAGGAGCTAACTTTAGAAATTAGTGATGATGCTGTTGATAGGAGGACTCGGAAGCAGTTATCTGGAAAAGCATACAGGGAGATTTCTGACCTGCAGGATGAATTACAGGTACTGAAGTATTGACTTGTTCATATCCTTACTGTGTGGGTGGGCATATTTTTTTGCATTAGTATTTTTTTTCCATTCTGGGATGTTCTATACTAAACTATCTAGCATTTTGGTGTTGATGGCCATCTCCCATTAGTAGTGGAAAATCAAATTTTGTAGTGTTTTTGGCTTTTTGCACACTTCTTGTAGGGCTTTACCAAATCAGCTAATGTTTTGGCGGACCATTTAGCCTGAACTTGCCAGCTTAGTGAACTATTGCTTTTCCATGTTCGGAATCATGGGATTTCTTTTTCTACTCAGATGATGCAGCCAGTCAACCCTAACCCCAGATAATGAATCAATTGGCTGCCATGAATGCCCAGAGACTATGCCATCTTCCTGACTGCTCAGCAGATACATGTACATGTTTGCTGGTTATATGTTCTAGGCCTTCCAGCAGCCTGTGATGGTAGAAAGAAGGCTGAGAATAATGGAGAGGAGAGATCCAGATCGATAAGGAGGGGGGGGGGGGGATCTGTCTGCAAACAGTATGATGAATAATAACAGGAAGAAAGAGAGGGCAGCAATTCTCACAGCTCAACATATCTAGTTTAAAAAAAAAATGCTTGGTCTTGCATTTTTTTGGGAGTGGTATTAAAAAAAAAGGTGCTTCTTTGTTAACTTAGAAAATACTGTAATACTGATAGGACTACTTGCCAAACTACTAATACCTCCAAGACAAAAACTTAACCTAATAGGATTCTGCTAAATAATGGCCCCATAATATCCACACTATATTTTAAAAATAAATTAACTTCCTAACTAATAGCTGCTTGTCCCCACTTTTCACTGTCGCCACTTAAACCAGAAGTCTCAGGTCAAATTTAAAATTATTCTACTTATCTAAGCCAATATTATTGGCTTAATTGCAATGCGTTCAAGTTAACAATTATACAATATAAAGATCTAAAATTAAATATCATGTCTCTTCCAATGGTTTTGATCAATCTTTTGTGTCGACCCAAAGGAAGAGTTGTTTGGTTGCACCACAAATTTGATCTTTTAGGGTGCACCACAAATTTGATGAAATGAGTATTATTCTGTCAACTTACCTAAGTCAATTGATATAACTCTGCTATCTAATTCCAGACACAGCTGTAGGGATTTTCCCAGCACTAGTAGGTGTAGGGACTAGGGATTCCCCTACGCCAGCACTAAAATCATGGTACTAGGTTAGGGTAGTCTTTATTTCAGTCCTAGTGCTATTTTGATTAGTAGTTTTGAGTTTGAGTTCTATTTCAGCTGTTGTGACTATAGATAATAGTGGTAATTGCCCAGTTGAGCCTACAATTGATTGATTAGAATGATGTTTTAAGCCTTGCTGAATCCTGAGATGCTCGTCTCTTCCCCATCCCCTTTCAATTGAACTCTTTAATACACCCTGTTATGCCCTATTCGATCTGTTGAAACCCTCAAGTTGCCGGTTATTCTCTGCAAAGCTGAAGGACATCTTCAATCACTTAAGCTTCTGTTCAAGAAGTTCTTCAACAACAGTAGATTGAATGGTCCCCAACGCAGTCTGTTCTTATCGCCAGACGGTAGCTTCTCACATCTCTGGACATCACCTCTTAACCTGAATTGCCAAATTGGCCAAACTGGCCATCAGAACGGCCTATATTTGGATGGAATCTTATCCAACACGTTGCAAAACTCGATCCTTGTAGCATCCCTGTTTTGACCATTAGACATCTTAGATTCCTTCTCTTCTTACCTAACCCTTATTTTCTGCAATTCAATGCCACTCACTTTCCACCATTAATACTTAATGCAACTTTCACTGCTAGACTTCCCTGCATCAATGCATCCTAACTTTACCATTAAACCCTTGGTCGTTCCAAAACCTAAACTCCATTCTTGACCTAACTGGACTTATTAGTTTCCAACTCCTGGTTATTGGCTTCTAATGGGTTCCTCCCAATCTAGAACTGCATTACCAGCATTATTACAATACAATCAAGTTACAAAGTACAAACTGGTGGTTGGGTGCATGGTCCCCGGTTCAACTCCCCATCTGTGCATTTGTGATTTAAGTGGGATGCCGTGGCAGTAAGTTGCTGCACTAGTCTCTTCCAAGGATTAGTCGAGGTGTGAATAAGCTGGCCCGGACTCCTTGGCAACAGGAAGAAATAAAGGTATAGATCAGATCATGTCTCTTCCAGTAGTATTGATCATTTTCTTGCATTGCTCCACAGATGTGTGTTATTTAGGTGCACCCCAAATTGTTGATGAAATGGATAAACTTCCTCAAACTCCCCCCCCCTCCAACCAATTTACAGCAACTTCTCTTGTAAAACAGAAAAATCAGATCTAAAATCTAAACCGTTTCTCCTTTTTCTTTTCCCTGTTCTCATTCCCACCAAATCTTTGTTCCAATTCTGCACTGGAACCAATTGAGTTACTTTTAACTCCAGTTACTCCCCTCTCTCTCTCCTTGAGTTTTTTATTGGCTCCACCTGAGCTGGAAACTACTTGTTGAAACTTGAAAGCAAAGCTATTAACGTCCATCAAGCAGAATGTTTTTTGGGCTAAAGTCAGTTACATGTGAATCATTGTAAGAACTATCGCAATTGAACAGCCAACCGGGTGTATGACTCATATAGGCTTTATTCATGGAAACTTGCATTAAATTCCTGAATAAGGTTTTTGTAAATTGTGTGTTTGTCTCTCATTGTTTGTATTGCCCGCAAGAATTGTTACAACTCTTAATGAGAATAAACAAGCTAAACGCTCTGCGAACTATTGAACTCTCTTTATAAATAATATCACTTCAGCCAGCTAAGAAGTTTGTTTCTTTTCATAGAGTATTGTTAATATCTGTGCATATCTGAATTGATGAATCTTCTTCATTAAGTCTTCAACTTCTTTCAAACATATATACCATATTAAATTCTTCTTTGAAAATGGAATGCATTTTATCGTAGGAAGAAAAACGATTGCGGACTAAACTGCGAAGAAGGATGGAAGTACAGAGGATTACTGCTTTGAAACCTTTCATGAAGGAGATGGAAAATGGTGATCTACCCTTTATCTGTTTGCAGCATAACCAAGGAGGAGTTCAACACTTACTACCGGCTATTTATTTGGGGAAGGCTGATACTCTTTCTGGTTCGAAGTTCAAGAACATGGTGAGCATTTTAAGTTATTTTGTTTGGATTTGGTTTTGAGAGCTGTTAAACATAAGCATGCAATATGCTTGGAACTTGGAGTCCTTGAATATTGTAAAGAAGAGACTAGGGATCCTACTTTGGGAAGAAAACTTTCGTCTTGGGAAGGAGAAAACATATGTTACCTTTGGAGTTATTTTGCGTTTAAGGTTGAGATGGACTCGCTTTTGTTCAAGGTGTACATTCAAAGAACAGGCACATAGTTATCTGTTTCTAAAAGCTGACTGCTACTCTTAGAAAGGAAAGGCCCATCCCAATTCTTAATTAATAGAGTAAATTACATGCACCCTTGAAAATCCTAGAACTCATGTGCCCCTCTCCAGAAATGGGTTTGAGTTATGAAGAAACCCAAACTGTAAAAGGGTAATATGACCATTGCACTCTCTTATTTGCCTTCTATCTTCTTCCAAGATCTGGTCTTCTATTTTCCACTGTCTTGACAAAAATTAGTAGATCAGTATAAACCATTCTGATTTCTGTATAAAGGGAGCCATCAACCATATTTCCATGTCCAAAAATCAGAAAATCAGAACTCCATTCAGCAAAGCTTCTTGGTTCTCAATCAGTTGTTTTATTTAATAGACTGTCAAATTTTGCATGGAAGAAGAATGGTTGGGAGGTAGGTGAGGCTGTGGCAGTGAGGCAATGGTTGTGGGGGGGGGGGGGGTTCTGGGTTGCAAAATCAATTTGGGGAAGTAATGGGGGAGTAAGAAACATCCATTGACAATGTTAGCTTTTTGTGCCCAAGTGTAAGTCTTCAGATTTTTTGTTTTGCCCGGGGGGGGGGTTTGCATGTAATACGGGTCAAATCCGTGGGGGTGCATATAATTTACTAGAAGCAATTAGGTAAGCTAACTAGGAAATTGAAATAACAAATAAAACTGACTCCAAAGAAGACTTGGATCATAGAATCTTAATCCAGCCTAACTAAAACACCTTTACAATTAAAATAAAGAAACAATAAGACTTAATGAATCCTTTATGCCTAGCCTCTACCCATAATATGCCATTACCATGAAAATGTATTGGGGTTAAGAAGGCCCAACATGCATAACTGAACCTAGAGGGTTATTTCTAATAGAATAAGCCCATTTAGGTGATTTATCTGAACCAATAATATAATGGATTCTGCAATCTGACTGTACAGGTTTGAATTGTCTTTTTCTGTTTTACGACACATAAAACCCACTAAAATGCACCTTCATCTTGTGTCCATATATTAGATTTTTTCAGTTGATACGTCCAGCAGTTAATTGTTGTATTCACTTGTGTAAGGTGGATTGAAGCAGGGATAGAGATACCATTTATAAAACTAGAGTTAGTGAAAGTAAATGCTTATATAAAAATCAAATTTCAACTGGCTGTTTGGTTGGGAAAGGAATGAAGTTGACATGACACCAGAAACTCAGTTGACAGCAACTCTAAAAACAAGGGAATATTCTCAATTATGGCTGACTTTGGACAAGGAAAATTGGAACTTGAGGCAGTTTAACGTCACTTTTTTGAATTCCAATTTCCAACTAACCACTTCGGAAGTCATAATTCCAAGTGGAAGAAATGTTATTTCATGCTCTTTTTGGAACATTCACTCTGCATTTAGCCCAGTTTGGCTGCCCTTTTTTTCCTTCTAAGTTTAAGCACCAGTCAGTTTTATATAATACATTTAGCAATCTTTTTCATTGGTTGATTAGGGATTTTCTTCACATTTTTTCCATAATTCCCTTCCATTGTTCTTTTGAATCAGTTTAGTGGCTAATTATGCTTCTGCATGGCAGATTTATGCAGATGGTTCTGCATTTAATGTCATGGAAAAAGAGTCGAATCTTGGAGATATGGAAGCACAGTTGGATGCCAAACCATCTTATTATGTGGCTCTTGGTTCAGACAATTCTTGGTATCTTTTCTCAGAGAAGTGGATCAAATTAGTTTATCAAACTGGCTTTCCTAATGTTCCTCTAGTTCAAGGTGGTGGTTTGCCTAGGGAAATAATGAAAGCTCATCTTGATAAGGAAGATAGGCAGTGGGAGAAACTTGCTCATTCTGAATTTGGAGGTCTGTGGTGTACAGAAGGATCTCTTGAGACATGGTCATGGAGTTTAAATGTGCCAGGCTTGAATAGCCTTTCGGACGAAAATGGGGTGAGATATCTACATATTAAGTAATTTTATAAAAATAAAATAAAAAATACAAAGTTTGTTTATAGTATTCCAGTGACTGACCAATATTATGCTGCATTAGTCACAACTGCCTTATGTAAGCAGAACAAATTTCTGGCGCAAAGTAAATGTGGGTGCATTCTTGACTACCAGGTACAATTGTCACAAGCATATCAGGATGCTGTAGAGTGCTATAAGGATCAAAGAACGAAAGTTTCTCGTCTGAAGAAGAAGATTGCTCGAACTGAAAGCTTCAAAGAGTATAAGAAAATCATAGATATGACCAACTTTACCAAGGAAAAGATTGGACGATTGAAGGCTAGATCGGTTCGACTTGTGAATCGAATAGAGCAAATTGAACCGTCTGGTTGGAAGGAGTTCCTTCAGGTATATGAACATATTTATATGCTTTCATTTCTCAATTTGATAGTGAATTTGTTAATTTCCCCCCCTTTAAATCGTAATGTAATACAAAGTATCTTGAGTTAGGTCTATTATTTGTTGTATTCGTTCTATTGTTCCCTGTATTGGTTCATGTTGAATGCAACTTTTCATTTCAGCTGTTCGTTCATGCACTACTTGTTTTTCTCCTTTGCTGACTCAATTTCTTTTTGTATTTGGTATTATATTATTTTTCAGTATTAGTTCTAGAAGTTGAGTATTTGATCCAACTTAAGATCACAAGTGAAAGTTCTTAGTTTCATTTTTTTAATCTAAGTGTTTGGCTTGCAGTGAATGAATTGCTTGTATTGAGTTTGTCACTGCTTACTGGAGGCATTTGGGGTTTGGAAAAAATAAGAAGTTGAATAAGTGGGTTTGGTTGTGCAAGGAGGTGAACTCATCCAAGTCCTCCAAGGATAAACACCAGCATGCCACCTCAAATTTTGTTCATGGAAGCAATCTCCTCAGTCTCACCGACCCAAGAAACTCAATAAAGCAAACCAGCAAAAAGCAGGAAAATAAAAGAAGGGAAACCCTTAAATCTTTGAAAAACTTGAAGAACTCCACAAACAAAGTTACCCTGCGGAAATATATGGGTAAGAGTGATCGCTTTCTGAGCAGTTTTTTTGTTGCTGCTACCATCAGTGTCGGTTAAGTGGGTGCCTCTGAACACGGTTTAAGATCTCGCCTTTTGGGAGGTCTTGAGACGAGATTTGAGCGAGTCTCACGAAATGCAAAATCTCGACTTAGATCACTAGATCTTTTTCCACCCATTGTTTTTAGTCCTTTTTTTTGAGCGAGACAGGATCTTGACCTGTCTTGCCTTCTCTCGCTTCCTTTCACCTCCCAACTCACTGAGACCATGGAGCTCTCATTTTTTGTCGGATTGATGCCAGATTTTGACTTATAACAAGGTTTAGCACACCTACATCTAGAAAAGAAGATAAAAGAAGGCCATTTGAAGGAGTTCTTCAACCAAGGCCACACAACTATTCATGGGTCCAAGCCCAAACTGCAAAGGAAGTCCTGAGGCCCAAAAGGATATGAGGCCTCTACAGGCCCAAGCTGCCCCCACACCCCCTCTGGGGTGTCACCACCCATCCCAGCCCACTCATTGGGGAGTGGGACCCCTGTGTGCGTCGGGGGAAAGGTCGTCAGCAAAGAATGTGAAGCATGAGCTATACCCAACACTTCTATTATGAACTTATGAAGTTATGATGGTTGTATTATTGTATTCATATGGATGGAATTCTATTTACCAATTTAAGTTGTTTGATATATCTTATCACTTGCTTTTCATTTATATGTCCTAATGGTTCTATATTTCATGTTTCATAACCTTGCATATTCAATCCCATAGCATTTCGCTTTCAAACTTAGGTTCAAGTTAGAACTCATATGTAGGGTTGTCTTCTCATAAATGTAAGGCCACCACTGTGTTTAGAAGGCCAAAATAGGTTAAGTACCAACTTTGAGCCCAACTTGACCTTTAAAACTCCCCGAGATGGGCCCTCAAGTTCATTTGAGTTGGCTTGGAAAAAAAATCCCAGATTTCTAGCGTGATCTCGCTTTTTTTTGAAGGGCGAGATTGCCCTCGAGAGCAAGATCTTGAACCTTGCCTTTGAAGACCCATCCTGAAGAGCTTCATTGGGTTCTTAATGGCATTAAGCTTGACCATGGAGGGCAACTTTATTGAGAACAAATCCATGGAAATCAGAGAGACTTGGTGGAGCAGAACCTCTGAGAGGTCTTCACACAAGTGTTCTTTCTCATTGTCTTTCCAATCTGCAGTCCCATCGGCATCTCTCCTTTCCGCTCAAAAATCTCATGTAACTCAAATCTCCCACCTGCAAACTTCTAAGTATAATCCTTTTCTTTTCATCCTCCAAACACCAAGCAAACTTCTCTTCTTCCTGAGTTTCTTAAGTCTTCTTCACTGTACTGTCTCTTCCAGCGGCAGTAACAGCCTCAAATTTGAGAGGGTGTCTCCCTCATGTGTTCTGCGTCTCCCCAAGGTTCTGGGTCATCTTAGTGCAAAGGGTAGCAAAGAGAGACCTTCTGTTCAGGTGGTCAGAAAGAAACCAAGTCTGAGAGATGATGGGGAAGAAATTATGGTATGGTCCAAGATTGCAGCTGTAGGTAGTTGGTGAAGAAGAAGAAAGAATGGATAGCAAGTGTGTTGGGTAACTCGGGATCCATTTATTTATGTTTTGAAAAAATGAATATTATTACTGGTATTTATTAGATAGCATTTGATAGGTTATCACTGTTGAAAAATGGTTGATGGTCAATATTTGCTTAATTACTTGATGGCATTAAAATTATGGTAAACCTTGGCTGGCACTGATAATTTCCTGGTAGATATGACCTAGGAAAGGCTATGGATAACTGTCATGTCCCACCTCCCTACTCTTTCTTGGTGTCACCTACATGCACACAAACTCTCCATCTCTCCCCCACCTGCCCAACCACGCATATAATAGATGATCCAGAGACTGCATTGTTACAGCTTTTCAACATTTGGTTGCTCTAGTACTCCTGCTCCATCCATGCATTGGTTAGTTAATTTCATCTTCTGGCCAAAAGAATGAATTTCAATGATTACATTTTTAAAATGGGGATTTTCTTTACCACCCATATGTTGTGGGCCCTTGACCAAGTATTTGAGATGCTTCTTCAGGTATTTCTGATTATTTGAAGGATCTCCATTGACATAAATTCTTCAAATCTTTCAGCATTATGTTGTAACAAGGTCCATTTGTCCACAAATAATCAGGAAGAAGCAATCCTTTTTCATGCCTCATCATCATTGTCATAGTAGCACCCATATGATCTGTGGCTAATGCTATCGGATTAAATCTCTCTTATAATTGAATTGCCATGTCGTTTTCTTCTGTCATTTATTCTATTGTGTGTAACAATTGGCTTCATTCTTAAGCATGATTAAAAAAAAAAAAAATGTCATTAGACTGTATACAAAAGTATCTGAGGCATAGATTGATAAAAAGGCTTTTCCTGATTTCCCCATCTTCTATGCTGACCAGATCAGTAATGTCATACATGAAGCCAGAGCATTGGATGTTAATACAAAAGTGATATTTCCTCTTGGTGAGACAGCATCAGCAATACGAGGTGAAAATGAACTCTGGCTTGCAATGGTGCTGCGGAATAAAGTTTTACTAGATTTGAAGCCTGCACAGCTTGCTGCTTTCTGTGGAAGTTTAGTTTCAGCAGGAATCAGAGTCCGCCCTTCAAAGAACAACAGGTATCATGTTTCCTGGTTTCTGGTGCCATTCTTTGTCTAACCCAGCTAGAATTTGAATTGCTTTTAGGCCTTAGTTTTTGATCAATGCCTGCAGCTATATATATGAACCTTCAACTAGTGTACTCAATGTTATTAACTTTTTGGATGAGCAAAGAAGCGTCATCCTAAAACTGCAAGAAAAACATGGGGTTAAGGTTAGTATTCTTTTTTAAATCTTCTTTAGCTTTTGTTTGTTAACTTAAACATTTCCGTTGAGAAGAAGATTTCTTTTGGTTTTTAGATACCCTGTGAGATGGATAGTCAATTCTCTGGTATGGTTGAAGCTTGGGCCTCTGGTTTAACTTGGAGGGAAATAATGATGGATTGTGCAATGGATGAAGGGGATTTAGCTCGCCTTTTACGACGTACAATTGATTTATTGGCTCAGGTAAGGGGTATTCATTTTATTTTCATTTGCATTTTGTGTGCATCATGCTTGTATATATTACTGAATCGAGAACACTACTGGTTACAGAACTAAGGGTGTATTCTGTTATTTGAACTTGAACCTAGTTTATGTGCCCTTAGTTCCGTAACTGGTTGTATCCTCGATATTTAAATTGCTTCATATGATTGAGGCCTGAAGCTTCTAACTTCAGTGAATTTCTTGCTGTTTCCTTTGATAGATACCCAAATTGCCTGATATTAGCCCCATCTTACAAAACACTGCCATGATTGCGTCCAATGTCATGGACCGGCCGCCAATAAGTGAGCTGGCTGGGTGACCTTGATTTGAACAAAGCTATTTCACTACAAGGTAAAGCTTTCAGAGTTGTGTATATTACGCTTTGTATATTTTACCCACTGTCAATGGAAAATATCTATTGTCGTCTGTAAAATCCTGCTACTCTATCCACTGTTCATTGATGACCTGCAGCTTAGTCTGTTTCCAAGTAAGGGAGGGAAACCAGTTTTGAAGAGGAAAAGAGAGGTTCTGTAGTCATATTACGAACTAGCGAGGTTAGCATTTTCTAATGTATTACATGCCCTATCTTGGTTGTTGTATAGGGTTTTGGGTACGAGATCTGAAAGTAGTTTTTTTTTTTTTTGGTAAATCTGAAAGTGGTTATTAATTGATAGAAAGGGCTATTTAGACACATGTCAAAGCCAGGTGGTAAACGGTCACTATCAGTCTCGATGAAGTGGCAATACAATTTGGACGACTTTGGTCCGAAGGGTATCCGGTTGACCTTCTCTGGGTGCAAAATATAAGTTTAGCCCAAGAAGTGATTCGAAGGAAAGATCTATTTAAGCCTTGCTTTAGAAAAGAAATGAACTTCACAGGGAAAAGAGAGAAAACATGAATTGTAGTTTGTTCCATGAGATGAGATGCTTGTGAGAGCCTGTGAAGGCGAACCGTTTAAAGCAGCGCATGCAATTCCACGTCAATTTAGTGAGCCCAAATATGACTTTTTGCTTTTCCTTGCATGCTCTGTCCACGCAACAAGCGTGTAAATGATGACCAAAACGTATGTGAATCTAATCGATCCATTTCCCAGCCAGTATTAAACCCTAGGTTGACAGTCGACACAAATCATTTACAACAGAGCTATGCACTTCATGAAATCGTAACTGAAAAGATCTAAGTCGCTTGGGTGTCTGCAGAGAACCAAAAGTATCAAGCAGAAGCTATAAGTGAAACCAAACTATCTACCAGGTCAGCCGGATTTGTTTCTTTCAGTGCCTTGTTCCTCCTAACAGAAGTTCTATTACACACTCAAAAAACTTCTCATGTCGGCTGTGACACAGCTGCCACTAACCCAAAGCGATCGAGAAAACAACAATTGGCTCCTCCAGCCATTTAAGACATGGAGTAGATGAATAAAATGAAAAATGGATACATCTAATGTTTTACATCACCACGAAACCATATTTACACAATAGCAGCTCACAGCGCTGCTACTGAACTTACAAGATTCTATATTTAACAAGCTATTCCCTATTCTCTGGCTGTTGTTATTCGGCTGGCTAGAGAGAGATGAGAAAACAAGAAACAAAAACACCCATCTGAAAACTCGTTTTCAAGCTTTGGCAATGCTGGAAAAATTAGGCTCCCGACAAGCATCAGACTGAGACCTACAAATGAAAAATCATGTCCACAAAGAAAGCATGAACAACATTCTTCTCAGACAAGAAGAAAATGTCTCCCAACCCCCTGCGCCAAAGGGAAAAATAAATAAATTATGATTTCAGGTCAAGTTCGCTACTTTAAGAAAAAAACCCAAGGCTGAAGCAGTTTCAAAACTGCAAGATATATCAGTCGGTAGCCTCAGGAGGGGTCAATCTAGGTTGACCAATACTTAACAGGGCAGGGTTTCGTATTGAAATAAACCAAGATACAAAAACCCAACCAATCACCAGCCCAAACTCTCAAATTACCCTGCTGACGACCACTGTCCAGGGACCCCCAAAAAAGAGACATTTGGAAGTTGTACCTACCCAGTTGGCGTCATTGTAATGAGCTAGACAGAAATCTGTTAAACCTCTCAACTTTTCTAGAATATGCACTCGAGGTCGTTGCACGGTCATGGCAAGAAGAATTTTTGCCAGACAGAATACTCCTTTTCTTTCTCATGCGAAACAAAAAGTCTTCTGTGTCTAGAACATAGGACACCTGCCACAGGAATATATTCATAAAAAATTTGTCCGAAACTGGCATCTAACACATCTGGGTAAAGTAAAATACCTTGGATGAATTGCAAGCTATTTTACACTCCAGACCATTAACTATTCTTACTCCATCCATAGCTTTGCATGTAACAGAAAATTCATCACCATGTGCATATTTACGCTTGTTTCTGCACAGAAACAAGCATCAAACATACTTCTACAATAATGAACACAATTTAACGGAAAAAGAAAACGTTGACATGTCATATCTACCTCCCAAGGAAAACACCTCGCTTCTCCTTCCTCTCTGGAAGAACTGCCAGAAAGTCATTCTGCAGGTAAGCTGCAAAGTTAGGGTCCACAGAAACGGCAGTCACTTCAGGCTTTTCATGCCCATAATCCATCAGCTGGATGGACAAACGAGTTGGACTGGATGACTGCAACAAAAGAAGAAAAAAAATTTCATCAATGCATATCTTATTCCCCACCACTCCTCACTACACAACAGCTATCAGATTACGTCAATACAAAACCCCACTGAAGACCTACACATTCAAATCGATATATGTTCTCATCATGAAGAAGAACACGGGCATTTTCATGGTAAACTAAATCAACAAATCTCCCAAACTTCCTTGATTTCTCATACGCATATAGTTGAAGAAGCTTACTGTCCATCTCGTCAGTTGCAACTGTTTGAAGCTGTGGTAGAAACCGAAAGTTAAAATCCATATTTGAAAATACACAATAAAAAACCCGGAGTCATAAAGATAACTACCTGTTTGACAAGTTTATATATCAATTTATCTAAAGTGAATAGCACATATGACTGAGTTCCAATTATCGCTCGGGAATCATCCTCAAACTTTGTATTATCAGCAGACCCATCAAGCAAACTGTACAACGCACTCATAAATCTGCACTCATGGGAGGGGACAAAAGAATCTTAATTAAAATCCTATTGACACTAAAGTTGGTTAGCAACTACAATTGTGGAGTCTGAACTACCTTGTAAAGTGATCAGGAGGGCTCATAACCTTAGAAGTTCTCCACTTCCTTTCAGCAGATGATGAATTCATCTTTGCAGAGAGTATTCTCTCATAAAGTGTCTGCCAAATCAAAACAAAATAACAAAATCAAGAAAAGATTCGACTAAAAATGAATGATATTTCAGAACAAAAACATTGCCTACTTGGTGAAGCCTGAAAAGCACATAGAATGAATCATTTCCATAAAAAATTCTAGCATCCTTTTCTTTGTCATGCAACACTGAAGGCACATGCTTTGCCAGCGGCTTCACTGTCAATAGGAAGCGTTCTGAATATGGCAATAAGGCACCATCTCCTTCAACATCATGTGCATCGGCCATCCCTTCAGCCTCACCTTCACTTTCAGCCTTATTCTCATCATGGTCAACATCCTCCTCTTCATGGTCTTCACGGGAACACTCACCATCACCAGACTCGCTGCCTGTTACATCACCAGCCTCTGAGGCATTCTCACTGTCTTCTGTTGACCTTTGAGCACTTTCATCACCTTCATCATCAGCATCGGCATCATTTTCTCCTCCTGCCTCTCCACAACACATTTCTTCGTCTTCCCCATTCCTGGCTTGATACTGCCTGCTTGCATTACTATCCTTTGCTTTAGACAAGGTATCAACACCACCACCTCCATAGCCCACAAAATTATCCTCTTCAAAATCCCCATTAGGGGATAACTCACCCTCCTCCCTTTCAACTTTTAAGTGTCCCACAGATTCTTCATGATATTTATATACTTTGTTGCCATCTGTCATCACATTGGTTGGTATGACCGGCCTTGTACTATCCCCACCCTGTAAACCAAAAATATACATGCAAAATTTAAAATAATAAGTACAGAGAAAAATCACAAAAATAGATCGTAACCATTACCATGCACAGCAGGCAATCTAGCCAATAAATGGACCTTACCCAGGAGGAACACCGAATGGAGAAACCTAAGTGCAACCAATCACCAGCATTTCAGAGTTAACTGAAACCATGCCTTCCAGTCTAGGAGACCAGCTAACCAGATACTGCATCTCTTAATAGTCTTATCAGAAGTTAAATCTTGGCTTCGTGAATTGGCGGTGAGCATCCAGATATTAGCTAGAGATGGTTAACAACATATAAGTATGCGTTTGGTAACGTTTCCGTTCTGAGAAACCAGTTCTTATGCAAAACAGTTTTTTTATGTTTCTGTGCTAAAAGACCGTTCTTTAGTTGAAAATGGGCGTTTGATAAATCCATTCTGAAAATATTTTTAAAACACTAAATAGAATATGTTAGTGTTTTTTTCTTTTCTTTTTGGGTTGAAAAATTAGTTGGTGTTTGATAAACTTGTTCTAAGGCTTCAATTTGAACCAATTTTATCACTTCTGTTTCTGTTCTTTGGTAAAAACATCTTTTTTATGTTCTGCAAAAAGCGTTCTTTAGAACACTTTTCTGACTGGTCCGTTCTTAAAGAACAGAAGAACAAACCGTTTTATCAAACGCCTCTAACCCGTTCTTCCGTTCCCAAAGAACAGAAGAACGCCAGAAACGTTTTTTAAGAACGTTATCAAACGCGCCCTAAGGTACTGACTCAGTATGCCTTTGTAAAATCAATATTTTGGCTTCCTATAGTTATAATATGTGGCAAAAAGACCAAGGTTGAGTTTCTTCCCCCAGTGTTTCCATATGACTTAGATAATGGTGCAAGGTGAACCTTGAATGGAAAGAGAACAACTAGTTCCAGTCAACTGTTCAGTTTTAAGGCTTTGATTGGACAGCCCACCATTTATTGCACAATTTCCATTTTATATTCCAAGGTCCAGAATCATCAAACCAAGAGTGGTTTCAGTGACTTCTGTCCATTTATAACAGGCTTCATTTGGACTCGAAACTGACAAATTCCTACCTTTGGGTGAAGATAAGGCCCCAAATGATGAATAAATATGTCCCAAGTTTCCTTCCCGTCTAGCTGTATCGGCCTTCCTTGTTATATTAATGTAAATCAAAGAAAATAAACAAAGTTTTGCTAACCCCAAGAGGTGCACCTATGGGCTGGCCAAACCATATAAGGGACAAAAGTGGTATTTTACTAACCCTTTGAAGTCCAAAAGTGTTCATTTAAGTCCAGAATAATTTTAGGATTCAACATCTACTATTTTTTTTTCGATTCGGCAAGTGGTTAGAGTCCTTGTCTGTGTAGGAATCCAAGTTGTTATAAAATTTCAACTGGGATTCCTTTTTAGAGTTAATTTGCAAGCTGTATTAGTTTAAGGTCTCTTATTTAAGAGTCCTTTTCTAGTTTAGAAAGTTAAGTCTAGCTGTAATAGGGAATTCTAATCCAAATTGGATTCCCTAAGTTGAGTCCAAGTAGAGTTCAAGTTGGTATTCTTTATTGAGTCCTAGTTATTTTCCTTCAATGTAATATGGTTATAAATAGAGCCACCACCCCATGTAACAAGGCAGTTTTTGATGGATAAAATAAAGAAGAGTATTGAGAGAAGACTTTGAGTTGGGAGTCGTGGGAGTGAACCCATGACCTGGGTTCTGGGAGCTTTCTTATTTTCTGCAAATTCAGATATTGTTTCTTCTTCCTTAAACCTGCGGCAGCCATTGAAGTTTCTGAGTTTCTGCAGATTTTCAAGGGACTTCACCAACAAGTGCGTGCAGACCTTCCCCAAGCCCTCTCCATCCATTCCTACCCTATCCCCTCTCTAACCCCCACGTAGCAGTTCCCTCCCCTCCCCCTTCCTTATGGCAACAACCCCCTACCCCATATTATCCCTCCCCTAGGATCACACCTGTCTCCCCCCTCTCTTTTCCCTCTTCTAAACTAGACCTGTAAATGGATCAGGCTTGGATACACCACTATCTATATTTGAATCCGATAAGCAAATTTACTATCCAACTCCGATTCAATATCCGATGGATATTTACAAAGAGTTTCCAAATTTGAATCCGAAAATATAATGAATATCAGATAATTATCTGGTCCAGTAAAAAATCGATAACTATCGATTTTTGCTGATTTCCAACCACCGGAACTGGGCTCTGGTGATGCAGAGTAGAAGTAGATATGAGAGAACCCCAGAAATTCGAAGTTCAAGAAACCCAATTGACAACAGAAAACTACAGAAACTGAAATGAGAATGGAAGAAGACGACGAAATAAGAGAAAACCCCAAAAATTCAAAACTCAAGAAACCCAACTCACATAAAAGGAAATGAAAAAGGAAGAAGAAGAATAAATAAGAGAAAACTAACCCACTAGACCTTCTATTAGTCTGATTTGCACAAATGGATGCTATCATTCTTCAAAAGGCTTTACCAGCCGAAGACCTTTCCCCCCAGGAGCAGATGAAATATTGAAAAAGAAAAGGATTCACATGACACAGAGGCTTGTTCTCAATGTTTTATACATATGAGGCTTGTTTCTTGCCAAGAGCATGCACAGGTAAGGAGATATTGTGAGCACAGGGAGAGAGGGATATCGCTGGAGTTTGAAAATGATAAAATCAAAAGGAAGCTGTGCAGAACTGTGAATGCCGAACCTTTGCAAGAATATAACCTAGAAAAATCAATAGAGATCTTTAGCCATGGTTGTCAAGGGTTGAATCTAAGAAGAAAGAGGGAGAAGATGTAGTAGTAGAAAGACAAATCTAACCCCTGGTTGCCACTAGTTAGGGAAGAGAGCTAGGGCATTTGGGTTTCCCCAAGCTTGAAGAACGACTAATGAGTTTTTGGTACTTTGATTGAGGGATTTAGGGTTAGGGTGAGTTAATTGGTCACAATATTAGGTATTTAACAATTTAGGCATTTAGGGCGAGTTCAACATTAGGGTCAACTGGTTTATGTGAGTCATATTATATACACCTTTTTTTTTTTTTTGAAAAAAACCATCTCATTCTAATTGGATAAAATTTAACCGGATACTATTAGATCCAGTAAGCTATTGTCCGAATACAATTGCTTATCGGACAGATACGGATATTTTCCGGTAAGAAAATTTTCGGATTCGGAGACCCTTAAACGAATGTAAATTTGGTGGTGGATTTCAGCTATCCATTTCCAGGCCTATTCTTAACTTAACACATCCCCATGGGCCCCATCCTTCTTAGTTGCAGAAATTTCCTGCACTTCATCTTCTTTACCTAAACCCTAGAATCCCTACCTCCTTCAAAACCCTATATTTCAGCAACCTCTTGACCAAAACCAAATCCTTCTGGAATAACCTTCTCCAATCCCCTCTCTAAGTTCGACTCTGGCCCTAAGCCTAACACTAACCCTAGAAATCCTAGAATTGTAAACAACCCTAATTTTAAGAAACCTAACCTTGAAGAATAATTATGCAAATTCAAATATGTTATAACCATAGAAATAAATTCGAGGGGAAACTCAAGTTTCAACCAATTGAAAATGGGAAACTTCGGTAGAAACTTGAGAAATTTCAAGGAAACTAGGGACTTTTTCATGCACGTTTCGACATCAAGTTTTGACAAGTTTTAAAGAGTATTTTGGGGTGGGACTTTGCATTTAAGCTAATCAGAGTATAAAGAACACATTGGCACACGCATTTTGCTAAAAAAATCAATGTAGATATGTCATTCAATGTACATAACATCAATATAGAGTTTTCTGAGAAGTAAACTATAAACTTAATTACTTAAGTACAAAACATTCAATATATAACTTTTAAGATCAAAACATCAAATACAAAGTAACTGACAATAAAAGGGAAGTACACCTCCGTGCCAAGAGGATTGCCTCAGTGGATTCATCCCATGAGCAGAGTAGTAAATGTGTATGTAACATCCTCTCATCCGATCAACAACCACAAACATCCCATGAAACTTGGGGAAACATAAAAGAAAGAAAAAAATAAAAAATTTGGAAAAACCAAGAAACTTGCAGGAAAAAATCCTAGGTTTCCACGAAATTTCCCAAGTTTCCCTCGAATTTGTTATCATGAACCGGCTGATCCAGCCAGGTTGAACCAGGTTTTGACCCAGTTGGGGGGAATTTCCCAGTTTCACATGGTTTTGTCGATCAAAACCTGGGACTTTTTTGCTCCCCCAAGGTTTCGTTTCGAGGTTCTCAAAATGAGAAATTTCGATCGAATTTTGTACAATGGTTATAACAGAATTATTTGTTGTTGTTTTCAGACCTAAACCTAGTCTGACCAAACCCTAAAACCCTTCCCCACTTGACCCTTGACTTCCCAACTCATATCTTCAAGGTTTGGAAGTCAAACAAAATCAATCACAGGTTATACTTGGTCAATTAAAGCTGCAGTCCACATGAGAAAACCAGATTACAGAATTCTGAAATCCTTATTCAGCTTAGAACCCTAAGCCGCAGGGTATACTGGAGAGTACTTAGCTGCTGTCTTAAAAGTGTTGACTGAATTCAGTCCTAAAACAGTAAGATTAAACCCGAAGTACTGCTGGTTCTATTAAGACAGGCCCAGTATTTCTGGGTTACATCAGAGTTACTTTTAGAAGCCTCCAACCATCACCAGAGACTAATGTTGAACTAATTTCCACCAGTTTCAGACAAACTGCAATCACGTCAACTGTTTGTCAGTCTCCACTAGCCACAACTGCAAATTGTGAGAACTAAACAACCCCCTCCACCCACCTAATCATAATATCCTAAAATGACACCAGCAGAGACATATGAAACATTGAATTTTTCAGTGGAAATGCACAAGGCCAGATCATCCGTTTCCATGTAGCCACAGATTTAGTTCTTTAACATAATTGCCAAGCAAGACAACAGATCTATCAAGTATACAATTACTTCCCCCATAAAATTGATTTTAATCTAATTAAGATTGATAATAATACCTCTGATGAAGGTAAAATTTCACTTGTAAGCCGAGACTCATGCCCGCCGTCAGTAACAGCATGACCAGGCCTTGAAGGTGTGGTGCTTAATCCTTCAATGAAGCATGTATATATCTCAGTACCCATGCTATGAATTCAAAGCCCAAGGAAAGAAAGTGAAATCACGAAGCTAACTGAACAATCTCACGAAAAAAACATACTGAAGATTGAAATAAATTAATTTAGAGACCAAACCACAAACCTGGTGTAATTTCAACATTGGCTCTACCATGACTTTGTTCTGTTCTATTAGCAAGTGACAAGTTAGAATCGGTCAACCGATCATTAGAAGTTGCATTGGTGTTGACTCCAGACATTTCCTCACCCATAGAGATGTTAGTCTGCACTTTCCCTTGCTGAGAGGTACTAGAGAGATTGTCACTTCGATGGCGAACATGATCTCCATCATTTAAACCATCTTCTTTAACCATGGCATCTCCATTTTCCAACCTAGCCCTGCCATTACTTCCTTGTTCGGGTGGCACACTACCATCCCTATTTCTGGAAGTCTTTGATTGCTTTGAATTAGCAGCAGGGGCATCAGCATGAGGACTACCATCACTTTCCACTATGCTTGTTCCACGATTCTTGACTGCACGATTCTTAGCCTTCACAACATCTTCAGTGTCCTCTGCACCCTGAGGATGAGAAGGAATACCTAACATGGGCTCCAAGAAGGTTGTCCAAATCCTCATGACTTTATCCAACTGTTCTGTTGTTGTGCAGACCTCTCCACATGAATATTTTATGAGTTGATACAAGTCCTCGTGAATTTCTGGATCAGAGTACTCAAATTCCAGATTTGGAATTATAGGTTGCCTGTTACCAGCAGCAATAGCAAGAAGAACATCGTCCTCTTTGCGCTTCTTCTCATTGATTTCCTTTACCTCAGCCAACAAGGCTGTAGAGATATTGTTATAGAAGTAAAAAAACCATGAATCATTAGAATGAAAGAGAATAAGCTATGACAAAGCATATATATGGAATCAAGGCCTCAACTGAAACCACATGGAAAATTTCAAGCATCACTGTTCAATTTGGATTCTAAAACCATATTGAAATTAAAAATAACTGATAGGTCCCTAGAATCACAAGTCTACACTCGCGGAGAAACCCTAAATATAGGAGACGATTGAGATTCAGGTCCTATTGTTGGTTACTTTTAAGATTAGATTGAGGTCATAACATTCGGTTACTTTGAGGTCCTTCGCGGTTCTTTGAAACCTATTCGTTGGGGCGTATTTTGGGCGGCATAAGGGGGGGGGCTGTTTTGGAATTGGGGCGCCTTGGGGCGGGACCGCGGTGGTGCTCTTTTTAGCCTTTTCGGTCCCTGTTGGCCCGGTCTACATACATCATAGGAAGATGGTAGCAGAATACTAGCATGATTGTTGATTCACATCTCATAAGTGCGCCATGGAAGTTAGCCTCCACCAACATACAAATACCTACCCCCCCCCCCCCAAGGGAAAAAAACCACTGACCCCGCCAAAAAGAAAAGAAAAATATACAAGTAGGCTTTGCAATTCCAACAATTTGTAAATTTCTAGCCTGACAAGGTTTCCAGGTGGCAAAACAAGGTTTAAAAAATGGTTTCAAAGCCACATTGGAGTAAAATGAATTAACAGCAATGCAAAAGAAGAGAAATCCAATGAATGGTGAGCCAGAAGATAAGTTGGTTGGATCAAAATATTTAAATGTGGAAATTCCAGGCATACCCAAAAAAGCCTGTCCATTGAACTGTTTAGGTTGGCCATGCCATACACCCAAGCACCTCAAAATCAGGCACCTGCAGTTCTGCAACATTACGGATGGGATAATGCCTGCAGAACTACAATTTACCCTATGATTTTTTAGGGTTTCATATAGGGTGTGCAGGAAAGCATTAAAGATAAATCAAACCACAAGCTTTAAGGCTAATCAAACTAACGGTGACAGATTGTGACAGTCCAACTCAACTGACACATCATTAAACTGTATTTCAGTTATGTTCTCATACAACTGAATTCAACTTTTATACAAGATGAGTACCCAAGTTTCTAAGGATATAATGTTGTAATATCATCTAATAATAACATATTTTTCTGAGCATATATGTTTGCAAACTTGCTAACTGTAGAATAAGTCAACTTTGATGGCATAAATACGAGTGCTATCACAATTTGACCCTTCTGTAGTAATAATGTTATTGATAACATGACAAACTTAAAAAGTTTCTGGTGTTTGACATTGAACATCATCTATAGAAATACAAAGATTTCAAAATTTAATTTACCTTTTGTACTCAAGCTTTTTGTATCCTGTTGCTTGAAATAGAAACTACGATGATCAAGAGACTTGTGATAGTTCTTTGTATAAATTTCAGCCCACACCTTATTGAATTCTGCACGACACCTTGTCCACTCCTCTTGTTTCTGCTTCAGCCGAGTTAATATAACCGGCAATGAAAGTGAAGCATTCTTTCTTAACACATCCATCACATCCAAACCATGGTCACCATATAGACGTTCAATGCACCTTAGATTGAGGGCTACAAGAAGAAACACACAGAAGCAAATCCAGAAACAATATTAATAAAGCTCAAATGGCATTGTGATAATGCATCCATGATACCATCCTTCAACCAACATCCATATACAAACCTGTGAAGTGCTCCTCAATCCGAATTGGACTGTCTGGCTTGATTGTATTATCATTGATCTTTTCTAATAGTTCCTCTACACGCTTAGTAGTCACATTCACTGATTCTAAGAGCATGTCCAGTTCAAACCTGTCAAAAAAATGACAAAAAGATTAAAGATTCTGACAAACCCTTTTTCCCCCCCTGGGTGGGTGTTGTGGGATCACAAATTGCAAAAAGAAACAACACATGGAAAAATCAATGAGAACTATACGAGCCGGAAAATGTTTCAGGCGATCAATTAACAAGAAGAAACAGTAACAAAATCGAAAACACTGAGTAACTAATGTGGATGAAAAAAAAACATTATTTTAATAGTTAAAACACTCTTGCTTTTGTTTATAATAGGGTGAGCCTATTTATGCTTTTTATATTTTTCAAGCTACACATAAGGTATAAAAATTTAGACAAACTTAAACCCTATGAAAAGGGAGTAGTAGGGAACAAAATATGCAGATCCAAAACAAGATGGCAATTTAAATCAGAAGCCACTAGGAGAAGAAGTGTTGCCAGAAATCTCCAGCTAGACTTTTACCTATCATCTTCACATCTAAACAAGCTTTCTTCATATTGGTTTTTGCGCATGTGCTTGAAAGAGTAATCCTCACTTCCTGAAGTCACTGAAACCCAATTATCATTCAATACCTGAGCACCAAGATCTGTTCTTTGGCTTGCCGCAGGCAATTGATACTGCAAAGTAACAGGCATCAAGTAATCAATATGTCAATAAACACGATACACAGTGGGAAAACCTAAAAATAAAGTATTATCCCTGAGTAAGGATCCCATACATTCTTTGGCAGAAGGCGGTAACTGGGAGTACAGCGTTGACAATTAGAGAGGTCAAGCTCTGAAATAGGTTTATGATTAAGCTTCTCTTTGTTTGAAAATGATGGAACCTTGTTACTTGCAACATTTTTGTCAAGTCTTTCCCTTTCTTTATCCCTTTCCCTTTCACGGTCTTCACGCTCACGCTCTTTATCCCTGTCCTCAACCTTCACAGGCCTTGGTAGATGTCCTTCGTTCCAAAAAGGCTCTGCAAGAATGAAAAGTTGTACATATTATATAAGGATCATCAAAGAGTATGTGCCAGATGCCTAAATATGTGACGAAATAAATGGTTTACTAAGGCATCTTAACAAAATCGCATGAACATGCCACTCAATAAGAATCCATTATTATAGGATGCAAAAAGAAAAAAACAACATTTTCACATACTTTTGCTAATAACTTCAGCAAGAAACCCATCTGCAAGAAAAGCCACGATTGGAAACGGTTAAACCTTATCTGAATGTAGAGTACATAGCCCAGAACATGGTGAATTCCAAACATTACCTATCTTTTCACATCGAGTCAAAAAATCATTGAACCCTTCCATTAGATCTGGATATTTTCCAAGTAAATCGCTGATCTGAAAAGAGAAAGAATGTCAGAGAAAAAGAAGGGAAAAAAAACACTGAACTGGAATGTAGAAGCAGAAGTAACTATTACTATTTACTAACATACTTTTCAAGATTTATGGAATGTAGAACTTTGAAAGATGTTGCAATTTTAACCAGGGGAAACAGAAGATGCAATAAAAATGAGAAAGACATTAAATTACACGGACTATTTCAATTACACCTAAGATTTGACTCATCATTTCATTATGGGATTAATTTGGAACACACAGTAAGGTTAGACCTCACACCCTATCCTAAGAAAATATGTGAATGATATTTTGACTAATTAAGGAGAAAATTTCACTGTCAATACTTCTGTTCATTATTTTTTTGGGTCTCTGAGAGAAACAATAGTAGTGCAACCGACTACAATTCATACAAGTTGATTCCATTCCCAACTGAGATAAATTTATTTAGTTATGCATTTCTTACTACAAAAACAACAAGCAGCTTTGTCCCAACTAAATGGGGTCGGCTACAAGGATTCTTGCCTTCCAATCAGCTCTGTTTGAGGCCATACTAGATATGAGGCCTAAGCTATGCATATCATTTTTCACTACTTGTCTTAAGATCATCTTAGGTCGGTCCCTAGCTCTTCTAATTCCTTCAATCTGAATTAAATCACTTCACCGTATAGGGGCATCTACAGGCCTCCACTGAACGTGGCCATGCCACCTTTCTCATTGCTTATCACTAAATTTTGTAAATCAAAGAGGGCAAGAAAATCATGAAGAGTATATTCTTCTTTTTCTCAATACCCAGGCTTCTGCATTTTTTACATAGGAAAGGTCAAAGACCATGCAGTATATTAATGCAACAGCATCTGAGAAGAAAAGGTGAAGACGCTAGTACACTTAAGGCATAATCTGGCCATTAACCGAAACTTTAAACTAGGCAGCTCCAACTATTATAGTTTCTGTGCACAACTCTGAACCTTTTGTAGTTTAGCTTTTTAAGTTATATTTTTCTATTGCAGATTACTCATTTTAGTACAAAATGAACTATAAGGACTAAAACCTAGTAAATCCCCTTCCCCCATCCCAACCTTTGGCAGGGTCAAAGGAGATATAGGCTAAAGTTCATTCAAATCTTTGGCACTCTTTTGCATGAAGTAACAACCTTAGACTCGAACAGTCGAACTCAAATCTTAATTAACAACCTTGTATTTCGAATTTGAGTTGGACATTATCAACTAGAAATTGGTATTTTATAGTAATGTGTACATGTTGTAAACTTGTAATGTCAAAAATGTCATAATTTTATTATACCTACAAAAGAAGATATACGGATAGCAGACCATGTGCTTATTAAAATAAGTATTAGCAAATTATATTTCATATTTCTTGCTTAATGGCTAGAAAACAAGGGCAGCTGCCTTAAAGGGACAAGATAAGGAAACAAAACACTAAGAGGAGATGAGGCATACCAAACTTTGCAACTCCGATCTGGTGATTATTTCTGTGCTATATATGTTGAGGCACTTCAAGAATTCTTGGTAATCATTTGGATTCCGCAATTTCTCCTTGACTTTTTCACAGAAAAGGAATTCTTGGCTGTATACACCTGGATAACATTGAGCCAATAAAAAATATTGTATCATTAGCTAAATATTCACTAGTAGAATATCAAAGAATTCCACACAATCAACATTATATATATATATATATATATATATATATATATATATATATATATATATATATATATATATATATATATATATATATATATATATATATGTGTGTGTGTGAGAGAGAGAGAGAGTTGTTTTGTTACTGAATATGCAATCATGAAAACTAAAGAGTTTTTCATTCCTATAATTGGCCCCACAAAAAGCAAATGTAGCAAAATCAATTAAACGGTTGGAGACAGGAGAAAATATAGCAGAATGACAGATTCTTATCAGCTATACACCAGACAATCCATAAACAATCAAGGGACATTTGCATAGAAATGAATTACTCCTTGACTTTTTCACAGAAAAGGAATTATTGGCTGTATACACCTGGATAACATTGAGCCAATAAAAAATATTGTATCATTAGCTAAATATTCACTAGTAGAATATCAAAGAATTCCACACAATCAACATTATATATATATATATATGTGTGTGTGTGAGAGAGAGAGAGAGAGATTGTTTTGTTACTGAATATGCAATCATGAAAACTAAAGAGTTTTTCATTCCTATAATTGGCCCCACAAAAAGCAAATTTAGCAAAATCAATTAAACAGTTGGAGACAGGAGAAAATATAGCATAATGACAGATTCTTATCAGCTATACACCAGACAATCCATAAACAATCAAGGGACATTTGCATGGAAATGAATTACACTCTACCGCATGACAAAACACTTTGACAATCGCTCCGAAATTAGTGAGACAAGATAATGAAATACAGGCATAGAACCCTACCATAATTATCAAGAGACAAATAACAGTTATCATCTGAAGACATTCAGAGAGGAAAACTGTCCGTTACTGAGGACACAACCATGAAAACTGAAGAGTTCCTAGTTCAAAAACACACCACAAAAGCATATGCAACAAAATCAATTAAAAGGTTGGATACAAGAAATGATAGAGCACACCTTATAATCTACTTAAAGAAAGTCCATAAATAATTAAGAGAAGTTTGTATGGAAAGTACAACACTTTAGCACAAAGTCTCAACACATTGCATAGGCATCAGGCGGTTTCTCTGGGGCACATTGGTTGGTGTCGCTTATGTTTTTACACCCCTTGACTGCCTTGCTTCACCTTACACAGACAAAATACAAAACTAGAGGCATAGAAACAAAACATATTGCCAGTGGCTCCTAAACTTTGTTATTCATCACCAAGACATAGAAAAAAGGGCAAAATCCCAAGCTGAAGGATTCCATGAGCAGAGTCCGGGGAGGCAATTTTCTCACGCAGCCTTACCCACCAAGACATAGAACTCTCACATAATTATCAAGAGACAAATAAAAATAATCCCCTGAAGACATTCAGTATGTGATCTGAAATATCTATACACTTCAAAGTATAAATAAGGAATAACAACAGAAGGATATGATGATGATTCAAAGTCTGAGAAAATGAGTAACATACTGCATTAAGAAGAATTTATAGCCTACAATATATACTTGCATAATATATTGGTTGCATTAAGTATATAAACAATACTCACTCTTCAAGTCATTTTTGTCATCATAAGAGGATGAAAGGGGAAGTGCAAAGTTTTCAACGCCCTCCCCACCTGGATGCAACTGGTCAACAACAGAATCTTCAACCCTCCGACCAGCTTTTCTTTTGTGGGGATTACGCTGTATGCCAAACTCCCTATGACTGTCATGCTCAATGTCCTTGTCATCCCGATCACGGTCTTTCCTATCTTCTTTTCGTTCCTTCTCCTTTTCAATACGCTTCCTCTGGTCCTTATCCACTTTCATTAGTAGTTTGTCATATTCAGGATCAGGACGGTCAACACTGAGATCACGATCTGCATGGGACTTCTGGGGTAACAGTGGATATATGCAGGAGGTTAGCTTAAGACTTGATAAGGGAAAAAATTCCCAGAAGGAAAAGTACATGCAACCAGTAGAGAATCAAAAGGAAAGACACAATTACCTTTTCCCCATGGATTTGCCGCAATGTAGGCATACCAGAGCTTCGCTGGAAAGAATTTCTGCCTGATGGAGCATGCTGGTGCAGGGCTGTTCCAGAAGAATCAGGTAGGAAATGTGTGAACTCCTCAAGCAAATCTGGATGATCACGAAAAAGGGCAGCTACCTACAAAGACGTAGTATAATTAACTAATAATACTCAAACAGCTCCAAGAAAAGAGTGCATCCAAACAGAAGAGTAGAGAAAGATAGAACATAGTCAAAATGGAACTGAAACAGTAGACACAAAAGGAGCTGAAAATATACCTCTTGATAGACCTCTGTGATGGATTTATTCTCCTTCCGGTACATGTTCAAAATATCTAAGAATAATTTGTACACACGATCGTCATTTTGGAACCGCGTCTGCGAGCACCAAGCATTAGAAAAATAATAAAACGAAGAGGTCTAAAAGTCCCAAAGTTCAACAGTAAGACAGCAATCACACCTTTATTTTGTTTACAAAATTGATAGCTTCTTCAAATTCAACAGGCTTCTTTGGATGAGGTTCATCCTCAAGTGGGAGGGTGATCTCATATCCCTTGGGTAAAAAGGTATTGAAGCCCAATATTAGGTCTCTGTGCCCTTTGAATAAGTCTTTCACCCTTGCTATAACTCCGGTTGTGTCAATTCTGCAACCAGAAGTTGATAAGAACGAGATTAGCAATGTTCGACCATATGCCATAAATAACTCTCAGAAACCCTAAAAACAGGATGAGCAAAATGATCAAACCTTTGGGCCTTAAAATCCTTCATGACTTCCAAGAACTCGTCATATTTCTCCCTGTTGTCTTGAAATATGTCCTTCACAGATTTGAGATAGGCCAAAGCATCGTTGGTGGTTAGTTTCTGCGCACCTCCTCCTCCATTCATTTGAGGTTGTCCAGAACTTAATCACATGAAGAAGAGAAAATTATTCTAAGTAAAATTCGATAATATTTCAATAGAATAATGACTGAAACACAAATTTCTAGCAGTACCAAAACATTTAATCAAGTGCAAGGTATCCCACCCAAGGTTAGATATCAGATTGCGCTTATAAAAAATAAATCTGTTTATCTTTAGTAAAGCCGATTTATGAAACTTCCGATCGATAGAGCTTCGTTTCAGAACCAACCTCCGCACAACCCCCTACCAAATCCACCAGGAACTAAAAGGAAAAGAGGAAGTGGGCAGAGCATACCAAAAGAAAGTAAGGTAAAAATCACAACTTCGTAGATTCAACAAACTATGACACAGAGACGAATACGAACAGAAGAAATAGTCATACTATTAAAAGCTTCAATCTCATTATCAGGAAAAACGATACTCGAAAAGACAAAGTATGGAAGCACCAACAGAATGACAAAACTATGCAATAACAAGAAATTAAAGAGAGATAAGAAACTTACGCTTCTCCTCGGGAAGAACCAGGCGGCCGTTTAAGTTGAGTGCTGATGAATCCATCTTCTCTAGCCCTTTTCATTTTCGTAAGAGCTCCTCCTCCTCCTCAGCCAACCATGCTCCTTTTTTCTTTTCTTTTCTCTTCTCTACCCTAAAAATTGAGGCGATTAACGCCCAAAAATAAATAAAGAACCCAACTCCTTCTTCCTGAATACTTAACAGAATCCCAGGAGTAGATCTACTCTTGAAGAATTCAATTGGAACCACAGAAGAGATCACCTTCAAGGGGATAGGAAAATGATTTCTTATTAAGAAGGAACAGTAAAAATTCAGTATATAAATTTCTTTTAAAAAGAAATACACGAGAAAACAAACATTACAGATAACAACACAGAAGATCTTTCAGTTACGCCTGAAGGAGAAGCTCGAAGCTATCTGAGGAAATCTATAGACTTGTCAGGGGAGACTTCGAAGAGGTAATTTGCATTCGGTATTACAAAACACAAACACAGGAAGCTAAGAAGGAAGATAAACGAATAGAGCATAGGAATTCAGAACAAAGAAATGAAGAATGCTAACGGGTCTGGACCATACCGAACCAACTTCACGTCCCATATCCGATCCCTAGCCAAACCAGGGGCGTTATTAACCGGTTATAACCGGTTAAACCGGCATAACCGAGGAACCTTGCATATTTTCTCCTACCATTTTAGAGTTTGTCGTATTTGACATTAGGGTTCGCATCGGACGGTCAATGTTGCTTTTGGATCCTTGACTGCAAGTAGTCAATTTGACCATTAGATTAATGTTAGGAAATAGGTTCCCATAGTTTTACAAGTGGATTCCAATCCAACGTGTTAATACAACTGGCGATTTAATTTCAAATATATATATATATATATTATTACTTTCTATCTTGGATTTTAGATTACAACTGTGTCCGGTCCAATTTTCAGATAGTGGACCACCCATGCGAGGTTGAACCAAGTCAATAGTAAGGCCTCGACTAGAAAGCTTGTAGAGCTCTTCAACCCTCCTTGGATCTGGTATTTTCTGGGTTTTCTAATCCTTTTTAAGTCTTTTTTTTTTTTTTATGGTTTCAAATCCTTTGCAAGTTTTTACGGTCGGATCCGGTTCTATACGGACAATTGGACTGGATGATGATATTGTCTAAAGGTTTTTTTCTTTTTTTTCTTTTTTGGGTTTCGAAGGCCTTGTTTTTTTTATATATAATGAAATATGCCATTGGCAAGTTAAATCCACGACTTCACCACTAAGAAACAAGTTTTGTAACCATTTCACTAACCCTCCATTGATTTATCCAAGATTTTTTAAGTAAAATTATACTATAACAATAAAATACATGCAGTTGTTTTACCTTAAAATGGTCACTTGTCCTCTTCTTCTTTTTTATGAGTAAGAAAAATCATACCATATTTATAATGGATTTACAATTTACAGAATTTCTAAATTTCAACACCTTTACCCAATCATAGTTATAGGCTTGTAGCACTAATAAAATTGATAATTTGTCATAACTTGAAACCTAGGAGTGGAGTGTTGTCAAGACATCCTCCTCGTTATAGATGAAGTCATTCAAGGGTCAATAACACTATTATCATGCTTGAAAATAAAAAAACAAAGTTACTTTCCGAAAAAATAAGACTTGAGATGTTTAATGGTTGATGATGCTCTTTCTCCCACTAGTACTGGGGGTGTTTCAGTTGAAGATCTGATGTGCATTCGGAACAATGAGTTTGTGATTTTAGATGTCTAAAACATCCTCCGAAACAGCATTCTGATTAAGATAAAATAGATAAACATAGGCTTTTAAATAATCATCGGATCCGTGGCGCAATGGTAGCGCGTCTGACTCCAGATCAGAAGGTTGCGTGTTCGATTCACGTCGGGTTCAAAACCTATAGTTACAAATATTTTTTCCGTTTTTTTGAAGCTTTCAGAATGAAGCTTGGGCTGTAGTGCTGTACTGTTGGGCCTTGCAATGGGCTTTTCAGCCATAGAGCCTTTATAGAGTTGTGAATTTTTTTTTTTTCCTTTTTTGGTCAAGCAGAAAATCATTGAAAGAGCTCCAGATGAAAGCCAGAGGAAATAACAGAAGGGAAATCAAAAAGTCTTGAATCAAATTCTCATGGCGTTGAAGAAAAAATATAGGTGATTGGAATCAATATAGTTAGAAGATGATTGATTTGAAGAGATAGACTTGGGTGATAGGAGGCGTTACCTCCACAAAAGCTATGAAAGTTAACCGCTAATCTTGCATTGCATTATCCAAAATATTCAAAATTGGTTGGTACACATTGCTTGATGAGTCATCATTTAAGCTACCATACAAATTAAATAAAAATCAACCTCGTAAATGTTTTATCGTATAAATTAAATTTAGGTAGGAGAGTATTCAAAGTTTTTCTTCACAATGGGTAGACGCTATCTGTAACGGTCGAACCTTTGACCTCTTCACTGATAAGCATGGATCTCTACCACTCTAAAATGCATCTAAGCCACTGAAATAGAATATAATAAAGATACAATCCCCATGGAAGACATGCACTAACTATGAAGATATGGTCAGATTCTAGTCACCTAAGGATGTGTAATAGAAGCATCCATGAATAGCACACATAAACATAAAACACCCACTTGGAAGGAGAAAGAGAAAGGTTGTCTACTGGCTGAACATGCCATAGGCCAGCAACAGCTCCCCTGTTTATTCCTTCATCACAATACCTCTCCTTGGCGTGGTGCAAGCCTGCAATCAGTTTTACTCTTGACTTTGATCCCTTTTAAAACCTCTTCCAAAATCTATATGTAACACTGGTAAGTGTAAAATAACAGCCAACCGGATCTAATCGTGATCGGTTAAGAAACTCCAGTCAGGACCGGCTTGAGAGCTAAACTAGGGGTGTCGTAAGCGTGAAGAAACCCAACAGTTATACAAAGAAACATGTTCCCGTCAAACTCGGGATATGCGATCGTGTCTTACATGAAATCAATAAATGACTTAGATAAAAGGAGAAAAACTCTACAATCGGACGGCTTCAAAGAAAGATTACAAATAAATATGATGACCAAGAATAAGAGGTGAAATCTATATAAACTAAAGTATCACCTAAATCAAAGGTATCTAAATTGTTTCTCTCCATTATCGTTATTCAATTAAGTTATGCAACTAGCCATAGCTTTGTAGTGATCCATTATTGACTTAACCTTCGAATGTGGCTTCCCGACCATTCCCGACCATTGAATCGGCCCACATCTAATATTTGTTTGTAGGTATGCATTAAGGAGGGATTGATCAATTTTTGGATACATCAAACCCCAATCATATCTCCTATAGAGAATGCTAGGTTGTCATCTCATAATAGATTGAAATCAAAAGACAACCCACCAAAAAAATATATGTGAAACTAAAAGAACTCCCATTGAACTCTAAAATCCACATTCCATTCCAAATCTTAAAACAAGTCTTCCCTCTGATCTGAAACTCTTAAGTAACTGATCCCATCTCCAATTAAAACAAAAACATGGAATATGGAAATTATAAGCTTCCAAGAGAAACCCTTGACTCTTTAATGAGCCACCATCTTCTTACTTTGATATTTCTTCAACTTTCAATCCAATTCCAGCCCCTTTGTCTTCAAAGCTGGGGAAATCATTATGCTGCTGTGTTTCCCCTAATATTTCTCTCTACAATTTTAGCTCCTTCATGGCTCTCTCTCGATCATAGTTATCAAAACAGCAAAGTGATAGCAGCAAGGGAACCAATGGCATAAATTATATGTCATCCACTTTCAAAATTACAAGCTACACACAGTTACGATTTTCTGTTAAGAGGAGTGTAAAATGACATAAATGTCCTTTAGACGGTAAAATGACTTAATTACCTTAAAAATATTTATTTTCTTGCCAAAAAAAGTTTATTTTCCTATTTTTTGGAGCAAATGAAATCAAATAATATTTATAATAGATTTACAAGTTATAGTATTTCTAAATTTCCACAAGTTTACCAAATATGCAAATGCATTTTCCGAGCTAGGTGTTACCATGCCTGTAAATAAAATGAAAACTACATTCAAAAAATAAGACTTGAGATGCTTAATATCTGTCTCTCTCTCTCTCTCTCTCTTCCACTGCCATTGGAGCTCCTTCAGTTGAAGATGAGATGTGCATTGCCTCCGAACAATGAGTCTACCATTATTTGATATCTAACATCCTTCCAAAAGATATGCAGAAGCCCTCCTCTGATTGCCAAAAATTCAGTAAACAACACCAACTCAAAGAGATCACTAAAAGATATAAACCTGGATGGTAAAGAAAAAGAAAACTCTTGGCTATATACACTTATATGATATTGAGCCAGTAAAAAATATTGTATCATTAGCTAAATATTCATCAGTAGATTATCAAAGAATTCCACATAATCAACAGACATAGAGATGCATATGCAGCAAAATTAATTAAAGGGTTGATACAGGAGAAAATAAAGCAGAATGGCAGATTCCTATCAGCTATATAACAGTCCATAAACAAACTAAGGGACATGACAAAATACTTTGAGAATGTCTCCTAAATCACTAAGACAAGATATATAATAAGTGATTTTACTTGGGTTCATGCATTGAATCATTAACATTGTGGACTATCGGATTGAGATCTCGAGTTCGAGTGTTCGACAGTTGAGAAACCAGCGGTCGATATGGAAATCTCAATCAAGATGCACAATCTGATGGCCTAAAATCATGTTGAACGGAAGCAAAATCCCAAATACAGGCAGGAAACCCTACCATAATTATCATCAAGAAACAAATAAAAATTATCATCAAGAGACAAATAAGAAGTACCATCTGAAAATTTTCTGCCTGATGGAGTTCGAAAAGAATCAGGTAGGAAATGTGTGAACTCCTCGAGCAAGTCTGGATTACCAGAAAAAATGGCAGCTACCTACAAAAACGTAGTGTAATTAAGTAATCATACTCAAACAGCTAGCTGAAAGAAAAGAGTGCATTATATCCAAACAGAAGAGTAGAGAAAGATAGAATAGTCAAAATGGAACTGAAACAGTAGACACAAAAGGAGCTGCATGAAAATATACCTCTTGATAGACCTCCGTGATGGACTTATTCTCCTCCCGGTACATTCTCAAAATATCTATAAATAATTTGTACGCACCTTTATTTTGGAACCGCTCCTGTGAGCAACAAGCATTAAAAAAATAATAAAACGAAGAGGTCTAAAAGTCCCAAAGTTCAATAGTAAGACAGCAATCACACCTTTATTTTGTGTACAAAATTGATAGTTTCTTCAAATTCAAATTCAGCCCCATATATATATATATATATATATATAATATATATATATAAGTTTAGATTGGCGAAGCACCAATGCTAAGGAATACGCCCACATATATTTTGTAGGGCCCACATATATTTGACAAAAATATGTATTTGGGGGGGGGGCAAATAATAAAAGTTGCACCAATGCTAAAGAATTCGTCTATATATATTTTGTGGGGCCCACATATATTTGACAAAAATATGTAAATTATTGGTAATGATATTTTTTTCAACAAGATATAGGTAAATTAAAGCATGAATTAAAAAAAAATACACATAACTTCAACCCTAAAAAGTGAGTTGCAAACAAAAAAAAATTTTAAGGTAAGAGATGCAAACCAATGATAGTTAGTTACCTTACTAACTATAGATATTTTATTATAAAATCAAATAAAAAAATTGTAGAAGAAATAAATAAATTGAAAAAGAGAAAGAGAAAGAGAAAGTGAACCTAATTGTGGAGAAAGAAATAGAAAGAAAGAGAGGGAAGAGAATAAATAAGAAGAAAGAGGAGAGAGGAAGAAGAAAAGAGGAGATATGAAAGAATAAATAGGGATTGCGAGTTAGTTTCCATTAGAAATGACATTTTGAATATTTGATAATATATATTTTTCAAAAATTTCCCTTAACCGCGTTTATATAAGGAGAATATATAGGAAGAAAAGATGTGAGAGAGAATAAATAAGATAATAAATAGGGATTGAGGAGTTAGTTTCCATTAGAAATTACATTTTAAATATTTAATAATATATTTTTCTCAAAAATTTCCCTTAACCTATAGAAGAAGAATAAATAAGAAGAAAAGATGTGAGAGAGAAGAGGGGAGAATAAATAGGAATTGAGGAATTGTTTTTTAAATAGGTATGACATGTATACCCATTATTTAACCTTTAAAACCTGTTTTCAAATTTGGGGAGGGGCAAATACTGATATTTCAAATGTCAGAAGAGAAAAAAATTAAAAAAAAATAAAGAAAATTAATATAAAAAATGAAAATAACTAAAAAAATTATAAAAAATTTTAAAAATCCGGAGGACCATGGGCTCCTTAGTGGGTCCGCCCCTGTTAATCCTAACACAAAGTTCCAACAACAAGAGAGAAACTACACCTTTATTTTGATTACAAATTTTAAAGCATCTTCAAATTCCATAGTCTTCTTTGGTTGAGGTTCATCACCATCAAGTGGGAGGGGGATCTCATATCCCTTGGGTACAAATTTATTGAAGCCCAATATTAGGTCAATGTGCCCATTGAGTATGCCTTTCACCTTTGCTATAGCTTCGCTGGTATTAATTCTGCAAGGAAAAAAGTTGATGAGAAACAGGTGATCAACAATGTTTCAGCAGAGCAGATCCATATGCTATAAAAACAAATCTCAGAAACCCTAGAAAGAGAATGAGTATAATGATCAAACCTTTCGTCCTTAAAATCCCTCATGACTTGCAGGAATTCCTCATATTTCTCCTTATTGTCTTGAAATTTGTTTTTCACGGATCTGAGATGCGCGATAGCATCTTCAGTGGTTAGTTTCCGCTTACCTACTCCTCCTCCTCTTCCATTCATTTGAGTTTGCCCAGAACTTCATTAAGAGAAACAAATTAATCAAGTCCTATTAGAACGACGAGACGACAACCAGAAGAAATGTTCATACTCATAGAACTATATTTCGGCGAAATTCGCCTGGGGCGAAACGATATTTCGGAAAAAATCATTTTTTTAATTTTCTGTGTCGTATGGGCAATATTGAAACTGTACTTTCCAGTGGTGATAATCCGGTATGGTTCGGCAACTTTCCCCATTTTTTTAATTTTTTGTGTGCGATTTTTATACAATTGCTTGCACCCTTTAGGCGACCGACTATATTCTAGTGATCTAATCCGCAGGAGAAGTCTACATGCCATAACTGTGTTTATAGGAAGACTTTTTATAGCAATAATCTTTATGATTAATGAGCAATCTTGCCAACTATATTCTAGTGATCTAGTCCTCAAAAGTCAACATGCCAAATGTGGTTAGGGAAGAGTATATACATGAAATAATTTATGAAAACAATTTAAATTATGAAGAGAATTTTAACCGAATTTAAATTTAATTGTGGCTAGGCAGGAGATTTAAATGGAAATATTTATTAAGAAAAAATTTAAATTGGGCAAAAATTGAAAATTATCAAAGTTAACATGCCAAATGTGATTAGGGAAGAGTGTATACATGAAATAATTTATGGAAACAATTTAAATTATTAATGAATCTTATAAAAGAATCTTCAGAGTGATTTGATAATGATGTCCTCCCTACATCATTTTAAATGGGATGTAGGTAAAAGAATTTAAATAGAATAATTTTTAGGAAATAATTCAAATTTACCACATATTTGTGTTAGATTAATATATGACATCAAATTTATCAAAATTATTGAGTAAAAATACCTAAAAAAATTATGGGCAAAAATTTCTATATGGGCGAATATTTTGCATTTTGACCGTGTTGTGGGGTAGCAAAACTAAGTTCCTTGGTCATATTATCAAATAATTTAATCTCATTCTCAATCTCAAGAAGAATAAAGAAAATAATAATAATAATAATAAAGGAAAAACGATACTCGAGAATACAAAGCAATGAAAGCATCGAAGCAGCAGTAGAATGACAAAACTAAGCAATAATAAGAAATTAAAGAGATAAGAGAATTACGATTGTTTGGTATAAATTTTAAGTTTCTTGAATGAATGATTTTTTTTTTGGTAAATTCTTGAATGAAAGATGAACACTACATACCTCATCCTTTTGCAATTAGAATCTTCCACGTCTTCTTACTCTTTTCCAATACTTTGTTTAAGTTTACAATTTTACTATTCTACTATTTATAACATGAAACTCTAACCCTAACAATTATCAAAAAAAAAAAAAAAACCTTACAATTCCCACAATGCTATGGGAATAGTATTTTATTTTAAATATTTTTGGTGAATATGGATTTACAATAATGGATCAGCTGAAAGACCATAACGGATTTGTTATGATTTGAATTTGATTTTTGAATTCAATTTTTGGATTCAAGTTTTTAATTTTAAATTTAAATTTGAATATTGTAAACGAATCTTGTACAATAACCATGTTTATTTATAAATACATAAGACTTACCCATCAAGGTAAACAACCTGTTTGGCCATACTTAGTGCTTTTATTGTAGGCCATACCCATAAGTCTACAAATTTATGTTTTTAATGTAAAAAGATGAATATCTAGATTTATAAATGAGAGAGTTATACCTGTTTGGTTGTGTGAATCTCTAGATTCATGAAATCTAGATATTCACATTTTTACACTAAAGATGTTAAATCTGTAGATTTATGGACATGAGATGAAATCCAAAGATTTCACCCCTACTATAAAAGTGTTAAACATTTGAACTGTGACTCCAGACTCAAGTAATCAAACAGTTAATGCAATAAAGCGTGTCCCCGGCCGTGCTCTCCCCATGGTTGTTGACCACTAATTACAAGGGAGAGCGTGTCCCGTGACGTCTGCGCCCCCCCCCTCTCCCCATGGTTGTTGACCACTAATTACAAGGGAGCTCGTAGATTAGGGTGATGGGATTTTTTTTAATATTTTACTATTTCTAATTGTGGGATCCACATAATTTGTGCTAATTACAAGGGCGGGAGATTATGTGCCATTGGATGGGTGCGAACCCAAAACCTCTCTGTGGGAGTTTGGGTTGTTAACCACTAAACTAACCTACCATTGACAACAGATCCGTGGCTAAAACAAACCAATTCAAGATTGCCCATGAAATTAAGATGCGTTCTCTTCTTTAATAAAGCCCAGCCCAGTTAGTTTATTTAAACCAGCATTCAGTGTTCAGTTCAGAAAAGAGGGGCAGAGGTGGATTCTAGAATTAAGCTTGGACTGTAATGCTAGGCCTTGCAATGGGCTTTTCAGCCACGGAAGCTTTATACTTCTCTTCCTCTCCTTCTCCTCTCCCCCAAGTTCTGCAATTTTAACTTCTGGGTTTAAGTGATGAATTAATCAAAATAAGTCTTAGGATTAAATCCTCATGGCGTTGAAAAAGAAAGTGTATCAGCCATTGATGATTCCAAATGTTAGTAGCGAAATACATTAGCATTTTTTTTCTTCTCACAGAATGGAACATGGTGGAAATTAAAGATGTCCCTAAAGAAGCACTCTGCAAGAAGTTGAGCTTGGAGATGGAAGTGGAATTCATAATATGGAAAGGAAACCTTGAACTTGCCGACAAAGAGCTAGTGCACTGTGAAATGGTTCAGCATTAAGGCAACAAGATGTGTGATAGGTATATGCAAGATGTTAGAAATAAACTTTGTCGGTAGCTTAAGTGATTTTACTTGGATTCATGCGCTGAACCATTAACATTGTGGATTATCGGATTGAGATCTCGATTTCGATAGTTGAAAAATCAGCCGTTGATAATATGAAAATCTCGAGTAGAATGCTCGAGTATCTTCACCGGTGAGGCTCTGGCTTTAAGGGAGGCGCTTCTATGGAGTAAGAATGAGGGATTAAAAGAAGTTTTGTTCGAATGCGATTTGCAGAGCCTTATTCATCGCAGTGTGGACCCATTTCTCCTAGTTGATTCAGATGCCCTTCAAGTGGTGGAGGATATTCGTCAGCTTCTTGCTATTGAACCCTCTTGGTCGGTTCATTTTGTTTCCAGATGGGCTAATTCTGTAGCCAACAATCTAGCTAGGAAGGCCCTGTCCATGGAAAGTAGGACGGTATGGTCTAATTCCAGTCCTTGACTTCTTGAAACATGTACTCAGGATGTCTTGGCATTTTTTTGCCCTTTTTCTAATTAAAGATTCGTTTACCAGAAAAATAATAATATGAAAATCTCAATCAAGATGCACAATCCGATGGCCTAAAATAACATTGAATTGAAGCAAAATTCCATAATCAAATACAGGCATAGAACCCTACCATAATTAGCATCACGAAACAAATAAGAATTATCATCAAGAGACAAATAAGAAGTATCATCTGAAGAATTTCTGCCTGATAGGGTTCCAGAAGAATCAGGTAGGAAATGTGTGAATTCTTCGAGCAAGTCTGTATGATCACCAAAAATGGCAGCTATCTACAAAAACGTAATATAATTAACTAATAACACTCAAACAACTCCAAGAATTTTTAGAGAGACTAGTGCATTCAAAGAGATAAAAGAGTAGAGAAAGATAGAATTGCCAAAATGCAACTGAAACAAACTAGACCTAAATAAAAGGAGCTGAAAATATATAAATACCTCTTGATAAACCTCATTGGTGGACTTATTCTCCTTTCGGAACATTTTTAAAGTATCTAAGAATAGTTTGTACACGCGAGGGTCATCCTGGAACCGTTCCTGCAAGCACAAGCATTAATAGAAAAATTAATAATAATAATAATAAAATAAAGAGATCTATTAAAAAATCCAAAGTATTGAGTATGACTCATGCTTTACATTGTATTGCTGATAGACACGGGTTTCGCACCCCGTGAGCGAGAGGGGATCCGAGAAGGCCGCCCCGACAAGGGTATGGGCAACGCCCCCATAGTCGGTAGAGGGTCCATGTTTCTGTGGCCTCGGAGTTCTTTACAGTTTGGGTTTGAACCCATGAATAGCTGTGGTTCATGGTTTCTAATCACACGCACACATTCATCTCTTTTTTTACTGTTTTTTATTAGATTTTTGTGTGATTGATAGCTTTAATCCTAATACAAAGTTCCACCAACAAGAGAGAAACTACACCTTGATTTTGTTTAAAAAATTGAGAGCTTCTTCAAATTCAAGAAACTTCTTTGGTTGAGGTTCATCACCATCAAGTGGGAGGGTGATCTCATAATTCTTGGGTAAAAAGTTATTGAAGCCCAATATTAGGTCTATGTGCCCTTTGAACATGTCTTTCACCTTGGCTATAATTCCGTCGGTGCTAATTCTGCAAGTAAAAAATCGATGAGAATGAAGTGATCAACAATGTAACAGCCCAGGCATATGCATAAAAACAATTCTCAGAAACCCTAGAAAGATAACGATTATAATGATCAAACCTTTGGTCCTTAAAATCCTTCACGACTTGCAGGAATTCCTTATATTTCTCCCTATTGTCTTGAAATTTGTCTTTCACGGATCTGAGGTACGCCATAGCATCGTCACTGGTTAGTTTCCGTTCACCTACTCCTCCTCCTCCTCTTCCATTCATTTGAGGTTGCCCAGAACTTGATTAAGAGAAACAAATTAATCAAGTAAAACTCTATGATATTTCAATAGAATAATCTCCGCACAATCCCTATCACTCTATCAGAACGACGAGAAGACGAACAGAAGAAATAGTCATACTATCAAAACTTAGATCTCATTCTCAAGAAGAAGAAGAAAAAGAAAAAAAACAAAAGGAAAAACGATATTCGAGAAAGCATCGAAGCAGCGATAGAATGACAAAACTAAGCAATTAATAATGAGGAAATTAAAGCGATAAAAGAATTACGATTGTGAGTTAGAAATTTTAGGTTAATTGAATGAAAGATTAACACTACATACCTCAACCTTTCGCACCTAGAATCTTCCATGTCTTCTTACTTTCTGAGTTTCTTCGAATATCTCTTTTAATTCTACTATTTCCTTATTCTCCTATTTATAACATGAAACTCAAACCCCAACAATTCCCACAGTGGTAAGGAAAAGTATTAAATCATAAATATTTTTTTGTACAATTTCCTTATTCTGCTATTTATAAGTTATAACATAAAACTCTAACTCTAACAATTTCCACAACGGTAAGGGAATTTAAGTAATGAACCCGTATTAGTTAAGCCCATTCTCAATATAAAACTAAATAATGGACTGGTGTTAGTTAAACCCATCCACTTTAGCTCAATTCATTTTCTCAACCAATCATGATTTTTTTCCCTCTACCGAACAAAATAAGAAAACGCTCACAAAAATAAATAAACTAACCGACTCATAATACTTAAGGTAAGGGTGTCAATCGGTACGGTTTCGGTAATTCGGTACGGTTTCGGTACGGTACCAACTTTGAATACCTAGAACCGCCGTCCTCTTTACGGTGTCGGTTCGGTATTTCAACGGTCCGGTCGGTTTGGATAAATCGGTTCGGTTTTCGGTTTCTAGGCCGTTCATCGGTTTTATTATACATCGGTTCCTTTCCGCCTGTTGCCCAATCAAACACCATGAGTGATGACTAGTTTTTTCGCTCACGGTTTTCACTTGGTCACTCCCACCGTCCACAATACAAATAACTACAAATGGCTGAATCTGTTCGTAAATTAGTGGTTTGCATCCATCATCAGACTAAAACTTGTCTGTGGGGTTGCATCACATGAGTGCATATATATTTTCCTTTACCCTTTCAAACGAATGAAACCTATGAATTGTTTGATATACAATATAATGTATGATGTTGAGAACATTTAGTACTGACAAGTGACAATATGCTTAATGTAGGATTAGAATAATGGATTGAAGGAGTGACCTACTCAAGCCTTTGGACAGAGTAGACCGTGGTTCCTAGACTCCCCAATGGATAATGTCTAGGTCCTGTTGCCTGTGAAACACCAAGGCAATGAAGAAAGCACCTACATGGCTACATTATGTCGATAAAAAAACTGAAACAAATACATTGACAAAGAATAAAATTTCTTTTTAAACCTATAAAATTGAAAACCACCATTAAATTCAAGACTTCAAGTCTTCTGTCTTCAAGTACCATAAACAAAGACAGCATCTTGCCTTGCCCAGTATTCTTCTATGCTACCTAGAAGATGGATTTTACAAAGGCTGTGAACAAAGAAGAAATAAGAATTGAAGAAGATGTCCCAGTAGTCACCACTGCATTTCAAAACTAAGTAACGGACAAATCTTTTTCAGGGCTCCACTTGAGCAGGAGATTCTGCAACTGCTGCGATCAACACCATTATCTCCAACTCACAGACCATCATATAATCAGAACAAAACCCTCCTTTGAGAGATCAAAAAGTTATTATAAACATCACAAAATAACATAGGAGAGAAATTAATGGGGAAAGGGAATGGGGAAAAAGCTAAATTACCTGTAAAATTAAGGCACATACCCAATTTATGCAACGACCAAAGAGTGCAGCCCGTACAAAACCTGAGGGAGATTCACCCAGTCGAGGATCCGCATCCATTTTTGAGCTGCTTGAACACCTATATAACTTTTCACCCAAATATATATGAGCGGATTTCTGCTCTTCAGGCTTGAAGAATGAAGAAATTGACCTCTAACCTCTTTCCCTCTTTCGTTCGCGTGGGCCGTGGAGCAAGGCTTTCTTGATATAAGTAGAACACTAGACTGCTAAAGTAAGATCTGAGAAGAGGACGAAGACGATTTTTGCTCTTAATCTCTTATGAGTTATGAGTACAACTAGAATATCACCCCCGGAAATGATTTCTGCTCTTCAGGCTCACGATTTCTGCTCTTCGTTTTCATGTGAAGCTTGAAAACGATTTATGCTCTTCAAGTTCACGGCTTCAGGCTCACGATTTATGCTTTGAATATGAGACTCATGTGATGATGTGAGACGAGGACGATGAGTGATTGAGAGAATCAGAGATTGAGAGATGAATCGCGTTGAGCACCGAAGACTCGAAAGGGCGAGAGTCTGCTCTGAAGAGTGAATGAGAATCGCGCTTGCCTTAGGGCACTGGGACGTGTATTCATTTTACCATGGTTCGGTCCGTTCGGTTCCATCCGTCGGTTGTGCATCTGCCGGTCCGGCCGCCGAATTTTCAAATTCGGTTTCGGTCTGTACCGGACCGAATTTTGGGGGGTGTGGTTGGTGTGGTGGTGTGGGGGGGGGGGGCGTTGTTTTTTGTTGTTGGGTTTCTTTTTTCCCCCCTTTTTTTGGGGGCTTGTTTGGTAGCATGAGTCTAGAGATTTTAAATTTGTATATTTATCTATGGAGTCATAATTCATAAACTTAATTGTTTGGTTAACTTGAATTTGTTAAAATTTCATTATGAAAAAACCGTGAATGCGTAAATGTTTAGTGCTTTTATAGTAGGGATTAAATAAATTTCACCCCATACCTAAGGGTGTCAATCGGTACGGTTTCGGTATTTCGGTACGGTACAAACTTTGAATACCGAAAACCAGAACCGTACCGTACCGAATTTAAACGGTACGGTACGGTTTCGGTATTTACAAAATCGGTTCATTACTTTTTGGTGTTAAATCGGTACGAAAAAACGATTTAAAAACGGTATCTAATGTGGTACAATTTTTGTACAAATGAACTTATGCCACGTTTATTATTAGTTCATTAAGATCCTAATGAAATTGTGAGTAACCAATCAATAGAATTTGAAATTAACATAGATAAAGCAAGTAAATCTAATTAATAGAGACAAAACAAGTAAGTTTAAGAAGAGGAGTGAATGATAAAACGAAAAACTGAAATAGAGAATTAAGGATAGGGTAAAAGTAAAGTGTTTTAATTGTAAAATTAAAATTTATATCCCTTAAGTTTATATGATACCAATTCAGTACGGTTTCGGTACATACCGACGGTATGAGTACCTAAAATCGGAACCGTACCGAAAAAATTCGGTTTCGGTACATACTATACCGAATTTTGAACGGTACGGTACGATGCGGTTTTAGACGGCGCGGTTCGGTACGGTTAAACGGTTTCGGTACACAATTGACACCCTTACCCATACCTATAAGAAGGAAATTTCTATAAAACTTGTATGGGGAGACTTAGAAGAGGTAATTTATATTCTGTACTAGATCACATAAAGCCAGAAACACAAGAAACTAAGAAGGAAGATTTTGTTAGAAGTTAGAACAACCCTGTGTTGGTGAAACCAAGGTTGGAGGTGTCGCCGGTGTCGGTGCCCGGCGACACATGCTACACCGACGATATAGGCGATATGTCGATCGATTTTTTGAGAAAAACTCAAACAAAATCAATGATGAAAATCATGAAATCTACAGTGGGGGAGAGTCCAAGAGCGCTGCAGAGAGAGATTTGCAGTGGGACTGTGGGAGAAACCGAGTGGAGAGACCGAGAGATGAGAGATCAGAGAAAAGAGAACCGGAGAGAGTCGTGACTCGTGAGAGTGTCCAGAGTGATCTGTGGTGGGAGAGACCGAGAGAGAGACCAGTCATCGGAGATCACAGTGATGAGAGAGCTCCGTTTGCCATGGTTTCCGGCAGCTTCCATGGTTTCCAGCAGCTTCCGTTCCGGAGAGAAAGAGAAAGAAATACTGAAAAGTTAAATGGGAGAATAGTTAATGCAAGAAACCATAAAGGAATTTTAAATGAGAGAAAGGAAATAAAAAAAAGAATCCCAGATTCCTAGGCCGCAGAGATAATTTAATAAGGAGAGAGAATAGTTAATGTAAAAATTTTAAATTTTAAAATTTAAAATATCGCGATATTTTGACGATTTATCGTCGATATTTTGTAAAATCGGTGTCACTGGGGGGTGTCGTGTCGCCCCCCAGCAACAGGTCGAAATGTCGCCCCGTGTCGCCCCGTGTCGGCGATATATCGCCGTCGCCGACACGAGGAACCGTGGGTGTAACCGCATAATAAGCTTGCATATTGGCTCTCACTAGTTTTAGAGTTTTTGTAGTATTTGACGTCAGGGTTCGCATCAGACGGCCAATGTTGCTTGTTCGATCGTTAACTCAAAGAGGTCAATTTGACCATCACATTGATGTCATTAAATAGTGATCACCATAGTTTTACAAGTGGATTCCAATCCAACGAGTTAATGCAAAACCAATTCAATGTTGCGTGTTCAATCCACTTCGGGTTCAAAACCCATGAAATTAAGATGTGTTTTCTTTTTCAACAAAAGAGGATCGAAACTTTAATAAAGCCCAGCCCAGCCCAGTTAGTTTCTTTAGATCAGCATTAAGTGATCATTTCAGAGAAAGGGGCCAGAGGTGGATTCTAGTATGAAGCTTCGACTGTAATGCAAGGCATCACAATGGGCTTTTCAGCCCATGGGCTTTATAGCCCATGGGCTTAATTTCATACGAATATTTCATGTAAGTTCAACTGGAACTGTCAATTTGAAGCAAACCCAAATCCAAAAACTTGTAATGCATCAAAAAGAGTCCATTTAAAAGATATCAATCGTCAGTGGCAATGGAATCACTAATTGACATTCAAGAGGGACATTAAGTAACCCATCATCTAAAATTTAATAAACCCATGACCTCTTGCTTCTTCAGTAACAACAAACTAAAACCATTTCAAGCCACCTGCTGCACTTTCCACTTTTCGATACCTTTAATGCTAAAAATATCAATCTGAAAACTTTCGAGCTCATCTCCATTCTACTCATCGAAAATGTTAGTCAACTCCGCATAAGATAAGTCACCGACGACCTTCAATACATCATAAACCTCATAAACTAACTAGGGTTTGGATTTTGCCCGAAAAAGGAGATGCAAACCCTGATTTGATCCTAGTATTTGTAGGTTAATGAGGCGGTGGATGGTTTCTATTGATTAAATGTTGCTGCTTATGACTATTATTTTTTGAATCTATATTTTGCTTGACTTGTCAACTATTGACTAAGTTCTTTGGGGGTGCTGGGTCTTTTAGGGTAATGTGAATTTCCTATAAATATATTCATTTTGTTGGTAAAAAACTACTTTAAACTTGAGTTTAAGCTAATTTTTAGTAAAATTGCTTTAATGGGCTTTAAGAGAAGTTGGCCCAGTTGTAAAAGTGATAGGTAAATAGAAGTAGTGTGGGCCAATGGGGTAAAAAGTTCGAAAGATGTTGAAGAAAAGCTCTCAAAATTTAATTGATCAGCTTTGCATACGCTTTTTGACTACAAATATAAAGCAACACAGGATATTCATTGTAGGTCCTGCCGAGCTTGAGCTGCTACAGTGCTAATTACTTGTCAGATATTTACAACTAATTATATCTTTGATTGCAGAAAACCAATATTTGATGACAAGAGATAGAACACACTGAAAGGCCATTGAGGGCAAAACGTCATCGTCATCGTCATATCCTTGTTCAGTTAACACTCCCAGGCGTAGTAGCAATTGGGCTTACGTTGGAGACTGACGAGGGAATAGTAGGCACCAGTGGATCCCTTAGCCAAAAGTGCCGAATGGGTACCTTTCTCCACCACCTTTCCCTTCTCCAACACTGCAATCAGATTACAATTCTGAATGGTACTCAAACGATGCGCCACCACCACACTTGTTCTCCCAACCATCACCCTCTCCAACGCCTCTTGCACCACCTTCTCCGACTGACTGTCCAACGCGCTCGTCGCTTCGTCCAACAACAGAACTGTTGGGTTCTTCAATATTGCTCTCGCTATTGCTATCCTCTGCTTCTGCCCACCAGATAACTGTACCCCTTTGTCTCCACACCATGTATCGTAGCCGTCCTTTAGTGTTGATATGAAATCGTGAGCGTTCGCTGCTTTTGCTGCTTCCACGATCTCTGATTCGTCCACCTCATCCGACGCACCGTACACTATGTTCTGTCTTATCGTTCCTGCAAACAGTGCAGGCTCTTGACTCACCAACGCTATGTGTTTCCTCAGCGCCCTCAGATGGTAAGACCTTACGTCTCGTCCGTCGATCTTAACCGCTCCTTTCAGTGGGTCGTAGAATCTTTCGATCAAACCGATGATGGTCGACTTACCCTGACCCGCTCTGACCAACCAGAGCCGTTGATTTCCCGGCTTCGATGTTGAGGGAGAAGCCACGGAAGATGATGACATCGGGTCTAGCTGGGTAGGCGAAATCAACGTCATGAAGCTCAATGCGACCGGTCAATTTATCCGGCTTGTGGCCATCCGGATCATCTGGTTCAATTTGGGTGACCCGGTCAAGGACTGTAAAAACCGAACCGACTGCATCAGCTCCTTTGGATAAGTCAGTAGTCATGGCTCCGGCATCAGCAATAACACGGCCAGTGCTGACTAGGATCATAAAAGTCTGAAAGAGAGCCTTGGAAGTAATGTAACCGTGGTGGACCAGCCTTCCGCCGTACCAAAAATCAAGGGCCCAAGTGCAAGACATGAGGCATTGTGAAGTGCCAAGGCCAATTCCGGCGAACCAAGATTGGCGAATGCTCTCTCTTCTTGGTCCTTCTTGGGCCCGGCCCAACATGGTCAAGATTCTTCCTTGGGAGGAGAAAGCGGTGACGGTGCGAAGATTGGAAACAGCTTCAGAAGCAAGCTTGCTGCTCTCGTCTTGGGCTTTAATGGCTTGTTTGGACATGCTCTTCAATAAGACACGACGAGTGTAGAAGCAAACAATGATCATTGGTTGAACAGCAATCATGACGATGGCAAGTCTCCATGTAATGACCAAGCCCATGGTGCAGGCAAGAAGCACGGCCGAGATTGTTTGCACTATAAGAGCTATTCGATCTCCCACTAGTGATCTCACCTGCAATTAACCAACCAATTCATGAGTACTCTAGCAGGCTTAACAACAAAATCAACACTCTTTGAGTTAATTTCTGAGACATACCACATTGGCATCCTTGGCGAGCCTGGCACAGACAGCACCAGTAGAGTTCTCGTCTTGATCAAACCACCCAACTTCGAAAGTAAGAATCTTGGATAACATTCTTTCCCTAACCCTCTTCGTCAAGTATTCACCCATGGCAGCAAAGCTGTAGTGTTGGCTTATGTTGATCAACAGGGAGAACACAGCTAGTGAGGCGAAGAACAAAGAGTACTCCATCGTCTTCCTCTTCATCTCACTGTGGTCATGCAAGAAGTACACTGAGATCATACTTCCCATCACGTATGCGTACACAGGCTGCACTGCACCGAACAGTATCGCGCTCACACAGCCAACGGTCGCTTGTTTCCACTCCGGAAGATTCAAAAGCAACATTCTCCGAAACGATGGCACAGGCAAGCTTCTCTTCTTTGCCGACTCACCACCCTTATCTTCTTGATTCATCTCTGATCTTGCAGAGCTTGACCTACTCATGATCATGGATTGTCTCCGACTACTACTACTGTCACCAAGGTTGGACGATAAGTTAAAAGCCGAGGTAATTGTGGTGGTGGTGGTGATGGGGTCTTCTATTTTCTTCTCTGTCTGTTGGAGTCGGACGAGTGAAGTATACAACCCGTTCTCATCTTGAATCAACTCGTCATGTGACCCAGTCTCAATTACTTGTCCTTCCTTCACCACAGCGATCAAATCGGCATTGCGAATCGTGGAGAGCCGATGGGCGATGACGATCGTCGTTCGCCCCACCGCCGCTTTGTCTAGTGCTTCTTGAACGATCCGTTCCGATTCAGAATCTAACGCGCTGGTTGCCTCGTCTAAGAGAAGGATTCGAGGTGCTTTGATTATTGCTCTTGCTATAGCTATCCTCTGTTTTTGTCCTCCAGACATCTGAACTCCTCTCTCACCAACCTGTTTCGCAAAGTGATCAATTAAATTTGGAGTTGAGGTTCCATTAATGATTAAATTAATTCAGCAATTTTCAAAAAATCAATTCAACCAACCTGGGTATCGTAACCTTGAGGCAATTGAGAAATGAAGCTATGAGCATTAGCAGCTTTGGCTGCTGTTACAACTTCTTCCATGGTGGCATCTTCTTTACCAAAGAGTATATTTTCTTTAATGGAGGTCGCAAAGAGAGCTGGTTCTTGACTGACGAGACCCATTTGAGAGCGGAGCCATTTGAGCTGGAGCTTATCAATGGCGACTCCATCCAGTAGAATCTCACCACCAAGCGGATCATAAAACCTTTCCAGCAAAGCGATGACGGTTGATTTACCAGAGCCGCTTCCTCCGACTAAGGCCACCGTCAACCCCGCCGGAACTTTAAGGCTGAATTCTTGGAGAATTATGCTACTGGGTCTTGATGGATAGGCGAAAACGACGTTTTTCAATTCAACATCACCTGCTACATTCTCCAGAATTTCACCTTCCATGTTGTCTGAATCAATTAAAGGTACCCTTTTTATAATCTCCATTATTCGAGCACCTGCCGAAGAAGCTTCAGAGAAGTACCTCAGGTTCGAAAGCCCAGAACCCAAAGCTCTGTACAAGAAAACAGAGCAGTAGAAAAATTTTCAAATTCATCACTATTTCGAAGTACCATACTAACAAAATTCTTGATAGTTGATAGATTGAGAGATAGAGAAATTACAGGCCACCAACAGTGATGGAAGCTCCAACGGCGAAGACAGTTCCACCTTTTCCACCATGGTACATGACTAATTTGCTGCCATACCAAGACATGAAAGCCCAGATGGCAAAAGAGACACCACTGCTTCCAATAGCCAAACCTTTGGCTAAGCCCTGTTTCAGGCCTAAATTTATAGATCCTTGAAGCGATGCAGAGAATTCTGCCATGGTTTTGCTTTCTCCGACGAACGAGTAAACCGTTCTGATAGACGAAATCGCCTGCTCAGCGATGATACCTGCCTTACTATACTCAGCTCTGATCTTCTTGGCTAAGTCCATAAGGGTCTTTCCGTATATCATTCCTGGAATAACTAGAAGCACCACGAATGGAAACCCAACTAAAGCTAGCTTCCACATTAGCACAAAAGCCACAACATAACTCCCCATAAACATTGCTGTGTTCATCAAGAAGTTTGGAACCTGTTACAGATCAAATTAAACTATCAGGTCAATCGGATCTTCTGCCATTATAAATTTTACTCTGTATCAATGCTTGCTCTGTAGAGGATCATAAAAGAGGGACCTTTTCACTAATAACGTCTTGGATTACAAGACTATCGCCGGAGACGCTTGAAATCACTTCAGCCGTGCTTGAAACTTGCAGATCAAAGTAGCCCACTTCTTGTCTCAATACGGCTTTCAGATATCTAGCTCTCATCCTCGTCGCTTGTCTTTCCCCTGTTCTTGTCCAGCAATAACCCTCTGCAAATTGATAATTCAATTAGTCCATTTGATCACTCTCCAAACCAGAATCAAGATTTAATTTTCAGATTATCTTTTTGTTTTCTCATCAAAACAATACTAACCCAAGAAAGAGACGAACCAGCAAACTACTCCCAAGTAGAGCAGATCCACAGCATTCTGTTATTCAGAAAACAGAACCTTAATCAAACCAAATGCGAATATTGAAAATTGAAAAGGAAATAAAAGCAGAAGGTTTAGAAAAACATGTACCTTGTTGATATTGTGAACAAAGACATCAGAATTGGTGTCAAAAGCAGTACCAAAATTATTCATGATGTCGCTGGTGATGAACAACATGACAGGGGTCATGCATCCATCTCCTACTGCTCCAAGAAATCCCAGGAACATCAGCAACATATCTGTACGATCTGCATGCATGAAGATGGATCGGATAGAGGAAATGTTCTTCTTATTGGAACCATTGTTCTTGCTCTGCAAAACTGGTTGGTCTTTAACACCCATTTTCTCCCTCTTGAGGGAGAAAAGAGATTCAGTAGCACCAAGACCTACCGATTGAGCAAACAAACAAATACCAAAACCTTCTGAGCTTCGTCTCTTTCACAAATCTCTCTCTTTTTGGAGACCCAAACTAAGCCCTTCTGTATTTATAATACATTTTTCAGTTCCCACATCTCCTATTTAAAATGTGAAGAAAAGTTTCTCTCTTTCTCCTCCATACACTCACCCTTTCCACTTCCTTTAGTTGACTATGGTTATGATTCGAATGCATTCTTTGAATGTGTTATGAAAATAAATATAATGTGTTCTAAAATGATTAAAAAAAAAAATACAGTTTTGGATAAGTTCCAATGTTTTATTTAAGACTTGTGCAACAAATCTTAGAACATTCATTACCTTATTCTCATTTAGTCCCATTTTTCAATTTTAATTCATATATATGCTCTTTTTCAAAATTTTGATGATTTTATATGTATAAGCATTGTTCTCGTTCTAATTTAAAAATACATTAAAAGTTTTCCATTAAAAAAAATGTAAGTTTTCCATTAAAAAAAATGTATTAAAGCTTGTGGGAATGAGACTGTATACCAAACACAGCTTAATATGAAATGCAACAAAACGATATTTCACGCAAATAAAGTACCATTTTGATTATTTCACAATGAACACCTCAAATGGGTTCCAAATCTTATACTACAAGATATAAATGAGTGACCTCTTTGAACTACTACATAAAATAAAGCTATAAATCATGTTCTTCTTGGGTGTTCCTTTGAACAGGCTATTTCGGCAAGGGGCATGTTCTCATTTGGGGGGCCTTGCTTCTTGCCCTGCCTACTATGTTGTATCTTCATGGGCACACCTGGCTGTGGTGGATGAGTCTCCCAGAGAGGATTTTTTTGCATCCACAAGGATTGATACCGGAACCTTGCTTAAGCGTAACCAAGCTGCTTACCACTTGGACCAACCCCCGTTGGTATAGTTTTTGCTTTCTAATGAAATATTTATTTATCAAAATAATATATATAATGAAATATCTATTTATCAAAATAATATATATATATATATATATATTAAAAATAAAAATTGATTGATTTGAAAGAGCAATTATCTGTAATGACATTTGAATTACAAATGTTTAGAAAGCCAATTATTAGTCATATGATTCTTGAAATTATTGAAAAAACTAATCTGAATAAGAAATCAATATTTGAAGTCCGGATGGGGTCATTTAAGTTATAATCAAATGAATTAGAGGTTGGACCTTCGATAATATCCACGTGGATCCCTCTCATACTCACAATATATGATAGAGAGTTGTGAGAATAACACCTTCATATTAGAGGTTTTGGACTCTTATATTTGCATCCAACTAATATGATAAGAACAAATATATTATCTAATACCCATATACTAAAATGGCCTTAAAAAGAAAAGGAAAAAAAAGAGGAAGAAGAGTCCAAGGAGTCACTAGTTCAATCTTCCGTTCCCTCCACACCTTCCTCTTCCGCTACCCAATACACCTTGGGCCTATGGGCTTCAGGTCACTATGACAGGCATATGAAAAAAAAAAAAACACTATCGGGAACACAAAATTGCTTTAGTCATACGCATTTAATGCACATGACGGTCAAACGAGATTTTAATCCATCAGATCCAAAATTTTGGTCAAGATTTCAATCTCAACCATTGAATTTCAAAATCTCGACCAAATTCTTTCGTTTGACGTTAATGTGCAGCACTGAAACAAGGCCGATAGGGAACAAGGGTTTACGTGTTGCAAGTTTTATGGTATTAAAATATAGCATGTATAAAATCGTGGGATGTGTGGTGCTGATTTTGTTATTTCGGGTAAGATCGTCACTAGTGACGTAGTACAATAGTGAGCCCCACTAAACCGCCGTCTACGGTCTACCTGCTCAGTTATTTATTTATTTGTTTTGGAATTCTGTATTTAACTCATTTGGTAGAAGACGATCTGAAAAGTGTTTTCACAAATCACAGAAGAAACTGTTTTTAAAAATAAAAAACCAAAGCCCCATTTTTTTCCTTCTTTTTGGGGTAAGAACCAAAACCCACACCTGCTCATGTTATCCTTCTAATCTATCAATTTTAAATTTCTACAGAAATAAATAAAATATGGGTCAAACTTGTTGATTCATTGATAAATATTATTAAATTTGATCCAAACATGTTGAGTAATTTTTAAAAATTTGTCTTAAATGATCAATATTGTAAATGTAGCATTACGGCTAAGAGTCAAATGTAAGAGACAACTGGAACAACTATTTTAAGAAAAAATGAGTTTAGAAATCGTTTGTACAATGAACCTTTCTTGAAATAGAAAGCGTCTTTATATATATTTTGTTTTAAATATTTAATCAAGTTGATCAAGACATGTTGCATTATATTAATGGTATCATCCTTTATCTTCTCCTAGCTTTCAAATTCCAACGTTGATACATTTATATACAGTTAGAAATGTAAATTACTTTATTTTTATACTAGAATAGTCTTTTCTATGTACTTGTAAATTTTCTGAAAATTCTGGTTATAGCAATTTAATTATAATGTTTAATTTTCTATTTGAGTGATTTTTCTAATGAAGAACTGAGAAATCACCAAAGACAATATGGATTTCCATCATCAAAATTGAGTTTAATCAGAAACAGTAAAATGTACGAAATGTCTCCTGAAAACTAACAAAGAAAGCCCAGATTTAGGGGCCTTGTTTGGCGCTTGTGACAAAAAAAAGACAACTGAAGCGATCCTTTAAACAATTAAACATGATTTGGTAGTTGGAAGTTGATGATGAGAAAGATGCACATCATGAAGTACGTGGCCACTCGATAGGAAAATTGCTTGGGTGCGCAATTATTGTGTAGCACCTACAGAGAATGAACCGAGACTTCGATCTCGATCGCCTATTTATGAAAAATGTGTTTTCATATTTTTGAGAACCGGGTGACCGTGATTGAAATCTCGCTCGATCTCGACTGTTCGTACAACACTGAAGACTAACTCCACTCGATAGTTGATAGTGATTTGAAAATTATTTGTGGGAAAACGCTAGTGACAAAAATGTCAAATTCTGAAGATAGTTTCTCTTTAAATTTTCTCATGTTTGGTGTTCTTATTCAAATTCAATAATCACTCAATCACCAAGATCACTTCCTCCCTATATTGGTGATGTTGGGTATTGATTTGTTTGTCTTTTATTGTAATGCAATTTGAGCATATGTCATATGAAAAATGATCATTACCTATTTATAATGGTTTAGAGGATGGTTGCATATATTCAAAATCTCATGAGATTGATGTAATTGGGTATTCAAGAATTTAGTCCTAACTTTAAAATTTGGCTTTTGACCTTCTTCTTTTGGTAACCTCTAATTACGATTCATTCTCTACCACGAGAAATTTTTTTTAAATAAATAAAAGATGATAATTTTTTCAAAAAAAAAAGATATGAGAATAATTTTCTCTGCACCACAAGATGATGATGTTATTAAATTCTCATAAATAGATGGTCAGGCTTTCTTGGTGTAAAATTAACCCTGAATGTACTCCATAAGATGATTTTTTTAAAAAGTTTTTTCTCTCCCATCTTGACCATGTAAGTTGCTTATTATAATAAGGAAAAAGAAAATTCGTTAAATAATAGTAAAAAAAATTTTGGAAGAATCAAAGGACTCATCATTTAAGTTAATGATGAATAACCTATTACCTTTATAAAGAAAAAGAAAAAAAAATAAAATTCAAAGAACTAGAATTTTATTGGTGAGAGGAGATGTTAGTGCCAAACATTTGGAATAGAATTTACATAAGGTTGGCAAATTAGTTTAATAAGATAGCTAAAAAAAAGTTATATTCTTTTCAAAATTAATAAATCAATAAGTGAAAGATTTTTTTATGAAAAAAATTGTTGTTGAAGTTTAGTCAAAAGCAATGCTCATGTGAAGCAAATATCAAGAAGATCAAGCATTGTATAAGCATATATACATGTATAAACTCTTAGAATCCCACAAAAATTAGTTAAAATTATTGGACACAAAATGAATTGTGGATAGGAAGTTTTCATTGATGTTGGTCTTGATTTAGTTTTGAATGGTACTTCGATTATAGAGTTTCAAACACTTTGGATAGTGAAGCTTAGCATTATTGTCTAGTGTAGGGTTGGACACCCTTCAATAAAGGTTATACATGATCGATACTAAATCTCTCATGGCCTCTCATGTCACAAAGCATGAAAATGACCTCCAACACTTTGTTTTGATTTGTATGTTATTGAAAGCTATACATCAAGGTTTAATTTCTTATATTTTTGCTTCTTTTTCTTTGGGTTTTGCTTTGTTTGATATTCATTGTTTATCTTGAGATCAAATATCTATCATTCTTCATATATGAAAATGTAGTTTTCTACTTTGTAAGAAAATATAATCTTGAACAAAGCATCCTTTCATATTATATTACATAAACAATTATAAAAAAGATGAACCCGATGTTGAAGGCTTGTGCACAAGCTGATTCAGTGGTTTGGGGGGGGGGGGGGGCACTTTTCTTATGCAGCCTTACGCCAACAATTTCATGGAGAAACTGTTTTGATATCTTGACTTCAAACTATAATTATGGTCCACCATAAATATTGTATTATATAATCAACTAATTATATAATCAACTATAGATGATCTCTATTAAACCTTGGAATGAGAATAGAAGTCGTATATTATACACGGTCAGATCCTTTTGTACTATCAAATCTTAAAAGTGTGTTACGGATTCTCCAAATGTATTTGCGTTGCGAGATTCTAAAAACAATGAGTTTCCAACTCATATGCAATAACAAAAGTTGAAATTGCTCCCCCCATGTTTGGGATTCTTTGCCCCACTAGAGAAAAATCCTAAACCTAATTATACTAATTTTAAACTTTGAATGATGAGAGGTTCATAGTAGTTTCTTTATATACAAGGCAGCTCCTTAAGGGTGTTGGAAGACATTATTATTTTCAAAACCTTTATCAAAAGAAGAAAAAAAAAGCAATAGACTAATAATTTTGTGGCATCTCTATAAGATCATGTTGGTTCCAATATAGGGAAGATATCTAATTAAAAACTAATTGTTATCTATAAAGAGAAATTACAAATGGCTCATGACCACCCAAATCACTTTATATAGACAGAAAACATAGTGGGGACTTGTAAATAAAGCTCTTGAGTAAAAAACAACTGAAAGAACTAGAACAGTATTCTCAAAGATCTGGAGTGAAAAATAGGAAAGAGATAGAATATGAACTATTTAGGGTCCATCAGTTCATGAGCTGGAATTTGAAGTTATGTTCTAATCAGCTTTTACTTTAGGAAGACTAGCTAAGTACTTGTCATCTTTTTCATTCTGGGTAGACAAATGCCAGCCATGGAAGTGATTGAAAGTTCATCTTTTGAAGTGATGAATGTGTTCTTCATTCTCATATATTATCTGTAGCCAGGCCAAGTACATTAATTAGGTATACATATGGGAGAGACAATATACTTGTTCTTTTCATTACCTTGCAAGGCAAGACATGAAATAATTAAACTGGGAGATCATACGTTTGTGGGAAGTCTAAATAGGAACTCCAAAGTTCAGATCCAGCTTTAACTTTTGTTAAGGCTTTTTTTCAGTTTTTATAGACAATGACAACTGAAGATGATGGATATTTAAAGATGAAAGACCAGTTCATGTCATCCTTTGCAGTAGTGGAATATGTTTTCTCACATATTCTTACATATATTCTGGGCAAGAAAAGATCCTACATTACTGCATTGTTAATTTACAACATGTGGTTAAAGGAGATTTTGAAAATGTGGTAGTTAATTGCTTGTTAAACCTTTCTTCTTGACATCATATGTATTATAAGTAAAAGTTATTGAAGTTGCATATATTCAGGTGAATAGAACCTTATATAGTTACATACTTACACGCAAAAGATTATTTTGGAATGTTATTGTTTTCTTTTCGATACAATAGAATTTTTCCTTTTAATATATGTGGGGAAAGGAAGTTACATATACCATCATGGATAGTCGAACTCATAACCTCTTCATCATTATCAACCCTGCAACTTCTACAGCGGTGAAAAGACCCATGAGAGCAAACGCTTGAGAATCAATATTGTGGATTTGTACAAGTAAGGAGTGGTACTGGTAACAATGTGTTCTCTTAATATATGGTGGAGAGAGAGGTAAAGAGAACAGATACCTCTACAGTGATGAACAAAGGAACCGTAACTCAAATATTTTCTGAAATGGCCTGGGAAGGTGCAATTAAGTAAAGAAGAAGGAGAAGAAGAAGAAAGAAAGTGGGTGAACCAAAGACGACGACGAGTCACAGGAAATGAAGACAAATCGGATGAGTTGGATGGGGAGACATGATGGGATGGGCACATAAGATTAAGTGGGATTTAACAGTTGAAGATGTGAAGGAAAGTGCGAGTTGACTCACCTTGCGGACAAAAACCACACTGTGCTTTATACTTGTTGTTTACTTGTCGGGTGAAGTCATGCCTATCACGGGTCACCCGGCCGGCCAAAATGGAATTGAATTCGAGTGGGAATTACATGGATCTCCAACACACGTCACCACGGAACGGAACATGACAGTTGTTGAGAATGTGATGGTGAACCAGTATATACCCACTGTCTAAATTCAGCGAATCCAACCCGACCCGACAGAAAGAGAGTGGATAAATAGTAAAACACATTAATTTAGAAGTTCTAATGACTTCATTAATTCTCTTTTCCTCATACGAAATGATTGTTGTCGAACATATCGTATCTTTCTTAATCAGATTTATGTTTTTTTGTTATATTCTTCTAATTAAGACGGCTCAGTTGTCACATGACATGACCGGGTTCACTCTACTCTACCTTCTCGACACATGAGGAGCCGTTCACCAAGTATTTCTACGGTTCTACCCAAAAAATAAAATAAATCCAAGAAGGCCCATAACAAGTTGGGCCTTTTTAAAGCCATGGGCCTGTTGGGCAAGGCTTGGGCTCCAGCATTGTTAATTAAGAATACATGGTTAATTAAGAAGATATGGTTCATTTGACACAGAGATGAAGCCAAAAGCCAGTCCATGATTGCCCACTTAATTAATTTCATGTGGAATTATCAAGGCTCTGTGCTTCTCCGTTTATTTTTTAAAAAAATAAATTAAAACCACAGTTACATAGATCCTTCTGTTTTACATTGAGCATTCTTTCACCACTTTGAAATGAAGCTAATGCCATATTAGTGAACCATTTTAACATGATGGGGTCTTTGAAATAAGAAAACCTATCATCCATAGTATCATTTATATCCAACAAAAAAGAAAAGGTAAGGTTCAAGGGCGATGAATGACTTATAGGTTAGGGGAGCAGTCGAGCAGATCAAGGAGAAATTTAAGGTCTAAGGATTTGACAGCCCCGGAGAGCAAATGGTATTCTCCGTTGCTTAACGACCACATATTAGCCAAAGGCCGCCAGAAGTACTGATGATGGGTTCCACTTTTTAATTTTTAAATTTTTTTTTTTTTACTTGTGAACCCCATATTTGTGGTTATAATGTCGGAGTTCGGATCAGCTCCCGACGGTTTTCGACCCACACAAAACAGTAGAGTCCACGGTGACAAAAACAAAAAAAAGTTTAAAATTTCATCCGTAGGCCCCACTGTATGGTCGGGAATCTGTCGGGAGCTTTCTGTGCTACCCCATCGGGTGAGGATCCGGATTCATAAAGTCGTGCACGAGTAAGAGTGCTCCCGGGAGATGATCCACACTTCCCATTTAAGCCCTTAAATCCATAACTACACTTCCCTTTTTAAGCCCTTAAATCCAGAACTACTGGCAGAGCCAATCGAAAGATAACCCTCACCAAATTCATACCTCGAATCTCTTAGTGCCTTGTGATCTGTACATTTTGTTTTGCTGAGAAAATCGAATCAGGTTTGTGTTTCTTGACGAGTTTAGAAATGGATCGTAAAGTGAATTTCCCATTTATACCTCTTACATTCCAATTCCAAGATAAGAACTTATGCATTCCAAGAGAAAAATATAACAGGACCCAATGCTGGCACCCACCACACGCAAAGCCGAAGAGTACAAAACAAGCAAAAACAATGCACAACAAGGAAATACAAACTCCAAAGCAGAAAGTTTACTTAAGTTGGAACTGATAGATTACGAGGGGATACAACTACTAAAGCATGGAAATGATTTCGAGACTGGAAAGGAAACTTCTTAAACCAACAACAGCTATAGCATATGTCTAGGATATATAGAAAAGAAAAGAAAAAGTACTACTATATCGGTAATACAGAAAAGCCTGGTTTCCTGCCAGTGATGGATTCACCTCCTCCTCCACCCACCTCCACCTCCACCTCCACCTCCGCAGAGTGGTAGAAGGAAGGAAGGAAGGACGGCAGCAGGGATTGATTTAGTCAGCCTTTGACCTCATTCGCATTACGCGCAAGTAACTTGCTACAAGCGCAGCGCGAAACTGGAGAAGCAAGGAGGCTGGGTCATCAGATTGAGCCAGAAGGGAATCCACCATGGTTCGAAATGCGACCAGAGGATCACCACTTGGGGAGGAAACTTCAGAAATTAATTTCCGACGTTTACCAAGTAGCTGCTGGCCATGATCATCCACCCCTTCCTCTTCCTCTTCCTCTTCCTCTTCCTTACCCACATCATCAGATTGATCTGTCTCAGCAGCCTTGGAGCAGCTTTTCTTTGACTTGCTACAACACCCACAACAGTACTCAGTATTGATGATAACATTGTCAGCTCTAATGAAGGGGTACTCATCCAATCCCTTAAACGAGCAGCCCTGCTTTGAGTAGCAACAACACCCATTAAAAATAACAGTGTGAGCTCTTATGATAATGGGATACTCATGATGCATTCTCTTAAACGAGCATTTCTCCTTAGTGTCAACCGCAACATCATTTTCCTTCTTCTCCGCAACACCCTTCTTTTCATGGTCCATTTCCTTCTGAGTTTCCTGTGTGGCCTTCACGTCAACATTAGGATATAGGAGACCCATCTGCAACAAGGAACAAAAACACAGAATATTCCTGTTAAACAACGTTAACAATAACCAAGTGTAAGCAAAAACAAGTTCAATAAGAGACGAGAAATGAGAGTGGAAGGAGCAAACTGACAGAGACAGTTCTCGCTGGTTTGGCTTCAGGTTCTGCAGTAGAGAGGTAAGAGATCGATGACAATGGCAGTGGGGGACAAGGAGGGTATAAATAGGGTAGAAACAACACAGAGAGACAACGGCGTTAGGTGAGGTTGACGATATCATACCCTAAAGAGGTAGGTGGGTGGATTTTACGGATTTTGAGCGATTGAAATAAATGATGCGTTTATAAGAAAAGACAAGGGTAGAGGGGTTAGGTTTTGAGAATTAAATACACTGGGTTGGACGCTAACGTTCTGTGCTTCTCATGCAACTCCGTTAGTTAACACTGGGTTAAACACTAACGATCTGTGCTTCTCATTTAACTCCGTTAAACTCCCTTTAGAAAACGTTGGGTTAAACGCTAACGCTCTGCGCTTTCCATTCAACTCCGTTAGTTAACACCGGCTTAGACGTTAACGCCAACGCTCTACGCTTCTCATTCAACTTCGTTAAATTCCGTCAGTTAAATAGTGATGTGATATTTTTTATTTATTTGAAAACCTCAAATAATCATAGAGTTTTAAATTATTTATTTACACAATTATAATTTTATAAAATAAATTACAACTCTTAATAATTAGGAAAAAAATATTCCTAATTAAACCCACCTAATGTATACATAATACTAATCATTCGATGTTGCTATGTACAAGGATATCTCACGAACGGATATGGAGCGCAAATTTTTTTTTTTTTAGGGTAAGAAGTTAAAGGCTTCATTCATAAACTAAGGGAATGCTAACACACACAAAAAAAAGAAAAAAATACAAAAGATAGATGCATGAAAACACAAGGTTTAATCCAAACAAAGGAACGGAAATTGACCAAATCGTCGTACATAAAATAGATAGGGTCATCTAGACTAAGGAATGGGTCAAAGCCCAATAAACCCCTAGAACGAGAGCTGTAAAAATCATAGCAACAGTTAAGCACGATGGATACGATATACGTATCTGCTATTACCAATGCTCAAAGAGGGGTAGACACACCTTAGACACGCCACAAAGGCGGAGACAGAACACGCCACAAGGGCAGAAATTCGGTTGTCGCGGAGGTAGCACCGCTATTACAGAGAAGGTTTTGAAGTGCCATCCATCGCTGCCGTAGATGCGGAGACCAGCAACAATAGAGGACTACCTGCAGAGCTCGCCGCAACAGAACTTGCACTTCCAAATCTAAAGTATTTCCGCATATGCACCAAGGCTCGCTTCAACCTGATTTTTTTTTCCTAACCTAAAACTTCTAAAAACAGAGAGACAAAGATGGAAAAGAGAGAAATGGGAGACGAAGAGATGGAGAGATGGAGAGAAGAGAGAAACAAAGAGATAAGGGTGGAGGAATGGAAACGACTGGAGAAAAACGACAAAGGGAAACAAGAAGAGACGCAGTGAGAGAGACAGAAAGGATGCAAGGGAGAAACAGATTGAGGCGGAGAAAGAACCAGGGAGAAGACATGATAGAAGAGAGAAAAAAGCCGAACAGATGAGGGAGATGAAGAATAAGGAGGAATTTGGAGAGAGGAGGAGAGGAGGATAGGAGGAAAGGAAGAAGGAGCAGAGGCGAGTCTCTCCGCCTCAAAGAACGGCGGATTTTTGGGAGCGCGGGTTGGAGCATGGGGATATATAGTAGCGATCATATACGATACTATAAGTATAGAAAAATTGATAATGTAGATGTAGTGGAGGCAATTTTGGTAGTAATCCAGGCAAGATTGGACAAAGTTAAAGCGATGAATATTTGAAATTAAGGAAATATGGAGCAACAATTCTAAACTATTGACCTTCTTGCTTATACCCAGCCTTGGCAAATTAATAATATTAATAGTCTAGTAGTTATGGCCAAAACAACAAAATAGTTAAGTATTCTATGCTTGAATGCCCCATGCTCTAGGAAACTTATGTTTACCTAACTAAAGAAATATCTAACACTCTAATGTATAGTTAGAACCACAACCGGTATATATGTATATAGGGAAAAACTGTTTTGAGAAACCGTTCCCACCGTCGTCTCTGCAACTCTGCTCGCCACCCACTCTGCCCGCTCCATCTGAGTTAGAGAGGCTCGCCTAGTAGTCTCTTCGGCTCCCCTGCTGTCCGCCTCCGCCTCCGCCTCCTCTGCCCTCTGCCTCCCCTGCTGTCCCCTCATCTCTCCATCTCTCCCCTCTTTGCTGCGTTTCTCTCCCTCCTCCCGGTTCCCTTCTCTCCCCTCTCGGTTCCCTTCTCTCTCCGTCGACAACCGGTTATTGCTATCCCACATCTCCGGCCCCTTGCCCCGTTCTGCCTCCACTACCTCCCCTGTTCCACCCTATCTCCCTCCCGCTCGACTCTTCTCTTCTTTCCCATCTTCGTTTCCCTCTTCCCCCATCTCTGCTTCAATAATCAGATATAGGGTTTCCCTTAGATCTGTCTTCTTCTTCTTCTTTTTTACATAACAACTCCTTTGATTGCAGCGGTTCTTTGGTGCACACACAGAACAACTCCAAGTCTGGGTACAAGTTTTTCTGCGTTGAGCTTGACAGGTACGCCTACACGGCATCGCTGGATGGGAGGTCCGACCGACCCTTATCCGCACTTTCGCTGCTACCATCGCTACAACTGTAGGAGTTTTGAGTCCGCCCTTGAGGCATGTAATATGTCCCCCTATGAGGGTGTTATATCCGCCCTTGAGGCATGTAATTTGTCCCCCAATGAGGGTGTTTTGTTCGCCCTTGAGGCGTGTAGTATGTCCCCCTTTGAGGGTGTTGGTTTTTTTTGGTGTTCTTGTTCTAAGGGTTTTGTGGACGTGATCCACTTTGGGCTTGACCCAACCCTTACCCTGGCTGACCTTGTCTATTGCATGTACGACAGTTTGGTCATTTGCCGCTCCTTGGTTCGATTTGAACCTTGTGTACTCATGCAGATGTGTTTGTACTTTTTTTAATTCTCTAAATGAAGTGCTGTTTACCACAAAAAAAAAAAAAAAAGAACCACAATCTCAATTATGTAATTGTTTTTAAGTAAGCCTTTTTTTTTTCCTCATTAAAAAAAAGAAAGAAAGAAAAGAAAGAAAAGTACTACACGATCATTTTCCCTAATCAAATTAAAAAAAATAAAATAACAAAAATGAAAAACTCGTTTTCTTCTCTTATCCTGTCACCCTCTCCCAAAAAAAAAAAAAAAAAAAAACAAAAGAAATTCTACTTCCAATAAATTTTCTTTTTATTTACTTTATAGTTTGATGTTATCAATTAGGAAGTTCCCATTACTAAAAGAGTTATTTTTCTTTTGGAATCCAAAGTGATTAGAATACATGAGTAAAATTTTCTTACCATCTTTTCTAAATGAAGATAATATTATTTTTTGACTTCTTAATTTGAGAATGACAAAATGGACAATAGACATCCAATCATAGCGGTCTCTTAACATTTTTATAACTGGAGGGCATTTTATATCTGGAGGGCAATAATAATTTCATAAAGAGTAAAGTTTCTTTTATCTCTTTAGTATTAAGCTATAATACGAGAGACAATAACAATTATTCTTCTATTTTTACCCTATCTTTTGGAACTCTAGACTTACCTTCAGTTATTGAGTCCAAATTCCCTCCACCCATGTGCCCCCTCATGTGAGAATGGGTGGATCCTAGGTTAGGGCGAGGTGTGTGTCTCTGAATCCGGCTGCTAGATGCTTGCTCTTGGTACTCTTTGTGTGTCCGGCCATTATATGCTTTGTTGTGGTACTATCCACTGCCAGAAGGCACAAACACACACCATGCTTGGATGTAGAGGATTTGATTGTAATGAGCAGGAACAAAACATTGGCCTAGAATTCTTAGAAACAAGGAACCAGGGATTTGGACTAAATCATCATTTGCAAAATAGACAGCCCCTCATAACCAAGTGGTCAGCCACACTATTAACCTTGGAACGAACAAAAATTTACAATCCAAAAAAATTCACGACTTGGTTTGCTCAACTCAAACTTCTGGAATAACAATGAAAGAATACAGTAGCAGGTACTCAATCATCTACAATTCCCAATTTTGAATCCAGATTTGATAGCAAACTTCTTGATGCATATAAACTACTTATGGTTGATTTGGTTGAATTGCAATAATGTAATTCATGCAATAAAATCTATCACTCCTAGGGTCATAGTTCAATAAGCATTTTAGCTCATTCAAAAATAAAGAAAAACAAAAAAGATAAATATGAAAAAAAATAGATAAATAAAATGGATAGCCCCTCCAAAAAGCTGGCTAAAGAACAACATTCATGATTCAGCCAAAAGGAGTCAAAACAACTCCAAGCAAACATGGTATCAGGGACAATATAGGCATAATGCTTCTTTGTTTTTTTATCAAGGATGTGACAACAGATCGACAATTGAAATAGAAGCTTATGCACTCAAAAAAGCTTTATGTTGGGCAAAAGATATCGGTTTATTAAACTTGATTGTAGAAAGAGACAATTTTGAAGTGATCAAGCTAATTCTGCAAAAAAATAGGGATCCTGGCTAGATGATTAGATCGGTTATTCTTGATAGTAGGGCATTGCAGCCTCCTTTGATTTGATTGAATTTTAACATACTCTCAGAGAAGGAATTTATGCAGCAGATTGCTTGGTTTCTAAAAGCACAAAGACTCAGTAATATTTTTTGAGTGATTATAATCCTTCTTCCTTTCTAGTGCGATATTTACTATTTGATAACTTAAATTGTAATTTGTAAAGAGGTTTTTATTTCAAATAAATTACTTCTTCACTCAAAAAAAATAAAAAAATAATGGCGCTTACCCTTTCATTTCTTGAAAATAATAAAAGCGGGAAAGCGGGGCGGGATTTGAAAATGAAAACTTAACCAAAGACTCCGATTCTGCCGTCCGACAGGCTTGTGTGGATGTTGTCACGGCCATGGCTTCTCAAATCACTAATCCTTCCTTCTCTGTACTCTTGAAGCCGTTAACTGGAGCTCTTCTGCTTGAGCAGGACTGTAACTTCAGATCGGTTCCGCGCTATAGCTCGGCTATTGAAGCTTTCGCCTAATTTGGCGTTTGAAGTGTTGCAATTGCAGAAGATTTTGCCCAGGTTACTGAAGTTACTCAAGGCCGAATGCTTTAAGGCCAAACCGAAACTATTATCGCTCATTCATAGCACTGTTGGAGCCGGCAATGCCTCAGGTAAAGTTAAGTGTTGAACGAATGAATTCCTTCAGAGGTTAAAGAGTTCCTCAGTTCGAAGATTGGGTGGCAAGGAAAGCAGCAGCTGAGGTGTTCATTAAAAGCTAGATAATATGGAGAAAGATCAGATTGAGAACCAACAATCCAGTCTGTTAGATCTTGTGCAGGTACATATGCCCCCGGGGCTTGTTTTGCTTGTTCTCTCCAAAAATTCTTTGTTTACATGAATTACAATTTGAAATTGTTTTTCTTGCCCTGCGAGGTGTATAATCAGTGGATGTGGTTCTGTGTTTCAATTTGATTAAACTTGTTGTGTACTATGTAAATGGTATACCTTATGTAAACTTTAACGTGTTATCTTCTTCTGGTGTATTTAAGGCTGAATATCTCTCCGCTGGGATAGTGTGGTGGCAAGCAACAAGCATAGCACTTCTTAACTCACACAGTAAGTCAACATCCCAGTAGATCGAAAATATATTACTTCAATTTTTGCTCTTATGAGACCACAATTTCCCCCCTTATATATGCATATATTTTCTCTACTACTGCAAATATAGTTTCTTTACTCTTTGTCAAGTTTATTTTGGCCTCTAAATCAAATCCTTTGCTCTTCTCCATCAGCTAAGTTTTCTCTAAAGATGCTTCTATTCTTAAGATCAAGTAGGCCGTGGGGGGTAAAACATTTAGTTTGCAGTTAACAGATGACACCATGGTCATTACAAAAATGCACCCATTTTGAATTTAACATATTCAAATGATAGCAAGAAGTATAAAGTAAGAAACTTACATGATACAATTATTGAAGCAGTGTCTTCAGTTTTGTGGTACTTTTAAGGGATGAAAGAAATCAAATTTGGAGAAAGCTTATGGAAACATACATATATCACACCAAGTGAGCACAGAAGGAATCCTTAAGGCAGCTTCTAACTATAACTGCAGGACTTATTCTTGGGAGGGGAACTCATTATAAGGGGTGGAGGGTTAGTGCTAGCGATTTCAGTTTAATGCTTATTGGGGACTAGGATCATATCTGTGGTGTATAGGCTTTGTGTGATGCATTCTCATCTATCATATAATTAAATAGAAGCCTGAGATCTCAACATCTGTGTACGTTAACAATGCTTGGCATGTTATGGCCATTTTCATTCTAGAGGCTTCCTCTCCTATTACATGGATCTGAGAAGCTTACACCAATCACTACTATCGTTTAGATTCAATTGGACAAAACCATTCTCCATGATTCCATCAATGTGTATTGGCTAATTCTATTTACAGGTAAAGGGAAGGGAAGGGAAGGAAAGGAGTAAACCTCATGGTGTTGCAGGATGTGCCAAATATAGCCTAGATGCCGAACTATGCTGAACTACTCCCAGCTTCAGAGAACAGATCGGAGATCATCTTTTGATCCTTAGTAGCCTCCCATTCTTTAAAGTAACAGGAAAGGGTATCCACTAGGTTTGATGGTGTTTTCCTAGACCTCACAAAACGGGCTTCATCAGTAAGGCAGTCTGCTTCTTCTAGATGCCACCGTGCCTTCGCCTTCATTACTCCGACCAACTTGAGGAAGCTCTGAGCCTCCTCTTTGTGGGTCTCCGCCCTCGCCAAGAAAGACACTGTTTCTGATTTTCTTTTCTCTGCCACATCCCATGCTAAACATCGCAACCAGGCCTTCCCCACCAATGCCCTCAGTGCAGGAAGCTCTACTCCCATGTCCTCTCCTTCTCTCAAGGATGATACCCATCCACGGGTTTCCTTTTCAGATAGCAATCCATATGTCCTGTCTCGCATAGAAAGGAGAATTTGACATAGATTGATAAAGAGACCTGAACGAATGAAGACATTGTTCACTGTGCATGAGGCCAATTCTCGCTTAAAACGATCCATGAGCTGCCTTGCCTCTGTCTGGTAACATGAGGGAAAGACAAAGCCTGGCACAGACCTATTGACATAAATCACCTCGAATTTCTCTCCTTCGAAGGGATCAATGAAGCGTTTTAGTGTATAGTCCCAAGTCCCCTCACTTTCTACTTCAGGCGTTTGGGGTGATGGAGGAATCACCTGTTTGAGCCATTGTACTACTTGAAGGATTTCAGGCTCCTCTGGATATTCTTCAAGAGTTTTTTGGGGGAAACCCCTACCCAGCACCGGGTTTGGAGATGGCTGGTTTTGTTCTCTGCTCTCCTCCTTCACCACTGGAGATCTCCCTCTAGTTTCTAAAATTTCCATGACATGGAGAAGATTTCAGCATATAGTTTAAGTTAAGAAATGAGAGATATAGCGTAATAGAATCTTGGGATACCTTCTCTAGGCTCGCTAGGATGGGCATGCCTCAGCTTCTTTGCCAGCCGATCATCAGAGTCTGATGATTGTGAAAACACAGCTTGATGCTTGAATGATCGAATCCCAGACATCATATTCCGTGATTGCCCTATAGATGCAGAGCATTGTGAAGCATCATCACCTGCCTCTTCAGCAACAGGTGTCTCTCCACCCTGTAATCTTGCATCCATCTCTGGCTCCGTCTCTGCGCCGGGCTCTGGATCATGAGGAGGAGCTTGAACTTGGTCACCATGACGAGTGCCCATGAAGTAATTCAACTCAATCTGCCCTTGAATTCGCTGAACTCGTTCAGGGAAATTAAGCTTAGCTTTGGTCCCATGGATCCTGAGAGCCGCCTTGTCATAAGCCATGACTGCATCCTCTGCGCGGTCAAATGTGCCTAGCCACACTCGATTTACCTTCTTTGGGTCACGTATCTCAGCTGCCCACTTACCCGAAGACCTTTGCCTTACCCCTCTGTAATATCTTCTCATGTTACCTTCACAATTCAAAGTTTAAAATCACATTCAAACAAGGGCATCCTATATTTTTGTTCTTTACATTGGTTCTAATCTTATACAAAGAGATTTCGATCCATTAGGAGTTCATACAAGAAAACCAAATAGGACAGTGAGAAAAACTAAAATTCTTCTATATGTCTTTTTTCTTTTTGGTCAACCTAAAGTTCTATATGTCATTCGATAGGGCTTGTGGAAGAAAGCAAGAATTAGAGATACCTTGATCCTGCATAGGGCTTCAGGAAGTGTTCAGAGACTAAGGAAGTAGTCCAGGTAGGGGGTCGGAGTCCGAAATTTGGATTCGAAGCTTCTGGCAACTAGTGATTTGCTTAGAAAGATTCCATTCAGTTGTTGAAGAATCCTCATTTCCTTCCTCTTAACACCAAAAATTTCCACCGTCAGAAAGGAAAACCGAGCGTTTGCTTCGAAGCCAATTGAGATCGAAGCGATCGATTCATGTTCCTTGTGAACCACAGGCATTAAGAGGTCCGTAAAGGCTGCCGCGAAATGGTGGAGTTAAAAAGAAAGGGAAACAGATAAACCCGTTAGGTCAAAAATGTCGCTAACTTTGACGGGCGTGTGGGAAAAAAATAATCTGTGAAACAGAAGAGAATCAGCAGAAACCGATTCGAATTCTGGCATTCTGAATCGGTGTATTCATGCCAAGATTTTCCTGATTTCTTTCTGACTCAAGTTCTCTTTCTCCTATTCCAATTCCAGAATTGTCAAGAACGATTCCGTCATCAATTGAGTTGTAAAACCTTGGTGAGAGGGCTTTTGAACGCAGTGTTTGATTTATTAATGGTTGGACTTCAAAGACCTGCGAATCCATCATTTGAAATTTATGATTAAAAATTTAAAATTATCTTCAAAATCCTAGCAGGAAAGTGTTACGTGTCTAATGGGATCAATTTGGTTATGAACATCAGATTAACCCGTTCTAGTATGAGGTAGGTTAAAAGACTAAATTCAATCTATTGAATCAGCTTCAAAATTTAGATTAAAAATGTTACTAAATTATCATTTGAGATATATGAATTGCACTATTTTCAACTCCCTATCTATTTTCATTCTGCTCGTGATGGGCACATAAAGACCCAAAATTAGGTTTTAGGTAGCGGGTCTATAAATTAATCAGTGGAATCGGTGTACATGAACCAAAATCGAAACAGGAAACAGGTAGAAAAACATATGAGTGGAAGAACATCCATTAGATGTATTCTTCTCACCATCTAATTAATTACATGGTTGATGATAGAAGTGATAGATGATAGAAGTGATCATTAGGTTGCTTTCCCTTGCAGTTTTCATCTCTTGGTTGATGATAGAAGTGATCATGAGGTTGCATTCCATTGCAGTTTTCATCTCTTGGGTGTGGTTTTAGAGCTATCTGCTTCAGGTGGAGGGGTTAAGGAGCTCGATGTGAGTGGAGAAGAGTGCAGAAACAGGACTGTGATCGGAGAATTTACTTTCAGTCCTGAGATACGAGAGCTGCTTTACATCTTTGCCATACCAAAGTATCCTATCACACCTGCCCATCCATCTCTCTGTTTAGTTTTATTCTGATGATCTGAGCTGATAAAAGGAACCAAATAGCTAGTATCATACCATACCATGCAGGAATGCGCTGCTTCTCCGGTGGTGGTGCTGGTGGTGGTGGACGTGAACACCGTGCTATGATGGTGGACTGTGTTGAAGGGAGACCATTGAAGGAGGAGGAGGAGGAATAGTAATTTGTAGGAAGCTTGTAGGTAGGAGCAAAGTCAATGTGGGCTTCTCTCCAACCTTGAAAGACACCACCATTAGCTTGTTCTATCCGAAGCTGGTCGAACTCTTGTAGAGCTCTCCACTCTTTTTTCTTTATGAGTTGCCTGACCAAACTGGCTTCTAAGTTCAACCTGTAGTTCAAATCCCCAAACCAGAATATCCTACTGCAGCATGTTTCACCACCAAATTATGATCAGTCAAGTGTGTCTGAATTCTTAACTAGAGCTATATGTATATATGCATTTAAGTTTGACATTTGATGCTATTCTTTTCTTAATATTTCTGAAACATTAGATCTGAGTTTGAGCAAGAGCTACAATTTGGCTGATGGGATGAATTTTAGGAATTTTGTTTGGTTCAAGATAAACTGGTTACAATTAGATTTGGATTGGGTTAAGAGTTCATTTCACTTGAGTTAGCCAAGTCCGAGTCACCTCCTAGTCAGGGGAGAGGTATGTGCTTCCCTCATGCTTCTCTACCATACAATAATTCATGTGAGACTCACTAGGAATCTCACCTTTGATTTATTTTGTTAACATTCAAAGAGAGTCTTACCCTTATTCTAGAAAAGAGAAGCCTGATAAGAGCACATATCTATACCCTGACAAGTAGAAGATCCAAACTTGACTTGGCCTCGCGAGGTCTTACTATAACATAAAAGAAGGGGTAGATTTAGTTATGGGCCTTACTCGTGTCCTAAGATGGTGAGTGGACAGAGATCATGGATATGATCTTGTGATGCCCTTGGGAAAGAAGTCCTCTTAAAGATCTCTAGGACTTGTTGATTCCTTCTCATCTCATCCCCTCTCTTCTCTCCAGAGGCCAAGTGCACTGCAACAAAGCAAAAACTGGTCCCTTCCATGGAAAAGCTCACAGCCATGGATCCCTTATTTCCCAGCCAACCCATTATCCCACAAGCCACTTTGCACACTTCCACCTTCGATATCCTATACTTTGTCCTCAACACCTCCTTCATCCAAACACTTACAAACACTCCCACCATCTTCTTGCTTGCCATCAACTTGTACTCTCTTTCCAGGGTTCTTCCTATCAGACAATTCCATTTTGTTGCTGCACTTTCATCTTCTGCTCCCAGTACAGTTCTGACCTTCAAGGGCACAGTCTCTTGAAACCTGCAGTCTCTCATTAATTCCTGTACATTTCACTTGTTAGTGTGCATCTGTCTACATAAACTACTTACCCTATAACATAAATGTCTGGGGCTTCCTTTGGGTTCAACCATTCGTCCATGTCTACAACCAAGCTCTCCTTCGGAGACCTTCCAGCAACATTCCATGTTCCCACAAATACTCTGCCGTTCCCATTGAAAGGAAAGAAAAAAACAGAAGTACAAAAGTTTGATCTTCTAGTGTTATATATTATTGTCATCTTCCCAGAGTAACTATTAAGACAAAATCAGAATCTGACCTGACAGAACCATCATTAGCTAAGGAAACTTTATGTTTGTCGTGCTGATCACAATCATCTGCAGTATCATATAGAGACTCAAGGAACTAGATTTTGGTTTTGGGGGAATTTGGCAAGGTAGTTAATTAGAGGAAGAAAGGAAAAAGAACTTACTTAATTGAGAATTCAGACAGAGACTTGAAACTACTTCTGCTGCAGCCTTCTTGATCTTCTTCTTCTTCATCCATCTGAGCCACCTATGGTACTTCGGAAGCTTGGCTAGTGAACCCTTGTAGTACTCCTCCATGAGTATCAAGGGCAACCCTCCTCAGTCAACGCTCCAAGCTCAAGATCATGCCATGCATGTTATATTGGCTTATACTCGCGTAGTCATATCAAAATAAGCTTATAAAAAGCTTGATTAGTCCCTACATCCTTATTGTTTTCTACAGAAGATCTTTTAATGTAAAGCTTCAGTGCTTTCACTTCGAGTCTTTAAGCTTGATTTACTGGTTTCAACTTTCCAAAACAAGAGAACTGAAACCCAATTTATTGACAAGTGTCACCCATGCAAACAAGTCGTACCCTTACAAGCCTTTATATTGGTTGAAGTTGTTGAAGGTCTTGGATGAGTTAAGATTTTAATGGGAGGAGAGGGGGAGGGGGGACCATTATGAGAAAAAAAATCAGCTGTTAGGTCGGTTAGGTGTTAAAATCACATATATCTTGTGATGGTTTCCACATGCCTTATCTCAAAGATCTTCTGTCTTATCTCATAGACTTTAAGGACTATGTACATCAAAGGTTTTGTTTAGTTGACAATTATTAACACCTCTCAGTGAAGGGGTCAAGACTTGAATTTCATGGTATATGTAATAGTCTCCTATTAGGCTTATTCATTGATTCTGGAAAAATGAATTCGAAGCAACCTCAGATGACAAGACATGGTTAGGACACATGGCTCAAATCCTGTGGTGGAGATGTTATATATAGTTAATAGGGTTGTTCTTACTGCATCTGCAGGATCTCTAAAAGTCAACAAAGATCAAATTTCCATCATATAATCCAAACCCTGTTGACTTTGGTCAGAAAATCCAATTAGATTCATCTTAGTGGCAAGGCCGACGACAAACCAACCGACTTTATCCCCAATTCTAGGTCCAATGTATAATGGGTTTGTTGATGAATATTCAAATTAATCTAATTAATAGATTATTTTAATTATTTTTTTTATTGATTCAAATCAGATCCTTAATCAATGATGCAAGGATTATGGACAAGTGTTTTGATCCATTAATTAGGGGCTGTACGGAAACCACGTAAGTATACTTATTTCTATGCTCATTGTCAATTTACCAAAAAAACAAATAGTTATTCAGTCTTAAAAAATAAAAATAAAAAGTGTGTTAAACTAGCTGTTTCGCATTTTGAGAAAATGCTGGGGCACATTTTGGCTTGAAGATGGACAAGGCAGAAGTGGAGGCAATCTAGTTATTTGACTTAAAAATAGAACATTCAACATTGCCTTCCTTTAACACTTAAAACACCATTGCTCTTGGATTCACTCAAATGAACAAAGACAAACGAAGGAGAACGAATAATCTTTCTCCAATTGAAACCCTTTTCTCTCACTCTCTCTGTAACTAAAACTTCTCTAGTGGTAGATTCGTAAATCTTTGCTCTCTGAGCTCGTATTCTTAATTGAATTCCTTCTATAACTCTGATTCATTTCAAAATGTTCATTTCCGTTTTAGAGACTTTCTACTTGGACCACTGAGCTAATAGCCCGTCGTGCGGGCCTCCCATTGGGGGCCCACTATGCCAAAAACTAGAGAAACCCCATCCCTCTGCAAATTCAGTTAAGTGAGGGGCATAAGATACCTCCTGACTCAGAACTGAAGGGAAAAAGGTATTGCAAGTGGCACGAGCACCTACCCCCAGTTTAGTCCAACAAGTAACCAAATTCGCCTCTTACCTCGCCAATCGTGGCTGCGAAAAAGCCTTTTTTTCCTGTTGTTTACAGGAAAGCAAGTGATTCTTGTTATAAATTCTAGTTTTTTTAGATTAAAGATAGTTTTCATCAATAAGACAGAAAATAAAAAGAAAAAATGCTGGCATTTTTAAACGTTGTAGAATAAAAAAAAGTTTTTCTTTTTTGAAGTAAAAAAACAAGAAGAACAAAAGGCCTTGGACACTTAAATGGGTCTTGAAGTACTATTTCTGCATCTCCCTGACCAAATCCACCCACATTGGGATTACTCGTTAATGGTTGATCAAGGGGTTTCATTTTTACTTTAATGGAGAAGCAACGTAATGTAGTAGATTTAGTGTTTAGTATCTTTGATTTCGCTGCTTTTGTTAGTGAAGCTTTGTTGACTACTAAGCTTTCTTCAAATCTTAATTTCAGACACTTTGTGGTAACAATGGAAATAGCCACTTTATGCATATCATATAAAGTTCTGAGTTGATTTTGCCAAGAAACATCCCCCTTTTATTAGAATCATACAAGATTTTAGCCAAAAATGAAAAATGGGCACAGAAGTATAAAAAAATGACTCTTTCCCTATTTCAGCAAATAGGCACAAGAGCATTATCATACAATTCCTAAGCTTCTCTCGTATTTTTTCTCAAGAATGTAGTTGATCAGCTGTTAAATCAAGGAGCCAATTCTCAAGAATCCTTTATTGCTAATCAATCCCCCCCTCCCCCACCCTTTATTTATTGGCCGTTATTAGTTGATAGCTTAAAGTGTTACTTTTATTGTGGTTTTAAATCCAGATAAATTCCTATTGTATCAACAAAAAGTCGAAAAAATTTCTTCTTTCTTTTTGAGTTTGGAATTCTCCACTTATTAAGATAAACGTTCGTGTTCTCTTCATACTTCTCTAACACACATTAGAAAAAAAAACCTTTTCAAATTTTGACATGAAAAGTAAAATGTAGGCTTCCCCAATAGACCTTACTTAATGTATGTCATAAAGAATTGTAAAAATCTACCAAAAATAAAAAAAATAAAGAATTGTAAAAAGAGCAAAAACTTCTACTCATCAGATGATGAAAATTAGAAAGAAGTGTAAAAAGAGCAAAGCAGAAACTTCCAAGATAAGAAATGGAAGTGGCCGTGGCTTCTTCATCACTCAAAAGAAAATATCCACTAAGCTGACATCAGCATTGGCCCACCAGAAGAGGTAAAAGAAGCTAAATTTACGGGATTATACGTAGTTTGTAATTTTCTCTATAAGTTGCTATTTGACCTTAATCGCATTCACCTCTCATTTTTTGTTTTGGGTAAACAACAATCTTATTCAAAGCGTGCGGAAGGTGGAGGTGAACATAGTTCCACCAACCACTCAGTGAAAATCGACTTTCTTTTAGGCCTAAAACCGAAAGAGCCTTCTTGGCTAATAGATTTGCAATTACATTAGAATTCCTAAAAATATACATAGGTATATAGTCATTAAAATTATCCATTAAATAATAAATATCTTGGATCAAGGGCTCCCTATCAACAGGAGTTAAATCTCGTCTTCAAGACACCTGATTATTTGTTTAAAAATTCAATTAGAATTTGTTCATAACCACATGCAAGCGTCTTCAATAGTCCTACTCTAAAAGCAATAATTTTTTTTTCTTCTACAAAATTATAATTCCTAAGTAATGATGAAACACCAATAGTTTACTTTCGACATCTCTAATAATAATGGCGGCCCCACCCTTCTTTGTTATTTCAATCCATGATGTATCAGTATTTATTTTTACAAAAACATTTGGAAGAGGTACTCAAGGCATCCGAGATCTTCTATTCGTGAAGATAGAGAGTTTCATTATCTTCATATTCTTTTATCACATGTTTAGAAGACGAATCTTAGTTCACCTTATATGTGCTCATAAATGGACATAAAAAAATTATATATATATACACAAAATGACTAATATAATAGTATAGGATCCCAACCAAAGTTTAAAATATCAGTATTGAGTATCGTATAGATCAAGTGATTTTAAGAGACGTATCGTCCGGTATTGAATATTGTATCGCTTTGGTTAGTATAATTTAGTCAACTCAATGGAGAGACGTATTGAGATGTTTTGTATCGGTTGGGTCAAATATGAATACGTATCGATTAATATCGTATGGTAATGTGAGATACTTTAGATTTTGTGCCCAACTCTCCCCAATAAAAGGGGAAAAAAAGATAAAGAGTAAAATATTCATAAAACGCTTTCCCGAATTTGGTAGTTATTATTATTATTTTGACATTAATGTTGGGGCTTGCCCCCATTTTATAGTAAACAAACCCTATTTGTGGTTTTTGGTTTTCTACGCTCTGTCACCACAAACGGTTTTCAGGTTTACATATTCACCTAATTGTTTGTGGCAGACCGGTAGCAACTCGGGTGCTTATTATAGTAGCACGAGCAGGTTAAATTAAGTAAAATAACTACAACTTTCACTGTCTCCAAACACCCACCCATCATTCTAACCTTTAAAAAAAAAAACAACCTTAAATAAAATAACGTATTCAATTGAACTACATATGAAATCCTACCAGAAAAAACATGAAAGAAAAAGAAGTAGCTGCCGTGTCAAATCAACTTAAACTTCTAGAAACGGTGGCCACCGTTAATCGCAAACCACCGTGAGCGCCGGGCTGGGGGGGGGGGGGCCTCTTGGTGGAAACCAAAAATCGCTTAAATGTTGTTTGTCAAAATGCAGCACAGTCGGGGGGGGGACCCTTTTTTTTTTTGAAAGACCCCCCACGGCTCTGACCTCCTACAGAGCTGTTCCTTGGACCCAAGTGACCCACCGACAATTTTTAATGGCCGATTGGCAGACCCAATAACGATTCAATGACAAAGACCACCAAAACATGAGTAGCTGCCGCACCACCGAAAGGGGGGGGGGGGGCAACCCCCCCCCCCGGGGGGGGGGGGGGAAGCGGGGGCCCCGCCAGCCCCCCCGCTGTTCCTCGGCCCCCAGGCCCCCCCGCAATTTTTGGCAAAGGAAAAAGGAACAGGAAAGGAAAAAGCAAGGCCTCACGTATCTGTACATAGTGTGGAAAGGACTGGGGGAAGGTGTCTCTATGGTTATGTGTAATTCTGCTATTGGCTAGTTTGGGTTAGAGAGAGAATCACTAACAGCATCACTTGGAACTAGCCGTTTCTTCTCCTTTTCACTTTCATCCATTATTGCCTGAACGCCTCTGTCACTGTGCTTTCTCTGCTAGCCCTCTCTACGGGTCTTCCCACCATCGTCATTTGCAGAGATCCACACATGTAGCACCAAGTTCTGCTTCATCTGGGTAGCAAGTACCAAGAACGATTTGGGCAGCAGCCACCATGGATACTCCTAAGCAGCAGCAGCAGCAGCAGCGCCGCAAGAGAAGGCAAATCTTTAATCCATCTCTTACCTCCTTAATCTCTAACTATTACTCCATCTGGCCTCTCATCCTGTGCTTCTGTTGCTTTGTTTTCCTCCTCCTTGATGGCTTCTCCACCATCCGCTCATCAGCCTTCCGCCCTGTTCTCACTGTCTCACGCTTGCCTTTACTGTCCGCTTCATCACCTACGCCCATGAATTCTATCTTCTTACCTTCCGCAGGAGATAGTGAGGACGATGATGATGCTGGGTTTTTGCCCTTAGAAGTTGAGGATCGAGTTTTGTTCCCAGACCATGTGTTACTGTTCTTCCCCTACTCCATCAATAGATTCGTACATTCTAGCAGAAAATTGTACTGTATCTACCATCATCGTCAGTCCTACAACAGTAACAATTCGAATGAGGTAGCAGAGGAGAGCCCTGAAATCTCACTTCCCACTCTGTTTGTGGACGAATTCGATGGTTATAGATCAATTGCTCGATGTCCCACTCCGCCTGCTAATTACTCTGCTTCGGTTTTTCTCCAGTGGCGTCCAATTAGAGACCTAGAAAGAGGAGAAGAAGAAGCAGCAGCAGCTGCGTTGGTTAGAAATGGAATTGATCAGCCAGCTCATTCGTGGGAGAGACTGGTTTATGCTGCAGCCATTGATGAAGACACGGCAGTAGTGTTTGTAAAGGGATTGAATCTTCGCCCTGACAGATCCTCAAATCCAGCTCAATTCGTCTGCCACTTCGATTGGGGGAATTTGCAAAGCCATCCTACTTACCCTGTTACCAGTAAGGCTCTTTCTGCAGCACAGGAAGTTGTTCGGTGCTTGCTCCCAGCTAGCATTGCAGAGAAAATGGTTGAAGTTCATGGGATCCGAGTCACCGTCAGTGGAGCATTGGAACGTGATAAAATTCCTCTGCCTTCAGTGGCAAAGATCTTCAATTTCTCCTCCACCACCACCCAAGAGAAAGAGGAAAGCAGAACACAACCGAAGAAATATGAGCTGTGTGTGTGCACCATGGTTTGGAACCAAGCTTCTTCACTACGAGAATGGGTCATCTACCATGCTTGGCTTGGGGTTGAGCGCTGGTTCATCTATGACAACAACAGTGACGACGCTATCCAGCAAGTGATAGATGAGCTCAATCAAGAAAACCACAATTTAAGCAGGCACGTCTGGCCTTGGCTCAAGACCCAGGAAGCTGGTTTCTCCCACTGCATTCTCATGGCAAAGACCGAATGCAATTGGATGGGATTCATGGATGTTGACGAATTTTTCCACTTTCGTGTACCCCGTTCGCGCAGAATGATCCGTAAGCTGGGGTATCCAGGTCGGGATTCCCTCAAATCACTTGTTGCGAATTTCTCATCTTCGCCAACAATTGGCGAAATCAGGACAACCTGCTTCAGCTTTGGACCGTCTGGGCTAAGCAGAACTCCTTCAAAGGGAGTGATGGCGAGCTACACTTGCCGGCTTCGGAGCCCTGAGAGACACAAATCCATTGTGCGCCCCAATGCTGTTGCGGACAACTTACTAAATGTAGTTCACCATTTCCAGCTAAAGAAAGAGTACAGGTACCTGAACTTACCTCAAAAAAAAGCTGTCATAAACCACTACAAGTACCAGGTGTGGGAAGCGTTCAGATCCAAGTTCTCCATGAGGGTCGCCACCTACGTTTCCAATTGGCAAGAGAACCAGAATGAGGGATCCAAGGACAGGGTGCCTGGACTTGGGACTGAGGCCATTGAGCCACCCAACTGGCCATTCCAGTTCTGTGAAGTTTGGGATACTCGCTTAAGGGACTTCGTAGTAGCCAATTTTGCTGAGCCTGCAACTAGAATTCTGCCATGGGAGCGCTCCCTTCAGTAACATAACACTCATGGTGCTGCATCTTGCCATGGCCACTGTAAATGAATCACTTGTAAAACTTCATCCATTCTTTATTTCAATCTTTCCACCATTTATCCTGTTTTTTGTATTGCATCATGACATGGAATTCAGAATAGCCATAGAAAATTACAGGGTTTCACATTTTTGTAGTTTAGTCATTTACTGATATATAATTCCTATTGCTTTCATTGATCTAATTTCTATTTCTTCTAAAGAACCCATCAGTTTATGTCTGATTTACTTGGGCAAACAAACATATATTCAACCACAGTAAGACTTCAAATAGCATCGGTGGAATCAAGTCAGTACCTAAATGAAAGAAGAATGACTGATCCTCAGATAAGCCACATTAGGCATTCGAGAGATGACCGTAAATATGAAATATACTTGAATGAGTATCTCTGTAAACAAATCCACAAAAAAAAGAAAGTGTAGGGGGGTTACAAACCCATGCCTTCCCAGCTTATTATCTCATTTGACTCAAAAGTCAAAACAACTAAGTATATATCATATTACATCACAATACTTGAGAACGGAATAAAATCCAAGAGCTAAAGCTCCATCCTGGAGCTCCTCACTGGTTTCCTTTTCGGGATCCTTCCCTCTCAAATTTCTGCTCCAAGGAAAAAAAAAATTTAAAAGAACTTAAAAGCTAATTCAAGTTAGAGAGGAAGCAATATCAGATGAGTATGCTTCATAAAATCAAAACATGACTGGATTAAACCAAGCAAAGGAGAAAAAGGACAAGGATGGGAAAAAATTACTAATATGAGAACACACAGCGCCTTACGATTAAAAAGTAAATATGATCAAAGAATCCACCCAGAATCAACAGATTACCTAAACTAGACTGGACTGTATTGACCAGTTGAACAGATTGAACAGCCATCCACCAGTTCTTTGACTTTTGACCGAACATTCCACTAGAGAACTTGAATGCGCAATTACCAGAATAACCCAAATGACCCAGTCGCCCCCTTTTCCAACACAGAGTATCAAATCACCCAAACTCTATCTCTAAATATGTAAATTAAGCAAGAAAGAGAGGATGTTACAAAAATTATTAACTTTTTTTCCTGCACAAAACCAAATCTTACAACAACCAAAAAAAAGGGGAAAAGAAAACTTGCATCTGAAAAGTTGTTTGGGATTCAGGTAACACATAGAAAGAAAGGTTATTCTGCCAAAAAGAAAGAGATAGACAGGTTTGCGCATCCTGGACATGGTTTCTCCCATCACCTCATTTCTTGCCACGACCTACGGGCTTTCCTATTTCAGGTTCAGGTCTCTTGGACACGGTTCTCTCACATTGTAACCAGCACCAAACTATTGGGCGTCTCTCTCTCTCTCTCTGATCCAGCAGCACTTTTTTAACTAGGAGCTAAGCCCCCATCTCCAACCACCTCAAAGGAGGGGGGGGAGAAAGGAAGATTATAAATTTCATAAATTTTCTGAAACTCTAATGTTTATCCTTAAAAAAAATATCTTCCAATACTTAGAAGTTAATTTAATGTAGTACATGTAATAAGTTAGTCTTTATCTCAGGTAGTTTGATGTAGATCAAGAGAAGTTCCAGCATAAATATTCATGGCTGAATAAGCTCAGATCCTGATTTAATGAGTTAAATGAGTAGCCTCATTTGTTACATGGGCATGGGGTTATCAATTTTATGCTGCTTCCTATTGAAATGAGCCTATTTTGGAAGCCTAAGTGGAGTTAAGTAGTAGTTGTATCTAGTCCCCTAAATTTGTGAAATGTAAAGAATAAATGTAAGGAACATCAGTCAAAAGAAGGAACTATATATTTGATCAAATAATAAGGGAATGACATATTAACTGAAAGAGGAGGGGGGGAATATGCGGGTGCTTTGGAGGAGTCCTAAGCTAACTTAACAATTAAAGAGAGAAACCGAGACGATTAAGGAAACAGACCAAATCACCACCTCTTCTTACTTCCTCTCCTTTCCCTCTGAATACTGCTGCACACCCTGGTTTGATTCTGAATCTCATGAAAGCAGAAACTAGATCAGAAAAACCTGATGTGGTTTGAATGCATATCGGGAGCCTTTGGAGACCATGTACCGTCCTTCCCAATCAGTTGAACAACATTGTCCGTGTATGTATCTATTAGGGTTACTCATGAGGCATGTCCTCTTCCCATCAAACTACCTTATGCCTTCCCCTTTTCCTCTTTTCCTTTCTTTAGAGGCTGTACCCAGTGCACAAGGATCCAGCTACTGCAGGGTCTAGGAAAGGTCATAATGTAATATATGTAATCCTAACTGTGCTTCACAATGAGGCTGTTTCTAAAACCCACAGCCCACTAGGTTGCAATGGAGTAATATTACCATTGCCCCAAGGTCCGCCCTTTCCTCCTGATTTCCCTCCCTTCTTTTCACTAAAGGTGAACCCAATGCAATATTATCTTGCAAGGCTGTTTCCAGTTTTGAGCCCATAACCAACAGGTAGCAATAGCACAACTTGACCTTGCACCAACCCTCCATTCCTGTCCCTGATCAATTCCACAGGCTGAAATTGTTTCAGATCACAGACAACCAACTCTTCACATTAAAATAGGATAAAGTAATAAAATCAATGTTCTATTTACATCTAGTTTCTACTTATGTTGGGACCCAAAAAGTGTTTTTACTCATTCATCTCACTTGAATTCTCTCTGAGCTTTCATTAACACAAATTAAAGTCATCAAAATAGGGCAAAGCATTCTTATACAATTCTGATTTAGTCTATAAGTCTGATCTCCTTTATTTCTCTAGTTCAGTCCCTTTTAACAACAAGTATAAAATAATTCAGGGCCTCTCCACTATGTATAAGTTCTTGTTCCTTAGTAAGAATCTTAGGAATATTTAGGTGTATCACTTTCTCAGAAGCATGGTTGAACAGCTATCTGATGCCTGAGCATCTTCGAAGTATATGCTCTTAAGCCAGGGGAAAAAGTTATCAAGGCCCAATCGAATATGGCCAATCAGCCATATATTCTAACTCCAAGAAGGAAGAATCAAGTAATCAAGCAACTGCAATTAGCCGCAGGGTTAAACAATGATCTGATGGATGAACATGGTATCAGTGGAGGGGACTGATTATAGACTAGCTTTCCCCTTAAATTAGAGTAAAACCTTGCAAATGTTTTCTATGCTGTAAGCCCATAGGGTGGCAACAAGTTTAGTCCAATGTGAAGCCAGAACTAAAGAAATTCAAGTAAACATAAAATTGATCCTTTGAGTGTGTCATTTTCTTCATTTCTCTAATTGAAACAAGCTCAATAAACCCTGCAATAAGCTGGACATATAACAATAATGAACTTTTCAATTTGATGAATTAGACATGCAGGTAGAACAAGAGAACCCATGATGCAGCTAGCTTTAGGTAAGCCAGCACTACTACTTTTCATTTAAATCTATTGCTAGAGCATCCTACAGAGGCCGTTTATAGTTTCTAAACCCTAGACTCCGCAGCGATGGGAGCCCTGTGTGGTTGATACACCCACTTCAAGATGTGCATATTTTCATGAGTTTTGTGCAGTGTTAATGAAGTTTTGGATTGCAACTTGCTTCTATGTGGTTCAGAGGTAACTTTTTGAGTTTTAGGTTTCGACAGTTTTTGAGTCACACATAAATTATCTAAACATCGATGGTCATTTAGGTTTAACAAAATATAATTTAACACTTAAAAGGTTATTCTTGGAATGTTTTCGATTATTTTTCTTTACACTATTTTTTGGATCAGCTCGAAGAATTGGCCAGTCGTTCAATTTTCAGATTGGATTAAAACAGAGGCAATTCCGGAAATATGATAGCTGCTAACAACAAGCAGTGGATACACAGTTCATGGTTGGTAAGTTCATTATTAGCTACTAATTGGCTTACCCAGGTACTAGGACCTGTTTTTTGTATTGGGTAGCGGTTGGGTGGTGGCTCCAGTCGTGGATAAATAATCCCTCACAGACAGTTTTTCCTAACCTAATCTGCGGTGTATCAGTCGAATAATTTGAGCTTCAACGATTATTTTGGGGGATGAAAACTCATGGATTGAGAAACCTAGGGTAAAATCTATATTACTTATACGAGGTCCAAGAAGGAGAACCTTGGATATCCAACCCAAAAAAAAAAAAAAGAAAGAAAAGAGAGAGTTGAATGAGAGGGGAAAAAATGATACCTGAGCATCGTGCCAAGAACGTCTTCTATAGACATTCATGGAGAAGGTGGCCGTGAGATATATAGTGGTGATGCCAATCCCTGCCGTGAAGGCCTTGAATGTCCAGTCTCCCAGTTTACTCGCAACTCCCATTCTTATTATTATTCAATCGATCCGTCGATGATGAAATGAATATGAACCAAGGAGGAGAATCTCAGGGAGAAGCTCTAACGCACCGTCACAGTCGTAGTGGGGATCTTTGACGTTAGCAATAGGAGAGCATCTGAGAAAGGCGGTGGTGCCAAACGTCGATTTTACTCCCGAAGAAGAGCGGTACAGAAGTGATTGAAGTCTGAAGAGAAGAGAAGAGAAGAGAAGAGAAGAGAACGAATCGATGAACGAATGCTGCAGGGTGGGGCCAAGTGGTTGTGGTGGGCCACTCAAGCCTGGGATGGGAAGCTCGGACGATAGAATTGCGAGCTTTCCTAACTGAAACCGTCATGCTTTGCACGGGAGTCCGCTTGTATACCAAACTAAGTGGTTGAGAAAGATAAAATAAAAGATCGTTGAATTTTTTTAAAATATTTAAAATTAAGCTGTTAATCACAACTTATTATTTGAAATAAAAATATATTACTGTACACATTAGGTGATTTTATTTTATTTTTTTGGATCTAAGGTTCATCCGGCCAGCTTGCGCCACCACAACTACATCGAGCTTTTTATATAAACTGAATTGTTCATTTGACAAAAATACCATGTTTAATATATGAAGTCAAGAGTTTAAATCTTGTTAAGACCAAGGACAAAACCCATTTTATAATAAAATTATATATAAAAGCTACCTTGAGGTTGTAGTCAAGGTGTACATAAGTTCCCAAGACGAACCTCAGCTCCGATAAGAAAAACAATACATCTAAGTGATTTATCAAAAATAAATTGATGAATTTCGTTTAAAATAGGGTGTTTATGAAAGTAAGAGACGTGTGTTTGTACTTAGGCTAGTAACGCATGCAAATGCTTGTGAAGCATCCAAAAGGAACTCACCAAAGAAGAGTCTCAATGCATTCGCGTATGAAAAAAAATTCATCAGAAATGCATATGTACTTTTGTTGGTGCAAGCAGGTGATGTGAGACTCATAGGTGCACAAGCAGCCAAGCAGGTGACTTGAACAGTTGAACTCATGTTGTCATCAAATTTGAACCACACGCAACATTCCCATGAGCTGAAAAACCATTTTTCTGAAATGCCTTGCAACTGCAATATCAGTTGCAAACCGATTCCTTAAAAGATGAATGCTGCACCATGATCAGTTTCTAGATGTCCATAAATGAACAAAACAAATGATTGGGGGAAATTAGACATAATCATGGCAGTACCATGCAAATATTATTGAAAATTTTTGTAAGGAAGGAAAGGAAATTACCAAGGAAACCTTCAAGTATGATTCAATATCAAATGAAAGCTGAAGCCTCGTTCATTAACAGCCTCAATATAAATATAAAAAAATGTAAAAGCTGAATGGCATGTCATTAGTTAACCAAGTATTTACAAACTGTCGTTCCTACAGAGCTGATAGATTTTCCTCTGACAAATACATGAGAAAACTAGCTTGGGACTTCAAATTCCAGCAAGCTTGTTGTTGAAGATAGACCACAAAGAATTGGCATCTGTCATCGCTGAAATAAACAATGTAGGTCTGGAAAAGAAAATTCTTGAATATTTAGGTAAAGTAACTACTTATATTCAGATCATGAATAATGTCAAAAGTACTTCATAGGTGAGTAGTTTCAAATTTTATCTTGAATGGCCACTGTGAGGTTTGCTGCAAATCTGGAAAGTGTGTTGTCCAACTTCTCAGCAATTAATGAAATCCATGCCTGCAAAACAAAGACAAGGCCATTATGAAATGTTCCCTGCCAAAACCGGGGGCCATTTCCACAGCCCAACCGAAGGCAGTTATTCCATATAGTATATAGTGGACCTGGCCATAATTATCCAAACAGTCAAAATTGGTTGTCCTGTCCCAAGTTTCCGATTTCAATTTGACGGGCTGATACAATGTGCATTATCTTAACAAAACTAGCATATATCCAGTTTCCTTTGACAACTCGATTCAGGAACCCACATTCTTCAGCAAGTGTAGTAAACAAGTTGCATATTATATATTATATAAAGCTTGATTCACCTTAACCTTGCTAATTGATCATCATGCAGTTCAACTTAGATAACCTTGTGAGCCAAGAAAGAAAGAAGAAAAAAGTAACCTGATCAGCAGTTGTGAAGCCCCTGATTGTGTCACCGCCAATTATTGCCATTCCTTTATCTCCTAGTGGCTGTAAGATAACTGCCTAGTGAAGAGAAATGCATGTCAGCTAACCTAAAACCTGCTAGGCTCCACAGGGAGAGGGGATGTCTTCTGCTGGAAAGCATTGCATTTTCAACATTCATATAGTAGCAAGTAAGCACCAACAGAAAAATAATGAAATAGCTCTTCGACAAAGGTGAAAAAGTAGCACTGAGAAAGTGAACCTTTGTATACAAGTACATGTTGTGACATGAGTCTTCAACATATTGAGTTCAAAACAATTACTCTACTAACAGTTTAGACTAATTCACATATGCTTATAAGTCAGTACTGCGTATCAAATTATATACTGTTCCAACCCACCGACAAAGAAAAAGTCCACACTAGTATATCTACTTACAATAGAAATTTTGTTCAGTGAGGATATCCTTCAGACATCTTTGGGGCCATAGCATGGGATCATGGGGAAAAAAACCATGTGAAGCATATCCTACATGGCTTGTAGTGAAAATAAAGAGATCAGTAAACAGGATTTGAGTTCAAATGAAGCATACAACCACAGAATACTTTCTGTAAACTGAATAGCAGTTTCAGCGTCTTAAACCATACTAACAAACACAGAATCCACCATCTTGTTCTAATCTGCCTTAACTAACCAGACTATCATAAGGACCTGAGATATTTTCATAAGTGGTATCTTCAAGATCTTAAAGGACCTAAGTTTGATTTCTATTCCTCCATCCCATCCCTTACCCTCTTTTTCTTTTACGACAACAAATACATTACTTAGACTAAAATGAGTCACTAGAAAAGGAGTAGAACAATATTCTCTTATTCATGATTGTCAAGGGCTTATCTCTTTCTTTAAAACAAGTTCAAGCAAGGGCAGAGGATGTGTCTAAGACAGTTTCCCACTAGTTCTCTTTTCCAATTTCACCGTGCACATGAACAAGCAATAAGCTGAAAGAGAAAAGCAGGCCAACCAATTGTGGATTAATGGAAAAATAAAACTAGTACCTGTGTATTTGAAGGTAAAAATGGCAACTCAGACTTTCCAGGGTATAGAGATAAGTTGGCCAGGTAACTTTCTAGAAAAACAAAAAAGACAAAAAGCTAGTAAAATTGCCAATAAGGTTAGTGAATAACCTGGAATTCTGGAGATTGTCCAAATAATTTACTTACGGGCTCCAGACTTCATAACACCCTGATACAGCAATCCTTGAGTTAATTTAAGGGGATCCACCTCCATGGCGTTGCCTCCACTAGCTTCAGCTGCCACCCCAGTTTGAAGAAGGCAATTGATTTCATAAACAATTACCAATGACCTGCAGCATGTCACAGCCGACAGAGATTCCCACATCCTGATAATTTTCAAAACAGTATTAACTGCATGCTTCAGATAAAATAGTAATCACACACCCCAAAAAAAAAAAAGCTGGAATTTAACACAACACAGGTAGCAGTTGCATCTCTCTTGTTACCAACTAGTTCATCACAAATTCCTATAACTACCTACACAGCTAAACCAGACATTCTATATATGTGAATGTTTCATAAGTTTTAGGAGAAACTTCAGCCAAAGATGGGGAGAAAGTCACCATTGTTGATAATAGCAGGTTCTTCTGGGTCAAGTAAATATCCAATAAACAAAAGTACATTCCTGATGCAGCAAATAAGAGCCATAGAGTATATTATGCAGGCAAAGCCGAGCTACCCAAGAAGAAAATATGAATGTTGGAGTAAGCTGTAAAGGCAGGTTTCATTAAACCCTAAAAAAAATCATCTCGAGAAAGTGAATATTAGATATATTTGACTGCAACACAGCTCAACTCAATTAAGCCTTATACATAACCAAACACGACTAGGTAACAGCAATTCTGTTTACCCATTCAACTGTATCCAAGGCCACAATTGCAGGACTACTGATACAATAATTAATCAAGTTGAAACACCAAACCAATTAGTGATACAAACATTTATGATAACTTTCTATATTTTCAATCAAATATCCAAGAAAGTTTTCAGTTGTTAACATAAGAAAGAAAGTAGCATACGAAAGAAAAGAAAATGGATGGCACAGTACCAAAGTAATTCAGAAACTACACAATCAGGAAGATCAGAACATATCCTCCGACATTCTACACCATCAGGACTCACCTGTAATCAGAAGTAAACAGCAGTAATTGTGTTGTAGGTGAGAGGATCTTACACTAAATGAAGTGGGCTTTGAAAAAGTAACAACATAACAGTTCAACCAATTTTATTAATTTAGGAGATACAGCATGTTCAAAATCCTCACCATGGAAACTGATTTTGGTCGAATAGACAGCCATACTAAACCAGAAAGAACATTGGTAACAGCCAAACCTAGTGTCAGTAAATCAGCTCTGGACTGTGAACTGCTAGAAATAAAAATTTCAGTTAAAGCAAGCACCTTCCATCAAAGCAAAACTAAAGAAAATAATTCAAGGAAATAGAACATAATATGACAGATCAGGTGACAAACATTGGGCTAAATGAGGGGAAATTGCCTGGATTCACTAAATAAGAAAAAATGCCATCCCCCCCCCCCCCCCCAAAAAAAAAAAAAACCCCAGAAAAGATAAAAAGAAAAGAATGGCAAAATGTTAAGCAAGTAGCAACAAGTTCAGAGCGGCAGTATCTTATTTTACAGAGGAATATAACATGCATAGAATTTGCAGGATTAACATAACAAGGATTCTACACCGCGAAGTGTTTCCAAGTGCAATTCAACTTTATGAGAAGAAGGAAACGAAAGGAGGAGATAGTGTACACAAATTCATTACTACCTCAGTCACTACCATTCTAGCATTACGCCATATATCACTTGGATTCAGCATTAAATCATTAAATCTGAAACTATACGGAGCTCAATTCCTTATTATGTGTAATTTAGACAGCTACAAAAGAACCGTTAACCAATATGCTAACAGAAATAGCGGAATAGATAAAAAGAGTGATGAATTCAGAAGTAAATCATAACCAGGAAAGTCTTTCTGGAAGAATTTTGTACAAGGAATGGCAATAGATTTTAAGAGAAGGGTAAGGGTTGAATCAGGATTGAATTACCTGCTAGCGTCTGCTACAGGAGCGATACCTGAAGCAGCGCGGTTGAAGAGAACGGCGAAGAGGGAGAAGCCTCCAACGTAGATGGGCAAGCTGCGAACAACGCCATCGTTTCTGGAAACCCACTCGCCAACCCAGTCTCTTTTGGGCTTCGGTCCCCTGTAACCTGCCCTCTTCCTCGAACAATTAATCACGATTTCTTTCAGAGTCTGATCAATGTAAACAAACACACACACGCCTGCACAACTGGAAAGCAAGACGTAAATGTATCTACCGGGAATTCTGAAGAAGCTTTGAACGAACGAGGGAGATTGTCGTAGAGGAGACGACAATGAGGAGGCGACCTTGGCTTCCATGAAATGGGACGCAGCCCGATTCCCACCTCCATTAGACTTTCGTTCTCTTCTTCGAATCCCTAGCTTATGGTAAGAAAATGATGATGCGCGTTCTGGTTTTCATTACGTTTGGAGGCGCCTCGGTTTGCTCATGTCCTGCTACTATTGCTCTGGTCAGGAAGGGTGAGTTTTTACACTAGCAGAAGCCATGAAGGTCTCTTATCAGAAGCAGGGGTGCTGTTGTCCTTTCATAAGAATTTTGGACTCCCTCACACCACAAACTGAGAATTGTTAGAAAAGTGACTCAGGTCAACCTTCTGTGAGACTTCAATTTTTCTTCTTTTTCTGAGTTTGACTTGAACTGAGGCGAGTCTAACCCTAAAAATGAGCTTCTTCTTTTTTTGTTTATTTGTTTGTTTGTTATAAAGATGGAGGAGATTTTAAGGGAAACGAAAACTTCCCAAGAAAAAACAAGAATCTGAATATATCCGATCTTCTGTACACTATTATAAGATAGCTTTTCTACAGAAGAACATTGATGAGCTCTGCAACCCCAAACAAGCACGAGTGCCGAATAAATTTTGAAAAAAAAATGAATATTTATTTCGGAGACTTCCTTGTTTTGCATTAGTCTTAAGGGAATATCCAAAAGATCTGGAAATGGTTAGTTTGAAATTGAATGTGAATAAGATTTCACTCCTTGCGGTGGTGATGCATAGTGACGTCTACTCGTCCTTCCCTTTGCATCCAAGGCTAATTGATGCCTGAAGTTTGAAATGAATGCTTCCACCTTGGCGTTCAGCTCCTCCTTCGACAGGTCGGCACCAGCATCACCATCACCATCACAATCGTCAACTTCTTCAACGTCACCGATTGTGGCGGCGTCTCTCACACTAGTGTTGCTAGAGCCAACACACGAAGAGCAGTGGTAGAGCTCCTCCACGTCCACTCTCTTTCTCCTTTGTATTTTCTTCTCACTGGATGTCTGGATCCCATGGGTATCCTTGTGGAGATTACTGGAATCATCAGAGCGTAGGGACATGAAGAAGATGGAAAGGAGAAGTAGGTTTAACAGAAAGAAAGCCAAATTACGCCATTTCTCAAGCAGAGAAGCAAAGACGTGTTTCAGACCCGCCACTAGAAGAAGTGTACCTATTGCCACCAAGGCTTTTTCTAACTCTTCATTCTTCCCTTCAAACGACGACGCTATTGCAGTTGCTGCTGCTGCTCTCCTCTTTGTCTTCATCTTCTTCACTTCTTCCATTTCAGATTTTCTTGATTGATCTTCTCCACTTGTGCGGTCCCTCGTCGCCGGTGTATTTATAAAGCCTTCAGCGGGGAGAAAAACTGTACCATGAGGGGGCCCACCATTTCCTCATGTTTTCGTTCACTCAAAGGCGTGCATTGTTGGAGCGTGCGATGCGGCGGTGCACTGAGGAAACCAAAAATCCGACATGGGAAGTATACAAATGATGCACTCCAAAAAAGAGTGGCCAGAATTGGGATTGTCTCAGTTGATGTGGCCAATCCAATTCTGATTCCTTCAACCCAGGTGTGAGCTTCCGATGACTTCTTGTGTGCAATTTTTTTTTAATATAAGGTACATTTTATCGTAGAAATGAGAATATTATATATATATAGTCAGTAAGAATCAAACCCAACGGCCGATATGTTACAATGCGGTACCACTGATTCCATTTGTCGGTTCTGAGACGGTTTTGAGAATTCCTTGGGGCTTGTGGGCAGATTTGGACCTTCTTGAAGCTAGGGCTTTCTGTTGGGAATCAATCTGGGACCGAAACTTTTGGTTCAGACTTCGAAGAAGCAGAGAAAGCAGAGTTTTTTGGGAGACGACTGCGATAAGTGCAAATGCAAAAGTTATGTCGGGGCTGCACAGCACAAGTCACAAGCGCACGCCAAAGCCTTAGGCCCTCAAACCTCATTGAAGCTAAAAAGATAGATTTTAAGGTTTCTGATGAATACACAAGACATCATCATATCTCTCACTTGCTGCTGCTTCTCCCTCATGATCAGCTACAATTAATTATCCAATTTTAATATCAAACGGTTATATAGCAATAGATGGTTGGACCACAATCTGACGGCTCCATGTGACTGATCGAACCAGGTTTTTTGGGTGATTAGTCCTAAGCTGACCATCAGACCAGGCGGTTAAGGAATCTGGTGCAAATGCAATCCCTTTTGTCAATGGTCCCTTTTCATCTTTCCACGCCTGTAAAACATATAGACAAAACAAAAGCTGTTCCATTGAGATTGAGAAAAGTTAGACAGTGAAGGATTACCCTTTTGAATATGTGGGTTTATTCCCAACACTACCCATCAAATGTTTTCCATAGGCATGTGGACCCTCTTTCGCGTTTACTGTACATGGATGCAATATCAATGCAGTAAGCTTGCGAGTTCTGATATTTTTTTTTTTTTCTCTTAGAAAATTGCAATATTCTTTTTTTTTTTTTTTTTGGGTATGAATTGCAATATTCATTAAGAGGCAAAACAGTGTGTTGACTGTTGAGACATAAATTCCTTAACCACACAGTGAAAAGTGGCCAAGCCTGCATAAAAGCATCCTAGTCCCTAAGTTCTTCATAACATTATTCTCTTTTTCTTTTTAATTTATTTTGGCGTAGAACATGTAACATCATTCCAACAGGGTAGATCAAGAAGAAATAACCAACAGTTCCAGTACTTTTTCTTGAACTGATTGCGGTTTTCTGGTTCCCTACTAGTTGCAGCATCCATCCTACAAAGAAAAAACTTGGGAGTGCCTGGGAACCATTGTCTCTGCAAATATTATTACCATGTGTAAGTGACAGTCACCCTCTTATGACTTGCTTGAAAAGAACGATTCTGCGAACTAAAACAAGGATCGATACATTACTCGGGATTCCGTACGAACAAGAACCTCAAACTAAGCCAAAATTTAAACATCTTAACAGATAATGAGTTATAAATATATTATGAGAACATATAAGAAGATTTATAATACATACAACTAGATTGACTGATGATGACGCTTAACGTTTAAGGGCAGCAAATAAATACAATTAAGAATCACAATTATCACAACTTATTGAATACAATGCAGATATATTATTTCCCGGAACTCCCAATCCCTATTTCAAACAGCAAATGGCCTGAACCCCCGTTTCTGCTAGTTTTCCCTTGAGCTATATAACCTTCATCCTATCAGTGTCTAACTACCACCACCTTTTCTCAGACAAAGAAATAAGCTGCAGGGAAAGACAAATATCAGTAAGCAGAATGTAATGCACGCAGGCAGGACTCATTCAGCTATGCATAACATACAGGAAACCAACAATCTACAGACTACAAAGTGATAGAACAGACAGCTATGATGACCAGCAGGGTGGGTTAAATTTGGCAAAAAAACTAACAGACAAGAATCATGGAACCCATGAAGGAAATTTTATTCTTACTCCTCTCCAATGGGTCACATGCCAGACTTGGAATCCAAACTCCCCAGATTGTAAAAGAAACAAACTCAGAAAAAATTTTGAAGTGGCAAACACATATCAGGAAAAAGGAAAAAGGAAAAAGGTAGGATAAACCACATACCTGACGAGCAACCTGCACAACTCGCCTGCTCTCTCGAGGTGACTCAATTGTCAAGCTTGACTTCTGCAGCTGAGGTGTGCTGTTCTGACTCTCCTCCTTGCTCATCTTGATAGTGCTTTTCTTTCCAAGCAGAGCATTGTCATTAGCATTGCTCATGGTCTCCTTCTTCCGCTTCCTCTGGAATGTGTATTTGAGAAGCCTATCACTTGCAACTTCAGTGGGAGCTGCAGTAGTTGTTTCACAAGTTTTTCTGTCTTCAGCATCAGAACTAATTGCTGGCAGATCAACAGGATCAAGGTTCAGTGTAGAAACCAGAACCTCTGAATTTTTCACAGCTCTGGGTTCCTGATTTGTCAACACTGACTTTTTCATTGATGCTGGATCCTTCTGCATAACCTGCGGACTTCCAGCTTTAGAGTCCCTGGCTTGACCATCCACATTGGACTCCAAATCCCTCTGGGCCTCATCTTCAGATACCTTTAACATATCTTCACCAGAATCAGCATCACCATTGACTGGGAGTGGATGGGTTTTGGTACAAGAACGAAGTGATGGTTCACGATGATAAGAAAGTGATATGCATGAGGTAGCTTTACGGTTCCTGTAAAGAGTTCGTCTTCTTCTATGAATTTTGTGAACAACTTTACCATCTTGACCTTCGTCACTGTTGGTATCATGCTGCATTACTTCTTCGGACTCAGTCATGTTCTTCTCTGCCAGAATCATACTGTCAGTCTTGGGAGAGGCTACAGTACAAGTTCCTTCAACTTTTTCTCCACTCTTTGTATGCAAGCTCTGATCATCATCATGTCCAGGAAGAGGTAACTTCCCTTCATCCAACAGATTCCCTTCAAATGCACGGATTCTCTGGGTACATCCATTTCTGTAAAGCTCTGGTTCTTTGCTTCGCATTATTATGCAGGCTAAATCAGGGTTAGCTGCACAATAATTTTCCATACTGGAGGTCTCAGCCTGTGCTCTTCCATTTTCTGATAAAGAACAACATTTATCATCTGGTTGGCTTAAAGGTGCATTCTTCATTGTGCAAGTTGACATGGGTTTGCATTCTGAATCAGAAGGATGGCATGAAATACCATCTGAAATATGTAGCTCATTCTCCTGTGCTTCCTCTTCATGAGCAGGGTTCCCCCTTACAGTTTGTCTGTCCAAAAGATTTCCCGGAATGCTTTCCAAGCACTCCAGTTCATCTTGCACTCCTTTCAACTCATGAGAGTGGCATGAAATACCATTGCAAACACGTTGTTTATCCTCCTGTGCTTCTTCTTCATGAGTAGCATGTCTGATTACAATTTGTCTACCCAGAATATTTCCAGGGTTGCTTTTTAACCTCTCCATTTCATCCTGCACTTCTTTCAACTCATATCTGAGGTCTCTTACCACATCCTCTGCTTCATTGAGCTGCAATTCGAGCTCTTCAATCTTTCTTTGTTGACTCAACGATTTTCTTTCTGCTTCAGCTGCTTCAGCAATCTGTAAAAATATGGGGCAGGTAAATGTTGGGCACATTGAGCACATGTTTCTTAATGGAGTGAGGAGACTAAATAAATATAAACTACCATACAGAAACCTAAATACAATGACCATTCTCAGAGACCAAGCAAATTCATAAATTGTGCTTGATGTGTTCCACAAGCTAGCATAGTTTTTGAAAAAAAAATACCAAAAATTATGTTAAAACAGAAACATCACAAAAGCTAACGTTGCTTTTGGAAGAAATTACAGCAATGATGTAAAAACTTAGGCTGCGTTTGTTTGCAAAGGTGGGGTGGGAAAGAAGGGGTGGAAAAAAAAAACATGTGGGCCCCATGTGTAGTGGGATAAGGGAAAAGAGAAGGAAAGGAAAGGAAAGTGTAGAAAAGTATTACTTGTGGGTCCCACATTTTACTTTTCCACAAAATCCCACACTTTTTGGGGGATTTTGAAAAGGCTTGGGATGGAAAAGTTGAGTTGCCACATCACCAAACAAGTTTCTTTGATTCAAGAAACTTGTCTCTCACTTTCTCACCCCAAGCAACCAAACAATTTACACTTTTGGGATTTAAAGGAAATGTAAGAAAAGTTTGCTTTTTTCAAGAATTTTCCCACCCCATTTTTATTCCAGCAAACAAATGCAGCCTTAAGGTTAAAGAAATATACTAATTCAGTATTAATGTGACCATCAATCTTGCATGGAATCAGCTTTTCCAGGTATGTCATTGTTCAAGTTTCATAGGCCTTGTTGTCTACATTGAGCTGGAGAGAACATCAGAAGCATTACAGCAGCATTGACAGCCAATGTAATATTTCAGCTACGAGAATTCAAGAGTAGGACCCTATGGATGCCAATGAATCAAAATGGAAAGGAAAAGAGGGAATAAATAAATAAATAGATGCAGACCAACCACTGGAGATTGTGGTCTATGATGGCTTTTACACAATATGAAAAGTTTCAACAACTTCTCCAGAGTCATGTAATGTATAGATTAGTACACATGACTCACTTAGATAAAAAAAAATTAAGCATAATGATGCCATAAAAAGCAGGAGAAGATATGTCAAAGCCAATAAAGTTACTCATTTCGCATAACAAGCATACGGGAAATGGATGGCTGCAAACAGCTCCCACCTTCAGCAATATGGTTCTAGCCATGGAAAGGACCATAAAATACAGATCATAAATGCTGAATACACAACAGAAAAAGTCATAACAGTGAACATTAAGATCTAAGTAATCAGAGATATCACTACCAACAGAAGAATGCATGAGCCCTGAAGCACAGATTTGTTTGTCTTGGCAGTACAGAATACAGCAGAGATGGAGACCTCTATTTCCTATTTGCTTATACTTTTTTACTTACAGATAGTTTTATCCCCTTCTCTTTGTACTCATATTGTCATAAAGATCTTCATGTTTCTTGCTATTCGCCCAATCTTCTTATCTCCATTTGTGGCAAATTTATAACTTTGCAGATCCTCTACCTCTTTAGCGCTTTGCCACATCTATAAAACTAGCTTTCTTGGGCTTAATGGCTGCCTAAACCTCAACATCCCACCATCAAGTCTCCGTTGAGGAAAGAATTTTTCCTTTTGATTCACCTAGGACAACTCCTGCAACTTTCTTAATACAAGAAGCGATCTTGTTGCACGTCATATTAGTGTCTCCCTCAATACCTATTTCCTTGTTTCACCACTTAACGGGGGAAGAGTAATGGGAAGAAGAAAATGGGGAGAAGATGGGAAAACTGAGAAGAACCAGAGTTGCATAGAGAGGAAGAAAAGATCTCATAAGAAGAAAAAGAAAAGGGAGGGTGGATGTGGAAGTGTGCACATCATATTAATGTCTCCCTAGTACCTATTTCCTTGTTTGACCACTTAAGGGGGGACAGAGAGTAAGAAGACGGGGAGAAGATGCGAATACTGAGAAGAATCAGAGTTGCATGGGAACAGAAGATTTGATAAAACGAAAATGAGAAGGGAGAGGGGAGGAGGAGGTATGCACATGGCACACAGGCTTTAGCTTCAAGACATTCTTTTTTATTCCATAACACATTGATTACAGGCATATAAATAATTAAACAAATAGAATTCAACAAGAAAACACCTATCAACAACCCCTAACAATTTAAAACTAACTAAAACTATTCCTATCTATCCAACCCAATTTTTTTCAAAAAAATTTGATTACATGTTCATACGAATATATAAATTTAAAAAACAAGAATCCCAAGTATCTCTAAAACCTCTCCCACAGAACAGCATTTCTTATTTATTCCTCCTTGAAAGTTGGCTTCAGGACCCACCAAATCTAGAGAATGTTCTCCTATTTTCATCTCATGTCACTGTAGCATCACTGTTCACAATAACTATGTTGAACAACAACCAAGGGTGCTTGTTTTTGGGTCAGCCAAGGCTGTGCCACATCACTCCATCTCAAGCAATGCTGTATCAATTATCCCCCACTATACAAAACAAGTCCTCGGTTTAATAAGGACTGATCTTGTATGGAAAATGTCGGCCTCAAGAAGCAAACTCTTCTATCTTTCTCTTCCAGGGTTGTGAGAGCAAAGGGAGGTGGGGTTTTACTGATGGTGTAGTTCTACCACAGTGCCCGTGAAAAAGAAAAAGAATAGAATAGGGAGAAAGATCACAAGAAGAAGAAATAGCATGGAAGACAGAGTGAGAGAGGGAAGAAGATGAGATTTTTCGGATACCACTTAATGCCAGACAGAGAAAGTAGGAAGAAATCATCGTTTCAGGGAGAGAAAGAAGTCTCATCAGAAAAATAGACTGAAGGAGGAAGAAGATGAGAGGGTTGGGGGGGGGGGGGGGGAGAAGAGTTAACACACACACAGAAGCTTTAGTTGTATGCATTTCTTTCTACTACATACTCAATACATTGATACAAGCATATAAATAATAAAAGAAGTAATCTAACAAAAAAACAAATAATAAATGAAACAGGCTCCAACAAGAAACTATACTAGGACTCTTAGAAATTTCTAACAAGCGAAAAGTATTCCTACGTATCCTACCTAAATTAAAATTCTACTTAAATAACTGTCCAAGAAATAAATTAACAAAATCCTAAATATTTCTAAAATCTCACACGCAAGATAGCATCTCCTATTTTATTTCCTCCTTGCAATTTGGAGTTGGGGCACACCAAAGTAGAAGAATATTCTCCTATATTATTGTAGCATCACTGTCAATGTTACCATGGAATGAACAGTAACCAATGGTGCTTCTTTTCAGGTCGATCCAAGGGTCTGCTGCATCACTCCATCTCAACTCATACCACATCAATAAATTATCTTTATGAGCTCAGTTTTCTTGCAAGTCTACATCATAGGGCACACATCCATAACCATTAATCTATGTTGAGCGGTTAGACTGTCCCCAGGTATCAGTGTATAACCCTACAGTCCTTATGTAACAATCAATAAACCTTATAGTCAACAAGACAAGTATGTGACTACAGAATTTACAATGGATAAATCATAAGACACACAAAATCTAAAACCAAATGGCCCGTGTTAATCCTCTCTTCAGAAACATATCATATTTCTCCTTGGCTAGAAGCTACGGTCATACATTAATCCACCAACTGTTCCCAAAATTGTAACTTACTACTTTCATCCAGCCCCAGTTGAGTTGCATACAATAACAGGCCAGCCTTATCCCAACTGAATGCCGGTTGGCTACATGGATCCTTTCAAGAGAAAGTAGGGAAAAGTGAGAAACTTCAAAAATGGTCAGTAAGAGAAATGAAGGACAAAATAAATAAATTCAATATGAAAGCAAGAGGAAGGAGGATAGCCATGAAGGCATGAAATCATGAAAATTTCGGCTACATGATGTTGAAAAGGGGGATCCTTGCCCCCTCCATAGGCTCTATTCTTTTCCTTTTTCTTTTTTTTTTTTTTTTTTTTTTTTGGGGGTGGGGGGTGGAGGGATGACTATCGGTCTATTTGAGGTTCATCAAAAAAAAAAAAAAAAAAAAAAATAGAGCCTACAGGCTATATTTGAGGTTATAATAGGTACAGACCTAGAATGTGCATGTCATTCTTCACTCTTCACTTGTGGTTATTTTAGACCTGCCCCTAGCTCTTTTAGCTCTTTCAATCAGAATCAGAACACTACTTACTGAGGCTTCCCTAGGCTTTTGCTGGAAACCACCGCAGTTGACATCCTCAAAGTTTGTCTACTCCCGCTGCAGCTCTAATATGTTCTTTCCTTCTTTATCCTTCCTATTGTTTTTACACATCCATCTCAAAATTCTTATTACTGCAACACAGCTGCACATATGGCACTTTAAAACTGGCCAACATTACGCTTCATACATCATAGGAGGTCACACAACAGTTATACCAATTCACATAGAGCTCAAGTGGCAGCTCTCACTTCATCCATTAACTTCAATTCTTGGTGAAACATCATTATCTATAACCGCTTGTGTGTGATAGGCCTGAAACATCTGAAGTAGTCACACAGTTGTATCTCTCTCCTTAATTTCCAGTCATCATCAATCATAGTGTGGCTAAGGTTACACATCATATACTCCATCCCTAATTAACCAATCTCTTAGCGTTGAGTTTCCAAGGTCGATCTCTACATCTCTAACTTAGCACTAATCCTTGCTTTTGTCTCATTGACTAAAACAATAACATTGCCAAAGCATACACCATGGTACCACATCTTGGGTGTTTTGGTCAATTCACGGATAAGTAAATAAGGGCTTAGGGCTGATGCTTGATGTGACGAACCATAATTGGGAATCCCTTGCTTTGGCCTCCCAAAGATCTCAGAGAACTCACTACACCCTCATACATATCTTTAATTACATCTATATATTTACTCAACACCTCTCTTCTTATGACCATGCCAGATTAAATCTATAGGAACTCCAGCATTTTCTTTCTCCAGATCTGTGAAGAATAATTTGGTGACCTCTGAGTGCTTCATTTTACATTCTGTTTCAAAGGTTTGCAGAGCCTTACCTTCTGCATATATCAAGCAATTTTTATATGTTCTTGTCATGACAATGTAGTTAAATTTGATGGCAAACAGAAAATATTCAGGTGAATAACTGTAAGCCCCTGCAGATAAAGGAGCATCCCTAAATCCATTGAGCATGCACATATAATACACTTATAGATGATAGCTATACTGAACTCATATTAATCTTTAACCAATGTACAACAATTTGGAATGCTCCAAAAGAATCTTATTCAGGATAAAATCAGAGATGAATATGCAATTCACTATGGATAGTAAAATTACTGAATCATCTAATTCACAAAAAGGAACTTTGAATTGTGTAATTCACCATCGAGTATGTTAAATTGGCTAACTCAACAATCAGGTTTTTAACCCCCCCCCCCCCCCAAAGCTGCCTAACAAGAATTTGTTTAACTCAGCTACAGAGCTTGTATTTATAAGCAATTCTGATCCTTTGGAATCTCCAAGGTTAAAATCACAATTTTTGGAATAAAAATGATCATTTCTATTAAGATCTGCAATCAGCTGACTCAGCTCAAATTCAAGGAAAGTTAGACATGCATCCCAGAGTAGATAAGTTGAATAAAAAGCAGAAGAGGTGCTGTGGTGTAATGAAGAATGCACACATAACGAAGAATGAGTTGGTACTTGGTTTAGGTTAGAGGACTAATAGACCAAAAATGACCAGGGATTACAGAGTGATATGGTCCTAGGATTCAGAAACATTAAATTGGGTTTCTATGGGCTCACAAATAACTCAAATTTAAGAAAAAGTGGTAATCTCATAATTTCTGAAAACTAAGGTCCCTGTTGGGAAGAATAAGCAAAACCGGGGCAAAATGGATGATAGATTGAAAGGAAAAGGACATGGCTGGTACTGAATTAAGAAGAGGGAAAAATGAAAGAAAGTTATAGAACTAAGGGCTCTGTTGTAACTTAAAAACCAGCCAGATTTCTATAACTTGGTTATATTAACCTCATGACACCAAAGTTGTAGAGAAAACCAGTCTGATTAGAAAAAGGAACCTGTTCCAACAAAAAACAATAGAACCGAACTTCTCTCTTTTGGGATTAATACGTAGGTTTCTTGAATGATGAATTGACTCAGCACATCCTCAGCCCATCAATCAGAGCTTGATTAAATATCCTCTGAAACCTGGCTTGGCAGAAGAACTGAATTCAGCAATGGTTCAAGGCTCGGATAAACAGCACAGATGGTTTTAGAACCAAACATATTAGGGCTAGGGTCCCCTCTGTTAGATATGTCGCGTGCTGAAAAAATTGAAGAGAAAGAAGTAGGTTCCAATTGTGATGTTTCTTTGGTATCAGCAGGGAAAGGATAATTAACAGATAAAAAAGGGGGAAGAGGAAGAAGAATAAGACAGGTGACTGATGGCGAACTTGCAGAAATTACAGGGAAAAAGAAGACAGGCAGCCACATGACTGTAGATGCACCACAAACACCAAACCATTAACTTCAAGCAACTCAAAATTCTATGATTCATCAAGACAGGAACTTTCATTGGTTACAACCATTTAATCAAAGAAGTCAACAATAGACTCCAAGTAAACCTCTAAAACTAGAAATGGAATGGAACTTTAGCCTAAATAAATGAAACATAAGCAGATGAACTACTAATTTCCTGCCAGAAGATCCCAATTCATGTCTGGTGTCTCAGTCAGAAGACTCAGAAATATCAAAGAGGTTCAATCCAATCCAAATTTAGTCCTGTGTCAGGAAGAAGTGACAAGTTAAAGATAAGTTAGACTTCAGAAGTACCATACATATATTTCAATTTAACAGCGAACAGGAATCATGTAGCTAAACTCCTTTTTCAGCTGAATTGAGTTGTCTCTTGAGGTTTGCAACATCTCTCACACATTGCAAAGGAGCAAAGCGTCATTCTAAGCTTCCCTTTCAAATTACCTAGGCCATAATGGAGTCATACTTCCACATTGTAGCTCCTATGAAGTTTGAATTAGGTTTCATGCACAGATTTGTTTCCCGTGAGGAAGATCAGCTAAAAATCAAAGATAATTAACAGAGTAGCTCTCACTTGCTAAGAACATCTCAAAGGAATATCTAAATGCAAAACAAGCACCTTTGGTGGAGACTCGTACAACTTCAACAGCATAAGTTGTTTATTAGATTCTTCAACGGTTCCACCTTCTCTCTTTCTTCTAATATATTTTTAAGCTTTATGTTTAAAGAAGACATATTCCAAATTCCAAATTATTGCACTAAAGAATTCACATACATCAGCAAAATACTAAAATATAAACTATCTAAGACATAAGCGTCGTCGTAAAATTTGACAGATAAATTAAAAACATCAATTTGCACTGCAAAAATATTAGAATTAGATTAATGCACACACCAATAGACATCAATCACATAAATGTCTTTTATCTATTGATACTGTTATTTTCATTTTTTATTTGTTTTGGGTGGTCAAAAGTTTTGATATGTTCATTGTTCATGATTCACAAATTTTTTTTAATATGGATGTTATTCCATTCATTTGGCGTCAACATGAGTACAAAAACATGGATTGCTTGGCAGTTAGTTCATTCATATATAAGAAACTGTAAGGGCTAGATCCTCCCCCCACCCCCATGCACCCACCCGTTATTTTTCTTTTTCCTTTCTTCTCTATTTTCACAGAAGATATAAAAAATACTCAAAAGTTAATATAAAGTTAACAGAGACCACAATAAGGGCGAAAAAGTTTGTTTATGATTTCACAATCAACTCAATCAATGCCCTCAATTGAAAAGGTAAAACTCTTTGTTGAAAATGAAAATCACATGCAGGCGATCAATTGCACAATCAACTAGTTGAAGAATGAACGAGACTAGTGGGATGCATTAATTCTGCTCACAAGAAACGTTGAAACATAAACAATAATTCATCAACCAATTAATAAGCCTGAAAACAGAATGCTAACAAATCCTAAAAATACCATGAGACATTTCAAAATATTTTCAAGATAATAAGTACAATTTGTTGAAGCAGAGGCAACAAATGCCCAAAGAAAAAGGTCCGAAATTATCAAGAATTGTGAGATTCTGAACTTTAACCACTTTCAACCCCAATTTCCCCGAAAACTGAGTTGCGGCAAGATCATGGAAAGTTGGTGCACTTTTTTGGGCCTTCTTGAGGGGGTTTTTTTTTTTTTTTTTTTTTGGTGGGGAGGGTGGTTCTGGAACTTGGTATAGCCTATTTTAAACTTTTGAACACAATGACTTTATCAAAAAACTAAGTCTAAATCAGAGGTTGGTTTTGGACCATAAGTTGTAACCACTAAGTGAATTAAAAGCCTAAAATACCCTATTCTACAAAATTTAGTCATAATATCAGTCTATCACATCATACATCTCATGTGAAACATGTCCAATAATCATTGGAAATTTTCAAATTACATTCTCTTGGATGTCCTTGAATCAGGCTCAAATGGTTTTAGGTGTAGGTTACATGTGGTAACAATTATTTATAAGGGCAACTCCAACAAGTTTTAAGGCAAAAAATCAACCAAAATCTTGAGAAACTAAGCTTCCAGCAGCAAAATGAAGGAACTTGATTGAGTTGGGGCACGATATCTTGTTTCGATCGAGTGGGTAGTTTTTTAGTTTGCCATTGATCTCATCTTGCCTTTCCTACATAGCAAGATATCTCGCACAAATTCTCGATCTATGGATCCAGCAGTAGAGGAAGCTAAATTGATGGATCTAGAATTGAGTTGAAACAAATGTGTGCCCAATGATAGGGTTTCCGTACGACTGGAGCCCTTATGAACTCAACGGCAAGTTACTTTCAAGCAGGGGAGACTGATAATGGACAAATAATAGGAAAGTGCGTAGATCTGGTGAGCAGCTTGAGATCCAAGAAATGGAGATGGATGCTGTTCACATTGGTTGAAGGACCAGGTCAAACGGATGGGACAAATCAAGTAACAGATTTCTGAGATTTGCATTCAATGCTGAGGCCTAAATATGGGGATCACAATACATCAGGAGATTTGAAGATAAATTTACAGTGGCAGAAGCTGCAACCAACGGATTTTCCTCAACAATTCTCTTTCTCGCTCTAATCTCTCCACTTGTAGAATTCTCTCTTGCTTGATTTTGTGATCTGTCTTAGCCTCTTAGGATAGAAGACCCGCTGCCAGACAAAGAACACCCTCAGCTCCTCCCCCACCCCCCGGGGGGCCGCCAAAAATAATGCCAAAATTTCCTAGCATTTCAGTCCATAAGGCATCAGATTTGAAAGCAACTATTCAGAATTTTCAGGGGTTTCATTTACATGAAAAAGACAGCTTTAGAACAAGGAAAAGCTATGTTCTCCAGTGGTTAATAACCTCCCTGTTTTCTCCCTTTCCATTTATATGCAATTAGGATTAGTGAATCTTATGACCTTGCCAAAGAACAGTTATGTAGCCCCCACTCACTATTACCAAGATCACAATCTAACCAGCTAATGTCAGCTTTTAGACCAAGTCTTATTTCTCTGCGTTCACAAGGCTATGTTTAGATAAGCAAGTAAAGGGAAGGAAAACAAAGAGAAATCAATTTTGAAAAGAAAATCAAAGTTCTGCAATTATAATTGTGTAAACTATCTAAAACTTTTAACCTTATTTGGAAATTATATTTTCCATACATAATAGAAGTTAAATTCAACAATCCAAAATGTTTTAGAAAGGTTACACAATCATATGAGGCAAACATCACCATCAAGTTTCTACTTTAGTATCAGTTTGATATCACTTCCCTTTTATTTCCCCGCGTGGAAATACTCTGCAGTCTGCACTATGAAACAACCATCAAGTTGAATTCTGTAATAGTGTCTATCCCCTAAGTATAGATAACCCAACCTACTTCAATGCTTGATACCCCCACAGGACCACTAATTTTGAACAACATAAACACCTCTCCTTTTTATTTTATTTGGATGTGGAGACCCCAAGGAGAGTTGAAGTCAAGACCTCATAATTTGTTTTCTTTTTTTTTTTTTTGGGGGGGGGGGGGCAACTGAGCTTACCCCCTTGGAGTTACATCCTAAGCACCTTGACTACAGCTGGTAGACAACAAAAGCAACCCAACTTCACCAAATGTTTTTCTGTAAAATATAACAAGATCCTTTATGATCCTCACGTTTATTAATTTTACTGCACATATGATTTTTGGGAATAGAAGCCAGGAGGGAGAGAAAATAATGTCTCAGAAAACAGTTTGGACCATGACAAATGGCTAGAAGGAAGTCTTAGTGTTGCTCTCTTATAGCTTTCCAAGTAGCTACAAAGGAGAAGAAGTCCAAGGAGGAGGCCAGAAGACAATATCCTCTCATTAATGAGATTCTAGAGCAAGGGAAATGGGTTTCTGTCTTCAATGAAGCCTCTGAAAAAGAGTACTGCTTTATTGAAGAATAGGAGATACTTCAGAAAATAAAAAAATAAAAAACTTTAAAGACTTCAATGGACTAATCTAAAAACTTAAGATATAGATTCTTTTAACAAGTCGCAGGCAAGCAATGCCTTGATCACCTTGTTGCCTACATTAACATTGTGGATCTTCCCATACAGGCAGATACATATTCTTCCTTGACATATAACACAAACTGTACCAGCTCATCTTTACCCAGAGAACCATCCAAGTTTTTCTAGCACAAAAAACAAGATCCAAACAGATAACTATGAAAATGCAGACTTATTGCAGGGTAGAACTGATATTGTCTAACTTACTTTGAACCCGAAACTTCAAAAGGACATGAATAAACCTCCCAGATGGATAATTTAATTAAGATGTCATTCCTTCAACTCTGAAATCATCATCAACATTTCAACCAAAAAAAAAAAAAAATCATCATCCACAGAAAGTAAATAAAATACAAAATTTGTCCATAATAGACAACCCATTGGTGTAAAATATAAGTCCAACGAACAAAAGTAAATCGTGAACTGCTACCTCAAAGACAATTGCAAAAACAAACAGTTGGAATAGCACAAAGAAGAAACAGGAAAGAAACGCATTTCAATGCAGGATCAGTTGGAATGGTACAAACCAGAAACACAATAAAATATCACATTTCAATGCAGGACCAGATAATCAAATACTGCTAATTTATCCAGACAAGAAGTTATACAAATAATGCTATGAAAATGGATCACAATCAGTTAGAAATTTCATCATAGAACAGCATCCCACACCAATCCTAGAAATTAAATCTGCAGATATCCATACATTCACCAAAAAAGCATAGAGATACACACGATCACACAATAAAAGCACTGGGAACCATGATCAATTCCAAACCGAAGACTACGATTGACTAGCTTACACTACTTACAAGAAAAGTAAATTTACCTTCGAATCCATAATCTTTTTCAGGCGAAGTAAAATATTAAGCGCTTCATCCTTCGCCGTAGACAGTTCCCGCTGGGCGCGAACGGCCTTGCGCTCAGAAACCATTACCCGGGCCGCCGCCTCTTTCGCCGTATTGAGGATTATTTCAGCGTAAACCTTCTTTAAGGCCGCCATTTTCTACCAAAACAAATAAAGATAACATCAAACAGAGAAAATAAGCTACACGAAAGTGAAGATACGAAATTTGCTGAAATTATGTCCGAAGAAGAACAATCCCGCCACTGACATTTACGACACTACGAAAAGCGGTTTTGACAGAAAGAAGGGAAAGAAAAATAAATTTGAAGTAACAGAAATGAACAAGAATGAGATAGTAGTTGAGATGAAGAATCGGAAATTAGGTTTTTTTACCTCGGCTTCGTCTTCCATCTCTAATGGCCGTTGTCAGTTCGCACCTGGTAAGAGAAACGGAGGTTGTTGTTCCCCTTCCCTTTGAGCTTGTCTGTTATGAACTGAAAGTCCTAACTTGATTACCTGGTTACCCTTCAGTTCTTTTAAAATTACACAATTGTCACAAACCTCGAGACCTAGTATAACAAACCCAGATGGATGGAACCGTGCAACGGAGACCATTTTCCGAAAGGACCGAAACGTTACCACTTTTATCGACAAATTTCAAATTAACGTTTTCCCTTTTGTTTTTGCGGTAAACTCGTTTCAATTAAATCGATGCCAGGGATGTCATTCTACCCACTAATGTAGTTTAATTTTTCTTTCTATATATAGTATTTTTACTAATACCTTCTTTTTTTTTTTTTTTTTTTTCTTCTCTTGCTAATTTTTTTATTTTTTATGAGTGTAAGATTATTTTGTTTAGGTTAATAGAATGCTATCTTGTGATAATTGACCCAAACACAAGAAGGAGTCAATATGGTTATCATATTGGTATTGATTTAGTGAGAGTTTTTGCAAATTCTCGTATTGACCTTGTGGTGGTTGTCAAACTTATAATTGAAAGACATAATCTACCTCAAGTCAAGACCTTGTGGTGATTGTCAAACTTGTAATTGAGAGACATAATCTACCACTTAGATGATCGTTAGTTTTATTTTGTTACATGGAATGCTAACTCTAATCGCAAAAAAAAAAAAAAAAAAAAAAAATTCTCGTCTTGACTTTGTGGTGGTTGTCAAACTTATAATTGAAAGACATAATTTACCCCAAGTCAAGACCTTGTGGTGATTGTCAAACTTGTAATTGAGAGACATAATCTACCACTTAGATGATCGTTAGTTTTATTTTGTTACATGGAATACTAACTCTAACGTCGCCAAGAGGGCTCTAAATGTTACAGATAAGACGGTTTGGCCTTGTTGTGCAAATCATGGCTTTGTCCCAAACCGATGGTTCAACCTGGTCCATGACCTTCAATCGAGGAATCCATGTCAATTGTAGACTCGACGCTATGTCCTCAATCCTCAAGAGAGTGTGATGCCGAAATGAGATGATTAGTTGGAAGTGCTCAAGACTAGAAACTGGAAAAGGTTAGGAAGTTTACTTGGATCTCATAAACATAGTAGTTAAAAACTAAATCACGAAACCTAGTAAGAACACAGTGACAAGTTAATCTATATAAACCATACCCCATTCCTAATGAAAGGTAATCGACTATATTAAACTCTACCTATTGCATCCAATAGATGGTTGTTCCTTTGTTTTTGCAAATTCTCGATTTTGAGTCATTGCATCCTACTTGTTGAGGACGATGTTATTTTTATCTACTGAGTTAATCTTCAAAGGTAGCTTATCAACTAACATGATTGACCTGAAGATTCAACATTTGTTTTACCAAGAGAAGTTAGATTTAGACGAAACAAGCCTAGTTACAATTATAGTTTATCTTTTTTCTTGGACATAACGGGTATGCCTTTAATCTGTTCTCTTCCATAAAGTGACTGTAAACAAATTTGTTCATTCAAAAAGTGTTTGGATTTCATAATTTTTGTTTTTTCTATATTATGGGACAAGTTGGTAAATCTCAACATTCATGTGGTTTTGCTTATAAACATAGGCGTCATGCCTTGTGGACGACAAATCAATAGTCGTTTGTCTCTACTTGATTTAGAAACGGATACATAATTAGTTTTCTCCAAAAAAAATTGATTTTTGATCAAAGTTCAGACCATGTTGGTCATTGAAAAAAAAAATAAAGTTGGTCAATTATGTTTTTTCTAGAACCATGTTTTATTGCGAGCTACACAATTGAGGCTAAATTATAGGGGGAACCAATGTGTTTTTGGGCGTTCCTCTCCCCTGCTGGGGTTGTCCTGTCCCGCTTTGGTCCTTCGGTCGTATGCTTTCTCCTCGCCCGATAATATGGATATGATATATTTTTTAATTTTTAATATTGATAAAAATAAAATAACATTGAACCATAATATGGATTATATATTTTTGAATTTTAATCGAAAAGATAAAATAACATCAAACCATGTTCGATGACAGTCAAGTCAATAACTCCAATCGGGATTGTTTTGGAAATTGAACCATCAAGTAGCGTGAGGATGAAAGAACTCGCGGTTATAGAAAAAAACATGCTCCCGTGAAATTCATGATATATGATCGTGCCCTAAAAGAAAACTACCATCGATTTTGAAATATGGAAAAAACTCTACGATCGGACGGCCACCAAGAAAGAGCATGGACAAATCCAACGGTCGAAAATGACAGGTAATTCCTATATAAACTAAATGTCCACTCACAACAAATGTATCTGAATCGTTTCCCTCCATTATCGTTATTCAATTAAACTCTGCAACTAGCCAGAGCTCTATGGTGATCCATTGCTAACTTAACCTTCAGAGGTGATTCCTGATCGCGGAGTTGGCCAACATCTAACATTGTTTTGCAGACAAGTATAGAGGACTCCAAAGGCTGATCAATCTTTGGACGCATCAAATACTAACCAAAATATAATAAACACATCAATCGGTTCCGGTTGGTTCATCAGATCAGGTCAGACCAACCAATAAAAAAACCCCAACATCAATTGATTAATCAGGCCTCATGGGCTAGACATCGAACACATTTGTATTTTCATCTACACTATAATTTGCCTTTGGATGGGCTAATTGGGTTGAGTGGGCCATAAATGGGCTGTAAACAAGCTACAGATGAAGTTTGGTAAGAGACCGTTGGTACGAAATAACTTAGATTTATGGTCTGATGCAGCACTGCCACAAGAGTCTCAAAATGGTGGTCTCAGTTTTAGAATCTGGATCATCACCCCCGACGGGTGCTCCCCGACCGTTTTTCCACCACAAAAACTGTGGGGCCCACGTCTGAAAAAAAAAAAAAAACTAAACTCCCATCACCACCCCTGGGCCCCTCTGTTTTTTGTGGTGGTAAGCCCCCCAACGGGGTCGCTGATCCGGATTCTCAGTTTTAATGGAGAATTTATTATGGACTGGTGATCCTGGCAGGTGACTTAATGCGGGAAGGCTTGGCAATTTTGGAAGCTATTAAATGGGCCGTGGAGGCCCAACTATGATACAAGATCCTGTAGGTGTAGGCCCATAAAACATCTAGCTGGTCTACTAAGACGTTAGACTATTGTTAGCATCCTTTAATTTTTTTTTTTTTATTTTTTAAATGTATCTAGGGAGTCGAATGTAGTGCATTCCCTAGTTAAGATGCCCTGTCATTATGTAATACTGTAATAGGAATGTTTGATCTTATTCATATATGTGAATTCTTAATATTTGTAATAGGAATTCATTAGTTGGTTAATCTAGAGTGAAATTTCTTTTATCACAAAGGAAAAAAAATTAAACACTGATATGAATCTGGCCTTGATGACCTAGGTAGGTTGGGAGGCTGTCTTATGATGATCAAATTAGTATTTAGGAAGAAGACTCCGAATAGCTGTAGAGCCTTAATAAGAATAGCGTGAAGCTTGGTAGGAGTTAATTACTTTTAACCCTGGGTGGATCTAGAGTTTATACAATCTAACTTGAATGTTCAATGATCGTTGGATTTGATCCACTTGTTTCCTTCTTAGTTGCCCGATTTGCCTTGGGGGGCCCCGGCCAAGCGAGCCGGACTCTTGTCGGGGCCAATGATTCTTCCCACGGCCCTTTCGGTGCCACCCATTGGGAATAGGGTGCGGTGTTGATTTGGTTGTCTGATCATCGATGTGTGTGTGTTGGACCAATTTGGTCATCATTTAGTCTCATTGGTTGGAACCTGGTTGATTCAATACGAAACATGTCGGATGTATAAGTTTATAACCAAATTTGAATTTGTTTAGTTAATCAGATTTTCGGATAATATTCAATCCAAATTCAAACTAATCTGATGGATACAAATATTCCTATTCAAATGGGGTTTTAAACTCTTTATCGAATATTGGGCCCAAATAATGTAATGGTATATTAGTAGTTTAATGTAATTTAACTATTAATGGAAGGATAATGATGTATTCTCCAAAATTAATTGGATATGGATATCGAATAAAAATAGTATATGCCAAATATCTAATCGAATCGGATAATATTTGGCTTAAAATTGGAATATCTGAATTCAAGGTCGATTAATTAATAAAAAAATAATGATGTAATATCCAAAATTAGACTTTAATTGGATAAAGATAATATCCGCTAATTATCTAATCGAATTGGATACTATCCGGCTTAAACTTGGAATATCCGAATTCATGTCCGATTATTAATCGAATCATTGGAATTCGATTCCAAATATAGAAAAAAATTGAACTCAAATGCTCTTAAATGAAAACGAAAATGATTCAAATTTAAATTTTCGATTCTTTCTTTACGTCCCTATATTTGAAAATTGGTCTTACATAATAGTTTGTTAGGAGTCAAGACAGATATGGTGAATGGTAAGAGTTACCTAGACTACTTACTTTGAGGGACTTTAGAGTAATCAACAAGTTTTGTCGAGTTCCATACTTTGATGAAGCATTTTGAGTGATGCGTGAGGTGGTATTTGACCCAAGCATATGTTTAGGTAAATCTTATTTGAGTGTTGCGTAATTAATGCAGAGCATCATGTAGTGCACGGACAAAATCAAAATTAGGGTTGAAACTTTGATCTCAACCACAACATTTGCTAAACTAGCATCAAAATCTCGACCCTCGTTTCATCCTTGACCCGTTGCAGTCAATTTCCGTGGTCCGGTAGCATCCCCGAATCATTGTAATGATTACATAATTTACTCTACTCGTGTATGATGATAAAAGGCGGAGGAAACTGCATATAATGAGAAAGGAGTTGATGATGGTGGACCCAGCCACTACGACCTCTTATCCTCCCCACCTCATGTTCCCCCGCCATTATCCCCACTTGATCCATCAGCAGTCACTATTGCCGGAGAAAGACTACGATCTCTCTCTCTTCTCTCGAACTATTTGCGGAATATTCGGAGCCGACGGTCCATGTAAAATCTTCTCCTCCAACTTGCCGTTTCTTTAATTAATTTATTATCTATTATTATATAAATAAAAAAAAGGCGTGGCAGTGGCATCGTTACTTAAAAAATATTTAATGGATTAAAGAAAATATATAACTAATAACTGCCAAAGAATGGTCTGCCCTCGGACCTCGACATGGACGGATCATCTAATAGAAAAGCCACAGATCCATCACTATCTTATGTAGTTTTTTTTTTCTTTCTTGTCAAGGTATTCACTAATTAATTATTCAGAAAGCCTTTAGAATATTAACACGTGGCTTCATTGGCCTCAAGATCTTACTACCGTTCACGCCAGACAACTTCACTGACATCACCAGCTCACTTATGCTAGATGCCCCCATTTAGATGCTCCCACGTGTATAAGTGCAGCCATGCAGATTCTTGATCCTTTGCTTTAGAGACTGTGGGACATACCAATTACCATCCGTTGATGCGTCGGAGCCGTCCATCATACGTGTTAGAGATTCTAGGGATCTCGGCCGTACAAACTGGTGGGTCCCCATGTCTATCTCTTCTAAGTCCACTAAAGCGTAGCGAGTCTGGAAATCGAGGATGCACTCAAATACTTAATCGTGTGTTAATGCAAAATTAGTCGAGTGATAAAGATTCATACTTCTCACCGATGAGTTTGTAGGTATGATCCGAATGATAATTTTTTAGTATTTAAAAAAAAATTGTGGGCATGATACGAATGACAATTTTTTAGTATTTAAAAAAACACAATCGTGGTTAGGTAGTTGGTATAATTCTCCACGGCGGAATAATAAATAGATGCAGCATCTTATCTCTTGTCTCTTGATCCAATTGGACGGGATGGGATGAGATGGGACCCACCATACAAGGTTCTTGGATTGGTCAGTCAAATGACATGAGTTGGCTTTGTACATTGAATACTAGCTAGTGCATGTGTTTATTGATATTAACAAAAATAATTAAATAAATAAACTACCTCCATGTTACTTAAATGTCGGTTAACCTTTTGGATATAAGTGGGCGATTATTGATTAGTGTGATATATTAAAAAATAAAAAAAATAAACTTTGAAAGAAAAAAATGTTACACAAGGATGAAACTTGAAAGTAAGGTATGGGACTCTGGATTTAAGTACTAGTATCTATCGTATCGTATCAGTTGTAACGATACGATATCGGTCGATACTTGATAATGAATATAGTATATTAAAATATTCTTATAAGGTTGACCCGGTAGGTGAAGCGAAAATGAGGGACCATTTGAACTTTTAATGTGGAGTAAATAAAAGTACAATAATGTGAATTTAATTTGGGTTGGGTTGGGTTGTTGCTTTTATTATTTCAGGGTGATTGAGGAGGATCTAATAAAAATAATAAGGAAACTGAATAGAATTTGTTTTATTATCAAAATAAAGAATAGATTTTGTTTTCAATCCTTAACCCCAAAAAATTTGTTTTCAATTTAAAGCATCAAATTATATTCCGTTTGATTGACCTAAGATTTTGGGAACTGTTTATTTGACTTTCTTTACATGAGAAGTTTGAGGTTGTGTTATTCCCCTTGTCTCCTGGCCTTATAGGGATCTTGTCTTCCAACAGTTGAATCTAATTGGAAAACACAATTTAAATTCTTATGAAAAATATACAAATTCATAAAAAAAAAAATCTTGGAACTTGTAGCTTTATATTAGCTGTTAGATGTACTCTTTGATATTTCTAATAAAATGTGTTGAACATTGTCAATTGAGCAACCCATTGATAATAAAATAACATAATGTAATTTTTTTATAAATTTTTTTTCATAAACCAACAACTAAAAATAATTAAAAACCAATAGATGAAATCAGCCATAACTCCAATCAACAAAATTACAAAAATATCCGTTAGAAGAATATTTTATATTCTGTTTACATTCAAATCTATTTACAAATATTCAAATTTATGTATATTCATAAATTATTAAAATGTGATAGCGTATGATCAAGAGATCAACTATAAATATGATAAATTTATTTTTAGGAAATTTCAATTATGGTGTAGCAATACCTTATAATATAAAGGCAAAAAACAAAATCATATAATTGTATAATTATAAAACTACCCCTGATAATATCCGGAATGAAAATGAATCAAGTCCACTTACATCTCTCGATTCATGGATAGAAAGGTCTTACCTGCGGCAGCTCTCCATGATCTAAATAACAAGTCAAATGCTCAAAGGGTACTCGCGGAGTCACCGTAAGGGAAGCGAGGGTGAAAAAAAAAAAAAAAAAAAAAAAAAAACAGAATAGCCCACATGCAAAAAACAATTGGTCACAGATTGCAGACTAGTCTAGTCAAACCTAGAAGAATGAACATCTTTCAAAATTAAGGGTCAACGTTTTGACACGTAATCACCAATTCTTAGATCACAGTGCCCAACGCGACATTGTGAAAAGACAAGTCATACCCTTCTGATAGCATTGAAAGGTCGTGATCCAATCGTCCATCATCTCATTATTTTCTTCCCTTACAAATTACAATCTCTCTCTCTTTTATCTCTTCCTTTCTTTCTGCTCCCTCTCTTTGTTGTTTCGGGGAATGCGACTTTTTCGTACGAACTGAGATTCCTCCGAGCTTTTTAGGAAACCAAAACGCAAACGAGGAGAAGAACCCCAGAAAGAACCCATCCACAATCAACAGGATCGAGAGACGACTCTCTAAGTCTCTAGTCTCTATTCTCAACGCCAACGCCGGTGGCTCCGCCGCCTGAATCTTGAGATCTACCAATCAATCTGCGTTGTTTAGTTATAGGTTGTGGTGGCTTAACTAAGGAAGTCAAAGGTAAACGAAGATGTCGCAGAGCTGTTCTTACCGCGGCAACAATGGCCGTAACTCGCGCATTTGCGAAGAAACCGCTGATGCAGGTAGTGGTAGTGGTTTCATGCTGTTTGGTGTACGAGTGACGGAAGGTTCAATCTCCAACTCGATGATGCGTAAGGTTGTGAGTATGAACAATCTTTCTCAGTACGAGCAGCCTCACGATCCCAACGTCGACGCCGGCTCTGGTTACGCTTCTGATGATGCCGTCCACACCTCCGCCGGTCACCGTGAGCGCAAGAGAGGTTTGATCTTTTGCTTTTCGGATCGATCTCTATCATGTCGATCGAATGTGTATTTCTAATTAATTTCAATTCATTGTTTTCATTTTTTAGGCGTTCCATGGACGGAAGAAGAACACAGGCTTTTCTTATTAGGTCTCCAGAAAGTTGGAAAAGGCGATTGGAGAGGTATCTCAAGAAATTTCGTCAAGACTCGTACTCCTACGCAGGTCGCCAGCCATGCTCAGAAGTATTTCCTCCGGCGAAGCAACCTGAATCGTAGACGTCGCCGATCTAGCCTTTTCGACATGACTACCGATACGGTACTTCTTCAGAATTTATTACTACCATTAAAGTCGAATTTTCCCGTTAATTTATTTTTTATTCTGTGTTAATTCGATTAAATCTTTCTGGTTGATAGTTCGTGGGGACTGGAAGTGAAGAAGAACAAGTCATCCAGCAAGAAAACATAACTCAAGCGGATTTACCACCACAGCCGGCGGCCCTGAACTGCAATATAAGATTCCCGGTTCCGGCATATCCGATGTCGCTCACCACTGGCAGCTGCACCAGCAGCATCATCATCGATACTCCGATGATGGGGAATCTGGAGGAGGGACAAGGACAAACCGTTTTTACGGATGCATCTTTATCAACGAAGCTGGTCCGTCCGATTCCCGTGCTACCGGTCTCATCCTCGACGAGGATGGCGGATCTTAATCTGAACCAGAACTCTGCCATAGATCCTTCGCCACTATCTCTGAAGGCTCTCAACGTCATCCGATCAACAGCCTTCATCGAGACACTCTGCTTTTCAGTCCATGCCAAGTTTTAGCTCCGGCGAACTTGATTCCAATGGTGGAAGTATTATCAGCGTCGCCTGATAATAAATAATTTTATCTTAAATTAAAAGAAGGAAAAGAAGAAGAAGAAGAAGAAGAAGAAGAAGAAGACTAGAATAACAACAATCGAGAACGAATCATAGTTGGAAAGAGAGGAAGTGGTGGGGATGAAGAGATAAGATTTAAATTAGGTTAGTGAAGATAAGTTTGGATTAGATTAGGTGGTGATTCCTTGGTTGTACTGTACAGTAGTGTTTGGGGTATGACGAGACGAAAGGAAGGTGGTGATTCATGCTGTTTTTATGAAGGGGCCTTTGTTTGTTAGTTGGATTGTGGTCCAGAGAGTATAATTGAAATTGAACCAATGAACAGCAGAGCTGCAATCCTGCAGTTGAGGTGTACTACTCCATGTTGTGGTTCATTTTTTGTGTTTCTTTGGATTGGTGGGTCTTTTGAGGGGCCGGAACTTTGAAAAGGACAATTTAATATATCAACTGGTCCTCTCTTTCTGCTTATTCTACTTCTTCTTCTTCCCTGGAACCATTGTTTTGTTTTTCTATGATTGAGGTCTTCTTAACCGTCATTTTCCATTTGCTCAAATAATTGCTAGAAAGTGGTTTGTGAGGTTTGAGGCAGAAACAGCCTCTTTTGAAGAAACCTAGGTAAGCTCCGCGAGGCTCCCAACCCAACCATACACGCAGGTGAAGTTTCTCTCTTGACACTTGATAAAGTGGGAACCCTCAGAATGTATGCATGGTGGTGTGAAGCTTTTCCATTGAGGTTTAAGATTAGGATTTGAGGTGGGTTTTAGAAAAGCTCAATCATTTTATGATAGGTTGGTGCATGAGTGGGAACTGAAAAGCTCAATCATGTTATGAAATTTAAGTCTCTCATCAACCTTTCCTTGTCAATTCCAGCTTTCAGAATCACAAATCATTATGGTAGACTGGTAGTGCTTGCTTGTTTTGCTTGCTTTCCTTGAATGGTTTGTGGTGGTTCCTGCACATTTGTTCCAACTAATTGAGTGGTCCAAACCTAGTGCCTTGTTTGTGGAGACCAGACTCAATATGTAGGTAGGGTTTATGGGGGCACTGATTTGATGCCTGGGCAAGCTTGTTTATGCATGTATCTATCTAAGCTTGAAAAAAATAAAGGATCTGGCCAGTTTCCATTTCCTATCAACTCCAAAGCTTTTAGTGGAGAGTTGAGTTACCAAACCGGTAAACCCTAATAGATTGTAATTATAGTGATGAGGAGTATATATGCAATGGTAGTGGAAATAATTATAATATGATCTAAGTTGTCATTCTTGATTAGGCTTCCTTCTTAGTATTAAATTTGGTTTGGTCACTCCACCAACAGATAACTTAAAAGATTGTTTTCCTACTTATGTGTCTTCTTTATGAGGTTCATATGATATATTTTTTTTTATCTTTCTATGCAAGATTTCATTTATTGACAATACAACCACTTAATGAACATTTAGGAAACTTATAAAAAAAAACAACAAAATTGTGTGCACAAAATTGAGTTGATTGATAGCTCCTATACATTAATTTTTCTCACTAAATTAGGTATAAGTCAAAGATATGCTCACTAAATCTTAAAGTTTAGGCACTCAATCTATTAATTTGCCCTACCTTAATGTGATTAAAGTCAAAATGCTATCACTATCATACCACAATCACCTTCTAGTCACCCAGCATTAATAATTTGATTGTCCATTCTCTCTGCCTTCTTCAAACCTTAAGAGATTAAAATCTTACCTAACATGTAAAAGATGACATAGCTTTTCTTCACCCATGTTGAAAAAAGAATCCCTTCACCCACTATACTTATGAGATAAACGTGTAGTTGACCATGAAATCTTAAGTTCATCAATGATAATTTGTTGTCTTATATTTTCATTATCTATCAAAGCATGTCTTCAATAAATTGGCCCACATAAATCAAATGGAATAAAACTTTGTTTATCTTATCATGTAATAGATCTTAAAGGCTTAAATTTTATAAATAATATTTGTTTATTTTTTCTAGAAAAATAGAACTGCTCAAGAGAAGCACATCTGGAGCATGTGAATTGGTCGGTACTTCCACTATTTTGTCTTCCCAATGGACATCTACTGTTCATACATCTCATCACTTGTTTAAAATTTATTAATTCTTTATTTTTTTTCATTTGCCTTTCTTTTCCTTTTTTTTTTTCTTAGTGGAGGGAGGAAAATATTTTGGTAAAACCACTTGCCAAGTTAACTCCTTTCCAGTTGGAAATGGATATTGGGATAGAGCTGTCTTTTAAATTTTAGTTTATTTTCATTCAAATTATACATCAGGTGGTATATAATATTGTTCACTGGTTGGAAAGATTCCCCCCCTTTGACATAAGAAAAGTAGCCCTAAGGAAAAAGGATAATACCGTTCGCCATGATTTGGATGATAGGAAACATAGGCAACACCAAAGGATTTGGATCCAAGTTCAAGTGAAGGCACTTTTTCTTCATACTAACCTAAAGGATAAGTAGATCACTCAATAAATTGAAATAGTTCAAAAAATCACTTTAGAGGTCCAATTCGAAACTTAAATATATGTGGTGGAAGAGTGTGAATCATAGTCCTCTGCAAGATAGAGAAACCCAAGTAGTACTATCTAAGGCCCTCTAATAGAATGACATCCACATATATGATTATTATTATTATTTATTTTTGTTGGAATTTATAGCTTTTATATTTGGTTGGTGGGGAGTACTACTAATGCCCATAAGAGTGTCTAACCCATGAACTCTTTACTAGAGAGGTGCCAAACATTACCGACTAAGCAAGCAAACCCTTCGATAGTCACATATATGATTATTTTTTTCGATCAATTAATTAGATGGTAAAGATATAGTTATTAGGAATCAACAAGAGGCATAATTGATTTTATCAAATATGATTGCCAAGAAAACACAAGAGGATAATAAGATATATATTAACAAAGGGTTTCAGTTTTTACAAAGCACCAACAACTTACAATCCCAGTTGCAGACCATGATCAGTTTTAATTATTCGCTTCTGCATGGGATAAAGGTGAGGAAAGTAAAGACGGAAGAAGACACTAACACATGAACACATTTAGAAACACATTAACCCTTCTGATCTGATCTACTTCACTCGATGAATAGGTGGTGGAGGCATTAAGATTGGAGGGAGAGTTGATGCAGCAAGCGAATCACTTCGCATTCTTTCGTGAAACGATTTGATATAATCTGTAGCTCTGCTATCTACATAACTTCCTTCTTCATGAATCACATGTATCTCTTCAGGTAGCTCCATCACGTACTTAGAAATCTTTTGTTCTCGTGACCTTCTGCTTAATTCAGGCACTGTAAGTGAAGTTGCATCCATGATAGTGATTGAGCGTTTGATAGCAGCAGGTGGAGGAGGAGGTGGTGGTGGAAGATCTCCGGCTGGTTTTGTTCCAAGACTCTTCTTGGCGATAGAAACAGCCGATGCCCTCGCCATGTTCACAGCAACCTTCATGGAGTTCTGCCACAGGGACTGGTTGTTGTTCCCAACCTTCTTGTTCATGGCTGCAGCTTACAATGAGCTAAGCAAAGAACTGAATTTTCTGATTTGTAGCTTAACTGGTTGGTTGAGATGGGTTTTTATACAGGTCAAATGCTTGCTCATCAAGGAAACCAAGCAAAGTTGGAGGAGTGGATTTCCTAGTTAATGATTTTCTTGGTTCTTCTCTTTTTGCTCTTTAGGGTTTCATTTTAAGCAAAACATCCAGTGACATTGATGCTATTTTTCTTTCTTTCACGCCATTCTCTGGTAGTGCATGCAATTTCATGTTCCTCATTTTCCAACTTTTAGAGATTTGCAGAATCTAGCCCTAGACTAGATAAATGGCAGCATGAGAAGCAAAGCCTGAGTAGCTGGATAATACAGACAAAACAACGTCAACATCCTGATATAGAAACTTAAAAAAGGATGTCTTGATAGATAAGATTTTATTCAAGAACTCTGATGGAAACGTGGTTCAACTTTCATAAACTGTTCATTGATATATGTTAATGAAGCTGATTAGCAACGCGAACCTTGAACGAGACAAACTCGATCATGTTTGAAAGTGCTGGAAGGTTATCCTATAAGGGTTTTTCTTTCCTAGAAGTTTCTGAAAGAATCTCTGTTAAAGTCACTTAAAATTGATATGGGATTGGGTTCCCAGCTTTGTGCCATTTTCTCTGGAGAACATGACAATCTAAAAGACAGGAGAGAATATATTCCTGAGCTGCTTCTTCCTTCTAGTTTCCTCCGTGGCTAATCAGTAATCATAAGTTTGATTGGGTATTAAAAACCCATTATACATTGCTTTACGCTGGAAATAAGGAAGTAGATCCTTCTCTAGCTAGTGCCTTTCTCCTTCCAAAGGGAGCTACAAACATCTCGCTTTAATTTCCCAGTGAACCAATCGGTTCTACTTAGCATTTCTGTGTTGACGTTTTGCGATTCTCTCTGTCCCACAGAGCTCATCTTCTTCTCTCTCTCTCTCTGGGTTTCATTAGATGAGGTTCTCTAGCTCGCACGCTATGTGCTTCAACATCCAATAGAAAACCAAAACCAATTATTAACATTATTTTGTTGCTTTACTGGATATAGAATGGTAGACCTGCTAGGTGGAATTCAATTCTGAAAATCTTTGTGCACCATGTCTCCAATCGATATAGTGGAGACGCATGCTTTGGTTATTGGATTGGAAAGTAATTGAATTTTGATTTTGTTGCAAATTGCAATCAATTGCAAATCCCTTCCTTCCCTCCAATTCGATTTTGACAGGAAAACAGAGGAACTCTATTGTCCCTTTTGAGCGAAATGCTCGTGGGTTCTTATTGGTGATTGGTTGCAGTTGCTGCGGAAAAATGAGATCCATCAGTGTTGTCACGGTAGGTTGGTGAAGAGGTGAGAGGATAAGGGCATTAGGGTAACGGGTTCTATCACGAGAAGAAGAGAATAGTCTCTGCTAGATGGTGTTCGATGTATTGTCTCAAAGAAAGCTTCATCATTAGTGTCGATAACCTGTGTTGGCCTGCAAATTGATGATGCACAATGAACAGCTTTCCACAACGTATAATTAAGAATTTCTGTGAGATTTAGAGAAATTGTTCTCTCTTCCTCAGATTAAGATACTCTACGTCCGGGCTGAGCGTGTGTCAATGCGGTTAGCCACGGGATATCTTGCCCATGGTATTAACTAACACACTTGAATATCTTGGGTAGGCCATCTAGCAGCTCGGTTGCACGCCTTACTCTCTCTTTGTTCTTCTCTCTTCTAGTTCAAGTGTTGGGCTGGGCTAGTTTCTCGGTCTTCTTTTTCTTCTTTTTGTGAAATTCTTGGTCTTGTACATAACAACGGTTCCATGTTTGGACTCATTTTGTTTTAAGATGGCTTGGTACTTTGGTAAGAATAAAATTGGTCCTCTAAGCTCCTTCCATTTCCATTTAAGCACCTCTTTATGGCTAACTCAAGTGTAAAGTTAAATCTCTTTTTTCTTTAAGAACCTCTTTTCTTTGCTACTAAGTTTGAGGGTAAAATTAAATCTCTTTTTCATAAAATAAAGCATCTCCATGGTCAAAGATTCTAAGGCTACTAACAGGTTCCCACAAGTTACCAAAAGTTTGGGTATGGTCTCCACCATTAAGCCAATATAATTTGGGGTGGTTATTCTTGAGCCAAACAATTTATTTCTTTATCTTTGAGAGAGATTCTATACACAATCATGTATGTATGTGGTTATATCTAAAGCTAAAACATTGACTTAAGCATGCTTAGTTTATAATTTTTCATCCCGATCTAACAATTGAAAAAATCATTCATAAATCATGCATGATTGTCATGAAACTTTCATGTATATTTATTTTTCTCTCAATACAATTTCTTAAGGGAGAGTTATTAACAATATACTCTAAAGTTTAAACAACCTTTTAACTCTTAATAAATCACTAAGCAACTTTGCATTGATCTTAAATTAGTAACATTGAAAATACTTAGATATTTGACACCAAAATTTTAGAAGTTCAAAAGACTTCTTTAAAGATAGTATCTACATCATCATCTTTCCTCTTTTTTGTTCTCTTTTCTCTACTTTTAGCCAATCACAACTGATTAGGTGAGGAATTAGTCAACCAATTAACCAACTCTTTGTGCTCAAACCCCCCCTTTTTGAATTCGAAATGTCTTGAATCAATGATGTTGATGGTAGTGTTGACATATATAGATGAGATTTTTATCTCACAAGGAGTGAGGACTATTTCATGCACTTCAGTATCTACATGCAAAATCCACATTGATGTGAAACACAAAAAATATTATGCAGAAGCTAATGTTGAGGTTGTTTTAACTGAGAGAACTTCACATCTACAACTCATCATAGCAAATTTTTTTTTTTCTTAAACCAAATGAGATTATTAAAACCCGTCTAAAAGATTATCATAATCCTCCTTGAAGGCCTAGGAATATTGTAATGGCATGAAATTCTTGACTATAGAATTAAAGCAAAGACTTTTACTCTGTTTTAGAAACACAAGCAAGAGAAATTATGACAAAATACAAAAACCAAATGGCAATTATAATAACTTTTTCATTAACCAAAGATTTACATTTCAAAAATTCGATCAATACTTCAAAGATTACTTTAAATCATTTAAAAGATGAGTCAAAGAAGAAGACTTGCCTAATATTTTCAATGTTGAAAACTCTTGAGGAGAAATTCAAAATAGTTCTCGATGAAATTTTCTTTTTAACTTTGAATATTATTTTTCTCTAAAGAGTTCTTGCAATTTGGAGAACAGCATTAACTTAAATGTCTCAGGATTTCTCAATTTTTTTTTTCTGGGATAAGAAAAACTACATAACATCTAAACTGAAACAGGGCATATCTAGTGTTGTAGTATTTACCCATAAATTTATATTAAATAAAACCCAATTCAGGGACCACTTGAACCTCATATGCAATTACATCCTAGGGTTGTAAAACTTGCACAAAAAATTATATTAAATCATTTTTGTTTTGTCAATTCACGGACTATAATTAAAATACCAAATAATCTAGGATTAGATACTGGCTGATATCACAAATTGACAAATAATTGTTCTAACCTGCTTTGATTCTTTCAATTCCAATGTACTGGATTGGTTGTTCAAAAGGCAAGCCACCATGGGAAGTGTGGGCTGTGGGGTCTCTCTCCATTATACCATTTTCATTCCCAACAAAAACCACAAAAAGATGAGACCCAGAGAGAGACTCTCTCTGTCTTCTCTGCTCTTAGGATTTAGTTTCTTTTCTTGAAAAGGTTGGTTTTACTTTAACAAATCTGTAACTAGAATCAAATCTCTAGTCAAAGACCCAAAGCTGTAATTATCAACTATTACGCCAAAATTTAGTTCAACAGCCCAAAAAGTCCAAACCCCCAAAAGTTCTTATTCATTCCCTGTTCGTTTCTCGCTGTAACTCCCTCTCTTTGCCATCTCTGTCTTCCCTAGCAAAGGTCAATGGGGAACTTCGGTTCGATCTTCTGCTACCATCAACACGGATATGGGAGTTTCCGTTAAACCTTAATCGCGACTGGTGGGCAGCTCTCAGTTGTAGCTGCAATTACAGCTACAGCTCCAGCTGGGAGTGGTGTGTGGGTGAAGATCTAGCTGGAACTACACGAGGAGCTTCAAGGGTGAACGGAAGGAAAAGGGAAGGGGAAGGAATCTCTGGGTTTCGCCATGGGCAGATCAAGGTTTCAGAATATGGTTTGTTTTCTCCTACTCACCTTCATGGTCGCCGTTTCAGTTGCCGAGGAAGACGATGTGAGGTGTCTTAAGGGTCTGAAGGGTTCGCTTAGCGATCCTCAGGGGAAGCTCAGTACTTGGGACTTCTCCAATATTTCAATCGGTTACATCTGCAAGTTCGTCGGCGTTTCGTGCTGGAACGAAAGGGAGAATCGCCTAATTGGACTGTCTCTCCCATCGATGACTCTCGGTGGGCAGATCCCTGATTCTTTGCAGTACTGCCAGAGTCTCCAGAGCCTCGATCTATCTGGTAATAATCTCGCTGGAACGATCCCTTCTGAAATCTGCACCTGGATGCCTTACCTTGTAACCCTAGATCTCTCCAACAATGGGTTTTCAGGATCCATTCCTTCGGATCTTGTGAATTGCCAGTATCTTAATACTCTTACCTTCAGTGATAACCAACTCAATGGTTCCATTCCTTACCAGCTTTCTGGTCTCAATCGTCTCAAGAAGTTTATGGTGGCCAACAACAACCTACAGGGCTCTATCCCTTCCTTCATGGCCAATTATGACGCTTCAGACTTCTATGGCAACAGTGGACTCTGCGGGAGTCCTCTGGGAACTAAATGTGGTGGTTTGAGCCGTAAAAGCCTTATCGTAATCGTAGCTGCTGGCATTTTTGGTGCCGTTGTTTCGCTGCTGTTAGGTCTTGCACTTTGGTGGTGGTGCATCGTCAAGTCCAGTCGCCGCCGGCGGAGAAGGCATGGCGCTGGAAAAGATGATGACAGCAGTTGGGCACTTCGTTTGAGGACTCACAGGCTTGTTCAGGTCTCCTTGTTTCAGAAACCCCTTGTAAAGATCAAATTGGCCGACCTAATGGCTGCTACTAATAATTTTGATCGGGAAAACATTATTATCTCCACTAGGGCAGGAACTACCTACAAGGCACTTCTGTCTGATGGATCTGCACTTGCCATCAAGCGGCTCAACACTTGCAAGCTCAGTGAAAAGCAATTCCGCTCTGAGATGACCAGATTGGGGCAACTTAGACATCCAAATTTGGTGCCTCTTTTAGGGTTCTGTGTTGTCGAAAATGAGAAGCTTTTGGTGTATAAACACATGGCTAATGGAACTCTTTTTTCTCTGTTGCATCGTGGTAGCACAATAGCACTTGGTCTTGGCAATTCATTGGATTGGCCCACAAGGCTAAAGATTGGTATTGGTGCGGCAAGAGGGTTGGCTTGGCTTCACCATGGCTGCCAGCCAGCTTTCCTGCACCAGAATATAAGTTCTAATGTGATCTTCCTCGACGAAGATCTTGATGCTCGTATAATTGATTTTGGTCTCGCAAGGCTTTTGAGTTCTGCTGGCTCTACTGGAAGTAGTTACATGCATGGGGATTTTGGAGACTTTGGTTATGTGGCTCCTGAGTACTCAAGCACCATGGTTGCTTCGCTGAAGGGTGATGTTTATGGTTTTGGGGTAGTGCTTCTGGAGTTGGTGAGTGGGCAGAAGCCTATTGAAGTCACTAATGCTGATGAAGGATTCAAGGGTAATCTTGTAGATTGGGTCAATGCTTTAACTGCAGCCGGTCGGAGTAAGGATATCATTGACAAGTCTCTCCTTGGACAGGGTTACGATGGGGAAATTCTGCAGTTCCTAAAAGTTGCTTGTGGTTGTATTATTGCTAGGCCAAAGGATAGGTCTTCCATGTACCAGGTTTACCAGTCACTGAAGACCATCAGGGGGATCCATGATTTATCTGAACAGTTTGATGAATTTCCGCTTATCTTTGGTAGACAAGATCCTGATCATCTGGAGTAACTCTGGGGACATAAGGCTGGAGAAGCTAGAAAGAACATTTTCGATGTCTAAAATCTGCAGACATAAAGCATTGATGCATCTTATGCTAGCTTTTGAAAGTCTTGGTAGCTGAATGGTAGGATTTTCATTTCCCATGGCTTTTCCTATCGTAATCCCCATGTATCGGATGAATCTGTATATTACATGTTTCTTGGATTGTAGCTTCCAACATTCCTGATATCTGTTTGTTCTCATTCAAGCAAACTACAATCTATGTAGTTGATTGATGTTTACAAACTGCTCTTGCTAGGAATTCTGGAAATCACTGTTGACGATGAGATCTATTCATTCATCAAGAATAGCTCCATTTCTGATTTTGATTTGCCTGACACAGATTCCTTTCTCTTCATCTGTCGGGTCTGATGGACTTTAGGTTTTTGCCCTGGCTTTCTTCATGTTTCTTTCAGCTACTTCTGCAGTGCTTTGAGTACTCTTTTGTTGTTGATGCACATTATAGGCCCTGAAATTAGTGTAGTCTCAGTTCACATGGAGATTTTCACTCTTGAACTCCATGTACATGCATGAGTCTTCCATTTATATGTGTACATGGATGTATTAGGACACAATGGCCAACAAACTGGTTCTATTGGTAGCTCTAATGACAGTTATTAGCCACTTGATGGCATCTACTGTTAACATTCAAAAATTTGTGGTGTCTTATTATAGTAAGATGTTTACTAAAATATGTTTTTCCTGATCAATTTCAAAAGGTTGTCTCTATGATATTTATCTCCTTGTCTTTATGCCTTTCAGTGAGATAATATTAGAGGACCAAAGCAGTACAGTAATCTACCTAATAAATATTTATTTGGTACAAATGTCAATAACTTGTTGCCTATTGTATTGCAATTCTGGATTTTCTAGGTTTCAATATGTTTATGTTGAGAAGTTGTTATTTTTATTGAAACTCTGCGAATGAGTCGCCAAAGGGAATCAGAAATAGGATTATACTGAGCAATTTTATCTCATCTCATAAATTCAGGAAGAAACTTGATGCAATACTAGAAGTGTTATGATAAAGTCTCTCCTTTTCCAAGCTTTATGGATTCTACTTCTGCTTTCTTTTCGGGTTAAATAAGTAGTGTTCTGTTATCTACAATCCTGTACATGCTTTAGTTGCTTACTTTGCATGCTGTTCAAAAGATCCATCCAATAGAACCTGGTTCTTAATGAGCTTGACTGGTGTATCTATCAGCTAATGTCCTTTAGGGACAATTCCCATGTGCAAGTTTCCTGATAACTGAGCAGAATGGCGAAGGACTCTATTAAGGATGGTAACAGTTTGGGTTCTGGTTATGTGAAGAACCCTCCCTACCCAGTTCCCATTTGTTATTTGGCTTAAGAGAAAAAATTCTAGCACTAAACCAAGAAAGTTCTCTCTTCCCCCCACCCCCTCTTCCACAACCCTCCCCCAAAGAAAACCCACCCCACAGTGAACCCTGAGCTGAACACTGGATTGTGTTTGGGATGGGTTGGCAAGTCAATTGAGGTTCCACCATAGAGCAATTCTTTTAACACCTGGCTTTGAAGCTTTGATGGTTGCTATGCATCTAACTGCCCGAGACTCTCAGAAGGGCAATCGTTGGTTCAGTTTCATGCAGTTCTCTCCCCACCCCCTTGGGTCATGCCCTGATTTTGAGAAAAGATTGTGGTGACAAAACAGGCTGCAACATTCTTGAATGATGGAACTCAGAATAATATGCCCAAGAATAGATTCCAAAACAGAATTACTTTTAACTATTATGGTGATGTTGTGTTATATGGGAGTTATTTTATGTTTCTTTCTTTACACACTCTGGATTCCGTGGCCAGTAACAATCATCAAAATGAACTCTTGAACTAGACCATTTCATTGAGATCAATTATATAGCTCAAGCTGCCATTTCCTATCTAGCTTGCTGCAAGTGAGGAATCAGCCAAAGGACAAGCATTCAATTGGCAATGTTACCAATGGCCAGTGATGAGTACCTCAAACAAGGCTGGCTTGGGCGGACTCTGCTCCCCTCGCACCCCTCCTAGGCATAGACGATCTGGATTCAGCTTTCCTGATAATCAGGGTATTAGGTTCAAGATTTAAGGGATCCGGATCTGTTCCTCTCGAATCCAAAATGAGTCAGAATCAACTCTTTCTGGTAAACAATGGATCAGAATTAGTTTAAACCTTATAAATTGGACAACCGTAAGAAGCAGAATTTCCAAACCGGGGTCTTTCTTTTTCCAGTATTGAACTAGGCAAACTTTGTGATTTTGTACCTTACCCAAAATTAGCGAGTGAAATTAGAAGAGACTTCTTTTTTTATGGTAAAAGAAAAGACTTCCTTCTCTTTCCCGTAATCTATTGGAGTGTTTTCTACCAAAAAAAGATCCACTGGCTTGACATCTCCATGTACTACGATATAAAAACCGTTAGAAGAATACACTTTTTGGCTATATTCTCAGAAGAGGAAAAGTTTCCCTCCACTTTCAAAGATGCTCTCATCCCTACCAATAAGATGATTTAGTAAATGATTCCTTTTCTTCTATCCTCTGCTCTTCTCAGCACTATCATAGCAAAGAAAGGGCAATAACCCCTTCCTATTATTACTGTTGAGGCAACGGCATACAGCAGATTTAACGACATCGAGAAGAACAATACCATATATTTCAGGTTATGGATTGGGCAATAGGTATCGCACAACATGGATAAATACAGATTGAAGTAGAATGGCTCCTCCCTTTGGGAAGAAGTTTACAACCTGTTGTGGGCAGCATTGTTCAGTCAGGCTTTCACCTATTGCGAAAAATTCCCCACAGCTGCCTGCATAAGAATTTGGGCCCTGTCTTAGTCACATTGTAGTTGATCATCATCTCGGACCAGCTACTGATCATCGCCTTGGTAAGCTATTGCTTCACCAACTAGTCAAAGTGAAGTATTAGCACCAATAACTTTAACGTGAACTTTAAAAGCACCACGTAAATGCATAGAAGACAAGGACATGCTAAAATTTGGATACTTGAAGCAAGAAAAATTGTTTCAATGTTCAGAGTTGTCTCCAATGTTCCAATGACAGCTCAAATAACTGGTTCGGAGGCAGAGCTACCATTAGCACAAACTAACCATATAAGACTAGATTAGGTACAAATTGAGGCTCAGGGTTGTATACTCACATTTCTTCTTGTCTGTATGGGTTCGTCCACCATCCAGACCCTGAATCACGGTTTGAGTATTAGTCAAGCATAATTCTTGTCAGAGATAATCCTTCCATTCTCCACATGAACCAGGATTTTTTTTAAGATTCAGCTTTATTTAGTGTCTTCCATCTCTGCCTTCACTTCCATGAGACAATTTGAATGGGTTAAGCAGGTGGTGGTTAGAATTTCTTCAATTTGTTACACCTTGTTTTTCCAATTTTGACCAAATTGATTGATGTTGAGAGGGGCAATTAGCGGCAGCTTCCTGGTTCAACCTGAAAGCCAAGGGGAAGGTGCTACATAAGTATAACCTTGGAAATGCTCACTGGTCGTAGGAGTTGCAGCTGGCGAGTCCTCCGGAGGCTCTGATGTCCAACACTTGTCAAAATTGGCTGTGCAATCTCTCCCACTCACGACTGGCTTGAATGTGGGTTCTAATTGTCTTGATTCCAACTTCTTCCAATTGATGGGTCGGAACCATTTATGGTTCTTGATTTGAGCCTCTCCACCAGAGCCACTGCCTAATCTCCTTGATGGCTCCTTCTGTAGCAGCTGAAAACCAGAGATGCATAACCAAATCAACCCTTAACTTGAACTCACAAAACAAACAGAATCCATTGAAGTACCCTGTACCTACTTACCCCCTTGAGCAAAGAGTGCGCTTCAGTGCTTAGGTATGAAGGAAGTTTCATTTTTTCATTGATGATTCTCTGCTGAAGCTTCTGTCTATTTGGATGTGTGAAAGGTGGCTGAAAGAACAAAAACTAATTTCAGTATGACTAGAATCACAAGCATATGTTAAAGGAAGAGGTTCTGAGAGAGGCTTTTACCTTCTTCATTTTGCTAGATCTTAATAATGTATACAGATTGTGTAAAACCAGACATATAGAGAGATACTACTATTTCCATTGATGGGTCCAAGCAGGAAAATTTTTCCTTGAAACAAAATTAATTTGATCGGCCCATGTTACAAGAACATAAGATCACCTAACCCCCCACCCTCTTTCTCTCTTCCTCTTGAGCTGTTGTTCTATAATTATTCAATATTCAATATGCAGGGGCAAGAAAGATTCGTCATTACACAATATGCTTACCCGTCCTGTTAACATTTCATATAACAGTATCCCTAAGCTCCACCAATCTGCTTCTTTGTTATGCCCTTTATGCAGTAGAATTTCTGGAGCCATGTATTCTACAGTACCACACATAGAATTCGACCTTGTGGATTCATCCATTTCCTTTGACAAGCCAAAATCAGTTAGCATAACCTGCATGAAGATTCAAGTTATTGCCATAGCAAATCATTTGTTATCAATACACAGACACTGAAAAAGGGATTCCATGATTTTGGTGTCTGTGCCTGCAATAGCATTGGATGTATGGGCATGGCCTTACATGCCCGTCTGCATCCATAAGAATATTTTCAGGCTTAAGATCCCGATGCACGATCCCGTTGTTGTGAAGATGCGAAACAGCAGAAACTATCTCAGCGGTATAAACCCTTGCCTGATCCTCGCTACCCAAGACATACCCAAAATAAAATCAAAAGATGAACAATACAACCTGTCCAGTAGTTCTATGTCTCAAAGAAAGATACCTGAAGATTCTCTGTCGATAAAGGTGATAGAAGAGATGGCCACCATTTATGAAGTCTAGGATCAGATACAGTTTAGATTTTGTCTGCAAAATAAAGCACTTGATTAAATAATCTCTCTGATTTTCCCCTGTTGGGGTGCTTTTTCTTTCTTTTTGGGGAGTGGGTTTTGGTTGGAGAAAGTTGACTCAAAGCACACAGAAGAAGATGAGCAGAAGAGGCAACGAAAAAGCCTATTCTCATATTATATGTCAAGAGATATCCACATTGAAGCTGGATATCCGAAATAAATTTCAACCAGAAAAAATGACCTACTCTATGATACCGAGCATATTTATGTCCATCAGCAAACATTTAATCCCATATGAATCAAATCCCTAAAACAATATGAAATATAGTGTCGAAGTTCTTGCCAATTTACTTTCCCGTGGATAAGAAACAAATTTGTTAATTGCAAAAAGCAGAATATAAAGGCAGAAATGATAGAAGTAAATAGAATACAGCAACAGAAACAACAACAACACCACCATTCTATACTTCTGACCCACCCATTACAACTATGGACTGAAACTACATTTTACAATGGATTAGAATCTTCAAAAGGATTCGGTGTCTTATCAGTGCATGCTTAGCCAAATCACCCACAATCTCATGTGCACTTCTTGGCTGCCACCAGAATGCAATATTGGCTTGAAACAAAAGCCACCATATACGCCTTGTAGGTGATTATATTGTCAAGAAGCCTCTCTTGAATCTATCGTTAATCATATTCTCTGAAGATGATCATCCTACTACGTTGGTCCATCTTTCCCTCAAGAAAAAATAATTTCAGTTTTATAGAGCTATAAATTCTGATCTAGTAAAGACTCCTACACCCGTGGGCCCTTAAAAGACTACAATTGCACTTCTATCCCACAATAGGAGCACAATCCCAATACGTGAAGGTCCAGGGTTCTCAAGATAACATCCATATTGAGCTTAGCTAGACCGGAAGGCAACTGCCAGTTTGGTTTCCTTCTCAATTCGCCACCTAATTGAAAAGCAGAGAGATCAGTCTCTAGATAATTGGCTTACAGGGATTTCTCCAAACAACACATCAGTTTGAGCCTCCAATCTACATTTGATTCTTTCAATCACCTCAATGACTTCCACTAGCTTACCTCCTTGCCAAAAGTTTAAAAGCACCAAATGATTCCACCATGCTTGTTCATTAATTCCCTTAAAGATCAAGTGACTAAGTCCTGAACTGCCAACCCCAATTACCCAAAAGGACCAACTCATTAACTTTATTTGGATAGAGACTGAAAAATCGCAAGTGCATCCTATGAAAAAATTTACATGTATGAGATGAAATATCCTATCATCAATAAAGTCAGAATTGTTCATTTATCTAGAGAATTGTTTGAGAAACAAGTTGATAAACTCATCAATCAAATATACTCCCAAGGTAGCTTGCATTAACTGCCAGCCAAGTACTTGACCTCTGCTGAAAACACCACGTTCACTTCAATATCTGAATATTCAAACACAGTAATTATAATGATGGATCATTTGTCACTTGCTTTTCTCTCTTCTAGAAGTGGCACTCCCAGACATGTCCCATTATGTTTATGATGTTTAATTTTAGAATGATAAACAGTCTCTTTGCCAAAGAAAAATTGCCACAATTATGCATTCTACCACCACTATTCTTTCACATCTAAGGGCATTCTCACTCTGTGGTCTTCCCTTGAACCAACATATTCATTCAATTTGAACTTATTAAGGTGTTGCTTTCTCTCGTCTTTCCTCACGCCATCATATTTCTTTTCAAGAGTTTCAATTTACTGAGGTGTCTAGATTGAACCAAAAATCATGGAAGTTGACATCATAAGGTTACCGGGTACTATCACTAGTTCACTACTATGTTGGGACCTGCAAAAGCCAGAAATAGGTCTAGCCCATCAGCTATAGCAAGCCCTCAGTAACCAGTAGCCATCGATGGTGGGTGTGGTAAAGGGAAGGCCCTTGATCCGAGAAGGAACAGTGAACAGAATGATATAAACCACTCCGTTACACAACATCTGGGGCATACAAATTCAAGTAGTGAGCCTTGACAAAAAGGTAGGGGAAAAGAAATCCAATTATCATGATAGATTGTCAATTTAAACAACATTAAGTCTAATCTTAAGGTCTTTCATTTTTGGTAAGTTTTACTGAAACGAAACTGAGCAACTGGAAGGAAAGAGAAAATAGTCCAAAGTGATTGGAATCTGTGTTTCACAAGAAGTCCTTTATAGTCTTTAATCATCAACTATTTCTTTTAAGAATTCTTATCAAAGTTATTTTAACCTAAATAAAAGATCCTTCTCTTTCTATTTGATTTTCAATTTGAACAAAAGAAGTCAAACTTAAGGCCCTTCATTTGGAAAAGGAAACAAACAAAAAGCCTTCAACACCAAGTATCCAAGAAACAAAAAACTGACGAGTAATCCAAAAGTAAATAGAATCTGGGCGTTACAAATCAGAACTCACCTGGAAGGAATACCGAAGCTGCACGATGAAAGGATGCACAACCTTAGTGAGTATATCCCTCTCTGCCTTCATGTAATCGACATGGTTCTTCTTTATAATAGTATCCTTCCTCATCACCTTCATGGCAAAAATCTCATCGTCTCCGCCCATTCCTCCGCTGTCACTATTCTTCTTCCTCACCAAAAAAACCTTACCGAAAGATCCCTGACCAACAAGTCTCAAAATATCGAAATCCCCAGGACCCATCTTACCGGTTTCCATGGCCTTCTCTTCCACCGGCTCTTCGTACTTTTCTGGCTCATCATCTACCTCCCCATCAGAGTTTTGGGAACCGATGCTTTCTCCTCCATCGAGGGTCTTAAAGGGTAGGGATCTGGAAGTAGCAAGTCGAGGCGAAGGGCCAAGAAAAGAGTGGGATCGGCTGTGTATGACTTCTGGTCCTCCAATTTCAAGGAAAGGTGAAGGAGAAGAAGAAGAAGAAGCGTGACTGGTCTGAGGACCAAATACGTCGGAGAAATCAAAATCTTCACCGCATGTGGGTACTGAGGGAGGGATACTAAGTTTACTGAGCTTGGCCGCCAGAATCGACTGGAGAGGCTTCTTCTGAGCCGAGGAGACCATGCCTTTCCAAATTCTCTGATGCCTTAGTCAACTCCAACTCGGAGAAAAGATCGAGATTTGGATTCACAGAGAACCTGAGAGAAACCCAGAGATACAGATGGAGAGGAGCCGACGAAAATGAAGCCAACGGAGACGGAGTTAAGAGCCGTTTTACGATTTACCAACTAAGCTGACAGAACCGAAATTCATTTTTGGAATCTGAACAATTAAAGGGAGCTTAGTCAGCTTACTTCCATAAATGGAAATTTTCTACTCCTAAAATTAATGCGACCCTAGTATAATCCTAGAGGAGAAAAATATATCATTGACACTCGGATAAGTAAATTGAAAACTTGAAAGCTGACATAAAAAAAATATTAAAAAAAAAAGTTGAAAGCTTGAAGAGCTTTTTGAATTTCTGGAAAATAAAAGAAAAGGAAAAAACCCAACAAATCAGCAAAAAGGAAAGTTCAAGAGGTAAGTAGAGTTGGTTTAAGCAAAACTCGTATGCTTAATTTAAGCCAAAGAATCACAAAATGGGTCTGGGTTTCATAATTAAAGGAGCTTAAAATCAAGTAGTAAATGTTGTTTTCGAACTCGCGACTTTCTCTTCATCATCGTTGATGGGCGAAGCTAACAATGCAAAGTGGGTAACTTTATGCAATCGTGGAGTGTGTCAACAAGCTAGTAGTGGAAAGCAATAGTCTTGATCTTGTAAAGTTTGTGACTAGTACTCCCTCTTTCCCCTCTCTAAATGTAGCTTCTATTATTGCAGATATTATGAACATAATGGCCTGGTTTAAGTCGTACATTGTTGCACATATTCCTAGGCAGATTAACGTTGTGACGGATCACCTAGCTAGGAAGGCCCAATTGGTTGCTTGCATCACTATTTGACCATCTTCCACTCCTTGGTTAGTGAATCTTTTTTTTCCCCTCATTTTTAGTTTTGCTGCTTGAATGAATCATCTTTTACCAAAAAAAAAAAAAAAGAGCATTGCCTTTATTAGTGTTCATTACAGACTAAAGCAATTAAACCTAGGAATGTTTGGCTCCAGTGTAATTTACAACCCAAAAGCAGCTTCAAGTAACTCAACTCCTTAATTCCTACAAATAGTTTTCCATCATGTTCGTTAGAATCCTCAATTCAATATATCAAGAGAATTAATAAAAATAAGACTTCAAATAAATACAAAGCATAGCGCCATGACGTATTCACTTCAGCATTGTAAACGTTGTAGGCATAATAATTTTCAGCACCAAGTAGGAAAAATTGAGTAGGATGACTTATCAGAGTTTGTTTAGTAAGTATGGAAACTTCAAATATCTATTCTTAGGCTAAAGTGTTGTTAAACCAAATGTCACAGGTTAGAATTGAGTGTAAGGTTATTTTAATTAACACATAAATAATAGGAGAAAAAAATTAGAATTTTATCGGACTATTCACATTTAGTCAACAGATCTGACTATTCAGATTTAGTTAACATATTGATACGCCTTCGGCTACCCCTCCCCTATTATTAAATATAAAAAATAATAATTACATTCATCGACACTTTATGGGCAACATGGTCATTTTCAAACCAACAGAAATGACGTAACTTGCAATTTCACAAAAAGTGTAAAGTACACGCCATACAAGTCGGGAATTATAGTTAAGTGGACGCCTTACAAAAACTCTTTATTTTACCATAAATTATGAAAATAGTATTATATATATTTTTTTAACGTTCAAAATTTAACTTACGATGTGGAATCACCACGAAAACTTCACGCGGAAAATTTCATTTTCACCTCAAAACAAACAAAGCCGTCGTGAGGTTCAGACAGTCACGGGTATTTCAGGAGTGGAAGATACAGGGTCACTTAGGACATTATATAAAGCATGAGTACAAACTAGAAACTACAAATTCACTTTTCAATTAACTTCTACGAGTTTATTATATTGGGGAGAATTTCAGGGAGAGAGGCAAAGAGGAAGGAACGGAGGGTAGAAAGGCCATGGCGTCTTCAAGGCCAACGTTTTTCTTTCCCTTCCCGGTCCTTCTTATAGCCATCTTCTTGATCTTCAATTGTTCTTCTTCCACGCAGGCATCTTCACTATTAGCAGACGAGAGGTAACTGGAGCTTTTCAAATTGTTTCTGTATTGGCTTAGGGGTGATCGCTTTCGACATTTTTTGATGTTTAATTGCTGAAATTAGGGTTTTGATTTGGTTTACTTACTATTAGGCATGGAGAAATTCGAAGAGGAAGGCTGTTGGAGATGAGTTTCAGGGAAACTGCGGAGGGAACTAACGCTACCTTTGATTGTTCTCCTTCTGGGCCCTGTGTTGCCTGCCTCTACTCCGAGAAGGTGAGAACTCGAAAATTTTGTCTGAGAATTCCTTTTTTTTCCCTTTTCCGGGGGATATTTTCTCTTTTCTTAGTTAAAATACGCCTTATTCTCTGTCATTCTAATTGATCCAAACTGATGTAATTGATTCTGGAAATCCAAGTATCATTAGGCTTATAACCAGATCTCGACTGCTCTGGGCTTGATCCCGTCTAAAACGAAGTAGTTAATGCCGTAAAAAAGATAAACAGGTCGTCCTTAAACTGCGGTTTTTAGTTAACCTTTCCTGCATACGCGAAGTGCATAACGAAGTTGCATTTCATTAAGGTGGCTAAGAAAGAGCTATGTATCATATATAATACCGGCAATTGTTTGCAGTGGATTTGAAACATATGATCACGCTTTAACGCATACATGTGGTTTCGTGTGGCATGCAATGACTGGCTTGTTATACAGTACTTACGCACTGCGTGGAATTTTGTGTATAAAATTTATTATGTGTGCAGACGGATACTCTGTAGGAGGATTAAAGAAGGCTATCAATGCTTGTAAACGTTGGCATAGTTATTCTTTTGGTTGTCAATGCGGGCCTCTTAGAAATATCAAAGTTTTGGGACAAGGAAGGCCTCTTCAGTTAGAGCACCCCCTTAAAATACATGTCATTGACTTACTGATGGTGTGAGAGTAGATCTTTTGTTTCTTTACTGTCAAAGAGAAAGAAGGTGGATGTGGGATTGGTTTGGGGTGGAACTGTGATGTGTACCTCTATAGACCAGGTCTTGGCACAACTTCAAGGCTACTATAGTGCAACTTATTGGTCATAGGTTTGAGTCAGGAAACAGCCTCTCTGCAAAGTAGGATTAGGGCTGTGTACATTATGAATCTCCTAGGACCTTTTGGTGATGAGAGCCTTGTGTACTGGGTACATCTTTTTCTCTGTGATGTGTAGCTTTTCCACTGCATTTGCCTTCCTAGCAAAACCTGAAGGGATCTATTAGTTGTCATATGTTGTTCCCAGAAGGAGTGGGACATATGAGAAATCAACCTTCTTGAAATGAGTGTCTGTGCCCAATACCAAGTTTATATTCAACTATCTCATTTGCGTGTATATGGGCTCTTCTTTTTATCTCACGGAAAACATGAAAAGTTGATTACCTTCAAGGAGAAGGTATCCTGTCTGAAAAACATAGATTGGCAGGAAAACAGAATGAGTTACAGGGTTAATTGGATCTGTTGTTGCGGCTGATGCCACATCTGCTGTATTTTGTATAAGAACCTATTTCTCTAGATATCGATTATGGATCTCTTGTCAATGACAATATCATTTCATGAAGCAGATTCTTAGCTGTAATCATCTTGAAATATCAGGTATGAAAGCATATTGCTCATCAAATTAATATTAATGTGCCAGATGAGGGAGGCAGTAATATGGGGCAAATTAGGGCTGTTAGCAGGGCCAGAGGAACCAAGAATTGACATTGGTTGGACCAGCGAATGAAGATGTGATTAGCTTAATTTGTAGCAAGATAGCCTTAAGTGGTGGAATAACTAACATGATATAAGTAATCAAAAGTTAAATAGCCAATGCTGTAAAATATATGTGTAGCTATGGCATGCACTGTGTGGGGAATTTTGAATACTTTGATAAATAGGCAAACTCTTGCGATCCTCCTTAGCACTTGTTATTTATTGTACTCAGTTTTAGTTTGTGATTGTTGTAGAGTGTTGAGAAGTACCACTGCAGCGAGACTGGCTATCACATTCCATTCAAATGTAAAGAAATTCAACATGGTCGCAAGGTTGCAGATAACAAAGAATCCAAGAAAACACGATCTCTTCTGGATAACTCCCACAATGAAAAGGAAATCCAGGAAATCTTGCTGGATCCAAATGAACATAGTTCAATTATGTATAGAAGATTTTTAGAGGACTCGTCCAAGTCAGAGAGTGGGAAACAAGCTTATCTCACTTACAGGAGCTGTAAACCAGCAATTAATGAAGAAAGGCTGTCAGTGCTTGGTTTTGAGGTAACTAAATGTATTATGGTTCTCTTTTAGCCAATTCCCCTGTTAGCTTCTTCCATATTTTCTGTTATCAGCATGTTACATACAATTTCTCATTCTTTATTGAACGAACCTCATGCTAATTTGTCAGCATGTCATTACTGCCTTTGCAAAAAATTGTTTGGTTTGGACCAATTTTTACCATGCTAAAGTTGACTCAAACCACTAATAGAAAGATGCATCCAAGTATGTGTCAAATTTATCCATGTTTGAAGTTGACAATTAAATTGTCACCCCAGATGTATGATTTAGGATTTGGATATACATCTTTCAGTCTTGTTAGTTTGGGATTCAGCATATGGAAATTAAAAGCCTATGGACCTTTGAGAGTACTGTAAGCTTTGCATATTTTTGTCTTATGCAAACAAAAGAAGCTTAGTGTATGTATAACTTGTGTGTGTAGAGATTAGAATTTATATGCATTTTTTCTGCCTTATCCTCTGAATCCAATTCACAACTCATGCTATGGAGCTAGAGCAGGCTGACCTGCAGTATTTTGCATATTCTCCTCAACATTCATGATGCTGATCTATGGCAACCTAGTTTTGAGAACCTTAATGATCAATCTTCACTATGGTTTCAATCATGTTTATGACTTTCCAACATTGGCTATACAGTAATACCTTGAGTCAGTGTGTACTGATTGCTTCTATCATGTTTTCTTCTCTGCAGAGTATTATGCTGTTTTTATTGTTTGTTAGTTATTCATCTGTATACTTCAGACGTAAACGGGCTGCCGCCATGTCAGGGGCTGGACCAGTGAGATTACCAACCAACTCTAGATTCTGAGTTGATAGAAACAGGCAGACATTCTCTTGCAAAGGTATTCTTTTCTTGAAAAAATTGACCAAGGAATGATGTTGAAAGCGTCGTCATGGAAGAAGCTGCAACTCTGAGTGGTTCTTTTGGCCTTCTCCACCCATTTCAGTATATGTGCACTGTCTTGGCTTAGAACCTTTTCCTTCAACCTTTTTCTCTTCTATATTTTTGCATATTTCGGAAATTCTCAGTTTCAAGAAAGGCTTGTTTTTATGTTGAGGGTCTCTGTCTACGCCTTTTGACCCAGAGTGTGCCGTGGGAGGTGTCATCAACTACAAGCCAAACATAGAGTTCCGTATGCCCTGGGTTGCTTTCCATAGCTGGGACTACAATGTCAACCGACAGCCACGGGTGTGTATACCAGACCTTGCCCTTGTGAAACTGAATCCGCAAATGATTATTTGCATCAGGTGCAGCACATAATATAGCAGTAACTTGTATTTCAGGAAATGTTGAGCAACACATTTTCTTTCATTCGACATGTTTTAACAATCTTTTATTGGCTAAATTTATCAATTTTGCTGCTGTATTTTTTGCATGCTACACACTACCATTGATGTCAAATATAAATTTTCAGTTAACTACATGTATTTGTCATTGTAAAGTATACAGATGCTACCCGACCTCATATTAGGTGGATTGTTATTTATTGTTATTATTTGTAAACAATTTATGTTAGGTTGAAACTCGACTCCTATACGTCTTATTGGTCGAACAAAGACCCAGTTTCATCAGTTAGTGAAGCACTAGATTGGATGTCTATATCAACAATTTATGTTTAAAGTTTTGGGTGCAAACACAGTTGACCAGCAGCTGGTCGCGGGCTCTCCCCCTTTCAAGAGCCTTACCCTCTTATTTGGTAGGATTAGGGGCTTCTTACTTCCCAAATAAAACCTCCTACGTCTATATACAAACGTAATGCTGGTTCATCAAGAATATGCAAGAAAATCGATATTCAATTGTCAGTTAAATTCAGGGAATCTTAGGGAAAGCCCTCAAGTTGCCATATCCTCAGCTTCCTGCAACAATCATTCGTGGAAGTACCAATTATGTTCGTTGGAATTTACATGTTTGGCTATCTACCGAATTGTGATCAGAAAAAACGAGTTCAAGTCGGAACGCCTTTAGTTGTACAATAAAAAGAATGAACGCCTTTGGCACCAGTGGCAGCAATAATGTAGGGGGTGAGGAGGGACAACGAAAAGATAAAAAAACTGGAGACAACAGAGAACTTTTCATGACGTTTTTTATGCTGATTCTTACACTAGCCTCAAAGCCAAGCTCTATGGTTGACATTTAGATAACCAGAATAAATTGCACTTGACCAACAACGGTCACGGAACCCAAGGGAAAAAAAAAACCATCCCACAACTCTCTCGCTCACTATTGACAGCTTCTCGACAAATGGTGAACTTAACACTCAACCTTCCCATCCACACCCACACCCAACCTCCCAAGAAAAACGAAGGAGAAAAAATGACAATAATACAGCCAAATGATTCACTCAATAAATGATACCTATGTAAACCAAAATCACCTCATATGTTACACAACTAGGATACAGGTGCAAGATTCAACTCAAGTGGTCTCAAGGCTCCTTGTACGATCTCTTGAACTGTCCGGTTGCGACGGCAAACATCTGAAAGCTCCTCAACGGGAGCTAATAGGGCATTGATTTCGGCTCCTGCTGCTGCTTCTGATAATGCTTGAAAGAACCTTGAACGCTCCACCTGAGTCACAGCTGTCAATGGTATCAATGAAACACACTCTTTTACCCAATCGAGTGCCTTGGAGCCATAAGTTCTAGTAAGCGACAGCAGGGCATATGATACCTGAGGACAGAAGTTGCAGGTGTTTACAGCATGCGTGTGTGAGAGTTGCAGGTGTTTCCAGAGTGTGCGTGTGTGTGAGTGTGTGAGAGAGAGCATCTTATTTACCGTCTCCAATCGTGAACTTGGAAGTGCCCCAGCTAATGAGGCTATGAGTATTCTGGTGAGGCTTGCACCTCGAGGGATTACAACAGAGTCCCTAATTGATGAGAGCTCTGCTCCCCAGCTGGATTTTGAAAGATCAAAGATATCGGTTAAGAAAGTCAATATGGAAATGCAGGCCTCTCTGCAAAAGAAAGGATAAATGTCAGCTTATAGTTACCAATCACTTCACTACAGTAATTGCAAGGACAATGCTTGTCAAAATCATCAAAACTTTTCTGAATAGCATTCATGCTGGCTGATGAATTAGTAGAGTGAAATTATATTGATGCCTAGGATTGAAAACTATCTTCTGTATTAATACCAAGGTATTAAATTTCGCAAAATCTTGGCAATTTAGGTGTTTCGGAGGACAATAACAAAATGATGGCCAAAAATAAAATGTTTGCAATTTTGGTCTAAATTTTGGCAAAATCTCACCAAAATTTCAGTGAAATTTCATTGTGACAGTCCTTATCCTTACGACACTTTCTTTAAGATGGGTTGGCTGTTTTATGAGGATGATGCTACCTATAGAAGGGTAGGTGTCTGACTATATGGAGCACTATATGAGTTCAAAATGATACACTATATGAGTTCAATAATCAATGATATGGGCTGAGAATGTCCACTATTTGCAGAAGTAGGCCTACGGGGTTGAGACGATGGAGCCACCAAGGCACAACAACTATTATTAGGTTATTCATAGGTTTGATGTGTTTGTAAATTTGTAATTTGTAATTCATTCATATACTGTTATGTTATAGACTTGTACTGTTTTAACCGTGTACTACTGACTACTATACTACCCTTGTACTTGACTACTTGTATATTGAATTTTAGTTCTTGTCTTTTTTGTTGCATTTTAATGAAGATCTTAGCGTTCTCTTGCATCATATCCATATTTACATTGGCTATAATTCATGTTCCAGACTCCCAATTTTGCCTAAATATAGGCGAGCATGTGCCGATCATGAACACTACTTTAGGTTAGCTTTAGGCAAAAATAACACCCCCGTGTGTTTATTGGCCTCACATTAGGCTGGACGCCGAAAACCAAGCCGGAATGATCCCAAAAACCCAAGAGATGAAGGGTTGAAATTTACCAAAAAGATTCCAAAATTTCGGTACGTACTGAGATGACTGAAATTTCGAACCTTGATTACAACACTTCAACCATGTCTATGGGATTAGCACTAGCTTTTCTAGTTCAACCTTTTGTTTCAGTGTCAACTCCTCTATGTACCTTGGCTTTGGTGATGTACAGTAGCAAATATTTTAGCAGGCTCCCAAGATATGTGGTTTAATTTTAATCTATACTTAATACAGCAAAGAATAGAAGAATGGTTTTGTTGTGGGAGGATGAATCTCCTAGCCTAGTTTGGGTTCTCCTCAAATCCGGTTCTCCTGGAATCAAAGAAGTGAGAGTGGGCCGTCATTGAGGACGAGAAGCCACCTCCAATGATTAAGTCAGTCTTTGAAGAAGAAAGTGCGAATCACTCCTAGGAGAATAAATGCTCAAGGAGGATGCAGGAGATTTTATGGAGAGAACGTTCTTGGTGGAGTTAAGGAGAGTAATGGCTAGAGAGTCTCCTCCTTTACCTGCATAATCAACCGCTATTTATAACGAACCTTCAGCCTCTGGGGACCTCAAGATGTGAGTCGGCCTCTTGAGGGAAAAGTGAACGGTGGAGATGGCCTCTGGCCATGAGTAACGTTGTGCTCTGATTAGCGCAATTCTTTGGACAACTGTTGATCCCTTTAGGGCCTGTTTGGTTACATGAATCTAGAGATTTCAAATCTCTGGATTCATGAATCTGAGAATTTTACCCGTTTGGTTGTAAAAATCTCTAGATTCATGAAATCTAGAGATTCACATTTTTACACTAAAAACGTGAATCTGTAGATTTATGGGTAAGGGGTGAAATCCAGAGATTTCAAAAAAGCTATACATTTGTACATTCACAAAAATCACGTCAATCAAATAATTTTTTAGGATGAATCCACAAATTTCATTCCACAACCAAACATCTAATTTTATAAATTATAACTCCATAGATTTGAAATCTATAGATTTGAAATCTCTAGATATTTGAAATCTCCAGACTCATGTAACCAAACAGGCCCTTAGAGAATTAGGGAGTCAACTCAAGCGTCACCCTGATGGGACGTTGTTCCTTGGTTGAGGAGACAATTGAGGTGCTTTGTAGTACTTGAGACAACTTCAGCGCAAATGAGAAGCTTCCAAGCTGTCTTGAACACTAAACGAAGCTCAGGGCATTTATTACTGAATTAAATGCTGAGGGATGATGTTTGAGAGAGGATACTCCAAATCCCTTATCTTCCGCTAGCTTGGTTGAAAAGCCACAGGGTGACAGCGATTGTCATCGAGCCCTGCCACCCCTGTTTTTCCTGCTACCACCCATCCTGAGAAGAGCCACTGTCTTGACTTGGCCAGCGAGTCTTGCTCACATTGGTTCTTGAGTCTCTGGTCTGATTCGGCCGGCTTCTTCCGGTTCAGCGGTTCATGCCGAGTTGTCCATAACAGATTGTGAATGGGCTTTCTCAACTCATCAGCCGACAGCCACATCTTAACAGGAAGGAGGCCTAGAATTAAGCTACCTCATCAAAGAATGAGGACCTGACCTAGGCATTTCATCCAGTGGGAAAATTCCAGGATCTTGGAAGAGAAATAAAGCCACATTACTGTTAGCAAGGTGGTGAAGAGTATACAAAATACTTGTTCCGTAGTCCTAAATTTATAAAAGTTAAATGAAGTCCTCTTGAAAAGAATAAGAATTGAAGCGAGTCTATTATCTACTGGATATCTCTCACACGGCAATGGACTGTATTCTTTTGTGTGGTTGATCAATTGTTTCCTGGTACAGCCTATACTAGTATTTCATGGGGTTCATCTCCATTGCTAAGAAGCTTTCATCCAGCTCACCATCCTACTTCCCCAATACTCCATCCATCCTCCCCCTCCCCCCAGAAACAGGAAAAAGAAGGGAAACGCATCTGGCTGAGTTTATTTGTTTTGTATTGAAGTCCTCCCCTTCCCCACTTCACCCACTTACCAATTTCCCCCTCCCCCTCCACCACGCTCATTTCAGTTTGGGCCATGGCCTGGCCCAATTCCTAACTCATATGGCAAAATGTATAAGTATGTTCACCAAAGAAAAGTTCAGGCACCAGGTGGGATTCAAACCCAGCTTCAGTTAGTAGTGGACGTGCACATGCACAAACTCAAAAACTAGAATATGCAAATTGGGCTGGGGCTAGGGCAGGCTGAGCCTGAGGCGTCAATCCTACCCCAGCATGGCCCAACCTTAGATTCAATTGGATCGACATACTAAGATCCTGCATTATGATAAAGTAGAAGATTAAGATCAGATTACCAAAGATGGTAGAGCAGACCACTCTGCAATCTCTTCCTTGCCGACTCAATTACTTCTCAGAACTTTTTGGAGACACTCTTAACAAATATGCATAACACAAAAAGGATGAACTCCTACCACGTGGTAAACCCTACTCCGTGACCAGTACTACTTCCTAATTTTGGGACACAAAACATTACTGCTACCGTCCGTCGCCAGTTCAAAAATAAAACATTTCTAACTTTGTTATGTGAACATTACTATTGCATCCTATTGTTTGTTTAGAAATAAAACAATCAAAAGGACATACCTGTGTTGCACTGTAATCCCAACCATTGAACAGTCAACCAACGACGGAAAAATGTTTGAAGGAACAAATATGTGAGGACAATAGCGTATACATCTTGATGCCAACAAAAAACAGTCATCTGCTATGTCCGGTCTAGCTGTAAAATCCTGCAATGTGAATGATACTAACATTGATAATCACTTATGGCAAAGGCAATTAGCCAAAGTCGAGGATAAACCTGTATTTTCATCAGTAAGTGTGTCGTATGGCTGAAAAGAGCTTCAATTAAACTTTTCAGGTAGCTTGCACAAGAAGGGTCAGAACCAAATATCTGCAGCAACCCAGGATATACACTTATTAGATCAAAGTAGTTGGAAGAGTCAAATAATTTAAACATTTGAGCATCAACACAGACCTTTATCACTTCACTTGAGAGATAAAGGAAACATGGTTGATGGTGTAGTTGATATAGGCCTTGAATCTCCTCTAGCATTGCTCCTATAGTGACTCCCATAAACCTTCCAGAAGTCCTCAACTTGAAAGATATTAATGGTTTGGCATCAGTCTTAACAATTCATCACACAGAAAATAATCAAGTCTATGGTGTATTGAGAACAGAAATAGGCAAAAGTAAAATTGTCAAGTTTCTTAACACACGCTTGATATAATCACATGGATGTGTATCAGGCCATCTTGCCATCTCAGCTTGGAGATACCAACCACCTCCTGAAGGGTTTTATCCATCCTTAAGAATATCCTTTCTTTCTACTCAGATGGTCCAAAAGTGAGCTTAAATCAAATTTATACCTTTCTGAGGGGAACACCAACTGCTAATGCCCCATCAAGTCAAGGAAAATTATGGAAGTCAATTAAGTCAACAGGAAAGCACAGACAAACCTCAAAAAAAGAAATCATGCGAAGTGCAAAACTGTGTAAAAATATATCGTAACCTAGCCATTGTTTGCGAGTTGTCACATGCTATCGTAACCTATTCATGACTACTTCCCTGGCCAGAGCTTTGTACTTGGGAGATACATGAATTTCCAGATGAATTTTACAGAAAGAAAAATGAGAAGAGGGTACAGTTTATCTGAGAGGAAAGTAGGAAACCAGAACAAAGTTTTAAGTTTTAAGGCATAAAGTTCCTATACGTAGTTTAAGTTGCAGATTCAATCAATGTTCTTCTGATCCTAAATTTCAAATATTGATTCATTCTCTGCACATCAAAAGTTTGATATGCAAGTAATCTGGCTCCAAACTCTTGCAAAAATTCTATTTCTCAATGCTTCTTTGGAGATGCCAGATACTTCCCAAGTAGGCTCTATCTACATTCTGTTCCATAAAACCACTAAAAATAGATCATTACAGAAAATAAATACCCAAGAGACCATTAGGTCTAGGTTGGGTGTAGAGACCCTCTACACCAGCAACTACAATCGTTGGTTTAGGTTTAGTTTATTTTGAATTCCGTTGTTCTTTTTTTAAGAATTATTATTTGAACTTTGAAGTAGTAATTCCCAGATAAAGGCTCAAGTCATCTAGCCTAAGTCTTATGTCACCCAATAGGGCTATGTATATTGATGTAATTGCTCAGTTGAGCCAAGGATTCGGTTAATGAAAGTTTATTTTGAGCACTGTTGCTTTGTGAGTTAGTGTTACTAATTCCCTACCTCTCCTGCACGATTCCCCTAAGCTGTCTCAATAGATATTCATTGAAGAAGGTTCAAGATTGTTGAAAATTCTGCAAGTTCCAGAATTATCTAAAGCATTCCAAGGACTATTCTTCTAAAACCACGAGTGATTCTTCTTCTAGTCCTTTAAATGCCAACCCCCAAATACTCTTTCTCTTTTCTATTTTTGTTTCCCTTACAACCCAGCCACTAAATTTATCTCCAGCTTGAACTAACCGTTAGAATCCATTAGAAAGCCATCCCATAGTCTATGCGTACAATCTAATTCTTCCAACTATGAGCATACATGAAAAAAACCATCCAAAAACCAAGATTCCAAACCCTTTCTTGAATTTCGGACTTCCCCAAAATCCCAAATTTCAAACTTAGATACACTCCTATCTTACAATTAAAATTGTCGCAAACTTCAAGGATCATCCGGACATATTATCACCTAAGTTCTCTTTAAGTTTCACTAAATTCCAATAACTTTTCATCCCATATCCCAAGAAACTGGCCCATCCATCCATACCCATCACTCTAAATCTCTCCAGAATTATCCAATCACCACAATCTACATTCTTGTGTATACCAATCAGCTACCCCAAAATCTTAAAACACTTAACCATGGTTGTCAAAGTGTTTGCCTAGGCAGCAAGGGGGTTTTCCAACCACCTTGTTTTGAACCGCTTTGTTAACATGCAGTTTTTTTGCTGCTTTTTCACCTAATTGCTACCACTTTGTTGCCTTGTGCTCCTTATTGCCTCCTAGACACCAAAACAATCACATTTTTGACATTTTGTACATGATAATATTCTTTCTTGATTTTTAAAAAAATCACATTTTCTTCTACAAAGCCGTATACAAACTTAACATTTAGTCATTTTGGAATTGAGAATCAATGAATCATTAAATGTATAAGACACTTATTTGGCATCAAACTATCCTAGAGGTAAGTAAAAATGCAAAATCACTACTTTCATTTTCATATTTATAATTTGATATAGTTTATAGTCATATGTTATGATGCTTGATGATATGAACTTATGTTTGTGTTCTTTTTTGAATATTCTTTCATAATTATGATTCTTGAATGCTTGTTCTTTTTGGATGAATGTGATTCTTGAATGTTTGTTTAGCTTATAATAGAAATTTATCAGCATAAAAGTAGTCGTATTGAAAAAAATTGACCCAACCTCTTTGGTCGCCTTATTGCCACAATCGCCTAGTTGGAACCCCAACCGCTTTTGTCGCCTTGACAACCTTGCGCTTAACTGTTTGTTGAGATCTTGGAAAGCTGGTCCCTAGTTGAAACTTTTTCAACCTAGGGCTACATTAACGGAAGTTATGGAACTACATTACCTTTTTTGAGATACAGAACTGTTTGTCTATTATGGTATTGATAGTGCAATTCTGCATTGGGATACTTAGGGTTACATTTTTCTTTGCCTTTTTCTTTTGGGATAACTTATTGAGTTCTGACACACTATTTTAAGCAAATCAAAATTTAAAATATAGTAAGGTTATTTCAATTCATTTATGATTCCCTTGTGGTAATACTGATTTACTATTCTTAGTATTTGGAAAATACTTAAACTAGTTTGTCATCTTTCGATCTATTCCCCTTTTCAGCATTTTTAGTAATATACTCTTCATTCACATCCCCCCCCCCCCCAAAAAAAAAAAAAAAAAAAAAGGAGGGCCCTCAATGTTTAGGAAAGTCTAACCCCAACTTTACAAAGATTAATTACAGACTAAGTTTCTCAAAAGTCACCAATCTTCAAAATCTTACAGATTCATGATGAACTCACTAGCGGTGAAAGAGAACTTTTCTTTTTCAGACTGGCCCAAGTAAAGGTATATATTTTTTTATTTTAGTTAGTCCTAACTCTATCTACACTCGGGCTTTCCCACATCATTTATCTGATAGAGAAAAGCATATAACAATGACCGATGAGGGTTCATCATCCAACATGCAACAAGTTACTCTTCTTTTTCTTTCCCTTCAACTCAAAAACTGATATGTTCACATGTAGACCAATGAAAAACATGCTAGTATCTACGAAAGGTTGTACTGCATAAGGCTCCCACATTTAGTGGAGGCTGGGGAGAGTCTAAACTAACACAGCTTACTACTGTTCGCAAGAAGCTGCTTGCAGGACTTGAACGCGCGACCAAGTGTTCAGAAAATGAATATTTGACCAACACACCAAGCACGCCATTTATACTAGAATCTAGTATTCATATTTTCTAAATAAGACAGACGAGGACAATTTAGTATAACATGTCTTAATAATGCAATGGTCTTGTGGGAAGAAAAGGGGGGGGGGGGGAAGGGGACCTTGCATGTGCAGGAAACCTTCATCACTATGTTTGCCCTTAAAAGTTTAGAATAGTTTAACAGGAAGTATAATGTAAACTCAATTGAATGAAAGCCAGAAAGCTAAAATCTTTTATAATTCGGTTACCTAATGTATTTTCACACACACACACACCCAAAAAAAAAGATAAAAGAAAAGATAAAAAAAAGAAAAAGAAAGAAAAAATAAAAGAAAAACAAGAAGAAAAGAAAGAAAGAAAGAAGTAATCACAAAAGACAATCTTGAATTGTCTGGCAGGAATGATGCTTCAAGGTAAGGCTATGTGGTTGCTACTGTTATTTGTCAACCAAGCTGTTAGGGAGAAATCACATATGGGGTGGTTTTCTTGAGATTGGAATTGGGGTCTAAATGTGTAAGGATGAGAAGAAATTTGGAGGAAATGTAAGTAATGATGTAGGGGATGATCCTCCAAGTTCATTGATGTTTTAATAAGTAAATTAGGCTTGATCTAGCTTCTTGTTTTTAGGTTTTTGGGGAATACGAAAATTCAAGAAAATTGTAGTATTTTGAAATTGGCTAGTAAGAAAGGCTTCCAAATCAAGGACAAGAATAATGGGTTAAACAGAAGTTGTGTATCTTGACTCTGGGGTATCCAACCAGGGTATGTAGGACCTAAATCAAAAACAAAAAAGGGGGGAAGAAGGTGAAGATGGGGCTATAATGTGCTAACCTTCTGGTGCTTGAAAGGATGAATTGAGGATGTAGATGGCAAGGCTAAATACGCATCCTGATGCACGAGTGTTGGACTTAAACCACCAAGGATCCCAGGAATTGGACTTTCAAATACAAGTTCCCATCCAAACACCAGATTATTACTCCAAACACAACAACAGCAAGCCTCATCCCAACTAAATGAGGTCGGCTACATGGATCCTTGCCTTCAAATCACAATTCTATTTGAGGTCATACTTGATACAAAGCCTAAGTCATGCATATCCTTTCTCACCACTTCTCCTAAGGTTATCTTATGGCTGCCCCTATCTCTTCTAGTTCCTTCGATTTGGACTCACTTCAATGTACAGGGGCATTTGAATGCCTCTGAACATGGCCATGCAACCTCAATTGACTTTCTTGTAGCTCACCTTTTCTCTGAGCTACTCCTACACCAGCTTTGATATGATCATTCCTTGCTTTATCCTTCCTAGATTTGCCACTCATCTATCTTAGCATTCTCATTTTTGCTACATTGAGTTTATCTAATATGATGCTTCTTAATAGCCCAACACTTTGGATCATACAATACAGTAGGTCGTATGTCGATTATATAAAATTTTCCTTTGAGCTTTGAAGGAATATGCCCATCACACATTACCCCAGACGCATATCTCCACTTTGTCCACCATATTTTAATTCCTTAGGAAACATCATTCTCTATATCACCTTCTTTATTTATGATTGAGCCAAGATCCAAAAAGTAATTGAATTTGTGGAATCTCCTTCCCATCAAGTTTTACCACCTTGCCATCCGTCTGATCATAGAGTCTCATGACCAAAGTCATGCACCATTTTGTCTTTGTTCTACTTAGCTTAAAGCCTTTTGATTCTAAAATTGTTCTCTATGTTTCTAACTTGGTGCATCCCTACTTGTGTCTCATCTACACAAAAAAAAGTGGGGGAAAAGAAATACTCCAAGGAACCTCATCTTGGACATCTTTGGTTAATTCCATTACAAGTGTAAACAAATATGGGCTTAGAGTTTTCCCTTGATGTATCACAACTGTAATCGGAAACTCACCTTGTCCCCCCACCATTCTTGCACTTCTTTTTTTTTGGATGAATAAATTATCATTACCAAGTACCCCAAATTTTATTTTATTTTTATTATTATTATTATTATTTGCGCGGGGGGGGGGGGGGAAACCTTCAAGGGTAGACTGGAAGAAGGAACCTAAGCCCTATGTAACAACAATAAGCCTATTCCTTGGGCTAACCTCAAGAAGCAAATTGGGGGGGGGGGAATTGAAGCTTAGAGGAGACATAAATGGAAATGTTTTTGCTCCTAACTTGTCACTGAATCATCATGCATATCTTTTACTATGCCCACATATATACTTGCCAAATTATTTTCCTCTGGTAATTGCCAAATTAACATTCTAGTACCAAATTCTTTCTCAACAGGAAATGTTCTAGGGACTCCACCATAACTTATTCCTAAGTCAATAAAGACCATATGGAGATCTTTCTTACACTATCTATACTTTCTCATAAGTCTCCTAATAAGGTGAATAGCTTCCATTGTAGGTCTCCTTGCCATAAAACCATATTGATTCTCCAAAATAGTGGTTTCTTGTCTCAAACGGGTTTTAATTACTCTTTACCATAATTTCATGGTAAAACTCATCAGTCTTATGTCTCTATAAGTTATTACAATGATGTAGCCTCAATAGGATGAGGGCCAAAGTTTAGGATCAATTAGGGGATCAATAGGCAAATTAGGGTTTCTAAAACACTACAGCTAAGGCTTTAATGGTTGTTTAGGGTTTTTGGGGTTTGTAAAAGAGGTGCACAGGATTTGGTTTAGGGTCGATAGGCTTAGGATTGTTGAAAGTCTAAATTTGAACCTTGCTGTTTGGTTTCAAATTCAAGTTTCAGAAGTCTAGGGTTTTGGGATTAAATTTATAGGCTTTTTTGCAGGTAACAAAGGCAAGGATTGGGATCAAGTGCAAGATAGAGATGAGGGGTTGTGACTTGGTGGACAGAATTAGGAGATATGGGATTCTAGGGTTTAGGGAAGAAGGGTAGGGCCGAATGGGTTGGGGAAGGGAATTAGGGAGGGACAAAGGAGGAGGAAGAAGATAGGGGGCTGGGGGTGCTTGCATACCAGTTGAGGAGGTTGTGGACGAAAAAGGAATGAGAGAATGCCAAAAAAGAAAGCTGCTATAGGAATTCCTGCACTTGAGAAACCCTAATACCCTACTCAATCCTTGCTCCCTTGCTATGAACTCTTCTTCAATAATTTTGTTTGTCAAAACTGATTTGTTGCAAGCAATAGGTTGTGCATTTACAGCCTTTATTGTAAACTCCTACTAGGACTTAACTTTAAAAGCAAAAACTAAAAGGACTTCTATTATAAATAGAACTCCGAACTAAAATAGGACTGCTGCTTAACTTAACATAGACCAACTCAAATAACAAATCAAAGACAAAACTGGACTCCGAAGAAAATTCTGACTATAACTAGACCTAGTTATGCTAGGCTTGGACTGCCCAAAATGATAAAAATGCCCTGGCTGTTGAACCATGCTGCTTGGCAGTGTCGTGGGCTGTTGGGCAGCAACCCTAGGCACTGGTCCTACATCATATAGCTTTAAATATCTCATTGATTTTTGTAATTTGGGACCAAGGTTGTCAAGGGGACCAAAGGGAGCTTCACCTAGGTGATTAGGCGACAAAGCGGCGCCTAAGAGGCAATAAGGCGACCAAAGCGGTTGGGTCAATTTTTTCCAATAAAACTACTTTCTATAATAAGCTAAAAAAACATTCAACAGTCACATTCATCCAAAAAGAAAGCATTCAAAAATCATAATTATGAAAAATTATCCAAAAAAATAACACAAAAATAAGTTCATCTCATCAAGCATCATAACAATGACTAAGTACTAATAGGGCCAACATGATAAATTAATAGATCTTTGGACAAAAAAAAAGATAAATTAATAGATCTTATTATTCCGATTTCCAAGTCATTGTCCATTTAATGTTTCATTAATTCTTGATGTTGAGTATGACTCATGCTTCACATTTTGTTCCCGACGGGCATGGGGATCCCGCTCAGGTCACTTTGGGCCTCAGAGTTCCTTTGCAATTTGGACATCGACTCCGAAATGACTAAGACACTAAGTTATTAAATTTATCTACAACTTTGTAGAATATATTTTGGTTTTAAAAAAAAAGAAAAGTTAAAGAAAAAAATTATGTACAAAATGTCAAAAAAGCGAGTGTTTTAGCATGTCTATAAGGCAATAAGGCAAAAAAGGGCAAAAAAAGCACTTCAATTAAGCGGTTCAAGACAAGGCGGTTGAAAAACCGCCTTGCCACCTAGGCGGACGCTTTGACAACACTATTTGGGACCATGATGCTTCCCCTCCATTTGCATTTTCCTTGCACTCATAATCTTATTAAACAACTTAGCTAGCCAAGCTAGCCCGTAAGCTCCAAAACTCCTCCATTCTTATATTAGGATTTAATCAGGACCTTGTGCCTCACCTACTTTCATCCTCCCTAGAGTTTTTTTTTTTTTTTTTTGGTTGGGGGAGGGGTCATAATTTTTTCAAAAATTGGTTTCATGATGAATGGTGTAATCTTCCAATTCACATTAGCATAGGAAAAAAATTTGAGAGAAACTCAAGTTTCGACCGGGTGAAAATGGGAAACCTAGGTGGAAACTGAGAAATTTCGAGGAAACTTGGGATTTTTTCGTGCAAGTTTCGATAGGTTTTAGGGAGTATTTTAGGGTGGGACTCTGCATTTAAGCTAATTAGAATATAAATAATACATTGGCACATGCATTTTGCTAAAAAAAATCAAATGTAAATATGTCATTCAATGTACATAACATCAATGTAGAGTTGTCCAAGAAGTACACTATAAATTTAATTACTTAAGTACATAAACATTCAATATATAATTTCTAACTTCAAAACATCAAATACAAAATAACTGACAATAAAACGAAAGTACACCTCAGTGCCAAGAGGAGTGCCTCGATGCATCCATCCTGTGAGTTGAGTAGTACTATGCCTGTAAAATCCTCTCCTCTAACCAACGAACATAGACATCCCATGACATTTTATGCCTATGGTTGTCAAGGTAATCGACAACTGCAACTTTATAAGTCTGGTCATCAACATGCCTAAGATAACCAATCTGAAGGAATACACAATTTGAATAGGAAAGTCTTGATGGAGGGCGTATTTGTCGCGGTATTTGGGGAAACATGAAAGAAACAAAAATTGAAAACTTGAGAAAGTTATGAAACTTGCTTGCAAGAAAAAGTCTCAGGTTTCCACGAAATTTCCCATGTTTCCCAAGAAATTTGGGAAATTTTTTCTTCTCATGAAGCAGCTGGTCCAGCTAGGTTGAGTTAGGTTTCGAGGTTTCAACGAAATCTCGACGGTTTCGATTGAAACTTCTGATTTTTTCCGATCCCGTAGTTTTCCATTTCAAGGTTCCCAAAATGGGAAATTTCGCAAGTTTCGACTGAATTTTGTTCCATATTTCACAGATACCTTAAGTATGTTGCTTTGTTAGGTTGCAAAAATAATTCCCATCTCCTCTAGATGTCCTCGTCATTTACTAGTATCTTACCATATTCACTTTTAACACATCTTTAACGCCGCTGCTTTGCTCAAACTCATTTGGAAAATCATCACCAAGGAAGATTCCATTTGGGTCAATTGGGTCCACTCATATTTTCTCAAATCCAACTCCTTTTGGACTGTCTCTATCCCCTCTAATCCTTCATGGTCTTGGAGGAAGCTCCTCCTTCTCCGTCCCCGTGCTCTTTCGGCCATCACCACCCACATCTCCTCTGGATCCTCCACTTCTTTCTGGCAAGATCCGTGGCATCCGATGGGTATCCTCCTCTCTCTCTTTCCCGCCCGCACAGTCTATGAATCCCGAATCCCCAAATCCACTTTGCTCTCAGAGTTTATCTCCAATGGTTCTTGGGTCCCTACCCCGCACTATAGTCTCACGCAAGTTTGGAATTCCCTCCCCCCTATTTACCCCCTCCCTCAAGATACTATTATCTGGTCCCCCACTTCCAAATCCTTTACTACGGCTTCGGCCTGGAACCTCCTTTGCTCCCCCTCCCCAGCCCCTCCATGGCCTCCTCTAGTATGGTTTAAAGGTCATATTCCCCGTCATTCCCTCACCCTCTGGAGAGCTTTAAACCTAGCCTTGCCAACACAGTCTTTCCTAATTTCCCGCCAAATCCCGGTGAACCCAAATTGTATCCTTTGTTGGAATGGTATTGAGGACACTGAGCATTTGTTCTTTTCCTGCCCTTTATCTAGTGCCCTGTGGAGAAAAGCCCTTAGTTACATTTGGCCCCATTCCCGTGGTTCATTTGGGTTTGGTCTTGGATTCTGAGCAAATTCGCAGGTACCTCTATTTGCGATCGTATTGGTAAGCTAGTCTTTGGTGCCACAGTCCATCATCTATGGTGGGAGCGTAATCTCAGGCGTTGGAACTCCAAATCCCGCTCTATTGATACCATTTGGAATGCTATTTATTTTGATGTTTCAGCTAGGATTCCATCCTCTCCCCTCCCCCCGGTTGGTGATTCCCCAAGGAACAGGCTCATTGTTGTGTCCTGGGGTCTCAACACCCAAACCTCCCCTTCCAGCTGATGTTTGCCCATGATTTTTGTATTCTATTTTCGTCTCTTTAATAGATTATTTATTCATCCAAAAAAAAAAAAAAAACATGGTCGAGATCTCTACTATTTTTATCTCTTATTTAGTTATCTTATAAATAACTCCCCACCACCTTTCCTTTGTGCCTAACTTATTTTATAGATGATCATATTTCTTCTCCCTTGCTTTTCACCCAATTTTATTAGCTTCATTTCTACCCAATTTATACCTTCGTAGGTCCTATAATCCTTAGTTGTTTGCCATGTCTTAAAGCTAGCATTCTCATTCTTAATGGCTGCTTGAACCTCACCATCTGACCACCAAGTCTCTTCATAGAAATGGTGTTTTTCTTTTGATTCACCAATGACATCTAGCCACCACCTTCCTAATGCACGTAGCCATCTCATTCCACATTATGTTAGCGTCCCCCTTGAATTCCCGCTTTTCTTGTTTGATTATTTTGCTAGTGAAATATTTCAAACAATCTCCTTTAAGCTCCACCACCTTTCCTCTCTCCAAACCACAACCCCCGTGTACACTTTCATAGCCCCTTTGATCTTTCCCAATAGGTCCATTTAGATCCCTCCCAATGATAAGCTTATCACCTTGACAAATTCCTTAAACTAATGTTACTAATCCATACATTCCCAACAGTATAACTTCAAATTTTAATAAAGTCCTACATGAGTTGTGCATGCACTGATTATAATTATGACCTCTATCTCTAGCACAAGCTTGACAGCCGTAACCCTATCGCCTAATCTTTAAACATCCACCACATCCTTCTTTAATTTTTATCCACTATTATGGCTACACCACCTTTTTATTACTTCTATCCATAGTGTACAAATGTTTAAAGTCATCCAACTCCTTTGTTTCTTTTTTACTCTTCAATCTAGTCTCTTGAGTGCAAGCTATACTAGATCTTCTTTTCCTCATAAAATCAATCAATTTAGCGCTCTTATCTGTTAAAGATCCTAGGTACCAAGATGCCAACCTGAACTTACAAGGATTCTACAACCAAACTACTACTCCTAAAAGGGAACAAAAAATTCCAAGGCAAAGCTGAACTGTCTGTCTTGCATTCTCCCCTTAAGGGAGTATATGCCCATATAACCTAAGTTGGCAGAATTAGATCTGCCAGCACCAATGCTGGGCAGCTAGCTGCAGATCCAATAGCCCCATTTGGGCCTCATTTTCAAGATGCAGGTCATTGGATCTGCATCAAAGTAACGATGCATCACTAAACAAGAGAGCAAACCATCTACTTCATGACATCAAGCTCACATATCCAAAAGCTCGGTAATGATAATTATGACTTTGATATAATTTTTTTATTCTTTTTTTTTTTTTTTTTTGGGGGGGGGGGGGTGAAGGGCATTCTAGGGTGTAGGGGCATGTGGTTGGAAATCTTCAATTGAAAGAAATGAAGTTGGGAAAACACTTCTTTGCGGAAACAGGTAATTTTACAAAAACTAGAATCAAATTCATCGCTACCAATTCAGCGAATAAACTTAGCATCAAGACAATCAATATGAAATCTAAGCACCAGAGAGAAAACTCACAGCATATTTACAAGCCCGACATAGAGCCTCCATTGTTCGCATGTCCCACGGGCGGCTGCACGAGAACCAATTAAAGCTCAAGATTGGATGCAATGGTTAAAATTTTGTAGGACAGCTAGTCTAAAATCCTTACTTGTCAAAAATGGCTTTAAAAATTGGCCATAACTTTTGAATTGCATCTGCTACAGCTTCAGGGTGATTTACATACCTGATAAAAGGATCAGCTTTAAACTTAAGGGCCAATACATAATCACTACAGATGCAGTTAAGATGAAGGAAAGCTTGTTTAACCAATAAAAACACAGTAGAAAATTAAGGAAAATGCCACCCATACCTGAAAATATTTCCAAGTCGATCTATGTGGATGGTAAGTTCACGTGCGAGTATTTGTTGCAATGTTCCTGAACCCTGACTGATTACTTCCTGGTTGTTGATATAGAAAAAAGGTCAAAATTTTCCCAGAACTATAGCAGAAGATTATTTTCCTTTTAACGCTCAAAGGAGCATTCTATAGAACCGTCGTACAACCAGCTATGATGTATGGTGCAGAGTGTTGGGCTGTTAAGAAGTATCATATAGATAAACTCAGTGTAGCAGAAAAGAAGATGCTAAGATGGATGAGTGGCAAAACAAGGATAAGGTAAGAAATGATCATATTAGAGTTGGTTTAAGAGTAGCTCTAATAAATCATAAGCTATGAAGAAAATCGACTGAGGTGGCACAGCCACATTCAATGTTGGCCTTTAAATGCCCCAATACGGAGAAGCGATTTAATCTAGATCTATGAAATTAGAAGAACTAGGGCAGACCTAAGATAGCCTTAAGAAAAGTGGTGAGAAAAGGATATGCATAACAGAGGCCTTGTATCTACGATAGCCTCAAATAAAACTGATTGGACGGAAAGGATCCACGTAGTAGACCCCATTTAGTTGGGAAAAGGATAGTTGTTGTTGTAATGATACATACCTGCAAAGGAGTTACAACTGGCAAGCACAAGGCATCTAGGGCACTTTTTGCTTGGTCTAAAGGAAGTTCTGTGATAACCATACTGCAAGAAGTTTTAAAGCCACATTAAAGTTACATATACTAATTTAAAATTTATTGTCAACTTATCAGGCAAACATGATCATGTTTAAGGTTTTTCAGCAATAGATACCTCAAGGCTTCAACCAAATTCAGTGAGTCTTCAGGAGAGACCTTGTAGCCACCTTCCCCACAAACAGCCCCATGATATATGTGGAAAAGACCTTGTAATGAACCACATAATTTTTTCCGGCAATCTAGTCACAAAAGCATAATAATTATTCAGAACCATACTTGCTACTAGAATAAAGACTAATTGACAGTGCAGCTGTAACGGGAACGCAGCCATAAACTAAAGAAAATGACCCCAACACAAAGGGCTCTACTGAATTATTAAAAAAAAATAAAAATAAAAAACCCCTCCTATGTTGCAAAAGCTTTATAGAAGTTATCACATGCACAATTATATATTCACATGCATGAGCAATTCCTGAAAAAAATTGTATTATAATAAAGAAAGAGCTAAATAAATTGATGCCGGAACGACAAAGAATTAAGGCCAAACAAAAGAATGGATTGAAAATAGAGAACTCTCTCTCAAAAGTTTCTTCTGAAACAACAATATTCAGCTGCCTCGAAAAGACGCACAAAACATGATTTTAGAGTGCCAAGAAACCTTAAAACAAAAAAGGGAAAAATTACAAAAATGCCACTGAAAATAGTAAAATGCCCAAAATGCCCTTCTCACAACCTCGTTTCGGATCTACATGACGAATTCCATCCCATTTCGAGTCACGGACCTTCAGTTACCCCATGTGCCACCCCATATGCATCATAAATAATACAGCTTAAAATAGAAAAGTTGATAGTGAATTGATAAGTTTGGGAAAAGAAACTTCGGTTGTTCAAGACTATGGGTATTCTTGACTGCAAGGTCATGCAAGTAATCATGCAGTACCCATGCACAGAATACACAAACATGATCAATTCCTTTAAAGCCCTAACATGATAAAGTACCACAAAAGATGCAAATAAATCATCGATAAAAGGATACCATACCATCACAAATGTTCCTAAATGCCAAAGCTGCAGCTGCTGCAGAATCTTCGGATGTGCTCATCCCACGCATTAGAATCTCTATAACCAAAGGCAAAACTACAATTCCATTTGATGCAGCATCGAGCCATTTTGAATATGCTCCAATTGTTAAGCACACTGGAGGAATTTAAAATCAAATAATATTAAGGAAACTGCTCTGATGGACAAGCAAGGTCAAAATCCCACACTTGAGGGAAGAAAATATTAGTTGCAGCATCAGTAAAATGGAATCCATGGCAAGTATATTGATATCATCACCTGTCTGAAGTAGTTGAGGCTGATGAGGAAGTTTTGGAAGCAAACCCATAACCTGTAAACAAAAAATAGCACATGACTTGGGGGGAAAATCTACTTGTGAAAAAGAATCCAAATTATCATTTTAAACATATGAGTAAACAATAAAGAATGCTGAGGGCTGTTTCAAGGACATTATCATAGTACACATGTAAATATAACATAAGTGCAAAGTTACAACAATGTGCTCAAAAATGTATCAATGGCATGATCTAGAGTTAGCAAAACACCTTCCAACCACCTCAGATTTAGTTAAGGATCAGCATTGGAAGGCCCAAATGTGATCTAGAAAGAAGAAAAATTTTACTTTCTTATGTAAATTAACATGATCAACCATAAGGGAAGGTGGTTCACTGAGGTTATAATAAAGTGTGACTTTAAGGTTGATAAAAGCTGGCAGATTTGAAGTGCAACAAATAGCAAAAAGGAGCTTTTACCAGTTTAACTAAAGCACCCCCACCCTTTTCAAAAAGCCTTTCCTAGGTCCACTAGTCAGGAGATGTCCATCTTCTCAGGCTTAGGAGGGGCATTTTGGTTATTTAGAATGATTGGATTTAAATGACACTTTGAGAGTAAGGGGTTTGTATGCAGATTTTAAGGAATATGGTATTAAAAATTGGCTATATCCGAAGGCTGGTTTGAGAGTCCTAAATTTGGTAAGAGTTTAAATTATTAGTGCTCCTACAGTTAATGGGTCTAGAGGACTTGGAAGGAGGTGTAACTTGTGGGTGTGGGGTTTTTTGTGTGTGAATGTGTGTGTGCGCGCTTTTTTTTGGGGGGTGGGGGTGACATGACATAAGCTTAGTAGGGAGGAAGGGTTCCTCCAAGTTTGACTCAATTCCAATTGTTAGATTAGCATAGATATGACCTTGAAATTTGGGTGTATTAGGAAATTCGAAATTTAAATTAAAATTAAAATTAAAATTAAAAAATAAAAAAAAATAAAAAAATAAAAACCCCAAGAAAATAGAAAAGACATGATATGAAAGGGGAATGCAGTCTAGGCTGCCAGATACCTAGATGCAAGGGCCTTGGGAAGCTTTGGATAGGGTTGGAATTTGTAGGCTGTCAATTCAACTGTAGAAAGATCTAGGGTTGACTTCACCATAGACCTTAACTGTTCTTCAATCTCAAACCTTTCAAACTGAACAAACACAGTTGCAGCAACTACACACAAGAGAATACTCGATCTAAGAAGCTTTATTAATCCTATCAAAGTCGGGTCCTTCCCATCGAATAGGTGAGTTAAGAGTCCTAAATCTAATTTGAACTCCTAATTGAACTAAGTCAAAATAGAAACTGACTTAGACTAGAACACTTAGAATAAAAACATAAGAAAAGATTCTGCCCTTATAACTTAGAGCAAATTACACTATCACCCCAAAATGGAGAGGCCTTAAAGCACTGACCCCCCACTTTATGTTTAAAAAGCACAGAGACCCCAAAATTAGATTCTCATTGGATATATTTATTCAATTTATCACTGAAAACCTTTCAGACATTGTTTATTATAGGGATATTTTTTAAAACAAACAGTAATTTAACTATTTACACTTTTCAGTGATAAATTTGACAAATATATCCAATAAAAATCCAATTTTGGGGTCTCTGTGCTTTTTAAACATAAAGTGGGGTGTCAGTGCTTTAAGACCTCCATTTTGGGGTGCCAATGCAATTTGCTCTATAACTTAAGTTGGGCAAAATTTACATAATTAGAGCCAATTAAACTATTTCACATACCTATTTCGTACTTGGCCTAGATAATAAACTTTTGGGCCCATAGAACAGGCCCATGATCACAAACCTAGGAAACAAAGGCCCATCACCCATATCTATCTAGCAGATTAGGTTTAAGTGTTTAACAAATAAAAGATTGATTCCATGTTTCACTGTATACAATTCACACAAGGTTACTGATGAGAAGTTAGTAGATTGAATACACAGAAACAAACGGAAAAAAAAATAAAAATATATATATAAATTAAGTCAATTACTTTTGTGTACTAAAGGGCTGCTTAGGATGCTGAAGCAAAATTTACCGACCAAAGCGGATGCCCTTTGTAGTTGTCACCATGCAGTGGCGCAAAAAGATGCTTTGACAGCTATGATCTAATTAATAATTTTAAAGGAATGCCTAAACTGAACTGAGAGGAGATCAGGAGAACCCAAAAGGTTTAGGAGCAACAAGGAAAGCCCCTAAAACCTTAATACCTTGTTCTCTTTAAGAGCCTTTTCTCTCTAAAATCACTTGATTTAGGTTTCTCCATTCTCATTTTCTCTAAAAACCTTTTAAGCTTCAGTGGAAGAACTCCAACGACAGTGACCATAAAGTTAAAAATAGGTAGAGTTTTTGCAAGGCAGAGTTTCTAGTGTGATCGGTCAAGGAAAGATAAATCAGATCGTTTTTGCAAAGGATGAATTGTAAAGTCAGATTTCCACCAAGAAATGATACTCGACTGAAAGAACAAACTAAATGTCCCTAAAAGGTAAATAAGGTTTTAACAAAAAAGGGCTCCATCTCAGTTTGCCCACAGCCCAATGCAACCAACCCCTCTAATTTGTAGATTGTAACTGTGTCAGGTTGGACAATATGTTGTCACTTCTAACCAAAGCAAGTGAAGAAAACAATAATCAGATATACAGAACTGTCTCATAGCAGGAAACTCATGTTCATACCTGGGGCATTATTTCTGATTCAACAGAAGAAACATAATTTGATATAGCCCGGATACAATATAAAGCAGCTTCCACAGGTCGCCATTCACAAGATTCATTATTCTGGCAACTGCCTACAGCCTGAGATTTTTAAATGTGAGATGATACTCGAATTTTAAAGCACATTATAAATCACAACAATAACTATTAAGATGTTTACAGATGAGAAGAAGAAATTCAAACTTTAAAGCACTCGACTAGATCACCTATGTCGAATATGCAACTCAAGTCAGATTTATCCCAACTGAATGGGCCCTTAGATGCAACCAATTTATAAGAATTATTTCCAAGAAGAAGAACAGAGATCAAAGTAAACTAAGGGAAGAATGTTACTTGAAATTCCACAACCACGGCTTTTAACAAAACAAAGCACATAACAAAGGTGAGGACTGAGGAGTGTATCAGCCCGCACCATCAGGAAAACAGGGAGAAGAGTGGGAGGTGGTTGGAATTCAGCTTTTTTATTTTGCTCCAATGTCGTCGCAATAATGTGTTTATAATAATAGTAATAATAATAAACTCCGCCGAGCAGATAATGTGTTTCCGTTTCTTTATTGTGAGTGGTAAATGGACTGGCAATCAGTAAAGCCATTCTGGCACCCAAGTCTGTTGTGTGGCATTTCACTAACCAGCTATTGTGTTCATGTCGATTTATGTTCCCTGGTCTGCACAAGCACCACTCACACCATATGAGGAGCAAGCAACTGACTTAGAAAGTAAGTTTGAACACAAAAACAAGGTGCAAGAGCCCAATACATGGCAATTCGCACAGTTGAGATGGACCACCTTAACTGTGAATGTGGTCAACACCAGAGGCGCACCCTATCCCAAAACTCAGAATGACCAAATCAGCCTCCATATTACAGAAATCCAATTGACCAAAGAACAACTCCTTGATGCCAGCCTATCATTGTACCTTCTTCTAGGACATTCCATTTTATGCCCCGCAAACATGATGGAAAGCTTAGATCTAAAGAAGTGGGGGACCAAAAAAAAAGAATCAGTACACAAAATGGTAATTGATTTTGAACCCTGCCTCTGTTTCATCCCCTTACCATAACTCTGCTGGAGCTACTCTGGAACCTGAAGAAAGGATCCCCATCTCTTCCATCCTAACCCTCTACACCTGATGTGAGATTCCAGCCATCGCCTGAGGTTGTTGAAATCTCTCCTCTCTGCGTCCACATCAAACACATGAAATCACTATCAGAGCCGTCTGTCAACCCATGCTACCTTTGGGTATCTTTCTAGCATTGCCACCACACTGTCCTTCTCGGACTGTGGTTTTTGGCCTCCCTGTATCTTCAACCCTTCAAGAACTTTGCCCTGGTCGTCTGTATCTCATAAGAAACTTGCTGCATACAGTCTCTAGCCAGCAGCCATATGCCATTTAACCCTAGTGACCCCCCCCCTTATTTTTTTTTGCTTTGCAAGCTATTCATGAATGATTCTAAGCCAGTCTACAAATAATCTACTGAATATTTGGCAATCCAATTACAAAAAAAAAAAAAAAGGTTTTTCTTATGGGAGAATCATATTGTGCACCCCACCCCCCAAAAAGAAAACCCAAAAAACACACAAGGGTAAAATAATCCACCAAAATCTTAATTCACAGATTTACTAACTAGGGCTAAAATCTCTCTTTTGTATAAATAATGTTTGTGTTGCCCAACCCCTGACCCCCAACTGGAGGGGAAAAAACCACTAAGATGTTGATTCACAGATTTACAAACTAGGAGTGAGTCTCTCTTTGTTATGGATTATATTTATGCTTATGACCTAATTAGGAATGAAAAATATAGGTGTGGCATGCTTATGTGAATATTCCACGCTGGTGCTTCTAGAAAGATGGGAACATGATACTTTGATATCCACCACTAGCCTAATATAAGTGTTAATTTGATAATTAGATTTTAATTTACAGTTACAATCTGGTATGATAGTTAACCAGTTTACACCTTCTCATCTTCTTCTTCTTGGTTGAACACCTCTGCCCCACCCGTAAACCACATTGGCGACCTTGCCTCAACTACGTTCATCCTTTAACCCATCAGCCACCCCACCACTAGCATCATCATTGCTCTATCATCCACCTTCTGCCAGCCTGGACTGAATTCTTGAGGCCCCCTCTTCATGCAACTGCTTTACCTCATCGACACCTCCAATGTACCTTTCCCTCGTGAAAACCCTTGGCAACCCACCTCCAAACCCATCTCCTAATAGCTCCTTGAACATGCACTGCATCAACACGTCTCTCATCTACTCTAATGTCCAACCCTTCATTATTACCCTTTTTTTTATGAATAAATAATTATATTAAAAACCCGGGTCAACAAGAAATACAAAGAAAATCCCAGGGGGGGGGGGCAGCAGCCAGTCGCGACTGGAAAGAGGAGTTTAGACTCCAGGAACTAACAATCAACATATTCCTCAGAGTCATAAACTGGGGGTGGGGGAAAGTAATGAAACTAGAAGAAACATCAAAATAGATGGCATTCCAAATCAAGACGCGGGATCGGGATTTGGAAGTCCATCTTCTCATGTTGCGCTCCCACCATAAATGGTGAACAATGGTGGCAAAGACAAGTTTACCCACTTGGTCACAAATCGAAGAGCCAAGAGAGGTTCTCAGGATCCAATTCCAATCTCGAGCAAAACCAAAAGAACTTTTCGATCTAGGCCAAATAGAAGCAAGGGCTAAACTCCAGATGGATCGGGAGAAGGGAAAGGAGAAGAAAAGGTGGTCTAGGTCCTCATTTCCATTCCAAAAAAGGATACAATTGGGGTTGGTGGGGATGTGGTGACTGATGAGGAAGGATTGTGTTGGGAGGGCCAAGTTAAGAGCTCGCCAAAGGGTGAGGGAGTGGCAGGGGATGTGGCCTTTGAACCAAACAAGGGGGGCCCTTGGGACATGGCGACCTGAGGAGGTTCCAAGCAAAGGCGGTTGTGAAGTTTTGGTATGGGAAGGGATCTAAGAGGTGTGGTCAAAAGTAGAGGATGATAGGGGGAAGGGAATTCCAGACGTGTGTGAGACTAGGATGGGGAGAAGGGGACCAAGAGCCATTAACAATAAAAGAGGAGAGAGGGATAGCTTAGGGATATGGGATTCATAGACAGCCCAGGGACCAAGAAATGAGAACAATATACCCATCGTATGCTAGGGATTTAGCAAGAAAGAAGTGGAGGATCCGGAGGAGATTTGAACAAAGATAGCAAAAAGGGCACAAGGGTGGAGGGTTAGAAGTTTTCTCCAGCAACCCTTGTATGTCTTCAGCTACTGCCTTGTCCTCCCCACTTGGAAGGTGCACTCACACCTATTTGTCTTTCATATGGCACAATCACACAAAGAGAACAACAACAACAACAACAGCTTAGCCTTATCCCAACTAAATGGGGTCGACTATGTGGGTCTTCGCCTTCCAATCAGCTTTATACAAGGCCTAAGCCATGCATGTCTTTTCTTCACCAATTCTCCTAAATTATTTTAGGTCTACCATAATTACTTTAGTTCCTTTGATTTGATTAAATCACCTCCAAACTGAGGCATCTAAATGCCTCTATTGAACACCTCATGCCACCTCAAGTGACTTGTGTCACTTGGTCCATTTTAACATCCTCATTACTGCTTCATTGAATAATTTATATGATGTTTCTTAACTGCCCAATACCCTATGCCATACATCATAGCTTGTCATATAGCGATCCTATAAAATTTTCCTTTTAAATGTTAAAGAAACATGTCAGTCACATAAAACCCGAGATGCACCTCTCTGCTCCAATGATCCAATTTAAATGTAAAAATTGTCCTCTATATCACTTTTTTTTTATCAATGAAAAAGCCAAGATAACTAAAATTATCGCTTCTTTTTTTTTTATCTACTCGTGAAGTTTCATCACCTCATTGTCTGTCATAATTGGAGCTACATACCAGATATCCCACCTCTATTCTACTTAGCTTAAAACCTATTGCTTCCAAAGTTAAACTCTGTAACATTATCTTGGCATTAACCTTGCTTGTCTCATCTACCAAAACAATAAACTCAACAAAAAGCATACATCAAGGAACCTCGTCTTGAATGTCTCTATTTTAGTCATTCACGGTAAATGCAAATAAATAAATGCTTAAAGCTGATCCTTGATGTAACTCAATTATGATTGAGAATTCATCACCTTGACCCCCCACCACCATTCTTAAAACTTGTCACAAAACCATCATACATATCATTAAGTATATTCACATGCCTACTTGAAACAGTCCTCTTCTCCAGTACTTGTCAGATTAACTCTTTAGGGACTCTATTGTAGGCTTTTCCTAGATCAACAAAAATCATTAGAAAACCCCCCTTTTCCACAAGTCTCTTACTTAGGTAAAGAGCTTCCTTATAAATCTTTTCTAGCATAAACCAAATCAGCTCCCGGTAATAGTCGTTTCTTGTCTCAAATGAATTTCAACTTTTCAACTACCTTCTCCTCTGATTTCATAGTGACTCATCAGCTTTTTATGCCTTTATAATATTGCAGCTTTGAATATCACCGTTATTTTATAATATCTCCTACATTCCTCTAATATTTTCCTAGTGCAAGGAGCTTGGTTAGCCAAGATAACATACATTCCTTTTATACCACAGCATAGCTTAAAAGGAAATGGTAACTCCTTCAGCTCCTCCCCAAATAGGATTGTTTCTTCAAAATATAGTACATATTATATTGCATTATAAATTTATAATATGATGCATGTTATGAGAGAGAGTGTGGCATGCAGAGATACTTTATTTTCATTTTTGTTACCCCCAAATGCAAGCAACAATCTTACAAATGTTCATTGATGGCACCTGTATAAACAAACATTAATAGTTTATGGTGACAAATTAAAAACAACTCATAAGCCATTTATGAATTTATGCTCATAGATTTATTTTAATGAAAAACGGGATTACAAAACCATACGAAGGACACCTATCTATGCTTATGTTCAGATACACAAATTTAACGCATAACAAAGAGATAGAGTGAGAAAATATAGAGTTTATTCTGTGAGAGAATATTCGAATAAGGAGCAGAGAACATAGTATTTAGTTCATCATAAATCAAAAGAAACAGCAGCACAAAGTACAGGTTTTGAGAGGGTTGGGCTGCAACTGCACCCAGAATATATATTCACTGATTAAAAGGACCACAAAAAGGAGCCACACCAACTAGCAATACACTTTTAATGAGAAATAGTTCACCTGTCCAAGCTTCGTATAGAGAATTTTCAGTGTTGTCTCACCACCTAAAACTGATGCTGCATCAGTTAATACGTCGGCCACAGCTAGCAATGTGATAGAATTCGTTAGTGTCACAGAAATTAGAGAAGCCAGATAAGACAAACAGGAAAACTAATAGATGATGAAGAATAAGCAACAACCTCCTTAAGTTCCAAGCACAATAGTAAAATTCCTTAAAATAAAAATAAAAAGAAGAAGAAGAAGAAGAAAAAAAAAAAAAAGAAAGAAAGAAAGAAAAAGAAAAAGGGAAGAAGAAAAAGAAGAGAGGAAAAATAAAGTTTTGCTCAACTTGGAAGACCCCCCAGTGTCTGATTCCCCAAGGACTAGGCTTATTGTTAGATCCTAGGGGCTCTCTACTACCTTACGATCATCTTCTTGATCGGCTTCTCCCCCCCCCCCTCTTTCCTCTTTTTTTGTATCCTTTTGTTGTCATTTATTCACCCAAAAAAAAATTCAAAATGGGATCGGCTCTCTCTTCCCTGGGATAATAAGGCAAAGAAAGGTCTGATTGATCTTGGGTAATTGGCTGGGAGTGATGAAAATCATGAAATAGCTACATAAAACTTCAAGGAGGCCATCCTCAATGTTAACCTAGCTAGCAGGGAAGAACCAAGAACCCAAGCAAAAAGTTTCACTTTGACAAAGAGATTGTCAGCAAATGGAGTAAATTTATCAGGAATGGCGAGAACTTAATTGCATGGATCAGCAACCTGGGCTCTATAATAGCATTTTCATACTGGCAAAGAAAGCTAAAGAATAACAGAGCAGGATGGAGAAAAAAGTTAAAACAAAAAAATGACCAATGACTATTTTGGATAGGTAAAATGACTGATTCATAACTTCTATATCACAATAGCTGATAGAACACTAACAAAAAGGGAAAAGAAATTCATCACTAAGAGGCCCTTTGTGAGCATTGCAAACAGATAGAAAGGATCTTCGACAAAAACTGGTGTGACAATGATAATATACGCTACCATATCTAGTCTGCTTAAAATCCTTGAGGTCTTCCCTTGAGAGTCCTTGATAATCTTGGGCATATTCAACTCGGAAGCTAACCTGCAAAGAAGAACTTTCAATTCCTGAGGTAACCACAGATGAGATAAATATAACCCCAAACATTGTAATGAGTGCATCCTCTGCTTTATCAGAACACAGTCATGAAAGCATCTACCAGACTGCTATTTTTCAGGAATATAATTTATACTGGTGTCCCAATTACGTTCAGTACCATGATTTTAAAACATGCTGATTTTTAAACTGGAACACTCACCAAAGATACAAGTGATTCATATGATGGACGAAAAATTTGCAACCTTCTATTTCTTTCTGCTTCAATGGATGCATCATTTCCATATGATAAATAGGAATCCCTGCAGGATTAGAATCAATGGAATCATCTTTCTGCTAGGTATAAAAACCAGAAACATCTGAGTCCAATCACATCAGGGTTTACCTTTCAGTCAAGTTAACCTGAAGGTTGTGCCAGAAGTTAAATGTCATAGAAGCAATGTCATATTCTGGATGTGACGCAACATCTAGCAATGCTTGCACTATTAGCATCGATTCATCAGAACCTAAAAAAATAAGGCACACCACAAGAGAATGAATATCATCAATAACATAGAAGTCTTGATTAAATATTTCAGTAAAGATAAGAATATATAAATACCATTTGAAATCAACTCCATATAAGAATCACCCATGTCAGCAAATAATCGAGCAATTGCTTTCACATCTTCCTCATCCTAACAATATGTGAAAAAATTTATCAGTGCAACAATCAATCAAAAAGAATCAGCTATCACTATCGTAAAATTTTAGTTTTTTGTTATTCAATTGGGGATTGATTTGTTATTCTTTTAGATTTCCATTCTTAACTAATTTATTGGGATTAAATATGGGGTATTTGCTTACTTATGAGTAATACCTTAGGTGGCTCACTAACTAAAATGTTATCTGGCATAAATAAGGGACAGTATAGGATTCGATACCAACAAAGGCAGTGCCATGAAATAATGCTACAGGTTCCTTCGCCTGTCAAGGTAGTGCCTTGAAAAAACATACATCAAAACATAGTTATCAAAGTAGCAACCTGCCCAGGGCATCCAACAAGATTGGGTGCCTTGATAACTACACTTCAAATGCCTTACAATAAGATGACAAAAATAATTCATCCGAAAAAAGATGAAACAATGGAAAATTCCAGATACCTTTGAAGAATCATTTAATTGCCTCTTCAAATTCATTACTCGGGGCACAAGAACTTGAATTAACGGCAACTGTGCAGAAAGATCACCAGAGGCTCCAGCTGCAGTGTAATGTATCAATTCGGAAATGACTGCAAAAACAAAATCATTCATTTCACAGAATATTTTAGGAAAAACAGAAAATACCACATATGAAGATATTTCTAGCAGACCAAAAGCAAGTTGGTGAAACAGTAATGCAGGGGAGTAAGCAAGAACGAGACAATAAATAATTTACAAAGTGCTAAACCTCATAAAAGTTATTGGAGAAACTATTATATCAAAAGTTTCTATAGAAGTTTGTATGCATAAATTAGTCAGATAGAAGATTAGGCAAGGGGAAAATTGGGGGAAAATTGAGTAATTTCAGTAGTTGTCACGGCATCTAGGCAAGCAAGGTGGGGAAAGAATCAAGGGGACAGACACCAACCAAGAACAAGCCTCACATAGGCAACACCTTGACAATTATAGTGCCGTGTCATACATTCTTTTTGGGGTGGTGGGGATGGGGAGTGGGTGGGACCATGTCTATGGAGGTCAATAAATAGAACATATGCCAAATGCTACAAACCTCAAGTGCCCTCCACTTACCAAAATTACAGGAAACAACCTTTGCCCCCATGGCCTCTATCATTGCCTTTCCATTTGGCTTCATTACCCTGATGCCAGGTAACATTCCCCCTCCCCCCTCCCTGCTCAATTCCTCCCCAACCCCCTTATTAGTCACAATTAAACCAATACGCTACTACCCAGCACCCTCTACCCCTTCAAGGCAACAGCAGCAACCTCAATTATGTGCATATTGGCTCATTTGAAAATGCTTCTACTACGGACTGATCATGTTCCATTCATGCTCTTGAGTGATTAAGAAAAAAATTGACTGTCACACAAGAAAGTGCAACCAAGTGCCCAATTTCTTTCTAACCAAAAGCATCCCATCCACACAGTTGCTTTGCTACATTGAAACCTCCGTCTCCTTCTCTTTTAGTTTAATGAAGCTAACAATAACTGTACTGTGCACTGGACTTCTCTTTAATGTATGGTATGTTTCAGTACTTTTTTGTAAATACTAAGATACAAAATGATGATGACAGGAGCCCAATACCAAATAGAATACCAAAATCCCTATACCTTAATATGGTGATAATAAATAAAATAGGCAAAAAACTAAAAACAGTAAATGACCAGAGTCAGTACGCAGCAATGAATGCCTAAAGTACCAGCCCAATTTATGAACCTTTTCTTGGCAAGAGTATCTGCCATGCCTGGAGCACATTTTAGTATTTACTACGGGTTTTTTGCTCCAGCACTTGCTCACACAGTGCATCAGGCAATTGATGGATCAAAAATAAAATTCTTACAAGACCAAAATAACCAGAAGTGAACTAACCTCTAAATCTTCTTTGTCCGTATGAAGATCCCATCATAAGGAACCTTGCACATAGGTCCCCAGAGTCATGAACATTCCGACACATCACAGCAATGGGATATCTATATAAACCTTGAAAGCATTCTTTCATAAGTCCTTTCTGTGGGGGTGAATTAATAATCCATTACAAAACCCTTGAAAAGGAGAGGGGAACAAAGAAGGGGGACTGGAAAAGGGAAAGGGAATTATACAAAGCAGGAGTTAGAACCAGAGAAGGGCCAACAAGAAGAAAGAGATAAATCCCAGGAGACATTAATACACCTGTTCCTTGGGAAATGAACGAAAGGAAAGAGGTAACCCCAGAAGACACCAATATACCTGTTCCTAGGGAAAACAACAACAGGAAAGAGATAAACCCCAGGAGACACCAAAACACCTGTTCCTTGGGAAATCAACAACAGGAAAGAGATAAAACCCCAGGAGACACCAATACACCAGTTTGGGAAATCAACAACAAGACTGTGAAGGAAGAGCTGACATGAATAAAGATGGCTTCCAAAACAAGTCTAAGGAACAGGAATTGGAAGTCAAATATTTAAAGGTCCACTCTATCCAAATATAATGGATGGTAGCACCAAACATAAGCTTGGCCACAATGTCACGGATCAAGCTGCCTGAGAAAGACATGCATGCATCCAGATACACTCCCTGGAAAAGGGCAAGAATCGTCTAGGGCAAGGTCAACAACTAGCAAAGGATTTTCTCCAGGGTGAAGATGCCTGAGGACAGGAGAAGAAGAAATGATCAATGTCCTCAAGAGATTGGTGTTTAAAGAGAAGTAGAAGTGCCGTTAGTCCAAAATGGTATCCCATACCATAGTTTCATACATAAAAATAAATAAATAAATATTGAAGAGAATGTCCAAGAAACCATTGCTCAAAGAGAAGATAGAAGCACCTTTCTGATCCAAAAATTGACATCCCATACAACGATTTCATATATAATAACACACACCAAATGAGTAAACCTATACAAACATCAAAAAGAAAAAGGAACATCTACTTATATTCAATCACAAAAAGACCTGAACATCAGTGTCAATAGGAAGAACTACACACAGTGATAATTGATAACACAACTGTAGAATTAACATTTCTGTAAGCACCATAGGCAGTAGCATCAACTGGTTCTCATACCGTTAGTAGCTGCCTCTGAAAGCACCTCAGATTCCAAACTGGAAAGAGCTGTAAGCACCAAAGGGTGGGATGCAAGTACGGAAGCTGGTATCCTGAGACCAAATAAGAAAACCAGGTTTTATTAACTGAAGGGAGTAAAGCTAGCAAGAGGAACGCAATTCTACTGTATCAACACTTAAAATGCCTTGCTAACTTAGCAAGCTTCCAATCTTGCATATATTGTGTAAGACTAGTGACATTAATGAGGAATAATTAAAATTCAGGGCCGAAGTTCTACTCAAAGAGGCAGAAAGCACAAGGCTATCGAGCAGACCCTCTTTAGCTGTTTTCAACAGCCAACACTTGGGCTTATGTAAAAATTCCACTCAATTCACTAGCTTCTTGGGCTGAGTAACAAGGTCTTGGGCTACTGGTAACTGGGCCCATAATTGAACAAAACATGTTATGATACTTAAGCCCATAACAAGCACCTTTATTAAGTTTTATCATAAGGTCCAATAGAGACTTGTTAGAGGCTGGAAGGACACTTGATAGCATTTCTATTTATGTTCTTTACATTAATAACTTTCTGCGTATTGGCTCTTTTGGCTGTAATAAATAAAAGAGGGGGAGGAAGCTAGCATCCCACACTTTTGACAAAAGAATGAAGAATACCTTACCAAGAAGCTCTTGCTCTTACAGTGATTTAGTAGCATTGTCTCTCCTTTCTTCCTCTCCTATTACTATTCTGTTAATCAATCTCCATCAAATCAACATGGCAGATTTCTCTCTGGCCATGTGTTAGTGTGTGTTCCTGAATCTCCTGTCCTTCGAACTGATCACTTGTTATGCTGTTAATACTATCTCCTTGGATGCTGCTCCATGATTTACAAATTGGATGCAGGAAGCATCTTGCCTTTTGAGTAATCCAGCCCGTAGAATGACTCCATATTTTAGCATGTCATTCCTCCTGCTAGTGTTTATTGTGTCTTTAATTCAGTGATAATCAGACCTACCAATTGGGAGTGGGGGACCTGAAGTGGTGAGGAAGATGCCGAGGGAGGTTATGTTAGTTCTCCTTTAGTTGCTCAATCTGTTAAAGGCTATGTGTCAAATTCTGTTTATCATTACAGAACATCCCCACCTCAAACCCAGGATGTGCTTGATTTTGTGAGCTGTTCAACCTACTAACGGGGTTATCTAGCCCAAACTTCAAATCCATTCAACATCTGGATTCTCTTCTTCTCCTTGATTTGGATTGTGACCCTACTCAGTCCTTGGGTGTTTGTGTTCCATTGACCTTGTCTTCCTACACCAGAATACATCAGGTCAGATTCTTCCAATATTTAGTCAGAACTCAGAAGCACCCATGTCGGACCAATCTCACAGAATCAAAATGTTCTATCTATTTCCCAGCTTAGCAAGTCCCAAATGATAATCCATGATCCAACAGAAAACAAAATAGATTTTCTTTTCATCATTTTGACCCATGTAAGAGCAGACGATGTCTTGAAACTTCAAGCAGATTGTTGAAGCGATGGCCAGGTAACACTTATTTAGGCAAAGTTTCTAACTAGACGGATAGAGATCAAACAACCAAGGTCTGCACAGAAAAAAAAGGCTAGGAAAACTTATTAAAAAAATTAAAAAAAGGAAGAAGTTAAAATTTTGGTCACTAATAAGGTCAGTGCCATCAATAGTGACAACCAAACAACATAAAAATATTTACATCTGATTCTTGCTTGGTTCTTAGCAATCAGGTTTCTCAAATGCTCAACTTCTATCGGGGTAAGAAAGAGCATCCTCCAAATGAAACTCCAAGAATCCAATACCAAAGACAGAAAATTCTATGGAGGAGAATGTTACTTTTTCCTCCCTAATTAGGAATATGAAATGACACTAAGTACAGAAGGCAACCTAGTCTCTGAAGTTTATGCTTTTTATTTACGAACATTATTAGGAACATGCGATCACGTAAGTATGAAAGGGAACTTTGTCCCATAAGCTTCATATTAATAGTTCTATATAAATAGAAACTCAACTACGATAATCTTGAAGAGTTGGACACCCAATGTAGCATCTAGGCAGCATCTCTCTTCTAAGTTCTAAGGTGAGCTATCATGGGACCCACAGAATATCTTCCCCTTCTGGAAAATATTCTACACAGAAGACACAAGCTCCGTAAATCCTTTGCAGATGCTGGCTGATGTCTCCCGAGGGGCAGATAGCGGGCTTCACTTACGACAGAATATAGTTCACAAATTCTGACTCCTCTCCAATTGATCTATGTCACTTGTCCTCAAATACATTACAAATCCCAACCCAGGAAAAAGATTTAGCATTCTCAAAATCAACTTCTCCAACATATTAAAGAACTTTGATCCAGCACAGCACATCCAATGTCATCAGAATCTCAAATGCCATTAGAGACCTGTTTGTCCATCCCTTAGAAACACTATCTAAATTCTATAATAGTTGTTAAAATGATATCTGTTCATGGTCATGCACCATAAGAACAAGATGGAGAATAGTTGCACAACTGTATACATTCTTCTTGTGTCACAGAATGCAATTTGCGATCAAAACAAAGTTCCCAAGGTATACATAACATATTCATCAAGCAGAATGAGTGGAGATCAAAGGTGAGAGAACGAAGAAGAAAAAGGGGCAAAAGGCATTAAGATGCATTATAAATTAAATTATCTACAGTGAACTCCAAGGTAAGAGAGACACATATCACACAGAAATGTTACCAATCAAGGAAGTTACACAAATTAAAGCACTAAAAGGGAAGGAAAAAAAGAGTGAGAATATCCACAGTTTTACAAAAAGGGCCATCAAATTTAATCCTTTGAAGAATCAAATATGTCACATTCGAAAACAAGTGCATCAACAAACATACAATAGACCAAGGAAAAACGTACCCATGTCTTAATCGAAGCCAAGAAGCAAAAGCTCCAAGAACCTATCAACAAAGAAATGTTAGGAAGTCCAGACAAGAGTGGAAATAAACTTAAAAATAACATCTTATATTGAAAGTTCTTCACACATTGTACAAAGCAACAAAACAAAACAAACCAACTGAGCATTCACCGAGGCTGCCCTCTTTTTCCCTACCTCTTCACCTTGGTCCTTGAAATCCTCTCCTCTAGTATCCAATCCAAAACACTCACCACCTCATCTCTCCTTTTCCTAAATGCAAATGTTCCAAGCTTACCCATCTTTCCTTTGCTGATGACCTTACAATTGACGACAAAGCTGTCTCATCCTGTCTCCAACATCATGTCCTCCCTGCAAAAGTTTGAATCCCTCTCTGGCCTGTGTAGCAACCTCCGTAAGTCTAGGCTTTTCTTCTCCAGCAACTCTAATACCCTCTAATCTTCTCTTCTCCACTTCACTGGCTTCACTCTCATGTCCATCCCTATAAAATACCTTGGGCTCCCTCTTGTCCCCACCCATTTCATGCCCATCATTGAGCCACACTGCTGGACCACATTCACAAAAAACTTCAACTTTAGAAGAGCAAGCTCCTCTCCCGTGTAGATAGGGCACTCCTAATCAAATCAGTCCATCAATCCCCCCACATCTACTAGTGTGGAGTCTTTGCCCTTCTTGAATCCACAATCATGATATGGAATCCCTCTTCTGTAGCTTCTTTTGAAAAAGGTCAAGAATCACACAAATTCCACCACTCGACCAGCTGTGCCAATATCTACAAACCCAAATCCAAAGGAGACCTTGACATTCATAGAATTAGGGTTTACAATATTGTTGATCTCCCCAAACTCATCTAGAAAATCCCCTCCAAAGAGAATGCCATACGTGTTGATTGGGTCTACACCTACCGTTGACGCTGATTGGGTCCATACCTACCTCCTCAAAAACGAATCCATTTAGACTGTCTACACCAACCCCCAACCCCCCCCCCCCAAAAAAAAAAGGACCCTTCATGCGCTTGGAGATCTATCCTCTCCCTGCAATGTGTAGCCGAATTGCTGATAGCTGAAAGATTTCCTTCTGCCTTAACCTATGGCACCCGCTCAGCATCCCGTTCCATGTGGCCAATGCTAGAGGTCTATTCCTCCGATATCCCCAAAGATATCCCTCTTTTCTCCATCATAAATGGTGTATGGGATCCCTCCCTCACCCTACCCTAATCATCTCCACCAAATATAGTCCTTCCTTCTTCCCCTCCCCTCCCACTATGACAATCTTCTCTGGCTCCCCTCCAAAAGAGGCTACTTCTCCACAACTTCTGCTTGGAAACACACCCGCACTCCCTCCCTAAGGTCTTCTAGGTCAATGTAATTTGGTTCAAAGGTCATATCTCTTTTGGAGCCTTCACTACTTCGAGAGCCCAGTCATATTGTCTCCCCACCCAATCCCTTCTCATCCATCATTACATCCAAGCCTCCCCTTCTTGTACCTTTTGCCCTAATTTTGAAGACATCTCCCCACCTGTTCTTCACTTGCTCCTTCTCCAAACCCATCTACAACCGAGCTATTACCTCTAATTGGCCCTAAGTAGATGCCCTCAACCCTTTGAGCCTAAGTGCTAATGGCTCATCTCTTTTGACGTTCCCCAATTGCTGACGCCAAAAACTTGTTTGCGAAATAAAAATAACCGCAAACGCATAGTATCCTATAGCTAATGGGTTGATCTCAGGAAGATATACCACTTAATTTTAATCGTCTTAATGGTAACGCAAGAGTGAGAAGATCTAAACTTTTTAATTAATTACTTAAACTAAATTAGCGGTTGTAACACATGCATCTAATGCGATTGTATTGAGAAGAAGAAGAAAAAAAAACAAACATAACCTAACCATTCATCATCTAATAAAAGAAAATGCACAAATAATGAAAGACAGGAATAAAAATTGATTATAATAGAAAAATAAATAAATAAAAGGAAGGTGATCCGAGCGCTAGCTTTGAATCGAGGGAAGGGGAGTGCAACTAAGATGACATTGATTATGGACCCTTTACCATACCTTAACAATCCATTGATCAGGGGAACGGATATAAAAGAAGAAAAAATGCAAAAAGTAAATAACAGAATAAATAACAAAGCAATAAATAAAAAGGAACCTTAACCAAAAAGATGCACAACAATAGGCATCTTTGATAAGGACCAAGGGGAAAAGAGAAATAGTAAATAAATGCTGAAAATAAATCTTAAGTTAAGAATATAGAGGGATAGACAGAAGTAGAAATTAAGGGGGGAGAAAAGATTATTGACAAACACTACTTAGTTGCATTTCTTGAATCTTGAATAACAAAAGAAAACCTTAAATGAATCGAAATCCAACCAACTCTAACAACCAAATCTGGAAGAATCCAAATCTACAATTGTTAAACCCAGAGAAAAACGAATCCTCATAAAACTTGAAACTTTAACTTTAACTCTAACTCAAAATTGAAATCACATTGATTGAAATAAAGAAACACACTTGCATAAAATAAGGGAAACTAAACAACTTGAATAACTATTGCATTACATAAAAAGGAAAATTGAATCTAAACGTTGAATCTAAAAACTAGAAACCCACTAAGAATTCAAAGAACTAGAAAGTGCCTAACAAACTAAAGAGAAAAGAAAGTGTAAGTCTAACAGAGAAGGGGTACTTTTACGGGTTGGTGAAGGGGGTCACAAATAAGGAAAGAGAAAGTAAATAACAATAATATAACAATTAAATAAAGAGTGAAATAGGAAAAGAAAAAAATAACAAATAAGAAAGAAAACTTATTCATTTGATAATGTAAGGAATAGAGAGGGAGGGAGAGAGAGAGAGAGAGAGTGAAAAGAAAGGAAACATGGGTTGGTGGGGGGAAGAAAAAAAGGAAAAATTAATAACCAAATAACAAGGTGAAAAAAATAGTGGGGAGAGAGAAAATAACAAAGAAAAAAATAAAATCTAATAAGATAAAATATTTTAGAAATTTTAGGGAAAAATTGAAAGATCCAAATCTTTGACTACTTGTGGGCACCATACACACACCAATATTTTTCTTTTTCAATAAAAATAAAGTAAAATAAAATAAAATCCTAACTAATCTCAACCATCAATCAAAATTGACTTCTTTTATTTCTAAGATATTCTTGGAGTTGGCACATAATCGCATCTTGACCTACTCTTGGCCCATCATGCATAGAATCAAGCCCTCTCCGCAATTAAGAATTTGAATTGGACCTCTTTGCGTGTATCATACCCGAAAACTCCAAATAATCGCTTAGGTCCTAAAAAATCCTAAAATCTGCAAAAACAACATAAAACCCAAGGTAGCTCCATTCTACATGTGTAAAATGCATGCTTTATGACCTAAGATTCCACACATAAATGTGCGCATAGCTCAAATCTGGATGGAGTAAAACGTCCATAGATGGACTACCTAATCCAAATCTCTTGAACAAAATTAAAAGGTCATCTACATGGATGTCAGCTCCAAGTTCTCCCTTGTTGTGTCAAAGCCATTATTACTCCCCAAGAAACAAACTCATTGATGTTGTCTAAGGCCTAGATTCTTCTTTGTTGACTCCTCTTGGGCATCCCTAGCCTGGTTGGTTCCCACACTAATGCAAGACCCCACAGACACCCCAAGAAGACTCATAACGATCAACAGAAGTCCTGCGGTTGCTACCCAGCACCCTGCAACCCTTTTTAGCAGTACAAGAGCTTTGGCCCACATAGGAGCAACTATATAAGTTTAGGGCAATCCTAAGCGAGTTCTGTTGGGTCTAGTTTGAATTGGAATTTTATTACGAATCTAGTGCTATTTTTATTTTATTCGAGTCAGCTTAGGAGCAGCTAAGTTGAAGTATTATTTTGAATAGCAGTTCTATTGAAAATAGAAGTCCCTTTTTGTTTCTATTTTGAAGTTTAAAACTACTTAAGTTGTCTAATATAGGCAACAAACACATAGCCTATGCTTGTAATCAGATTTGATTAATAAAATTATTCAGAGAGAGTTACAACAGAGTTTGAGGTTCGACTATGACTTCTGGGATTCCCTAACGTAGGAAGGTCCTATAGCAACTTGGTTTGGTTTAGATTCAAAATTCATGGGGTTAAGGTTTGGGAGAACTAGGTTTTCACTTTCCACATGCCACGTTAGTAAACAAGCTTCCTTAATTTAAGGAAGCTTGTCTACCCACTTTCCCACCACATTAAACCAAACAATCCAGATTTTGAAATTTTGTGGAAAAGTTCACTTTTTCCCACCCCATTTTTTATCTAGCAAACGAGCAAATACCTTGGGGTCTATATCAAATGGAATCAGAATTATCGACGAATCCACAAGAGCTAGAGCTTTAGAGAATAGTCAAGAAAACCCTAGCAAATGTGCTAGCATAGATACAAGGTTTGTTAGCTAAAATGGCTCAACAAGAGCAAACTCGCAAAGAAGAAGAGACCCAATCCTCCCGCATGGGTAAATTCATCATCTTGATTTCAACAAGGATCTTGGTCCCTAAAATCGAGATCTCAGCCGAGATCTTGTAAAACTCTAGCTTGAGGGCCCTTCTTGGTGGCTATTAAGGCTCAATTTAGGGTAGAATTTGGTATTCAGCCTATTTTAGGCCTTCTAAACACAGTGGTGGCATTACATTTGTGAGAAAACAAGTGTAAATATGAGTTCCGACTCAACCTTAACTTTGAAACTGACACGTTGAAAAAGTGAACATGCAAACTTCTAAAACACAACCGTTACTTGATATAAATGAAAACATAAAGGTTTAAAGTCAAGTAAATACATTAAACATGTTCAACTGTTCACAATTCACATTACACCATCGGTAATACTTATAAGTTACATTATGAGAATACAAGAGTAAAATCATTAACTAAACAGCTCCTCAAACTTTGCTCCAACAGCACCAGCACCAGCACAAGCACCACCTCCACCAGTGTAGAACATAGTTTTTAAAGGAGAAAAAAAAAAGTTCGAAAAAACACTAACCTTAATCAGTAGATCTTTGTTGTAGGTAAGCTAAATGGCTTGTTGTTGCAGCCTAGGTAGAGAGCCGACCACCTTTCTAGTGAAAAATCCAACCAAAACACCAAAACCAGCAAAGGCAAAAGGAGTATGAGATAGAACAAGTCTGAGATATGGTATTCTTAAGAACTGGGTTAAAGCAAGATCTTGAACCGAGATCTTGAATTGAGTTAGATCTCGGCTGAGATCTTGTATTTTTTTGGGATCGTCTCAATTCACATGAGATCTCATCTCAAGGTCTCAAAAAATAGATGCACGAGACCTCAAACCATGGGTAAATTTTTATAGTCATCCCCCGAGGGGAGAAACTAGTGAAATTCATAGACAAAAGATACACCAGCAGGTGGTCTCAAAGAAGATACAGAGGGATGAACACACCTGAGAATTCAGATATGACAACCCTATGTATGACAAGTATGAAAAAATTGTAAGGCCACCCTAAAGGAGAGTTCACCAAACGCTAGTCACGCTAGAAGAGCATAACAGATCCTACTTTAATGACGGACAAGAACAACGAGGTGGAGATCTTCACAAAGTCAAGCTTGAACTCAAGGAGTTCAATGGGTCCTTAGACCCACAGGTGTTCTACAACTGGAGAGCAGCCCCAGATGATTATTTTGATTGGTATGACTTGTCAAACGATAGGAAAATGAGGTAGTAGCAGGTGCGGCCGAGATTGGTGGAAAATAACTCAATGGGAACTGTATGTATTATGAATGTAGGGGACTCACTATTTGGGACCAGATGATAAAGGAATTGACAAATGATAGAGAGGTATCTATCTAAACACTACAAAACCAGGTTACAAGAGTAGTTCCACACCCTAAAGCAAGGTAATATTCCTGTGGCAGATTACATCCAGCAATTTGACTACTGGCATCTACAATGAGGACTAGAGAAAGCAAGCCTCAGAGCATGTCTCGTTTCAAACTTGGCCTAAAATATGAGATCCAGATGGCATTTGGAGTGACTGATGTACAAGACCTTAGGGATCTTTTCAAAAGGCCATGTGAGCTAAAACCTTGTTGACCAAAGGAGATACAACACCCAAAAGTTTCTGACTACAAGAGAGAGCCATCCACCCTGAAACCCTTCACACCCACCACCACCTCTGCAGTTCATCTACAAGGTGCAAACCCTCCTAGAGCAGAATATGAAGGAAGGGGTCCCAACAACAGCAACTCCTCTTCTTTTGAGGAATACAGATGACTGTACTTAATGGTTGTAATCAAAGTTACATAGACTGATTGGCCTGAAGTGCGAAAACTCCATTGGATCCTCACTTTTCAGAATAAGAGAGATCAATGTTGAGTTGACTGCTTTCAGAATCTAGCCTCCTGAAAAGGCTCACTGGCATCAAAAAAGCAAAATTGATTGGCTCCATTTTTTTCAGTCCAGATCCTCTCCACCCAGCCTGCCCTTTTATTCATCCTATCCTATTTACATAAGTGTAGAATCCACACTATCTACCTGACACAGGCAGTCCCCCTGTAATGTGGGTAACTGAGTGAAAGGGCAGGCTAGGTGGAAAGAATCTCCAACTACCATTTTTTCCAGCGATACTGGAGTTTCTTGATGTCTGATTTATGTTTTTTGGTCCCACACAGTTTGTGAACATTTTATGAAGTGATCTTTTCTTGTTCTTCCCCCACTACTTGTGATTGACAACAATGCCTGGAGCCTGGGCAAGTCACATCATCTTTGGTACAGAGGATGTTATTCAACTATATAAATACAACTTTCCTTTATTTTCGTTAGAGAATCATTCTTGCATCACATCCCATAACTAGAATACTCACAAGAAAATTTTAAGCTGAAATCAGGAAAAATATATACACTGTCTATTCTAAATTTTAAATCAAAAAATATGGAAGAAGGTTTTGGACTCCAAAAAACGATGAAGCATCTCTTTGACAACTTGGTCAATGAAGTTGTCAACATAACCTTCCCAAATTTAAAGATAAAACTATTGAGGGGAAAGCAGAGCAGATCCAAAACACGTTTACTTAAATAACATATCTGACCTGCTCCTTGAGCTCATTAAAACTCAAACAGGCAGTCAATATATTAAGAGCAACGTCAACTGATGAAACAAGTTCCTTCTCGAATTGGCGGCGTCTTTCCGCACGAGCAGCTATTTTATAGTTGAACACCTCCTGATAGCAATAGAGAACATGTAAAATAGTATCAAAGGCAGTCACAATGGTCAAAAGTGCATTCTACCAAGGTACAATTAAATCGTTAAGTACACCAAAACTACAAGAAATCAGATGATAAACTGTTGAAACTTGAAACACATGATGTGAAAAGAAAAAGGGGGGGAAGAACTGGCACCAACTACACCTATATCCAGGTAGTCTTTTGATGTAAAGAAAGTAATTTTAACACGAAGATACAAATGATGTTCACCAAAAAGATCCTTCAGAAATTCCCTCACAACATAAGGATGATGCTAGTCTGCAAGCATACCTCAGGCAAAACAGTCAGCAGCTCCAGAAAACTAGGTAGACATTCTGGATGAAAATTCAATTCATCCCTAATCCAATTCACAATGCCACCGCCACCCCAATCTTCTGCAGACACATGCACAGCCAAAGCCGCCACAGCAATGCTAATCTAGAAAAGCAAAACAAAGTTCAGTAGCACTATGGTTCAGATAGAACAACATAAACCCCACATCTCCTTGAAAATGCCTAAAGCAATAACGAAGTTTAGGCCAAACAATACCTGTGTTCTAACTTTAGGAGGACCCTTGTGTAGTTTTTTCAGTAAAGCCTGCATTATACACATCTCAGTTCTCAGAGCAATCAAGTCCACTGAGATAAGCAAATGGGGATCTAAATGTATTAAAAATAGCATGGTAAATAACAAAGGGATCCACAAAACAACAGGCACAGGCAGCTTGGAGGGAAAGAACAGATGATGATCCAAATCAATCGACAAATCTTTTAAAGGTTCTTATTGCATGTAAAACAGTTAAAGGGGGGCGGGCCTTAGAGCAATGGTTGGTGGACCAAGTTGTAGCCCCAAGGTCAAGGTATCAAAAGAGTCTCCCAGCAAAAAATTGTTGGGGTAACAATCTGTAGGAAAACTACCCCCCCCCCCCCCGGAACTCTGCTTGTGCAGAAACCTTTGGCACCGGCTTCACCTGTTGCATGTATAAGTGTATACAGTCAAATTATTGAGAAAGAATAACTTCAAGATGGCCAACAATATGGACATCATTCTATCTTGGCCAACAAATTTTCAGAAAGCCACCTTGACCTGACAACCCTTCTAATGGGCATCAGATCTGCAACCGGATCAACTATTGCGTTCTTTTCTATACAACCAGATGCAAAAGGCAAGTCCATATAACTCAGCAGATAAAGGGTGAAAGGTAAGGCTCCTTGGAAAATTGGTTCATGTCAAATCCAATGTCAGAAAGCTGATTAGAGGACCGCAGGATTGACTGTAATTTTGCCCCCTAAAATGTGACATTTGTGCCAGGGCAAGATCCTTCACCACCTTTGTGATAGGGAGCACTCCGATACTTTTATCCCCATTGCAAACCTTTTTTACTTGACACTTTATAATCCCAAATGAATTTGGCGGTGGTTACATAAATCCATGCCACAGATTCCATCAACTCAAGAGGAAAAAGGCGAAGGGGAAATTCTAGTTAAAATTAGGTATCACAAGACCAACTAAGTTGGGCAGAAGTCTATCAGCACTCTAGAAGAATAGATGCTTGTCATGGGTGAGTGTTTAAAAGAGTATCATAAGAACTATGGATTATCTTTTGCCTTGCATTTCTTCTGAAGTGGACGATGGTTTTAACTTCAAAGATTTAGGAAGCATATTGAATCAGTGAAATGCAATGGCCAGTGGACAACAACTGTGGCCAGAGGTCAAGGCATCCAAACAGCCTCTCAACAAAAATTGCAAGGGTAAGGCTGCTCAGGTGAACTGCCCCCCCCCCCCACCCAAACAAAACAAAGGGACTGCTTATGGGGAAGCCTTCAGCACCGGGTTCGCCCTTTTTTTTACTGAATCAGTGAAATGCCTCTTACCTCAGATTTCCCTGGTCTGTATAATCTGGAATTGAAGAGGGTTGTTGGATTTTAGCAGTAGATGGACAATTAGTGGTGGCAACATCAGCTGGAATCTGTTCATCAGAAAATTTTAATTGACTAGGAACCTGATGATTTGTCAAATTTGCTGCTGACTATTTGCGGCATTACTTTCAATGCCTCCTCTGCATGGTTAAAGAAGTCACCGAATATCTCAGTCTCTTTAAGAACCAACACAAGAAGAAAAAAAATTTAAACCCTGGATCACCCCAACTTAACTGAGATCCCAGTTAACTCAGATATCTTGGTCATATTTTGGATATCTCAGTCAGATCTCAGTATATATCGGAACTCTACTATAATCTCATGCTTCCCAACCTTCGCATTGCTTTCATTTCAACAAAAACAGTTCTACCGCTAACAGGCAAGATCTCAGTGGTACTAGGTTCCTTGGCTAGTACCACTGAGTTGGCCCCAGATCAAGTTCTTGAACCTTGCTGCCTTGATCAGAACTTGGAGAAGGAGCCAAAGGAATGCTCTCTTAAAGCATAGCATAAGTCATTATCCAATGTTGAATCTCCATAATGGACACGCACAAAGATCTGTAATTTGGAACTAAAAACTCAAGTTCATCTCTCTGCTCAGATTATATGATTACATCATCAAAAAGATTTTGGATTTGAAAGTGGTACAGACTAGATGATTCAAGTAGAGCCAAAGAAGGATACCTTCTTGCTTACTCTGACTTAATTACGAGAGTATGGAAGTGTATATACGGTTTTTTGTAATTATGAATATGTTATAACAAAAGAATACCACGAATCATCCATACATTCCAGATTACAAGCAAAGTCACATTGTCCAAGTACATTTAAGTTACCATAACCAAATAAAACATAAATACCCCACTTACATGTAAGGAATCACGTAAAGGGCGAAAAGCTTCAGAGGGTAGTTCTTCAAAATCTCTTTGTACCTATAAACCCAAATATCAAATACAACATTTTCTAAAACAGTAAAAACTTAAGTCACAAAAGGAACTAAATAAGGAGGGACTAAATTTGTCGTTAAAAAAGATATGTTTGTTATCCACCAAAAAAAATGACATCCAGAATTATAACTCAGACTCATTACACAATTCATAACTCACATACAAAATACCTTGCTTCTTAGAGTCTGAGAACAAAAAATCAGTGTTTCCAGATTGCTACTGGGGTCATGGAGCAAGTCATCAGCCACCTGAGCAAAATATATTGATAGAAATCACATGAAAATTTGAAAAAGAAAATAACAAGTTTACAGTTGAGGGGCATGTGAAATCGGCTCAATTAGAAAAATAGATAAACAAATAAGAGAGAGAGAGAGAGAGAGAGAAGCTAAATTCTAAAAATCAATACTTAGAAAATAACAGCACGTCTTAAACATAATTCGACTTAAGACACTCAAAAAAATTAAGTAATAGGAGGAATATCACAAGGAACTAACAGAAAATTCATACAAAGGAAGCAAGGAAGAAAGCCCATTGCAGTTAATAAATATTGATGCACCATGTCCTTAACATGGAAGGCAATAAGTAAGAATAGGGCCTGAAGTGAAAGCTGACCTGAGTTAGTCCCTCTGTCTATTTCTTAAGAGAAGCAGGCTTAAGCTTTTCAAGTTGCAATAGCTTCTCCGACCTTCCAAGTCATAGTGGAATTATATATATATATATATATATTGGTTTTTGTGTGTGTGGGTATTTGTTTTGGGTGAAAACGAAAATCATTTCAGAAACCCCAGAAAAGGGAAACAAGAAAGGGAGGAGAGTAAGAATACACAGGGAGAAAAAAGGGAAATGGGGGGGAGAGCATACAAATACTCAAGCTAGAAGATCAAAGCCTCAGGTAACAACTAACAATAATATGCCTGATATCAACCCCAGTTCTTGGGAACTAACATCAAAGAAGATGGCTCTCCAAATCATATCAAGAGAATGGGGTTTGGAAGTCCATCTCTGGAGATTCTGCTCCATCTAAATGTGAACCTCAAGCTTGTTTTTTAGTCAGTTAACCAATATACAAGAGTGATGATGAACGAATATCGGTAAGAAGAGGACATTGTGAAAAGATGGGACGAGCATATCTGTGACCTCCCAAGTGGAGATGGGGCAACTACACTCTTTCATCGTGACATAGCACAGCATAAATACGTAAGGAAGATCAGCAGAGAAGAAGTTAACAAAGCCTTAAGAAAGATGAAAGCTGACAAGACTTCAACTCCACATGATACCCCGACAGAAGTGTTGGAAACTTAGAAGATTGGGTTGCATTGGCTAACCAACTTGTTCAAAAAGATTATGAAAACATGGAAGATGCCAGATGAATGGAAGAGAAGCATTACAATCCCAATCTATCTACAAGAACAAAGGTAGTATCCGAAGTTACAATAATTATAGAAGCATAAACTTATGAGTCACACTACAAAGCTCTGAGAGAGTTTACGAAGGCTCACTTTGAGGAGAGTGACCCATATCCCAGTGAACTAATTTGGATTTACACCAAGTAGATCATGATTGAAGCCATCTACTAATTGAGGAGGCTCATGGAAAGATAAAAGGACAGTTAAAAGGATCTCCACAAGGTTTTCATTGACTTAAAACATATGACTGAATCCCTAGAGATGTCATCACCTTACATTTTTGTGTTATGCATCGAAAGAATTAGCTCACTGCATCCGAGATGCAGTTTCAAATGGCAGGTGGAAACCAATAAAAGTGGGTAGGTCTGGCCCGAATGTGTCCCACCTAATGTTTGCCGACAACATTATCCTGTTTGCGGAAGCCTCGCTGCAACAAATCGAAGTTATAAATGGGTGTCTGGATGAGTTTTGTGAAGCGTCTGGCAGCAAGGTTAGCATACTGAAAATGAGGGTCTTTTTCTCAAAAAAACATTAACAGGGAGAGGGAGAAAAAAATTACTCAGGCGAGTGGCTCACTCAAACAAAAGAAATTGGTCAGTATCTTGGAGTTCAATTTTGGAATGGAAGGATTAAGAGGGAAAACTACAAGCAGATTTTGGAGGAAGTGAAACAAAGGCTCTCTAATTGGAAGGTTAGCTCACTCTCCAGGACAAAAAGAATAACCTTGCCAAGTCAGTAATCATGTCAATTCCCATTTTTCTGGCCCCCTTCCAAAAGGGATCTTACACGAGGTGCAGTTTCGTTTGGGGTGATCCTCAAAATTATAAACGCTCCCACCTTCTCCGATGGGAGATTCTATGTCAACCGAAGGAGATGGGGGGTTGGGCTTTAGAAATTTGGTGAAGGTAAATGAAGCCTTCTTGATGAAATTAGTGCGGGAATTTCTGAACCAAAAAAACATGAAGACTGCAATTTTGAGAGCTAAGTATGGTAGTGACTAGAGGAAGGATCGATTTGCTACCTGCCCCACCGACTCCCCCATATGGACGGCGATGAGTAGGATGGCGAAGATGGTCCTCAAAAATTGTAAATTCATGGTGGGTGTAAGAAAATCTCTTTCTAGAAGGATAATTGGCTTGCACCAGGGAAATGCCTTCTAGACGAGGCAACCGATCAAATCTCTAATTGCATGAAGAAAGAAAATATTAGGAAGTACGTAGATGAAAATGGAGCAGGGCGATGGGATAGGTTCCAACACCTTCTTTCACAAGAGACATGAATAAAAATTCTAGAGCAACCAACAACAAAGGAGGAGGAAGGGCGAGATATCTTGCTCTGGAGCCCATCTCCACAGCAATCAAGTTCACTGAGAAAAGTTTGGATATTTTTATGAAATTTTTAATGGGTTTGTCTGCAAAGTGCAAACACGTAACAATCCAAATGTCTAATCTCATGTACCACCTTTTTGAAAACCCAACCCAGCCTACTAGCCTTTCTGGGAAATCTGTATTTTGAATCTCCACCGTTGATCTTTTTCATACATGCATGAGATCATTCAACTTTTTCTGAACAAACCGTATCCTGACTTCTAAGATTTAAGAAACGGTCAATATTATAGGCCGAAATTTCGCCAAAATTCGCCTTCTTGCATGTTTCGCCAAACAGAAAAATAGTGAAGTTCGCCGAAATATTGCACCTTGGCTCCAAGTACATGAGGCGTGCAGATTCTGTTTATGTGAACCAAAGAGTACACTTCACATCTTTAGAGATTGTTTGTATGCTCTAGGTATATGGTACAGATTGTTGCCAAAGTCAATGCAAACATGGTTCTTTGGGAGTGATCGAAAGGAGTGGTTACAACCTAACCTATACATCTGCGGCAAAGGACAAGGTTGGTACCCAAGGTGGGCGATTTACTTCAGCTGCATGGTGTGCCAAATCTAGGGTTGGAGAAATAGAGAAAGCCACAAGGAAAACTTCACTAGACCGAGAAACGGAGCAGAACTCTCTTTAGACCTCTACAAGCAAGTAAACTCTACTTAGGGGACATGCAAGGACAGGGCAATAAAATCCATATGTCCTAGAAGTGCTAGTGGGTGGTGTCACCCTAAGGAAGGTTGGTTTAAAATCAACATGGATGCAACATTATGTAACGGCAGGTTTAGTCAGTGAGAACGTTTAATTCAAAACACTGATGGCAAGTTCTTGGGAGGCTTCATGAAGAAAGCGACGAAGAAGAATATCTTGGAAGCTGAGATGCATGCAATCTCTGAGGGACTCCAGTTTGCAAGCGAGGGGGATCATGCCTTTATACGTGGAATCCAATTCACTCAAAGCAATTGATTTTCTAAAGCCAAATGCAATGATCCAAGGGAGAATAGCGAGAATGGTGCATGCGATAGAGGGCAATGGGAAATACTGGAGGAATGAGATTCCACATTACATGTATACTGGGAGTCCAACAAAGCTAATGATTGGCTTGCGAAGAGACCGAAAACTTCAAAGGAACCTCTGCAAATCTTTTCGGATCCACCCCCACAAATGGAGGAGATCCTACCAGCGGATAAAATTTTGCATGCTCAATTAGTGTTTCTGGGTTGATTAACCCCATTCATTTGTAACCCAATAAAAAAAAAAGGGACATTGTGACTAGTGTGAGATCTATAAGAGGTAAGGACAAGGAATTCCCAACCATGATTGGGCTACACAGGGATTTGCCTTAAGCCCCTCAATCTATTTGCATCTAACATGGACAACCTAACCAAGAACTTCCAATATGAGGTCTTGTGGGGCATTCCCTTCACAAATGATATTGTTTTGAGCAAGATAAAAGTATGCATTAGTGACAAGTTATAGCTATGAAAATCAACCTGGAAACTATAGGTTTAAGATTAGTAGACGGAAGATGAAGTATCTAACATGTAATTTTAGTCACACTATGAGGGAAATTAACATTGTGTGAATTGAGAAAAGAGAAATACCATAAAGTGACTATTTCAGATATTTGACGTTAACTGTAAAAGATCAAGTGAGAAGATGATGTTTCATAAGGAATTAAAGTGGGGTGGATGAAGTGGAGAAGTGCATCTGGAGGGTGATGAGACCAACTTAGAGGGAGGTTCAATAGGATTGTTGTTCAACTGGCTATAATTTTTAAGGAAAAAACTTTTGGCTGTCAAGGTGTATCATATTGAGAAGCTTCTTGTAGTAGAGATGAGGATGTTTAGATGGATCTGTGGAAAAATTGAGAGAAATAAAGTATGGAATGATTGTGCTAGAAATGTAGGAGTTGCTCCTATAAATGACAAACTCAAAAAGCATCATTTCACTCATTTAAGGTGATTTGAGAATGTTAACGGAGGCCTTGGAAACACCCTTATGCAGTTAAGATTGTACAGAAGGGTCAATTGAGCCTTGAAATACTAGATTTTGGCCCGTGGCTAGGTTCTATAGACATTAAAGTTATTATTTTTTTGGTTTATTGATGTAATAGGCCTAATTCATATAAGCCCATGGAGTGGGGGTAATGCTGTTACATGGGATTAGTAGTTAATTTTAATATTTAAGTTAGTGGCTAAGTTAAGCCAACCCCATTTTGTCGTGATAAGGCTTGTTGATGTTAGTGTTTACGTTAGATTGGGATGCTTAATAATTAGATACAATTTTGTTTCATTTTATTTACCCTTTTAAGTCTTTTAGAGTGATTAGGAGTCCTTTTGATGTAACCAGGATCAGCAAGTATAGGGTTCCTCAAAATCTGGGCCCAAAACAAGGCCGTAGTGGAGCACCAAAGGGCTGGCCAAAACTTCAGAAGGGCAATTTGGTCTTTTCCCATCCCCTTAGGGCACTAGAAGAGTACAATTAAACCCAGATAATTTTAGAGTCGTAGGTCTACTTTTTTGTTCTTCAGTTGAACTAGAGGTTAGCTTCTGATTTGACTAGGAGTCCCAGTTGGAATCCAATTTTTAAGTAGAATTCCTTCTGTCGGTTTTTTTTTTTTTTTTTTATAATTTACAAGTTGTCTTTGTTCAGGAGTTCTTTAGAAGACTCTTTTTCTAGTTGTTTTGAGAGTCCTTTTTAAGTTGTTGAGTTGTAAAAGGAATTCTAATCCAAATAGGATCCCCTAGGTGAGTTGCAGTTTGTTCCCCCCAATTGTAAGGCTATAAATAGCCCCTCCTCATTGTAACAAGGCAGTTTTGGATTGAATAGAAAAAAGGCAGACTTGGAGTGGTGGGAAACAAAGCCCACGACCTGGGTTTTTAGGGTCATGAGTTGTCTTCAAATTCTGCAACTTTTCATCTTCTTCAAGCCCACGGCAACCCTAGGAGCTTCATCAAACCTGCTTTGATGTAAGCTGTTACCAGGAGCAATATAGGGCCTAGGGTTACTTTCCCCAAACCCTACTGCCTCTAGTCATACACTCATACCAGAGGTATTTTAGTCATTTTGACAATTTTGTGGCATCCAAGGTTAGGATGTCATTGAGACCAACATTTTATTAGGACCCTAGATCTACTTTTTTTTTTTTTTAATTCGAGTCAATATTTTGCAAGTTATTGGAGAGCCCCTGTCGGTATCATTCCTAAGTTGTGAAGAAATCTCTTAGTTTCAGTCTGTTTCTTGTTAGGATTCCATATCTACTCTTAAAATCCAAATTGGATATTTCTAGAGTGAGATATGATAGAATCTTTATTTAAGATGGAGTCTTGAATCAAGTAGGAGTTCAAGTTTGATTTAGATTACAAGTTAAAGTCCTAGTACGCTTTCTTTTAGGAAGTCGAGTCCTTTTATGTATAAGCCACAATAGAATGTAACAATCAGTCTTGAGTATTGAATAAAATCAGAATTTGAAGGGAAGAGTGGAGTCATGGAATCCCACGGCTGTGTGTGAATAATTCCTGCTATTCTTCATCTCGTTCATCACCTTCAACGACAACAGTAGCTATAGTCAAATATCACAGCAGCCTAAAGTCCTACTCCTCCCATCCAAGTAAGTACAAACCAGCCATTGCCCTACCTCTTAAGCCCACACAACCCTCCCCCATTCCCAGCAGCAGCAGCAGCTTCACCCCTCCCCCTTTCCCTCTAGTAGGATAGGCAAGTATAGTTTTGACCCTCATACCAAAAAAGAAGGTATGCATTTAAAGCTCTATTTCATTTCATAACCCTAAGTGCTCCATGGTTCTACATACGATCTGTTAAGCCATATTTTAAGTACGTTGTCCTTTTTGTGCTTAAAGTGTTCACGGTTTCAAGAGCAAAGTAAAAACAAAACTTGAAAAACAACAACAACAACAAACATGCTCCCCCAATCAAGGAATTGTTTGTTTCTCTGTTTCCTTTTTTCTCTGCCAGAACACCCCCCCCCCTCCTCCTCCTTGTATAAGAGCTCCCCAAACTATTAGCAGCTGCAAACTTAAACGAGTATTGAAGAAGAAGAAAAAAAAAGAAGAAGAAAGGAAAGACAGCCGACACGTGAGAAATGAGAATTCGATTACAAGACATGGGGAAAAACACCTTTGTGGCCTCCACTGGTATAGAGCAAAGTTGTTGATGACACCACCTGAGAACCCAAAGAATACAGCAAAAGGAGCATGATGAGTTTTGAAGAATAAGAACCGGCAGATATATCTGATGATGCTTTAGCTTGAATTATTCCAGTCCAGGAACCCTCCCAGTCTGTTTGACCGCGGGAGGGGGGAGGGAGTGGGCGATTCAACATAGAGGCGATGGAGTGAATCAAAACCCGGCTGAGCTGCTCATTTGCCAATAATCAAACTAAATTGGCAGATGACAAAAACACATGCAGAGAGTGAGAGAGAGGCAATCGATGATACATAGTAAACGTACAATTATAAACCTATATATAAGTGGATTCATTCCCTCTCCATTAGATACCTGCAATACTATGAACACGTGTTCCGTAGTACACTGACATGGGCGTATCCGAAAACGATTCCACAGAGCACAATTGAGTTAAACAAGGGAACACCCCAATGAGACTTCGGAGAACAGCTCGTGAATCAAAACCTTTACTGTTCTAGTAAAAGTGTATAGAACAGCTCGTGAATCAGAACCTACACTTTTCTAGTAGAAGTTTGTAGACCAAAAAATATTTAAAAAATAAAAAAAAGGGAAACTTAACATTAACTTCGTCCTCGGATCCGATCTGAATGATTGGTCTCTCGGAATGGACGATGCACGATTGAATATAATATAATCCATTGAGTGAAACTGAAAATAAGTGGTGGGTAGAAGACTACCTGCCAAGCATCGAGAGTTCGCTGGAAATCTTGAAGCCATCGATCGGCCTGCAAACGAATTACATCCTCAGGATGATGGTAGAGAGCGTTTAGGGCTTTTTTCACCGTTTCCTGTAGCTCCGTGCTTGACATTCTGTCTCCTTGCTGAGCCAGCGTAGCCATGAATAGAGATTATCTTAGTTCACCGCTCACCCCAATATTCCTTCTTCTGTTTTCTGCAATAATAGCGGCGTTGCCCTTTCGACTCTCGCGCTTTTGATTTATCGTTTTGAGTTTTGAGAAATGGCTTCGCGCCCCTGTCGATATTATCCCGCTAATGGCCTTTTCGATTTTACAGCGTGAAGCGTCACTAGATTTGCGATGACCGCGTACAATGCTTCGCGTCGTTAAATCAGAGAGCGAAATTAAAAATCGAGGCAGCAGCAGCTCATCCCTGCGGTGATAGCAATTTAATGTAGTAATAATTTTCTTTTGTTACAACGACTAATGTATTAATAATATTAGGGTTAATTAAGGAACGACGGCATACGATTATTACATAGAAGACTTGCAACACGATTTTTTTTTGTTTTTTTCCTTTTCTTTTTTTAGGCGAGTTGCAACTTGCAACTTGCAACACAACGACTAATGATGAAATGAGTTATTCAGCTTTAACAGGAAAAAATAAATTAGGGGCAACACGGTCATTTTATATTAACGTATCTTTCACAGTTCAAAATTCAAATAACACTATTCCTCACTATTTTCTTTTCTTTTTTTTTCCACAGACGGATCACTTTTGTTCCCATTAGGGTTATCATCCATCTACCGAAAACAACTCCAAGCTTATGTCTCCCTTTCTACCTCATTATCCACTCATAGACAACAACACCTAAACAGAGTGCGATGAGATCCTTGGGATATTACAATCTTATCACACATTTTTCCCAAACCCCTAGGCATCAAGATGTTATGCAAAGCTTACAACAAGCGATAGCTGACTTCCCTCCCCCCTCCCCACAACATCTCTCTAGTATGACGCCCACATTCATTAGGTAGGAACCTTGGCAGCCTGATCAGATCAAACTCTATGTAGATGGATCCTCATTTTCTAATCCAAAACATTATGGGATTGGTGGTATAACTCGTGATTCTAATCTTAAGGTGGTGTTTGCTTTTGGATAAATAACGTGTTGTTAGGATTCTCTTACTACATAAGCACTAGTCATTAGGCGATGACTCACTCTTGCCCTAGATTTCCAAATTCCCCATCTCCTAGTGGAAAGTGACAACCTAGCACTGGTGCAGGCGATTACCCATCTAGCCTCCCGTCACAACTGGAAAATCTCTCATGTGTTCATTGATATTCTCAAGCTAGTGACAGCCTTTACGAATTGTTCATTCACACATGTACATCGTGAAGCAGATTTCACCGCTGATGAGTTGGCCAAATCGGTAGCCCTTTCCCAAGACTGGTTCGTGTACCACCATATCCCTCTCCTTTTAACATGGATCCTGCTCTATGACTCTTTAAGATGTAAAATACCTCGTGGTTTTTTCTTGAATAAATAAAGCCCTATTTTCTACGAACAAAACAAAACATACAAATAAATGAAGAATATTCTACCCAAACAAACAAAAAAAAGGTAAATATCACTTACCTCCCCTCTTATCTAAACAAAATAGCATTTAGACCCCCTCTTAGTTGGATAATATCACTTACCTCCTCTCTTACCTAGCAAATATATCAAACATCACCCCTCTGTTAATTTTCTTGGTTAAATTTAACTTTTACTATTAAATATTTTTTCTAAAACTCCAAACTACCATTGGCTGAAAACATTTTTTTAGTTAAACCCTAATCACTCTAGCAATTAAAATACTAAATTACTTTCAATTAAATTAATTGTTAAAAACTAAAATACGATAGTTAAAACCCAAATTATCTTTAATTGTTAAAACCCCAACAACGTTGTTTTTTTTTAATCAAACAACTAAAATAACATGTACTACTTGATATCAAAATGCAATTTAAACCGAAGCAAAGATTGTATCAACCCCTATCCTAATTTTGCCATCAACCAAGTTCCTTGTTTCCATCCCCTTGTATACATTTCTATACTTACATAAATTGTTACTCTATCGACCAACAGGTATCTTAATAGGGTTCTCATGATATGAGCTTCACTTGACTTTAGGAATTGAAGCCGTGGCACTGCACACCTTGAAAGAAGTGTTTACTTGCTTGAAAGCTTTAAATCCATAATACAAGGAAGCCCACTCGATAGATGAGAGGAAGCAGGTTGGTAATCTGTGCACCTACATGAAGCTCTTATACGACGGAGCTTGTCTTTTGACAGCTAGGATATCTCCTTCCCCCAATATATTCTTTCCTAAAGCAAGCAAAATCTGTTCAAAGTTGGCATGTGGAGCTATGAACCAAGATCCATTTTATTGTTAACTTCGCTAGGCCAATGCAAGATAAGTTCAGTTAGTATTGATAGAATCCTGTCTATCCTTGGGTGTAACGGTAGTCATGTACCCAACAAAATGACATTTGTGGAGTTCAATTTTTCTAGGATGTATGGGGAAGATGCTAGTTGTTACATCAAGACTACTAATGAGGGGGTCCATGAACTATTTTTTTGAACATGTAGTACAATCACTAATAATTGCAGCAACTGAGGTAGAGGATGGGACTTCCGCTAGTGATGATCATCAAGACTTTGACGTCTACATCTCCAAGCTTACTACAAGCAAACAATCTAAATCAGAGCTCGATCGATACCTAGAAGAGGCATTGTTGCCTTGGATCTAGGTGTTCGATATATTGAGCCGATGGAGACTAAACAATGTCAAACACCCCACGTTCTTGGCGATGGCTCAAGACGTTTTAGGAATGCCATTGACCAAAACCAGTGACAGTGATATATTTGATTGACAGGACTTCGTTACAACATGAGACATTGGAGGTTCTTATTTGTGCCAAAGATTGACTTCAGGCTGCACCCATATAGGCGAGCAAAGGAATGTGAAAATAGATTGACTGTTAGTACTCGTAGTTGTATTGTGTATCTTAGGAAGTGGTTTGTGGAGCTATATTCACTTTCAAGATTGCAGGCTTATAGTATAGTTGTTAATTACCAAATTAATGATTTGGACGTTAGAGTTTAGACATATGGAGTCTCGGAAATTTTTGGGGAAAATTGACTTACATAAGAGATTTAAGATTTATTTTTGCGAAGAATTCTCCACAATAGTCCTCTCGTCAGTGCAGTCACTAATAAAATGACAAAGTCGAATGGTTTGTGCTGCTAAAAAAAAAAAAACAAACAAACATAGCCAAACATATTTTAGTAGCTGGACATGTGGGGTTAAGGTCATAATTCTTTAGGGTCGATTCCATGCGAGAAGGCGATGGAGTTTTCAAGCTTCAATGAAGTGAAGATTGGGGTTGACAACCATGATCAAAGGGAAGAAGCATCTGTAGATCTTGCTCGGTGGATGTACCCTCCTCACAATGTTGTGAAGATTAACGTTGATGCTGCCCTTAACAAAGACGGAAGTGGGCTGGGCTTCGTGTGTCAAAATTCGGAGGGTAGGCCCATCAAATGGTATGCGATCCCAGCCTAGTTCGACAAAATTTTAATTGGTGAGAATTTGGCTCTTCGTGAAGGAATCTTAATAGCTCTAGAGGAAGGATTTAGCAATGTCTTGATGGAATCAGATTCGGCGGAAGCGATCAATTACGTGACCAAGTTGGTATTGATTCCAGTGGACATTCAAAACTTTGTATGCGATGTGATGGGAAGGCTGTGTCCGTTGCATGCCGGACTCTTTGGCCTTGTTTGGATCATAGGTATTTAGATTTATGTAATCTTGATGCCTTGCGTAGGTCTCGCGCGTTAATATATAGATCTATTTCTACAAAAAAAAAAAAAAAAAAAAAAAAAGATTCCATGTCAAATCTTATATTATGTTGGAACAAAGTATATATATTTGTATTTAATTTGACTGGCCACCAACTGACCCAAATAATGAGATTAAGCTTGAATCGAGACATTAACAAGTCCACAAACTCCATCCCATTGTGGTGAAACTTCAAATTCGAGTTCACCTTGCTAATACAAACCTTTTATTGGTTTAACAAACTTTACTTATGTGGTGTATCTTACGTGGTGGTGCCTATGGGGTTTAGGGCACCATAAGATGCATGCCATGTGAATTATATTAGATCACAATGGTCGAAACATATTTCGGTTCATTTTTTAGAAAGTCGATCGTGTTTCACTTATGACACGTTTGGTAACGTTCTTAAAAAATATTTTGGCGTTCTTTTGTTATTTGGGAACGGAATAACTGGTTAGAGGCGTTTGTTAAAACGATTCGTTCTTCTATTATTTAAGAACGAACCGGTCCGAAAAGTGTTTTAAAGAATGCATTTTGCAGAACATCAAAAAAATGTTTTATCCAAAAAACAGAAATGAAAGTGATAATATTGATTCAAATTGAGACCTTAGAACGATTTTTCAAACACCAATTTATTATAATAGTGTTTTTGAAAATATTTTTAGAACGAATTTATCAACACCTTTCCAATCAAATAACGGTCTTTTAGCTCAGAAACATTTTGTTCAAGAAGTGGTATCTCAGAACGGAAACGCATACTTATAATACATTCAAGTGGTATTTTGTTCGGTAAATTTGTATGATTTTTTTTCTTCTTTCTTTAGGTGAAAAATTCCTACCCCACTCAGATCCAGTAAAAGGCACTAACCACGGAACCCACATGGGGTAGGGAGGTGAAGCGAACCGGTAAAAAAAAAATCACGGCGATGTGGAGCACACAATATATTTGCTCATCACTAAATTACCGTGAACATACAGGCCAGGGCATAGCAAGCATGAGGTTTAGGAGTCAGGACTCCAGGTATTTGCGCGCTTAAACGAAAGTATTTGAGAGTGTAGTTGCTGAATAGCGAGAGCCAGCCGTTGCAGGTTTCCATAGAGAGAGCGAGATGGACGAGCAGAGGGAGATGAAATCTACTATCACAGAAGCCGAAACTCCATCTCCCAACATATTCATACCAGACTCATGGTCTAAGGCAGCAGATTCCATTGCTTATGATTCAAGCACTTCACCGCCTCCAGTTGCTTTCGTTTGCGGCGCAAAAAATAGCGGCAAGACCACATTCTCCCGCCACCTGCTTAACACTCTCTTGAAGAGGTTCCAATCACATCCCTACACCATTTGTCGATTTTGAAAGTGCTTTTCCTTTTCCAGTTCTCTGTTTCTATCGGTTTGATGCTTCCTAATCTATGGCAGATTGTGCCCTGCCTCTCCTTGCTTTTTTTTTTCTTTTTTCGGAAGGTGGTTATGTGGTAACGTTTCCTTTTTTTTCCCTCTCAGGTACAGGAAAGTAGCTTATTTGGATACGGATGTTGGGCAGCCAGAGTTTACTCCTCCTGGCTGTCTCTCCCTTACTGTCATTGATGAAGTAACTCCAGGTATCTACTGATACAGAAAACTGCAATTTTAATTTTAGGTGCGTGCAGGTGCCAGCGTGCTTTTAGGTTCTGTTTCTGATCACGTTTATTATTGGCAGATTTGACAATCCTGTCTCTCAAAACACCTGAAAGGTACAAATTCTGAATATTTATTGCTTTATGTGATACGATTTAAATTATATTACGTGTACTGGCGTCTTAGCTATTACTCCATCTGTATCTTCTGATAGAATTATCAAGCCTAAAGAGAAAAAAATAGCAATTGGCTAGCAGTTTGATTTTGGGAATGTATCTGAATAAAGATCGTTGTTCAATCTGATAAGATTGGACGGATGGATTACGAGCTTAGGTAGGGGACAAGAAGTTACAGTGGTTAAGCATGAGTAAAACAATACTAGCCCAGAAGTCATAATGGTCAAGCATGAGTAAAATGATAACAAGAAATGTGTTTTATAAGGTTAGGTTGGTATTCAGTCTCCTGTTAGCTGAACATAACTGTATCTTAATAATTCGATGCCCTTTATTTTCCCTACCTTTGTGCTGTTGGGTAGGAACCCCAAAGAAGGTACGTAGGGAAAACAAAGGAAAAATATGATAAGCTGCTTTATATCAGTCCAATTTTTATTTTAATTTCAAATGTGTGTGGTCATGATCATGGTGTAACATGGTTTGTTAAAAGGTGTTCAGAGTTTTAGGGATCATATTGACAAATAAAGTTTGTAAATATACGTGTGCTAAATGTTTCATCACATACGGGAAGTATTTCACAGACATGTCATTGGCAGTAACAGCCTGCAATGTATTTTGTTGTTGAACATGAAGGTGGGAAATGGTTAAGGATCTAGTCTCATGATGTTATAAACAAAACAAATTTATGAAATATTAAGAAAATTGAGACTTAAGAGCCTCAGAAGTGACGGGGTGCTGGATTTGATATTTGATTAGATCATGCTTAAATTGAATACATGACTTAAAGTTTCTGAGAGAAAATGGCTGCATCTTGTATTGGCCTTTGATATATTTAATGGCTTATTAGGTTTTTGTATGCACATTCAGATTCACATGCTTTCTGCTCAAGCCTCGTTTCACTGCAGAGATTTATAGAATCACCAAAAAAGTTGAAAATTAAAAGCTTATTTTTCTGTTTTTTTTAGGTTTTTTTTCTTTGGTGATATCTCTTCAAAAAGGGATCCAAAAGCTTATTTGAATTATATATTTTCCATATATGATTACTTTCGTTTGAAGTATCATGCATCCAATGAGATGGAAAGTCCCAAAAAAACTCAGTTGCCTCTTGTTGTTAATACCCCTGGTTGGGTGAAAGGTATGTTCCACTTTTTTTTTTTTTGGGAATTCTATTATTTAAACTTTCCATGCTTAAATTTTGGTCAAGTTAGAACATTATTTCTTGACCGGCATCTTGTGTCCCCCCCCCCCCCCCAAAAAAAAAAAAAAGATATTGCTCTACTAAATTAGCCTGATGTCCATTTTGTAATTTCTCTTGGTTGCAGGTATTGGCTATGAAATTTTAGTGGAGATGCTGAAATATATTGCTCCAAGCCATGTGGTTCAGATACGAATATCTGCTTGAAAGTAAGAATTTACCAAGTGGAGCATTCTGGTTAGATCCTGATAGTGTAGAGATGGTTAATCTGATTGAAATCAGTTCTGCCAGGCAAGACAAATCTAATAGATCGTGAGTTCCTAAGTCTCTATCTGTGTTTTGGCCATCATTGTTCTAAATGTTTCTTGGATGGATGTGTATTGATTTTATCTGCCTAATTATTTGTTTCATTTTTTAATTATAAGTGCAATGTTTCATTGTTTTATGAATAGAATAAGGCCAGTATACATTTGCCTGTGCCCCCTGAAATTGCAAAAGCCATTTTAATATTAGGTATGTCAAGAAGTAGGAAATGACAGGGTGGATGTAAGGCAAATAAGATGATTTATTTATATTTTGTCTCTGTATTTGTTAAGGACAGTTTACATATGAAAATAGAGTGATCAAGAATCAAATCCATTTTTTCCCTGCTTAATGGGTCTGTTTGATATGGGACTTGATCCAGTTGTTTCATTTGTGTTTGGTAATAATTATTTATCATTCTCAAATTCTTAATGCCAATTCTTATCTGAATCATCTATGTGTCAGGAGTCAGAATCAATCTTAAGTTCTTGAGATTTTTTTTTGGCAATCAGTTCTTGAGGATTGGGTAATTATTATCTTGGGTTGCCTGGTCTGTATTAGGATATAGGAGTCAGGGATGACTAGTGTCCTACAACCAATCTGAGAGATCCTCCATTTGGACTTGCTGACCCAGATCAGAGAGATTAAAACTAGTTTGATCCCAGCTCCTTATCTCTTGGTCCTTTTTTTTTTTTCTTTTTTCTCCCCATTAATCAATGTGGACCCTGATGACTAGCAGTTACTTCTTGCTGGTAAATACTAATGTCAAGCAACATGCAAAGCATTTCAATATCCTCTCTTTTCAGAAGTCTGGAATTCTCTTTTACTAGTTAATTATAATCGGTTTGTTTCCTTGAGCAATTATGTCTCTTTCACTCTGTAGGGTGTTGGTACAGAAGGATGCACGTCTTTTACGGGATATGCGAATCATGGCTTATTTCAGACAGTGCTTTGCGAGTGACTCGCATCTCAACACATTCAAGGAACTTTCTCGTGCGTTGGCTTCTCATCCTCCTTATGAAGTCCCTATATCAAGTATCAAAGTTAAGCATCTCCATTGTCAGGTTAGGCCAGTATAGTTTATGAAGTACTGTAATATAGGAAATTTTTATTTCTTTTGTTATTCTATTTTTTATTTTCTTCTTCTGGACATTGGTTAAGATCCTTCGCTTACAGAATGAAGGTGGGTGGTAGGAGATTATCTTTCTTACCAATGTAATTATAAAGGCTGGAAGACCCAGGGTCTGGATTCCACTTTCTTTACTGTTCACTTTTTGGCCTTGCATAAAGATAGAGTTTACTTATGCTTCTTTGAGGCATTACTGGATTTGCTGGACTTGCAGATGCTTGGCTGAGTTTAACCTTTCTATCCTATCGCAAAAGAGAAAATTTATTCAAAGTCCTTGTGGTCCATAGTGCATAGGATATGTACTTCCCAAGTTATACTCTTTTAAAATGTCACTTGTCAGCCTATGCTTTTTGTTTTTCATTTCTAATATGACAAATCTTATGCTAGGTCCCAAGCAGTGAAGTCTTCTACAGTCTGAATGCAACCATTGTTGGTCTAGCTGTAAGTTCTGAAAAGTCTTCAGAATCTGAGCCTTGCTTACCCCAGTGCGTTGGTCTTGGTAGGTTGCATTCTCATATTACTTTTTCCTGCAATTTGTGATTTTCCCCCCTTTTTTTATAGAAGTCTTCCATGTATCTGCTTACAACATGCATCTATGATCTAACTACTTGTTATGCCATTTTTTCTTCTTCTTTTCCTCCCTCTATATTAATAATTTTTATAAAATTTTAGTAAAGTATTAGCCATCTATGTGTTAAATGGTGGTTGTAACAGATGCGTCACTTGTACCAGTTGTTAGTTTCCAGATTGACAAGAAAATAATTAACGTGCAAGGCTGTTTCATCATGGTCTGATTAGTGTAAAATAATTCTGAGTCAGAAAATCCTAAGAGAAACTAATAATGATAGGATCACAGAATAGAGGATACAAATGAGGATATAGAGAAAGTTTTTATCTTAAACCAAGTGCTCAAAACAGTCCAATAACTTCTTCAAGTCATTAAGTGTGATCAGAAGAATATGTCTTCATTTGGTGGAATTCTGTAATCCATAATTTCAGAAATGGCGGGGTCCTGTTGTTTTGCATTTGTCTCACTTTCTGGGTTAAGTTAGACTTAATTTTGAATGCTCAATGTGCTATATAGGCTATGGGCATTGTATTCATTGCGTTATTGTAACAGGCCACGTCTATAATTCCAGATATCAGGTACATAGGTTTAATACGGGATTAAGCATAAGTAGTAGCTTGCTTCCTCCCTCCTTTTTTTTTTTTTTTTTTGGGGGGGGGGGGGGGGGGGGATGTACAAGGCACCACTACCAAATCTGTGGGCCTATTTTTAAAAGTTTCTGTTTGGCACTCTAGGATATCTTAGACTTGTCTTCATGTTGTAAGAGCCTTAGACCCTTACCAACGATCTTATGACTGAAGGTTTCTTTGGGTTTATGCCTTGTTGCTCTGAGCATATGGTCAAATTCCTTTCAGACATGGTGAGGATGCCATAGGGAAGTAAAGACTGACCAAGTCTATAGGTGAGAGGCTTTGGGCCTATCCCTTTCTTCATCATTTATTCTTCTACTATATCCCTTGCAGCCTTGTTCTTTTTGAAGCCACTCAATACCTATTTGTGGAACTGTGTTCTGTGTCTGCTGTACTATTGTGGTGGAGTTGGTATTGGTGAAATTAAGATCATGTGGGATTATTCCTATCATTTGCGAGCCTCTGACACTTGTTCTTGGAATTTCCATCACAACAACTTCTCTCTTGAACTTCCTAACCTGTCCAGCAGATATTGATATATTTGGGAATCTTCCTCATCCAATCCCTACTTTTGGTTCTAATATTTTGCATTGATAACTAGCACTTGGTTTTTTTTTTTTTTTTTTTTGGATGAATAAATAATGCATTACCAAAAGCCTCGAAGGGGAGAAAAGGGGAGGGAGAGAGAGCCATACAGGGATAACAAAAAAGACTCTAGGTTTAGGAGCCAGACCTGGAAGTCTGGGAAGCAGCAAAAGGGAGCAGTCTGTGCCTCGGGTAATGACAATGTATCTGTTCCTTGGGGCGTCTAAAAAGGTTTATTCGGGGAGCATGTGGGGCCTAGAATTTACATCTTTGGAGATGGCCTTCCAAATCAAATCAGTAGCTGGAGAGTTGGAGGTCCATTTTCATGTAAATTTCATAATTGACTCTCCTACAGTACTAAATTGAGTTGGAATTCAAACTAATACTTGGATGGTCTAAAGATTCCAGTGATTGAAGATTGAAGCCTGTAGTCGAGCTAGGTTTCTAATAACAGATCAAAATGTAATTCAGATTCAAGCTCTAGTGACTCTAGGGCCTGGTTGGGTTAATTTTCAGAGGGGGGGGGGCTTGGGCTTTAATTTATCCACCAATTTAGAATGAACTAGCCTACCTGACTAGTCTCCTACTGAGGCTTGTTTCCACTAAAATAAGCCCACTTTTGTGATTTCTCTCCATATGTATTGGGAAGGGACAACCCATGAGCATGATAATATATGAATTAATATCCTATTTAATGATTGGTTTATGCCTTGTATGGTTAGAGATAGTCAGCATATATCTTGATGGCATTAGCTTGAAACTGCAATCTTCAGATCATAAAGAAGGATTAAAATTCAAAATAATTTTTGCATACTGCTATTCTTCCTCTAAAAGTTTTTTGAGTGACAACAGCATAATGGCCCTGCATAAATGAGTTTCTAATAGAATTACTAACCACATCTACCAGCCGTACACTGATTGCATATTGGTGGGTCATCCTTATGATGCTCAGTTTTGCTATTGATTCTCAAGAAATATTTGGGAAAAGAAAAGTTGAATCTTCTGCCATCTGAGTATTTATTGCAAGTACATTGGTAGATTTAGTTGGTTCATTCATCCAGCCACTTTTATCTCCCACTGCTGCTGCAAAGTATCATTTTCTTCAAGAGTAATGGTAAAAGTTGTGAAGTCTTTCATAATTAGACAACATTATTTGACTTCAAATCCAAATAGGCTGTATATTTTCACTATAATTTCTAACAAGTTAATCAGCAAGAGCCTGCATCCATGTTTACAATCTTACTAATCATGAAATTATTTTCTTCATAGAGGTGGGATGTTACCTTTCTTTAGCTCTCATTTACTTCCTTTCTTGTGTTCTTCTTCAACTTTCTTCCTCTTTATCTCAATGTAAATGCTGAAGAATGATAATAATTTGGGTCTTAATCTTAAACTATTCATTTACATAATTTGTTACTGAATCAGGGATTGTAAGAGGCATTGATGTCTTGAAAGATCTATTCTATGTGATTACACCTGTTCCAAGGTGCAATCTGAAAAAGGTAGATCTTTTCCTACAGGGGTTTGTTCAAATTCCGACTCATCTTCTGCAGGTATATATCCTTTATAATGGTCATCTGCTTCAAGTTCTTGACTGTTTTAATCTTTGATTGGAGAAAGTGATATTCCATGCTTGATTTGTGTTTGCTGTTGCATATCGGCATACTTGTACATGTGATTTGTCAATTTCGATGTTCTGTTGTTTTGTTCCACTTGATCCTCTTGCCCAAGGCCTTTGCTCACTTTGTCTAATCATTTCATGAGTTGGGAAGAAGCAACTTTGCTATATAAATATGTCTGTTTTCCCCCACCGGGGGGGGGTTGGGGATTTGGATGCTCTTTACATATTGGATGATGGGAAGGAAAAGAACATCAGGAAAGAGGTTGTCTTTCACTGGGACTTTCACATGGAATTAACCTATGCAGCATTCCCGTTAAAGATTCACTGTTCATTGCAACTGATTCTGCTCTAGGATATTTTCTAGGAGGAGTTGAGCTAGTTATGGATGCCCTTACAGATACCACTTCTCTGCAGTGCTGGTGGATGACTGGCTTGTTCAGTTCCTTTGTATTAGTCATCTCACTGCTTGTGTTGGAAATGTTTGTTAGATACTGTTCTGTCTATAGATAGTAAAGAATACAAGAAGAGAGGAGGGGGTGTTAAGATTTAGGATCCTTAACCAAATCTGGTAGATCTTACTACAAGTTCTCCAGGTCAAGGTCAACGTTGCATGTAATTAGATAATATCAAGCAAGTGGATGTCATATGGCCATATGGTAGCCAGTAATTTATCTTAGGAAATTTCAGTACATTCAGTTTATTGGTGCATATGATCTTATATTTTAAATTTGATACTTACGTCTCTTTTGCCTCCCTGCAGGTAAAAGGATGTATGTCACCTTACATGTCCGCAAATGTGTTGCCTACAGACTAGAACTCCTAACCAGTTGTACTGCTTCTAGTGTACAGGAATGTTCTTTGATCTCTTTGTGGTGGTTGTTGTGTGAAGTTTTCAAATAGTTGGAACTAATCATTCATAATTATAGTAATATTTAGGGGACCATGCATACACCCTTCTATAGAAAATCTCAAAAGCTGCGACAGAAAACCTGCATTTTCTGGTTCGGTGCTTTGGTTAACTCAGAGAAGGAAATTCTATAATGTCAGCTTCTTGCCTTGATTTAATGTGTCACTGCTCCTGAACCAACCAAAGGGACTATGGAAGAAGAGACACACATTGGTCAATCAACCAGGCAATGTGCTGCATGTATTTTTGTCCCTCCAATTGGTTTGTTTTTGTGAGATTGAACAGCATAGAAATTGATGGCATGGAGAATTTACGTATACGAAAACTTTTCATATAAATTATGCAGTAACATTTATCTCATATATATATATATATATTTTTTACTATTACTTTCAATTCGACAGCTTTTTTGCATTTCTTCTGATTGTGTGAAAGTTGCGACTTCCTACTTGGTAAAGAATAGAGATGTACCTGCCTTATTGAAGTCCAGTTGGATATGACTTTGGAACTTGTTCTCTTGAAATTGATTGTGACTTTCTCCGTTTTTCTTGCTTTTCTTATTGGAAGTCCTCTTTGATCGAGCACAGGAGCTTGTTCTCTTGAAACCGATTGTAACTGTTTTTTTTGTGATTTGGATGAATGAACTTTGTAATAGTTTAAGCAAGTTATAGGTCCATTAGATACATGGCTTCCAGGTGGGTTAAATTAGCTATGATACAGTTTAGAGCAGAGGTGAGAACTGATCACTACAAACAGGGAATTGGTTAAGGGTTTATTTGGTTGTGAAAATCCATGGATTCACGAAATTTGTAGATTTATAGGTATGCAAAGATTTCACCCCTACTATAAAAGCGCTAAACATTTGTGTATTCGCAAAAATTACATCAACTAAATAGTTTTGTAAGATGAATCTACAAATTTAATTCCGTTAACCAAACGATTAATTTTTTGAATTATGATTTTATAGATTTGAAATCTTCAGACTCGAGTAATCAAATATGCCCTAAAGCATTTGCATTCATCACCATTTTGCATAAGATCATTGGTCATGATTGTCGCATTAAACTGAATATCCAATTCGATGGTTGGTTAATCACAATGGATAATCCACTCGCCTGCCCCTTTTTGAGGCTTTCTTCTTGGTTGTTTAGTAGCCATGCCAGTGCGTAATATATGCTAGGGTTTGAATCCTTTATTTCCTTCTAGGATTCTAGGGTTCTAGGTGCAAATGTGAAAATGCCGATTCCGATTTAAAATTGAACACAGCAGAACCAACAACAATAAAAAAGAACACAGCAGAACCAATCGAAATCAGCGAAGGTTGGTCGAATTTATCATGAATAACTCCGGTTCACTAGACTGACCGGTTCCAAAATTTGACGCCACGAAAAGAAGATCCACGTAGATCCAGAGATATGTCTAAATATCTAATCGCCTGTTATTTATTTTAGGAGGATCGTACGTACGAGGTGAATTAAACCGTTTCTTGTGGTCGGGGAACGCAACATCAACCGTTAATTCAGGTACGTTTCCGTCGAGGCGCCAACGTATAACAACGAAAATCCTTACAGAACAGAAGAAAATAAATTATCGGATTAATTTCTTCCCTCCCTCTTCTTCCTGGCTTCTGTTGCTGTACATTTTCGTGATCTCGGTTCGGTTATTCGCACCAAGGTCATGATTTTTTTTCTTATTTCAACAATCACAAGCATCATAACAATCTATTAATCTGTAATTTGAATCGTCTGCCATTTCGATTTTCTGCTACTTTGATTTATATACTTCCTTTTTCAATGTGATGTGATGGCAACAAGAAGATCACTCAGGCAATTCGTTGAACACAAGTTTGGGAAATTCATATACTTTTTGATACACACTCTTCTTGAATGGGTATTGATATTTTTGTTGTTTATTGACGGCCTGCTTGCTTTTTCTGCCAATGAATTTGCTCGCTTCTTCGAATTGGAAATCCCATGTTTGTTCTGCACGAGGATTGATCACGTTCTGGTTCACAGGGATTCAAGCTTTTATTACAATGACTCTATCTGTGATACTCACAGGAAAGATGTGTCATCCCTTGCATATTGTCATGTTCACCAGAAGTTAGCTGATATACGGCGGATGTGTGAGGGTTGTCTTCTTTCTTTCGCCACGGAGAACAAATCCGATTGCGATACCTATAGATCTCTGGTGGGAATCTTGGGCAAAGATCTTGAATGTTCTGTCGAGGATGATCATAAAATTCATTTGAGACTGCCGGCTGGCGGGAAGATTGACATGTTACAGATTGAGAAGAGCAGCATTCACCGTTGTTCCTGTTGTGGGGAAGCACTAGGAGTTAGAACTTCATTTCCTAAGGGAATGGTTCAGAATTTGCCATCAAGTGTGACTAATCTTCCCCAAGCTCCTGCACCAACTCCCCGTGTATTATTAGTGAAGACAAAACCTGAGGGATCACGGGGTTCGGATCCGTTGCCTGTCATTCCAGAAGATGAGGACGGATCAACGTTGTTAACTTTAAGAAATCAAGGTAAGTTTGTTTTGATTCAGAGGTATTGGCTTCAAGATGACCATTTTTCATTGCTATTCATTTTTTTTTTGGTTGGATTTTGTGGGACAGGAAGAGAAGATGTCAGAGCTGCAATTATTCCATTGCTGGATGAATGGAATGAAGACTTATGCAAGACGCCTACTTTTGCCAAAGGAAGCAGGTTGTCTGCAATCACCTCTACTGAATCCCCACCCGTCACCCCAAGGTGGATTCAAAGGTATCCCAGGAAGTTTGCGATGGAAAAACCAGAAATTGGTAGTGAAACTGTTGAAGGATGTGCTACAATTGAAGTAGATGGTGAAACCATTCTGCATCGTTTGAAGAGACAAGTTCGACTAGACCGCAAATCTTTGATAACCTTGTATATGGAACTGGATGAAGAAAGAAATGCTTCTGCTGTTGCCGCAAGCCAGGCATTGGCCATGATCACCAGGTTGCAGGCAGAAAAGGCAGCTGTGCAGATGGAGGCTTTGCAGTACCAGAGAATGATGGAAGAACAGGCAGAGTATGATGAAGAGGCTTTGCACGCTTTGAAGGAATTGCTTATCAAGAGAGGCCAGGAAATAAAGGTTTTACAGGCAGAGTTAGAGACTCACAGGGGAAGGTTAGAACATAGAGAGGCACCTGCAGATGAAGATTCTCACAGGGGAAGGTCAGAACATAGAGAGGCACCTGCAGATGAAGATTCTCACAGGGGAAGGTCAGAACATAGAGAGGCACCTGCAGATGAAGATTCTCACAGGGGAAGGTCAGAACATAGAGAGGCACCTGCAGATGAAGATTCTCAACAGTTTAAGTCCCAGTCTGAATCATCTGTTGGTGCACATCGTGAAGATGGTAGTCCTCTTGCTAATATTGAGGAGGAAGAGGCAAATAATGGTGAACTACTGCATAATTCTGATCCAAATCCTGATCCAAATGGATCATCGCTACAAGCAGATGAGCGGGTAATTCTTGATGAATCTTTGTTAAAAATTGAAGAAGAGAAATCATATCTTTTGGATCAGTTGAAAATGCTGGGGAGAAGGATTCACTTACCCCTGAATGTTGGGGATAACCGGCTTACTAGTTCTGACATAAATAATCTCCATGCGGAAGAGAAAGGTAAAGACTTGAACTTCTGTTATTGCTTTGTTCCCTTAACGTCATATTATCGATGAGTTTCTGTCACTTCAGGAGAATTGAGTGGCAACATCATAACCAAAGAGATGTCCCTTCTTGGTGAGAAATTGGCAGCTCTAGAGGCAGATAAAGAGTTCTTGAAGCATGCTGTGAGGTCCATCCAAAAAGGCAGTGAAGGAACCCAGCTTTTGAGAGAGATAGCTCATCATCTCTTGGAGCTTCGATGTGGAAAAAAATTGCCCTTGGATGAAGTTGCTGCCTGAGCTTGTTTGGGCTAATCTTTTAGATGGTAATCACTTTTATGAGTGGCTCTTCCTTCATAAGCTACTTGGAGTTTGCTAGGTGAATGATGGTTTTCCGTTGCTTAAATAGATAGGAAAGCAATTCCCAGCTAGGATCTAAAGGTCCACTCTCCCTTTTTTCTTGAATGCTTGGAAGCCAACCTGACAACAGATTGGCTAATGCTTATCCTTCACCCAGGCTTGGCACCAGCAGTGCCAAAACCGTAGGGTGAGTTGAATGAAAGAAATCAAAAAGAAAAACATGGAAAATCTGAGTAAATGTGGAGTAAATCATGATGCTGATCAGAACTTTCTGGGTATAGGATCATTTATCGGATGAGCACTTGCAATTATTAAGATTTCAACTACAACCCACTTGATTGATGTTTCATTAGGTATTATTAGAACTAAAAGAGATTGCCGAGATTGAGAATGGTGTTAATGAGAGAGGTAGATAGAGTGTTCTATTTTATAACCAATCCTGATTCCTGGAGGCCCCAGAACAGCTTAAAAGCATTCAAAATACTGAATAAGTTGATCTTCATTTTTTGTACTGTAATGTTGTTTTGTGTAATGATTCAATATATTTGTTTATTATTAATTTCTGCTTCCTCATTCCCTTTTTAATAGTAGACTTCAGTTTTCTTTAAAAAATTTCCAAACCATGTAACCAACCCCCTTGAGTTGGGATTAAGCTAGCTGAGTTTCTTGGAGTTCTATTGAAATATGTATCTCCTCAAGAACATGAAGTGTTGGAAAAAAATTGGCAGACAACCTTACTGAAGGTGTGCGGATAAATTTTCGATCCTTAAGATCTGATGTTTTGTTCGACTTCTAGAATAATGAGTCTCATCATTGGTTCAAAAAAAGAAAAAAAAGGTTCCAATCATCAACTCCCGTCCATATTGCCAAAGGTCAAACAAATCCTTCGGTCAAAATAACGGGCAAGATAATACAGCTGAAGAGGTTTTTGTCTCTATATATAAACACATATAGGAAGGAAAACGTAGTTCTTATTGACGCATCTTTTCTGTTATTTCTGTGTGGAAATTCGACCAGTGGATATTCAGAACTCGACCTGTTATGATCTGGAGTAGATTTCAGCTTCAAAATCAATCATATTCCAAAAATCAGTCCTTGATCATGGCCAATGGATATTTGTGGGTCATTTTCGTAGTAAAGATGCTCCCCCCTTTATACTCTCAGGAGACGGAGAAATGTTTGATCTCCTCTGTATCTCCTAACACTGATTTGTATAATGGATATAAACGATATATTTTTACCTTCTTGAGGTGACATAAATGACATACACCATTAACACACCTACCTTTCCCAGGTTCTAAAAGGGAAATATAACATGTCAAAACTCTTTTAACCGCGAGAATTCTGCATTGAACCTTTTCATTAAAACCTTATGACGAAACAGAGCCTCAAAAGAATTCCTGCTGATAGAAAGCGTGGAAGCAGCAAGTTTTGCTGCTTACAAAGAAACCCTCATGTGGCTCATAGACAAAAAGCCAGGGCCAGATTACCTTGCTCATTTGAAAGCAAAAACCAATCTAATGTTTGTTTTGGTACATCGGACCACCTGATGTTCAATTCCGGGCTCAAAGTATGGTTAATCCAAAACACCTTTAGTGCATGCCTTGCATGCCTACAGTAACAGATCCAACAAGAACAAAGCCGTAGATTTAATGATTATCATGCATCATCAAAATTCTGATTTAGTAAAAAGATAGAAAGGAAAAAGAAACATCTGATTTGAAGCCATACATCTGTGACAATTCTCAGCCGGCATGCAAAGGGAAAAGCATGACCATCAACCTCACTTTCTTTGTCATCACCACCCACTGCTAGAAATTGGTTAGGCAAATGAATCAAGCAATTTATACACTCAATATTCATATTTATAATGCATGTCAAGAAGTGAACACATTTAGTAATAAAACCATCAGGCAATCCTTGCTAAATTTGTACACCCATGTCGCCATCCAAAACCTGGACAGAGCTTTGTCTGCAATGTTCTTTCCACAGCCTCTGCTGAATTGAATGTGATAGTGGCACAATGTGGGATTAAAATTTGAACACCTACTGACGTATATTCAGGCAAGAGACTAGAAGCATCTTGTTATTGCTGCTTCCTTTTCCTTCTTTCTGTTTTTTTTTCTCTTTGGGTTTATGAATACATAAAAAAAAGCCACTAAGGCCTTCCAATGGTCTTCAAATTAAGCAAAGCATGGCAGCAGCAGCAGGACAACTCCAAACAAAAGAATGATGATGGTGAAGATCTGTCTCTCTATTTAATGGAACTCCTTCCTAAGACATCATAAAAGCATAGCAGGACATAAGAAGCATTACCAAGTAACAAGGATATGGAAACTACAAAAAATAATCTGGAGTCTTGCGTGTCGTATCAGGTTCAATCTGTCTAGGGGCAGGATCAAATTGAAGGAAATTCTGATCCATGTTCTCCCCAATTTCAAGTATTGCAGCCATGTTCCCACACCGGTAACAGTAGTTTGGTGCACTAAATACTGTCACCACATTCTTGTCCTGCAAAGTTGAAGATGACGGTTAGTTTTAATCGTTGTGACAATTCTTATTTGTAGAAAGCTCCGTGGATCGATTATAGCACGGAAGGGTTCTGAGCCATAATGTAATTTCAAAAGAGCCTACAAAGTCCATTCCCAGACAGAAGTAAATATTCTGATTGTCTTCACTTACCTGACACCAGTTAAAACCTTCCATGACAAGCTGATGGGCTCTTGCAACAAGTGTGAGTCCATTGGTGTGGTTGAACTGAGCAGCAATATCCTGTCCAAATGTGTAGCCAGCTCCTCGAGGAGAAATTCCCCATCCACATCGATCATCTGGGTCAGACCATAAGAGATCACACATTGGTCCCTCATGCGGAACCTGTTCCCAGGAGGATGATGACAGAAATTCAAACAAATTATTAGTAATGTATACTATCTAACTTGTAAAGGCAAATTCTAGAGCCCACTAAATTTTAGTTGCTAATGACATACCAAGTTTTAAAGAAGCAATTGGATGCCAGAATAGTGGGGGACTACATCCAATCCCAAATCAAGGTCATACCTAGTGAGTGCACAAGGCAGTTAGCAGGGTCAAGGGAGGATCAAATGTAAACAGTTCTACCCTTGTTTCCAGAGATGTTGTTTCCAGGATTTGAATCCGTGACCAAGTGTTCAGCAAATGAGCACTTGACCAATGCACCCAGTACGACATTCCCCAACCTCAAAAAAAGAGATTGAAGAAAAGTAATTCACTCAAAAGGTTTGTTTCTTTCACACCATTATCCTTCCGGTGATTTCTATGCTCAACCAGACTTGAAAAACTCCCGTAAACAAACACTGCCTAACTTAAAGAAGTTTCTAAGGCTACCATCAAATATGAGAACAAGAAGCATGTTTAACAGTCCTTACTATCAACTAGTTGTTACACTTCCCGACTTGCATGAAAAATCTGGCTTGATGGATAAAAAGGGCAGATTAACATCAGGCTATGCCAGAACTGAACAGCATAGGAGCAGAAAAGATGAGTTGCTTGATGCAACCACAAGAGTAGAGCAGCTATTGGGCACAAGACATGGAAAATTAGTTCTTGGATAATCATCTTTCATCCTAAAGAAAAGTAACCACCTTCACCCCAGCCCAAACCCACTTTTCCTTGATACCCTGTGCTTAAATACAAACTTAAAAACCCACTTGTTCAGAAATTTTAACTCAATCAACCGCAATAAAAGAAAGTTTCTTTCACTCAGTAGATATAAAATAGTCTCTTTTCATGGCGCCCACTTTTGACTTTTTTCAAAATATCTAGTTACCCATGGTTAATTTTTCTGTTAACTTTGAAATTGAAATGACCATTTTACCCATAGGGTGAAGGGAAATTTTTTTATTTTTACCAAACCTCACTTAATTTTTTTAAATTTACAAGAAAAACTCCCAGGGCAAGGGATGTTGTGCAGTCATGGTAACTTGTTCTTCACTATTGTCACTTTGTTTAGGAAGGATATAAAATTCCTGAAAACCTAAAAATTGAAATTGATTAAATGATATAAAGCACTTACCACTACGCTACTCTTTTAAAACTGCTAAATTATTTATGATATAAACAACTGCACAAAAGATTAACCAAGGGTCCAAGAGAGAGGGTTTTTGCTACGACAACGAGGGAGTTAACTGAGATACAGTTTTGGGGGGCAGTAGAAGCAGAAACCGAAGCAGTGGTGGAGGAAGAAGAGGAAAACCAGTAGGGCTTCTTCGTTCAGTATGAGTCTTGAGAAGGTTGTTTGAGGTTTTGGGTTAGATAAGATACTATGAGTGGTAGCAGAGGTAGCAGTAATGGGAAAGACAATAATGGGGCACTGTCGATCTCAGTGACGTCGAGGAATATGGTTCAGAGTTTGAAAGAGATTGTTGACTGTCCTGAACATGAGATCTACGCCATGCTTAAAATGTAAAGACCTGAACAAAGCCTTTAGGAGGCTACTGATTCAAGGTTCGATGCAAGATCCATTTTGTTGTTCTATTCGTTCCTCTTGTTATTTATTAATTTATTTATTTTTTTGGGGAGGGGGGGGGGGTCATACCATTATTGGACTTAGATGTTTGTTTATTTGTTATTTGTGCAAGAAATATGTGTTCCTAAATTTTCCTTCTTCCGAACATGCCATGCCCGAAAGATTACCTATTCCCTTCTCCTGACTTGAGAATGTCAGATTCTATGATGTTTTGGGTCTTTGGCCTGCAAAGCCTGAAATTTTCATTGGCAGAATTCCACTTGTTGCATGTTCTACTGGGTTGCTATCATTGGCTGGCTTGATTTATTTAATGGGTTTTAGCTCTATAGGTTTTTAGTGTAAAGAGATGTTTCACCCTTCCCCATTCATTTCCTAGGAGAAAAACCAATAGGAAGTTTTCTCGTAAATTTTTTAAAAAAAATTAAGTGATATTTGGTAAAACTCAAAACTTATATTTCCTTTCACCTCATTGGAAAAATGGTCATTTCAATTTCAAAGTTAATAGTGGGTAACTTGATATTTTGGAAAAAGACAAAAGTGAGCAGTTCAATATATTTTCCACTTAAGTGAGCAGTCAAGAATTTGGGCTCAACTCGAGTGGGCGCCATGAAAAAAATCTATGAAATATTAACTCTTTCACCAAAAAGAAATACATTACTATCCTCAATAAAGATGGTCTGTATCCCAGTGCTCAATCCTACAGAAGACCCACAGAAAAGTATGTTGCATAACTAAGAGCACAATTTGAAACTTTATTCACTGAGTGGCTCGTAAAATCTTGATGAAACCACAACAGGTAGGACAACATGCATAAACTAATACCCATAATCATTTTGGACTGATAAATTCATGAGCATCATGGTGGACCATTTGAACATTAAATAAGCAAGAAGTGAGACAGCAAACGAGGGTATTTTTGAATCCTATAAATCTATTTATAATTGCACTCTTGGAAACACAAACAATCCATGTTTCTAAGAAGATATATCTCTTTCCCCCAACATCCCTTTCATAATTTGATATTTTTCAATGGTCTACTAGGAGGCCAGGAGCCATAATTATCAAAAGAAATCTGTAAGACCACCTGATAGTGGCACAAGACAGAAGGAACCAGCTTTTGGGAGCTTTTGTGATCACCTAATTGCTGGTACTATTGAAAAAGAGATTTTCTAACAACCATTTGAGAGAAGAAAGAAATAGTTCAAAAAAAAAATGAAGCAGCAAGGAACGTAAACATACAATAGATAAATGACAAACAGGTAAAACCTGAGAGTCAACAACAAAGCATGCAAAAGAATTAAGTTTAAAAACTCTCTGAAAGAGATCTCAATTCATTAGTAGTCTCCCAGGATTCACCATAACTCTTCCGGAACCAGAAGAAAAATAAGTAGAAATTTTTACTTCAAGGCAAATTAGCAGAAGAGTTAGTTCAAGAAACATCAAGGTCAAAACAGTATACATACTTCCTGTATACGGTCCAAGGCACGGATGTTGTCTAAAGTATCCAAAGACGGAGACAGTCCACCATGCAAACAGAAGATCTAGAGATAACGATGAATACTTTGTTAGGTAATATATGGGCTAAACAAAACTAAAGAAATTCTCAACGCTATAGAACTTATACCTGACTCTCAATGAGGGCTGTAAGGGGTAGATAATCAAAAAGGTCAGTGAAATACTTCCACACATTAGCATTTCCATATTTTCTCAAGCATTCATCATAGAAACCATACCTGCAACACCACCCACAAAATAAGTTATCTGCAATACCCAGAGTTATAAGAAAGAAAGGAGGAGGGAAGGAAAAGAAAGAGAAACATAATCCATGAGCACCAAGTACTTTTCATAAAATCATTTTACTTGGGTTCCTCAAAGAGTAGTAAGACCACATAATTTCAGATAGCTAAACACATCAACAAGAAAGTTAGAGTATCAAGATGGGACAGAATGATATCCACCCACAGACCATGTTAAGATTTATAACATGAGCACCTTTGTGTAGGTTACCTGTGGTAGTAATACTCCATTTTGGGTTTATTTATACTTAGTAGCTAACCATGATAGGAGGGTGTTCCTATTGTGGTATGTTAGATTGATAGTGCTACTTTAATAGTTGACCTTCTTCCCTTTGTTAGACTCTAAGTTAAGTCTTCCATCTCGGCAAGGCTTCTGGTATTCGTCTCTTGTAATTAGTTTATGTGTGCATATATACGATATAAACGCACACACACCGAATGAGGGAGGCTACTACTTCTATAAGCTGATCTTCTCCATCCCATTCTCTCACATCTGTTTGCATATACTGATTACAGATTCTGGTTCAACTGGTTTGTGGTGAAATCCTAGTTCATTGAAGAGCTACAGTTCCGTATGGGTTTTGAGAAAGATTGATGAAACATACTTGAATAGATTCATCTAGTTCATACTTGCTGCTATTATGAGTGGAACCAATTTGCTGATGGCATTTAATGTAGCAGACAGCTATGTTACCATATAGTTTCTCACAGGGTTTACGTTTACTACTGGCTTTCATTTCCTGATGTTGAAGGTAGCCCTGGAGATTGAAAATTTTGTTGCATTCATCTCCAAGCATACCTGTTGAACTTTTGTTTCATGTGCTCCAGCACATTTTGACTTTATTCTGTCATCCGCCTCTGATTCTACAACAAGAAGCTCAGGTCGAGTAATACTCCTGGAACAACTTTTCATCATCCACACTGGGGTTGGGGGAGGGGGATTTGTTTCCCCAATGCACCTTCCCGGGGGGGGGGATTTGTTTCCCTGATGCAACTTTAATATAGTCCTAAACTAATAGGAGATCAACAAGTAGTCAGTTCTTCCAGGATCATGATGAATCAGCTCAAGTTTGGGTAGTAATGAGTTCAATATGTGATGTTCTAGGACAATGGGATGAGATACCGTGATAACATTTTTAAAATATGGGTTGATGGAGAGGACTCTCTATTGCTGGGGCATGGAAGATTATGGTGTGTATGACAAATGTATTATTCAACGTAATTGGGTGTCTATTTTATATGCATTGCTCAGTGTACTTGATACATATATATTTTTCCTTCTACTAACTATTTCTTTAAAATTAATCAAACTTAGGTGTGAAAATTATTGCATGATTTACTCGTTTTATTTGTCCATAATGTCTTATAGCACTAGCACAATGTGCGTAGGCAAATGCTACATAAAGACTTGACATTTATTGACAACGGAAGGGTGCAAATCCACAGAACATTTCTTTTGTGTTACAGTCTAAAGATTTAAATATGTCATCAAGGCTAAAACAAGCTTCTCTTAAAGTTTTGGAGCCAACTATGGCCATTTCCCTCCAAAACATCATTTTGTGCGTGTGTGTGTGTTTTTTTATTTTTTGGGGATGGGAGTGGGGGGAGCAGTCTAGAGACTTCAACCTGGTTCCTCAAGATGAGTTTTTAACCTTGATCACCACTCAAATCTGCAAAGCCACTTTGCAGTTCTTCCACTTGAAATTATCTACAGGCAAACTACAAGAACTTTTTAGTTTTGACAACAAATCACCCATTCTTTATAGGACTCTATGGGACAAGACAAATTGGACTCATAGCACATTTATAAAGAGTACATGTTAGGGTAACAAAACAAAAAGAACATATCTCATGGAACACAAGTAGCTCCAACAGATGTTAAAATCAAAGTTGTTTTTTCACATGATTTGTGAAACCCACGAGTTTAAGTACCAAGAAAAGCAATAATAAAACATGTTAGCAGTACCAGAAAACAGACAAGATGAGCAGTGTAGATACTTTAGTTAAGATCAATAAAAACAAAACAACATGAGATAGAAACGTAACTATAACATAATGATGAGATTTACATTTCTTTTATGCGAATCCTGTAAGTTAGCAACATAATCCCCTAATTGGTGAAAATGGGTATGCAAATTATTGGGAGTTGACCAAGCAAGAAATTTACTTAGCTTCAGGAGACGTTCAGAAAAAACATAGAGAGCTTACACTTGAGTGATTTGCCGGCTCTCATGATTCCCTCTAAGAATTGTAATTCTATCTCTATAACGGACTTTCAAGGCCACCAAAAGGGTGACGGTCTCCACTGAGTAGTATCCGCGGTCTGCATAAACAGAAACACAAATTGCATCGGTCAACATATGGAGCATTTTCGATGCAATAATTTGTCCTTGCACTCTGATTTTAATGAGATAGGATATTTACAAACTTTAACTGCAACCAAATGGAACAGCAGCATGAATTTTTTTTGGGGCAATAAAACAGCAGCATGAATTGAGAAGCAGCAGAAATAGCACAAAAACTTCTGTAAAAAAGCTGCCGCTCCACGTATCCGCTCGGAACCCATTCCTGAACTATTTGTTCTCCCCCATCGGCTGGGGTTTGCCAGCCCTGATAGATCAAGTGGCTTTTTGGCCAGCGATCAGAGAGGGTCACTCAGTTCAGCGACAGTTTCTATTTGTTTGTTTTTGCGGTTAGAGTAAAACAGCCGGTGGAATTTAAAGATATTTACACACAGTTATGCAGAAATAAGTAGCAAGCCGCATATCTAGTTCAATTGATATCAACTTCACAAGAGGTAGACAGAACGAAAAGTGGAAACCTAAAACTCAAAAACAATCATCCAGACGCCAAACAGATTTCAACCGCTAAAAGGGAAGGGAGATGATAGAAATGAAAACGGAAAGATTATAGAAAGAGAAAATAAGCTGACTGACCTACATAGTCGCCCATGAAGAGGTAATTGGTATCAGGGGAGTTCCCTCCGATCCGAAAAAGCTCGATGAGATCATGGAACTGACCATGGATATCGCCGCAGACGGTGACGGGACACTTAACTGGCTGTACGTTCCATTCCTCGACGAGGATGGCACGAGCTTGCTCGCACAAAGCCTTCACTTCCGACTCGGACAAAGGCTTACATTCCATCAGATGCTCGATCTGCCTGTCCAGATCTGCGTGTGACGGCATCCTTTACTTTTCCCCCCTACCGAACTGCAATGCAACTCGATCAGGAAAAACACACACACACAAATCCAACCGGAAGAAGATTGTAGATCGAGTTCTTACGTACAGAGAGAGATCGCCGGATCAAATTCGGATCATCGGCAGCGGCGACGATCGCCGATGAAGAACGGTCGGGATTTAGGATTGAGGATAAAGATAAGAGAGGAAAACGAAACCAGAGATACTCAAAGATTTGTCTTCGATCGTCCTCCGATCACTCGTCGGAGCCAAGCATTGCTTTTCAGTTTCTGGTTTTTGAAGTTCTTCTTCGTTAGAAGAAAAAACGAAAGCTCCTCACCCCCTCTAGAGAGATGCTCATCAACTCAGAAAAAAAAAAATATTGAAACGAAAAATCAGCATACCCTTTGTCCTGAAGACCTGAATTACCAAGGAGATTAGTACAGTTTTCTTCTATCCGGCAAAAATAAAATAAAAATTAATGAATAAATAAGAGATTTGTATAGAGTAGGTAAAACTCTAAAAGTTCCAACTTTTTATTTTTTTATTTTTCCCTTCTATTAAAAATAGCTTAATACATTACTTACAAAAATTCCAGAGGGATTTTCAGTATTACCCAACAAAAAAGTTTTGAAAGTCCCGTCTATCTTCATTTTTGATGAAAATTTTCTATATATATATATATACATTTATTTACTAAATATTATAACTTTTCTTGGTGCATGTATATTGCTTTCATAAATCATAACAACCACATATTCATTGTAGTTTATTAAATATTAAATTATAATCAAATGTGGTTTATTAGAAAATGAACGAAAATCACAAGAGCTTTTGTTTGGGGTGACACGTCTCAAAAAAAGCATGCACATTAGATCAACTGGAGTACTCTGTGTCAATCTAGACAGAACGGAGGGCTTGGATTTAAAATTCTGAAGCTAATGAATAAAGCATTCTTGATGAAACTAATGTGGATATATAGGCAACAAAATTCTTTTTTGGCGAGTTTGCTTAGAGAGAAATATGGATCAAAGAGAAGAGTTCATCCTCTCAAATCAAACCAAACTGATTCTCCCCTTTGGAGGGCGATTTCAAAAACTATAATTGATATGAGACCTACTGTAAGTCAACAAAGGTGACGGAAACTCGACATTTTTTTTGTGGGATAACTGGCTTGAGGAAGGTCTAAGCTTGGAGTTGGTGGCTACAGACCCAATTCCAAGTAATATGATATGGGAAAATGTTGTTAGCTATATAGAAAATGATGGTGTGCAATGGTCTACTAGGTTTGAAGAATATCTTCCGACTACAGTTTGCAACAAGATTAAGGACACCATAAATCCAATTAATATGGAGGGGAAGGATTGGTGGTTATGGACACCATCTTCTGATGGAAGGTTCACTGTCCGCTCTGCTTATGATACTCTAGCACTTGAAGTTTATACTCCAAATAATGATGATTTTGGTGAAGATTATTGGAAGGCAATTTGGAGATTATCTTTGCCACATAAGATATCCCAGTTCCTATGGCTATTAAGTAAGGATCGGTTACTTACAAACTCACGAAAGAAAAAGCTGAAGCTACAGGATGATGACAGGTGTAATATTTGTCCAAAGGAGATTGAAGATGTGATTCATGTGTTTCGTGACTGCAAATTGGCGAGAGGTATTTGGTACCAAGTGGTAGCTTCATGTAACCAAGCGTGGTTTTTTGGTTGTGATCGGCATGAATGGCTAAGTGGGAATTTGGGTGGACATGCATCGAAATGGTCTACTGAGTGGGCAGAAAAATTTGGATGTATTGTATATTTTTTATGGGGTTGGAGGAATAAAGATATTCATGATGAAGCTTATATCAGACCTGGAAATGGGTATGCTATCATACAAGATTATTATGCGGTGGTAAAGAACGCTTGGGAGTCAAGTAGAATAGCTGCTCTCCACCCGTTGATGGGAAAGAAGAAACGGGGTTGGATGTGTCCTCGTAAAGGATGGTTCAAGTGCAATACTAATGCGTCGGTGAGCACTCGGGATAATATTACCCAGTTAGGGGCTATTATTCGTGATTAGGATGGCAAATTTCGAGCTGGTTTTGCAAAGAAAGAGAGGATGTGTGAGGTTCTAGAAGCAGAATTGCTAGCGATTAAAGAAGGACTAAGATTTGCTCTTGACATGGGAGCATGGCCGGTTCAAATGGAGACGGATTCTCAAAAGGCAGTTATTATGCTTGAATCTCAAGCAATGGATCTAGGGAAATATCAACCCTTAATATTTTCTATTCGGCAACTAGTGGCTTCAAGGGGCCATGTTAGATTTTCCTATGTAGGAAGAGCAGATAATGGAGCAGCAGATTGGGCCTAAAAATTGAGGATTGCAACAGGCGTTACTTTGGCTAATTTCCAAGACCCGCCCCAAGATTTGGAGGTAATTTTAAAGTCAGATGTTCTGACTGAGTCGTTGTAATGTTTTTTTCTTTTTGGGTCCCTGTGATCTCACTTCCATACCAAAAAAAAAAAAAGAAAATGAACAAAAAAAGAAAAAGTTCCATAAATGGTGGGCCCATTAAATGAAGTATGCAACATATTTTTTTAGGAAGCTGAAAAACTTCATTTGTGAACTTGAAAATAAATACAGACACATAACAAAGAAAACAAAGAAATACAAAAGATAAATGCATGAAAACACAAAGTTAAGTCCAAATGCAAATTGACCAAATGTCATACATGCAATAGACAAGGTCATCCCAACTAAGGAATGGGTCGAGCCCAATAAGCCCTTAGAATAATTGGTTGTACCAACCACACAATTCAGCACAAGGAATACGATATATACGTATCTTCCATCACAAACGCCCTGCATTTCTTTGTATCGATAAAGAACCAAGGGACGCAACACATTCAAGCCTAGTGTATATAATACCCTGCATACCAATTACCAATAAGGCAATTTCTACATGACATATTGACATAGACTATTTATATATGAATACGCTCTTAATTTTTTTTTCAATTCAAATTTTATCAGCCTTTTTGTTATTGGTTGTTCGTTGTTTATCTAAATAAATAAATAAAATATTTATATATTAGAATGTTGAATAAATCGCATTGACGTTCAAAAAATGGCGGCTTTATAGCATTGACACCTCACTTTTGTTTAAAAAACACAAACACCAAAATTAGATTTTCACTAGATACATGAGTTCAATTTGTCACTAACAACCTGTTAAATTAATATATATTTTTTACTCGTATTTTGATAGGGATTTTTTTTGAATTGAAAAAAATTAAACAGTAATTTAACAATTGGACTTTCAATAAAAATTCAATTTTGAAGTATCTATGTTTTTTAAATATAAAGTATTTGGGGTCTCCATTTTAAGGTGTGGGTACAATTTATTCTAATATGTTTAAGTTGCATAAAATTTGAGTTTCATAAGTCAAACATCCAAAAAGTGAAGGGTTGCAAAATTGTCTTATCTGCTAAGACAAGCTAAGACAAAATTATTCTTGTGAAAGAATTAGATACACGATTTATCGCAAATAGCTAAAGTAAAATCGAGAAGCAATGTTTTCTGCATGGATACTTTAGGTTGTAGTTTTCCTCATGGATCCAGTCTTAACTAAATTCAAATTTCATAAAAAAAAAGAAAAGAAAAGAGTATTTTTCTATGCAATAGCCAATTGGGACTTAACAAGGGATTTGAATTTTAGGCAATTTGTTTTTAAATTTTGTTTTTCTAGCAGATAGTGTTGCTTGGTTGGTTAGACTAACAACTCTTAATGAAAATATCGTAGGTTCAATTTTGCATGATGGTATATGTAATACCCCTTTCCCCTCCATTAAAAAGCCCATTTTACCCAAAAAAAATTTTTTGGTTTTCTTTTTGAAAGATTCGGCTATTGTATTGTTAAATATGTAGGTATGTATCCTTATGTTTTGGATCAGAACCAATATTAGGTCCATTTTCTTGTCAAAAATGAACCATCTATTTTTCATTTTTTTGTAGATGTGTGCCATGTGTCCCAACAACACATCAAATGGTTGAAATTCATTTATCAGTCACATCAATTTGAAATAAATGGTCCAATGGGGTTTTGTTGTCATGGAAATGGTTCACCTCTATGATACTATATTTAAAAAAGCGCCTTTGAACCGAAAAATAGATGGCCAATTTTTTTTGTCAGAAATGGACCTGATAAATTTCCGTTTGGATCACGCTATTGTTCTACTTTTACAATTAGACTTTAGGATGGGCCAGGTAACCCAACCCAAGCCCATGTTTCATTCAGAATGATTTGGGCCTCAGATGGGCTCTTACATGTTATACAGGGACGCGTTTTCACTCTCATCATCACCATCACAAGGGTATAAGATGCCAAGGCGAACCAGATGGGCATCTATGGATTTTCATGCTCCAAATTCAGAGCTAATCAAGTGAACCATCAAGTAAGTTTATACATCTAGAGCTAATCAGCCTGGCCCCTTTAGGATCATAGCTTGATGGTAATCACACAACGAAAGAAAAGAAAAGAAAAAAAAAAAAAAAATTGACAATAGAGACAAGATTCATACATGAAAAACCCTAAAGTAGAAGAAATCCCACAGCCATCAACAATCCACAAAAATTTCAGTTGAAGGAGGAAAGTTATATAGTTATAACAATATCCTAATCCAAGATATAATCAACGCCATTTATATCTTGAGGTAATCTAGGCCATTGGATAATCAATCTGAATGTAAGTTGTGCTCCTCCAAAATATTTTCCCACGAGAAATGGCTGCCCCTTCCACCCCTAGTATTTTTTCGCAGAATCGGACCCACATATGTAACATTACAACATGGGATGGATCTGAACTAAACTTACAATGGATCCAAGAATGAAAAGTCCGGAACTAAGAAAGACTATTTTGAGAAACACCAAAAAGAATCTGTGAAACTAATTAGAAAGGAAATTATTTCAAGTCTTATGATTATGGATAATGAATTTATGGGTGATGGGAAACTTCTGCAAGTTAGGTTGTATAACATTTTTATTTTCTCTCAAAGACAAATAAACCCATTGAAAAACTGTCTCAATTAGCCATAACCATCCTATCCTTTGCCAATTAAGGGAGCTGTTTTAAGCATTTTTAAGTTTATCCAACTACATTGCTGCCTATGATTGGAAGTTTTCCATATTCACCTGGAAGTTGAGAATTTTATACATATGCAAGTGCAGTACCTGGACCATTGATAAGACTCCTTTTATCATAAACAAATATGTTGCCAGCTAGGGATATATAGCTCCTGTCTCCATGCAACCGTATAGCAGCCCTAATTTTGAATATCACTAACTTTAGACCAAGTCTCTGCTTCTCGATCCAATAAAAATCAAACAAGAAAAGAAGTAAAAAAGAGAAAGGAGAAAAAGCAAAGCATGGGAGCAGAGATGGGTCCCTACTTTGTTTTGGCTCTGGAGTTTATGTTTTACAACAAAGACTAGAAGCATCTCATGCTGTTTTCATAAAGTTTGAATGGACTGAAGACTAAACAGACAAACAGTCTCACCAAAAAATCTAAAAGTAAACAAGTTTTAAATTAAAACTAAGGAGATAATGAGATTTAGGTTGATGAGATGATCACAGGGAATTTGCTTTAGTTTTTGGAATACAAAAAATACTAATACAAACCAAGCTAGGGTTCTACCAAAGCCCAAGATAACTGATTGATTGGCTCATGCATGGAGATTGTTTACATACCTTCTGATTCATGTATGGCTACTAGAACTTTTCTTGGGTTGTGTTCCTCCATCTCTACTCTTTTTGTAGTATCTACTTGTTTGTTCTTTACATGCGCAAAGTAAAGATAGTCTCATTTCCCAATTCATGAATCTCTCTCTTAAAAATTTAAAAGCATATGGGAATACTAAAGTGGGGTCTGCAAAGGTGGTTTAATCTCTCTCAGGATTCTTTTAAGTGTACTTTGTAAGAGATAAGCTTAGCTTTTCTTCACCACTTCCCTTGCAACAATTTTTGTGTGCTTCACTCTGCAAATTAAGATTTTCCTAATGGTATGAAAAAAGTTATAATCTCATTTCCAAAAAACATACAAGGTGGCTGCAGGCATCTTGCGAATCTTCTGCTACACAGGTGAAGCTTCTTCTCTCCATCAACTTAGGTCTAAGCTCGGCCAGGTGGCTGTTTGGACTTCCCTGCTCTCCTGAAAATTTTCACAGAAAGAATAGCATATACCATTAGTCCAGCACAAAAAATCTTGATTTGGGCCTGTATCCATCTTTTAACTCTCAGTGCATGCATCAGTAAGCCTGTGTAACAGTACACAGAAACATAAAAGAAAGATGTTTCTGTAAGATGTTTCTCTGTGTTTGTGAGACGCAAAAGCTAAAAGGAAACATAAATAAAGAACACAATTGAGGTGTAATTAGCTAGCTTTCTGTAAGCATGATAGAGATGTGCTAATAATATAGATAAAGTGAAGACGCAGACCCTCCTTTTCCTTTTTACTTCTCTGACTCAGTAAGTGAAAGCAAAGTCAGGGGCATTAAAATGACTTGAGGCCCATGAAGAAGGTCTCCAGATCAGATAATCAGTAGGAAAATTAATGAATTATGGGGTTGGGGAAGGAGAGAACTAATGATTTGATAGGGTCCATTAATCTAAAATTGGTGTTCACTGTTGAATTACACATTGAAAGAGAATTCTTTGCCCCCTAAAATCTAAATAGGGTTTTGCAATAAAATTGTTTTGTGATCCATGCATGGCATAGGACATTTGGACCAATAAGGAGAGATCTGGACTTAGAAAACAAAAGGTCCTGTGACAAAAATGGAAAAGCAATTGTGGTCTTCTAGGCAGCTAACGTTCTTTAGTTTCTTCTCATGAAAATAAGAGAAAGAATTGATCTTTGAAGAAACTTTTGTTGAAGCCCACATGCTATTCCCAAAGCTTCTAAGAATGAAGTAATAAGTCATTTTTTTTTCATAAAGTACTATCGCTCCATGAAATACATTTTCTGTCACAATGCAACCGTGAAGAAATTAAGGTGGGGAAAAAATGTACCTGTTGTGAATGGGATCAGGACCATTAGGAACCCTTCTCTTGCTCATATAATTGAGATCTTTATCTGGATGAACAACAGTCTTATCTGTTCCTTTCTGCTGCAATTGCCTGGAGTTTCCTGCTGGAGAAGTAACAGTTGCTGCTTCTGCTGCTGCTGCTGCTGTTGTTTTTCTGGAACCTTCACTTGCTTGGATCTCAACCAACAGAAAACCAATAAAACCAACAAATAATATAATAGACCCAAGCCAAACCTTCAAAGACCCACCACGACGACCCATATTATCTCTTCTCCTCGCCTTCAAAACGCTCCTTTCTTTCTCTCTCTAGAAGAAGATCACCTTTTATTGAACCATAGTGGAGATGGATATAACTTCAACACAAACATGTTGTGTTGCAGAGATGATTCTCTCAAGGAAGGAAGAGATGAAGAGAAGCCAAGGGAAGGGAAACAGGGAACGAAGAGTTGGCTACGACAAGTATTTTAGTTTGTTGGTAGAAATGGCTTGTTTTATTTATAGGTGGAAGCGATTCTGGTGCCCTTTCTCAAACCTTGAGAAAGAGAAAGAGAGCTTAGCTGGTTTTGAACGTGATATGGAGCGAACCGCCTTCTTTATACTGATTGGTCCATACCGGTCCTTTGCTTTGGTTTTGTGTATTTGCATTTTTCATGCACCTATAGTAACTAAAAGAGATCTCTTCGTGTTACGTAGCTTTGAATCAACTCAATTAAGTAATAACTTTCAACTTAAAAATTTAAGAAAACCTTGGATACTGTGCCTTCTGGTCATCTAAAATTCCAAGAAAGGATTAAGGTGTTAATTTTATAATCTAAGGAGTGACATCACTTAAGTGTATGTTTTTAGTTATTCTATTTTTTAGGCTGGTTGATTTAGATCCTCTTCCCCTCAAGAGGATTTTCGTACACATTTATGGATGATTCACTATAAGTTATATTGGGATATGTGTTTGATCATTTCAGCTTTTCTATTGGATGTAAACTGGACAATGTCCCACACTGACAGAAGCCAAACCACGACAATGGTGTGTCAAGGCATCAATTTAGATACATTATCCTATTTGAAATGAAATATTTACGAAGGAAGGTTGTTGAACTCAACTTCGGAGAATTAAATTACACTTGCTTAATCTACCTTGAAAATGATTTATGAGCTCTCATTATCTCTTTTTTTTTGTTATTCATCTATTTTTTCTTATAAAGTGTCCAATTAAAATATAAAATAAAACAGGTGTTGACAGATGATGTTCTAAATTTTTTGAGGACTAAAAGGCCTGGTAGCTGAGAAAATATATCTTTTGAACTGGGTATCGCTAGGTGCCCTAGCTAGGTGAGCTCTTTAATCTGGTCAGATGACCCATTGATTGAAGTGGTGACCACATCAAAGAGGACCAATCTAAAATTTGTTGTCTTTGAACTTTCAAGTGTCCAAGGAACTCTGTGATAGGTGCCTGTTCCCAGAAAAAAGAAAGACAAAAACCAGCCTTTTCGGTCAATAATTAAGGATGATGAAGCTTCTTTATTTGTAGTTCTCTAACTAGGGAGTTAAACAAAATCTTAGGCCTTAAAAGATTATGTTTTGTCCTTAATTCTCTTTTCAGGGTAAGAATTCAATTATTAAGTTCTCCAATGATTTTGCCTGCCAGAGCATTTAACATATCTATTAATTATAGCTGATCTGTTTTTTTTGTTCAAAAGATACTAATAGCTGGTCGTGTTACAGGTTTACTTAAGCACGTTTTCACAGTATCATATATATGATAATGGGAAAATTATCCAATAAACTTCAGTGGTGTCCAGAAGATATGATCATTTTGTTCCAAATAGTATAGATCCAGGAAGAAGCTGGTTCATTGGACAGAAGCCTTGACTTGGGGAATATGGTAAGAGCATATCGCACATTAATCTGGCCCAGACTCATCCACAGCATGTTCATGAAAGGTTTCTGTTCTTAGAATCAGAAAGCCTTGGAAGATAATGGCTTCTCAGTTAAGGATGATAAACTATGTTCAAGGGCCCCCTGAAATGTTTGTTCTTGCTTCAAATTGCTGCTCAGGCTGTCAAACATTACTAAAAGGTGCTCTTTCGAGGATTCAGGGCAAATCTAATTTTGGGTTAAAATTCATTTTTGAGAAGGCCCTATCAAATCAATTCTATTAAGTGAACCAGCATCCTAGGCAGCTCCATTAATAAAACTAAAAGGTGTTTCCCCCCACTAAAGAGCTTTGAGATCTCCTTCAAGAGGTTACTGTCCATGAAAATTTCCTCTGTAGAGATCACAGACAGCATCAGACAGTCACTTTTCAAGCTAACAAATGATTCTATTTCTATCAAATGAAACAATAACAAATATATCTGTTCAATTTTTACTTTGGGCCCCCTGATCACTTCCAAGTACTTTTCCTTTCCATTAGTTCTGAAATTTTTTCCCAATTATACTTTCTTCATGATACGTTTATGGGTTAAATTTAAACATTGAACACTGCACCACCACCATTTGGGTATTGGGCAAGTTTTAATGGAAGTGAAGATATACTAGAATTTGGCATGAAGAACAATAATGAAAGAGGCCATCAGGTAGAACACTACACACTGATGAGAAATAAGAATGTAGGCACTCACCTTCTTGGATACCATTTAAATCTTAAGATGGCTGACCTGTTCTTTTATAGCAGTGATGGAAATTTAATAGAGGCAAGAGCAGACCTACTGCATTATATTCTTTAACACAATTAGGGAATGATGAAGCTACAGAGATAAAAGTACAGAAAATGAGAACCAAAATGATGCAGAAAATGAATGAAGAAACTTACATAGGTTGAGAAGAATATCTATGTTCATGATAAGATGAGATTTGTTTCCTTACTTCCAATGGGGAACCTCAGTATAAATATTTGGTGTAACCCCAAACTGACAATATACCAAAATAACCCATATAACACTTTAAAATCTGTGCAATGGGAAAGATTACAGTAGCAGTTCAATACAGGATGCAGGGGATAGAAGATAGAAGATCACCTGTGAACTTGATTAAATGAAAAGTGAATGATCCAAACATAAAGCATTGGAGAAAGTAATCACCATCTTCCTCCTCCTCCATGATGTGAGGACACCTGGAGGATAAATTCTTTTCTTGGTTTCTCCCTGAATCTGCATAGAGAAAATTAAAATGCCATACAGGATTTCATTGCACTTTCATACCCATACCCTTATATTATGTTGATGACAAGAATCCTTCATTTACTTATTTGGAAATGAATGTCCAATGGGGCCCAGTATGTAGATAAGCCTACCTGAATAATGAAGGGCCCCATACTACACATTTCTATGACATTCATCAAAAGGACATTGCAATTTTGGTTTGGTTGAAGCAATATATAAAATAAAACTGGAATCAAATCATGGTCTGATTTGGTTCATCCCCTTCTCACACATTGAGTAAGGCAGTATTCTAAGGGCCCCACTTCCCACTATTGGATCAAAATCTCTTCTTCTTTAATGGGATTGGTTCAGGAACCTTTGTCCATTGTCCTTGAAACCCACAATTTTAACACTGGTCTTTATAAGTGTTGATTCCATGCCACGGAAACCAATAGATTTGAGAGACAAAAGCTTTCATTTTTATGCTTAAGCACACCCCTTCCTTGGTAGAAATAAAGAAGCCTCGCAAGTGGTGTCTATTTGTGATGCCTTTTTATCGTACAAGCTTCTTTATGCAAAAATTAGTTTTGCTTAATCAAGGGGTTCTTTATGTTCTATGGTGAAGCTTAATTTATTAATTTTTACTAAGCTTTTTTTTTTCTTCTCTCCTTTTCCTTCGAGGCTCGAAAAGGAAAAGAAAAATCTATTTTCTGAATCGTCTCACCACAACCCTTTTGTTTTTTATAATCGAAAACAAAAAAATTGAATGGTTGTTAGTTGTTATCTTTCTTTTTTTTTTTTTTTTGGGTAACCGTGGTTAGTTGTTAGTTATTCGCCCAGAGCTTATACACATGTGACCGTGCGCGTGCACTCACGTGTTAACAGCGAGACAGAGCAGACAGATACATCAATTTATTCAAATTGTAAAATTCCGTAAGGTGATGCGAATAACTTTGTTTGCGTTTCATTATTAATCTTTTTGTGGGTAAAAGGTGATTCTTCTGAATCGTAGTTTGGCCGCACAGGGATTAAAAGTAAATTTATATTGCAGGTTCTAAAATTAAAAGTTAAAGCATACCATAAAAATTTTACTTTTCAAACAATTTCTTTTAAAGCTAAAACAAATATTATATTTGCAAAATATATTTTCCAAAGAGGAATCTGTAATTTACATGTTGCCAATTTATGTTCAAGGTTGCCAAACCAGAGCTTCTGAAATCTAAGGGGATCTCAGTGATTCCTTAGATAACATGCAATACCAGAACCATGCTAAGCAATTATTCTTCGCCAAAAGCATGAGTTAGCAAGTTATATATTTATATTCCTTAAATTTTGCATACTAATGTTTATATCCTCAGAATTTATTCTATTACAAAAAACACTCAACTTCAATTGTATTATAAGAATGATTGATAATATATAAAACATAATAGGATAAATTCAAGGAGATGCAAATATAATAGTTTATAAACCTAAGGGGTGTATATGTAATTTGCTCTTACAAAAATGGAGAGAGCACACTTGGTCATTGCACTGAGCCCTCATGAGTGAGCACACACCCAAAAGGTTAAGAAAAGGTTTACTTACAAATTTTGAGCAATTAAGGGAAGATTAGTTCAATAAACAAATACCATTTGACGAATTGCATCAGAAGCAAAATACCGTGCAGATCACCCTTTGGAGAGGGGACCTATAAAAATTTCATTAAACAATGATCCATGGGCTGGGCCTGATGTGGTTCATATCATTACTCTCCATGACCTTTGCCTTACTTTGTTATTCTCTTTCCTTCGCTTGAGCCTGCTATGATGGTATGTGATATTTGTGGAATTGGATACCATCACTGCAGGCTAGCAGCTTAATGCAGAAAGGCCATCTTAAGCATGCAGAGAGCCTCACAAGCACACAGCCATTAATTTCTACACAAATTTTCAGCATTGTCTGCTACTGCTTTTAAAGTGGAATAGAAGGTCAAGTTATGGAGCTTAAATTATGTTACACAGTGATGTGGGGAAATAGGTTCGTGCCATGAACCAGGGGGTTTAACACAAAATTGCACCCTCATTAAGCCTGAGAACAATATTTACCTGCATGTCACATTATGTTACTTCTCTGTCGTCTCCAAACAGCTAGAAAGAGGATTTGAAATTATACCCAGTTCCTCAATTGAATGTGTGGCAGCTCAAAAGCATGGCTTCTTGGCAATCGCCTTAATGAGTGGTTGTCAAAACCACTTTGCCAGAGCTCATACATCTTAATGAGTGAAATCACAACATACACGAGCAATAAGACTACCTTAGTTTCTTTTACAATGAAATCAATATAGACATACCTGAGCAAGTGCACACTGTAATGTATAATGGTGAGGGACCAGTCGAAGCCATGCAAGGAAGCACGGTGCCTTAGAATGAGCCTTATAATAAACACAGCGGCTTGCTCTCATCTTTTGCTTTTCAGATCTATGGAGCCATTGCTGCAACTGTTGCCACTGAATTCTTTGATTTCTTCTTCTTCTGTGCCCATGTGGGTCCATATATTGCCAAGTGTGTACGGCCAAACCTTCGATCAGCTATCTGCAACAACGTTACAACGATGGGTTAGAGGTGTTGGAAGGCTAAAATTGTCATTTGTCCCCAATGATGAATGCAACAGTAAAAATGTGATGCATCTACTGGGTAAAGTTAGCTGGTTGGTTGGAACCTAGTGGACACTTTCCTTTAAATATATTACAATACTGGGTCAACAATCTACATTTCAGAGATTTAGACATTTTTTAGGGGGATAAGTGAGAATGGACATGGTAAACATAGTGGATGATGATGTAGTCAGCTGAATTTGAGATATCTGCTGTGGGAAAAACTTACAAACTTGCCAGTTAGAGCCACAAGATCCACAGCAATTACTTTGGCTCATGCCATTAAATTTCATATCTTACTTCAGAGACCAATTAAGTGATACATAGAGGTAAGGGTAGAGACACAGACTCTAACATCAACACTCGAGTGTGCTAATCCTCCCTCACCCCAAGAGAAAAAAAAATGACATCAAGTGATAAGCACAGCCATTTTCTACTCCGACAAATCCTCAGATGTCAGCTCAAAAAATATTTTTTTTCCCTGACCATCTTTATACCAGATTCTAGTTTGCAATTGTTGAGCAAAATTCATAAAAGTGGATGCAAAAGCTCATTGCAACGGGTATTAAAAGGTTACTTCTATACCTTTATTTTCGGTATCATCCTTCCACTCTAAGAGGTAGAATACAGAAAAGCGGAAGGGAAAGGGGGGTGGATTCCATATTCTTCAAACAAAAAGAAGAAACATTAGATATGCACTTTTTACACAGCAACGCTATTCAATCTGGACCTTAAAATTCATTGTGTAACTTGTAGATCTAAAAAAAACCATATTATTGGGTTACCACATTTAATATATATATATATATATATATATATATATATAATATATTTTTTTTTTTTTTTTTTTTTTTTTTTTTTTTTTTTTTTTTTTTTTTTTTAAAAGTAGCTGTTCAGATAGTCATTGGTGAAATAACTCTATATTAACAAAAATAAGGAATTTCACATGCATGCATGTTTATAATAGTCATTTTCATCACAACACCTTTACAAGAGATCCACACGAATTCAGCATTGCCGTTCTTAAGGGATACTCCACTACCTAGCTCAATAGAAGTAAGCAAAGTTAGAAAACTTGTAACACAGGTATAAGCATAAATATCAAGATTAACCTGCAAATAGGAATATGTAACCAAAACTTACTATGAAAGTATTTTCTCCCAGTAAAGCTGAACTTGAGAGTTGACCCATCAATATGCTATAATCTACTGATGTATAGGGAGGTGTGACACTAATGTAGTCAAATTGTCCATTTTTATCTACATGAAACCAGGCATGAGAAAGTAAATATGGGAAGCACACGGGTGTCAAGCAAAACAAAATCTTCATGATTGGAGAGAAACAGCATGGTGGTCAGAAGGGATGAATTTCACCCTAGCATCTAAGATATATGTGTGGATGGCTGCGCAACAAAATTTACCGGTTACTGCCTACTAGGCTACTACATAGTCAAACTTCCATCCTCAATGCAAGAAGAACCTTAATCCATCTGCTTTCTAAATCTAATGCTGATTAATATTGATTTGCCTGGCCTATAAACATTGTCAAATTATTTCTTCCCATTATATCATAAAGCAAAAGAAAATGCCTGGCTTATCCAACGTATGAATGGTAAATTTCTGGAACGGTAACAAGAGTAGCCCTTGGAAAAATGGATACAGAAACCAAGTAAAATTGGAAGGCAGAAAGCTAGAAACTGAACAGATAGCCGGGAAAAAGAATTGCAACTAACTTGATGAGAAGATTCAACAAGCGATTATTTTTGGTACCTTGGTTTCAATCACAAATAAAAAAATGTGACATAGAGAATGATGTTTCCCAATGAATTAAAATAGAGAAAATGAAGTGGAGAGGTGCGCCCGGGGTCTTTTTGTGATCGACATATTCCTTTAAAGCTCAAAGGAAAATTCTAATAGGACCACTGCACGACCAACTATGATATATGGTGCAAAGTGGTGGGTTGTTAAAAAGCTTCATATACATAAACTCAGTATAACAGAAATGAGGACGCTGAGATGGATGAGTGGCAAAATTAGGAAGGATAAGATAAATAATGAACAAATTAGAACTTGTTTGGGGTAACTCCGATCAAGGATTGCAATCTCAATTTTGAGGCCAGGTTTTGACCAGCAAAGAAACTGAGATATGGTGGTTTAAACATAGACTTTGGTCCAAACCTGAAACTTTTCCCCCTGAAGTTTCTACAAGTTTTGACAAATTTCCATCATTTCCCCCTAAGTTTTGACAAGTTTCAACAAATTTCTAGCATTTCCACAAAAGGCTTTTTCTATTGCAATCTTTTTCAAAAACCAGGAACTAAGAGAATAATTGTGAGCAGACTCTTTCTACTATGATCTTTTTAAGGAACCAAGAATCACATCAAATGCCAAGAACAAATGGAATTGATGAAAGGCTTGAGGGGGTTTAAGTAATCCAAATTTACAATAATTCAAAGTCATTGTGGATGAGATTGTATTCCTTGACATTTTAAAGCAGCAAAAAGCACATTAAAGTCCCTTCAGTAGTATTCACATACCTACAAATTGCTCAGCTCTTTCCAAGAAATTCTCAACACGAACAGTATGTATCATGGAAACATCGAGGAACCCAGTCCACTCTAAATTTGGTCTCAGGACATCAGACACAACCCAGGGGTCCATCTCAACAAAATGGACCTGAAAGCATAGACGGATATTTAAACATACAACGGTCAGCAAGGGAAAACAGAAAAGGCACACAGGAAACATGTTTTCTCATGCAATAACTTGAGATAATCTTGAAACTCACATATTCTCTGGAAGTCTAAATCCTGAGCTGAGGAAGACTAATTACTAATACATTAAACTCAGGTCATCGAAAAAAATACCTCAGAACATCCTCTGCTAATAGCTTCGATCCCAACGGATCCCGTGCCACTATACAAGTCTAACCAGCGACCTGGCCTTAAAGAAGCAGGACAACCACCAGCCGCCTAATCAAGAGAGAACAGTTGTTTAAATTAACACTTAAAACAATCGACATGGATGAAATTGAGACATACTTAGCAGTTCGCTGAAGTTAGAATTCTCACACGAATAAATTACCATAATTACCTGTAAAATATCAAAAGCTGAACCTTTTACAACTTCCATCATTGGGCGAACATCCATGCCCTTTGGTGACAGCAACTTCTTTCTTCGAGCCTTACCTCCCAATACCTACAAGAAGTGTCCCAGACCCAGTCACCCCAAACCCATTGGGGAAACAAGAGGGAGAGAATCAGAGATATGAATGGGTTGGACAATACAGACTAAGATGAACTATGATACATCATTTTCCATTAAAACGTGACCCTAGTTTGAATGTCCTATATTCTCCAGCGAACATTACTCCATTCTGAACGCAATTACTATGGTAACACTTATTTATTGGTAATCACTTTTTGTTCCCTAAAAACTGGTCATAGAAGAAATACGATAAACCCTAGAGTTAAAAGTATAACAGTATAACAAGCTGATAGCATGTGGATCAACAGAATCAAATGTGATTCCAAAGTTAAACAAGTCTACATGCAGATTCGAAGTAAGTAGGTTAAGCTTTCCCATTTAATAGTTCAATTCGCAGTATTCAGGCAATACATGCTAAAATAGAATAAGAAGAACCGAACGGGAATAGCGTCGAACTTTCCATTATAAAGGTGTGTGCTAGATAAATGAAGTTCAGCCCCCACAGTAGTGAAAGAGAAATGCAGCATACCTGAAGCAACTTATGAGTAGTCCGAGGAGTGTGCTGCTCCGGCGAGTTCCTCGTTCTTCCTCCTGTCCCTTCAGCTTCCTTTCTTCTCCTAGACTACAAAACGAACCAAAAAAACTAACAGAATCATAAAAAAATTTCAGTACAGAAGCCAAAGGAACACGTAAGCAGTGAATATTAGAGACCGAACCTTCGAAGATGAAGATGGCGGTGCTAAGAACTCGTCAGGGTCGAGGCCGTAACTTTCCAATAATTCTCTCTTGCTATCGCTCACCATTCCATTTCTTGATTCTGCAAAAGAGAAATTATCCACATATAGCAAAGAAGAGCATCGAAATGGACGGAGAATCAAATCAGTATAGATTGTGAACAGAATTTTAACTGTAGGATGAGAAGACGACGGTAGAAGGTCGAAATTTCGACTGTTTAGGCGATGCAGCGATGAAGAAAGGTACTAGAAAAGATGAACGATAGCTGAGGTTGTTGATTCCAGAAGGAGACGATAATGGGGCGAGAGCAGCAGATGACGAAACTGCTGCCATTATCGTGGTCGATGATCTATCCATCCTACTTCAAAGTCACTCACCTCACGACGCACTTATTGGTGAAACGTGAATATTTTCCAATCAGATTCGTTTTTGAGATAATTACTTTTTTCCCGCTTGGGGTTTTTTTTTTTTTTTTCTTCTTTTTCCCCCCCTTCCCCTCCTTTTCCCGTTTGCATAAAAATAAAGAACTGGTACTAGGGAAATTTTGCTATTTCTTTCCCTATGTTTACACTCTTTGCCTTGAGAATTGTGGTAAAATTGTATGTTTCCAAGAGTAAATGTACAATATATTCGTTTCTTGTCTTGCTTTTTTAGTATTTTTATTTTACAGACAATTGCAAATGACTTAATAATTGTGGTCTTAAAGGCACTTAAGTGATTCTAGCGAACGATTCTTGTTCCCTTAAATTGGATGCTAGTCTAAGAAATCAGAAGACGATTTGATACATTTTTTTTGGGGTGGGGGGTTGGTTAGTCTTATTTTCACCATTAGATGTACATGACCCTGATGCCCCATAAGAACTTCTGCAATTGAATTGTTTGTAGCAATAATTTCACAACAAAGTGTAGTATTTGAGATGATCGGATCATACAACTGAAATAAGTCCTACTGACTGCCAAAAGTGCTATAAGCCCGCTAAAGATAGTTTTTTGATAGTCACAAGTGCAAAAGTCAGCTGATATAAGGGAGAATGAACAAGAACATGTACTTTAACTATGATATGAAACAGCTAATTTTTACAGATTTAAGTGATTAAATGTCAAAAAGAAAAACAAATGCACATTTTTTAATCTAATTCTCTTTTAGATGTCCTTGTTTGTGGCACACTGGCTCTACGGGCCACATCCCAGGCCTTTAGAGGGGCCAGAACACCAGCCTGTGAAGCAAAAAAGGATTCAAAACCTGGTGAGTCAAAAGCAAAGCCAGTGTGCTTAGACGTTTCTCTGGGGAGTTGAGAAATTGCATGACTCCTCTGTTCATCTGCCGTCAGATGATGCTGAATCTCCATGAACTGTACACTGCTGCTGTCATCTGGGTCATACCTGTGAATTTCTTGAATAATCTGATAGTCATAGGGAAAGAGCCATCTTTGAATCCTGAATATAGATGAAAAAGATTTTTGAATATAATGTTCAGAGGTATTCAGGAAGCATCAACAATAAATGAAAGGTCTATCAATATGGCTTTACATATTGATGAAAACCAGCTTTCACAAATGTGAAACTATTTCAAGTTTAATAAGATGGGAGTAGCATTCTGGTCACCCCGGTACTTCCTACACAAAAACTGAGGTAATTTTACTTCATTCTCAAAAATGAGAACCAGAACGCATATGATGTGTATGTCATCATCACAGCATGACTCACTCAGGTGAAAAAGCAATGGACTCAAAGATTGTCCATGGAGAGAATCAACAAACACAATCGAAGTATTCCAACTAATGGGACAGAAAATGGCTATTCCGTTGATCTTCTCTTTTTGATTTTATCAGGAATAGCTATAGCTAAAAAGAGCTTAGTTATATGACTAAAAAGACAAGGTATGGAACAAAAACATAAACGCATTCAGGAAAACTAACGAGCACAGCCGGAAGGTAATAGGAGCAAATAAGACAATTAATAGTAGTAGTAGTCATGACTAAGAAGGATCAAATTAGAAGTGTTGTAAATTATCATGAAGTAAAAGGTCTGTCGTACATAACTGTGAAGAGGTCAGGAAGAAGAGTTCTTTGGAGTTCAGCACAGTTATGATTTTAATTGATCTAACAAGAATATCAAGCCAACCCCGAGTGGTAATGGCTTAGAAAGTCATTTCTTTGGTTTACTCAAAATACTAAATAAAATAATGTTGTGTCTACACAGAAATTAGGAGTACACAGAAATTAGGAGCTGCAATAGTGGAAGAAACATTCACCAAATAAGAAGAATAGAAATGAGACACTAACCGAACAAATGTTGAAAAGTCCCATACCAATCAAAAACAATGTTGAGAGTCAACACTGAGTCTAAAACTTGAATTCAATAGTCAAAAAACAGGGTAAAATGATCCAATTTTTTTTTTTGTATTAACTGAAAGTTGTCAGTCATTGTGCTCAAGAGTCCAACATCTACAACTCAGAAGCATGGCTTCTTTAGAAAAGAGTGAAATCATGAATGGGGGTTACTACCAAAAAGAGAACTAAGCAAGGCAGGTCATAGTCACTGTCAGCGGACAAATGGTTTCATTCACTGGTGCCTACATCTACCATGTGGTATTTAGATTAGTTCTCAAGTAATTTCCTATATAGCTGGCTATGTATTTTTCAATTAGGAAACTTTTCACTATCATCAAAGTAATGGTTTCAAAGGTGAGTTTCCTCTGATAGAAAGGTCCCTGTTAAAAATGAGGAAAAAGTCAAATAATGGTTGGGTGTGACCAAGATGGCCATTACGTTTGGCTTGTCAAGAGGATACATAAACATTCCATGTCAGGTAGATCAAGCCTTCTGTGAAGGAACTTTCTTTTGCACCAAAGGGCAAACCCGGTGCCTAAGGCTTCCACACAGGCAGTCCCCCGGGGGCGGGGGGAAAGGGGCAATTTTCTTATGCAGCCTTACCCCAGCAAGTTTTGCTGAAAGGCTGTTTCAATACCTTAACCTCAGGCTACAACTGTGGACCACTGACCATTGCATGAAGGCCTGCCCCTTGAAGTAATTTTCTTCGGCACCAACAGCGGCAAAACCTTTCTCTAGATATTATCAAATGAAGTGCAAAGGAAAATAATAATTTTGTAAATCTCACCCTTGGTAAAAAAAGTCACCGAGAAGTGCAACGATCGGAACAAGGAGAAGATTGAGATAGAAATAGAATGTGCTCATCAAGACATAAATGACAAAAAATACATTCTCCTGCAAGAAAAAGGATACACCATAATAAGTCATAACATTCCATTACAAAGTGCACAAGGAAATGTATAAAATATTACTTACTTGTCTATCATGAGGTGTCATAATTCCAGAATAGATAAAGATAAACACAAACCATGCTAAAATGCTTCCTCCAATGCTTATATGGTGCCATCTAGTGATAGAATTACAAGCCATAAGAAGACGCAGATTGACAGTAACCACAACACAAGTGAAGGCCATGGTGCTGACATCCCATAAACCAATAAGTTTGCCTGACAAATTGTGACCATTAAGGCTGGAAGCGGTCACAAAGTAATAGAAGACCAGTGACTGGTAAAAAGAAAAGAAAGCCCAGATCCCCACAAGTCTCCATTTGAAGAAGGTATTTCTTATTCCCTCCTTGTACAACTCAGGATATTTCTTGGAAAGAGATGCGTTGACATCCTAGCAAAGAGAATATGAACCAATAAAAAATTAGTTTCCATTTGAAAATTCAATGAAGCCAGCTTATTTACTTAGAAAAAAAGGAGGATTGCAACGATACTCATCCTTCACTTGCAATAAGAACAATAGAAATCTAAAAAAATAAAAAAAAAAAAAAACCAAGTCCTTGATGAATAGTTGCAATTCATACTTAACAATCATTAATTGACCCAAACTAAGGTTCTTTTTGGTATCAATTATCATTCTCAATTATGAGAATTTTTCATATTTTAAATTGTTTGGCATCAATTATCAGTTTTATTTTTATTCAAAATAATAGGAAAACCTCCAAAATCCATAATAGACTTTTTGTCTATTGTGGATTATAGTGAGAATTTCATTCTCTTCATTTATGTGTAGGTTTACTTAAAATTTTATAGTTAAGATGAGGGTAAAATAATCAATACACATTCTTTTATAAAAACCATACTTTTTTCCTCTTTTCTCACTTGCTCACTATCATTTTCTAACAATTTTTTATTTTGACACCAAACTTATTTTTCATTTCATAATTTATTTTCGACAAAATTCACCAAACCATTTTTCATTCTTGACCAATAATGATTTCTTGTTCTTATTTCTTTTAAATAGGCATAATTGAGAATGAGAATTGATACCAAAAAGAGCCTAAAGTAAATTAGCTTCAAGTTTAACGGCACATGTTCAAATACAAGATGCACATTAAGAAAATCCGAAAATGATTGCTATACCTTGTCAAACAATCCAAGAATGATCACAGGCAAAGCTGTAAAAATAACATTGTACAAAGACTGGAACCAGTCATCGTAGAATCTTTGACCAGAAAATCCAGTTTGGAAGGTGAACCAAAATTGAGTCAAAGTGAATGTAAGATTCTTATAAAAGAAGTATGTCACCACCTGCAAGTCATTAGACAGTACATAAAGTAAGATGTCATCATCACCTGCAATCAATTTGAGCAGGAAGTGCGCAACTGCTTAAGCAACTTTCAATGGGACAATGAAAATTAGGCTAAACAATGGAAACCAAACCTTGCATATTCTGAGATATGACCATCGGCCATGCACAAGAAGTAAATCTGTAAGGAAGCGAAACTGTGCAATTGCAAAATCACTAGCCATAACTGCTTGCATTCCTTCCAAACCACTTATTCCAACACCAATATGGGCAGCTTGAATCATGCTGACATCATTAGCACCATCACCTATGCTAAGAGTTATCTTCCTTGCAGCTTTCTTAATTAAGCTAGTCACCTGCAGAGCATCCAGAATTTCTGACTCAGAATCAAATAGGAAAATAATACTTGATGTCAATCACCAATCCATTGTTTATGTATTTAAGTCTGACTTGCAACTAACAAACCCAAATTCAGTAATCCAGGTGACACAAATCCTCCTTGGTGAAATAAATTTTTTTTTCTTTTTGAGGGGGAGGGTGGGTGGGGGTGGGGTGTTGTTAAGTAACGAAACAAATATATAAATGAAGAAAAAGGACATAATCTACTGAAACAACTTTGGTCTTTCCTAGAGACGAGGAACAATTAATCAGGCACATCAAATTCCCAAGTTTGACAGGACAAAAAGTGTAACAGGTTTTAACAAAGCAATTTTCTATGTGACTGGCGCAGAAAGAGGGAGTAACCATAAACCTACAAAGGATTCCACTTAATCCAAATGATAATGGCATTTTTGCCAAAAATCCAGTCTATGGAGAACCATTATTGCAGTTGATTATGAAATGATTGAAATTAGGTGGAGAAGTTCACCAATCAAGTTAACCATGATACAAGAAAGGAATATGATTACCAGATTTTTTTCTTCCCTCCAACAAATTTCAAATTCCTGTAGGAACTAGGAAGTGCAAGTAAGACCCAGTTTTAGAAAGAAAATAGGCGTAAGTAGACGTGTCTTGTAGGATAAATTAATTATTTTCCACAAAGCAACAGATTGCTTGGATGACCTGGAAGTTCAACAAGTAGTTTCAGCAGACAGACACTTCAAATCAAGCCACCAACAATATGAGGGTGATTAAAAGGGAATTGTGTCGGTCTCTGGAGACATCACATATGTTTCCCATCAAATTTCATATTGAAGCTTTCATCAGTGTCCCAGAAGAATCTTCTCTCTATGGTCCAATCCAGATAAGATGTTTATCATTCTCTGTATATATATATATATATATATATTCTCCATGGTAGCATCTGATCATGGATGATCAATAACAAGTGGACTAACCCTTCTGTGTATGTAGTCGATGAATGTGCAAAGCCTCTCCATGGTAGCATCTGATCATAGAAGATCAATAACTAGTTGATTTACCCCTCTACGTGTATGTACTCATTGAAGTGATGTGAAGACAGGTCCAAGCCTTTTGTCCATGGCATTTGGGTACCAAGGTTTTGATGGGACTGTCAAATGTCAACTGGCAATGCCCATGGATGTGATGGACCTGTTATGATATTTGGATTCAAATATAGGGACAGCAATTCAAGGTCCAGAGTGACGAGGTAACAGTCACCGATCCTAGCACTAGATATCCGGGGGGGGGGTGAGGACGATTTTGAAAGAGTTTTGGAAGATCAAATACTCTGAATACTTGATAGCAAAGTATTAATGCCCCCAATCCTGCCATCTACTGCCTCTCAGGTTGGAAAAACAAAAAAATTACTGAAAAAGCAGCAAATATTGTTATGATTCAACCTGTGCTTTCTGTAGTGGAGAGACTCTGCAGCAAATTACTGAGTCACAAATCAAGCTTAGTTTGAGCAAAATTCCTCGTAAGCTTGGATCCAATGCATACATTAAACATTTCCCATCAATTATGAGAGCCAATCTGGTTCCAGTTATTTCATGTAAATGCCGTTCTGCTTCTTCAAAGCATTTTCTCAGCTCTTGTTTCACTGTGTCTTTCATAAAGCGTGCAGTCTCCAGAGGGTCGCCCTAATCCCAAAACAAATTAAACACAACTTTAACCAGTCAATAGAACTGAAGAAAATTTCTCACATATTAAGACATGGAAAACAAGAAATGCTTCTTACCCTACTTTCAACTTCTCTCACAGCATCAGTTTCAGAGCTGATTGTGAATTGCTTCATGTCATTGTGTATCAAGCTACATGCTATATAAAAAGAAAAATGGAAACCAGACTAAGAACTTGTCTTGAATCAGTGAGAACAACAAATGCTATAATAAGAAACAAACAAATAAAAGCATCATAAGAACTTGATGAATTCACCATATGCTATATTTATTGCTGTCTCCATCTTGTCCCCTGTTAACACCCAAATCTTGATTCCAGCTCTCGAAAGTGTTTCTATACAAGCTGCTACTCCCTCTTGAAGCTTGTCTTCTATAGCAGTGCAGCCAAGCAAAATAAGGTCCTTCTCAATAAATTCAGCCACCTAGAGAAGTTCTAACCATGTGAGTAAAAGGAGAAATACAACAAATAAATAACAAATCTCCTAGCTGAACAAAATTTTATTTGGTTCCAAAATAGAAATTGTGCCGTCTGACTAAATCAATTGGTTGGTGGATGTTACTAGTTTCAGAGCATTTTTTTAAATGATTTCTAAATGGTTTGTAACAATAAAACTTGCATGATATATAAGCATGGCATCTGACAGAAAAAACTAACAGCCAAATAAATCAATAATAGAACTAAATGGAAGAGATAAATCATGCAAAATTGACGGATTGATATCCTAAATTAATGCAATTTCAAGCAAACAATAATTGAAATTTTATCTAATTACACAATTTATTAAATCATAAAGGAAGAAACCCAATCACAAATCTACCAAGTTGGCATATTGTTTTTCCAGTTTCAAAAGATTATCTTTAACCTAACAATCTTTTACAATGAAGTGCTAGGTTTTATACTGGATAGACCAAGGGTTGGAAATATTGGATGGTAGTAGTGATCAAATGAGTAATATATTGAGCGAAGTGGATGTAGACCTGTGCCACACCACACAAAAATTATGTCATGGGTTTTTCAAAAGATACTATAGAGAACCTTTTTCTGCAAGATGGGTGAGCACACCAAATCGACCTGCCACAGTGTGGTGAGAGATAAGGTGTGCCACATCACATGATCATATGTATGTCTGTGCACTTTCTTTTTGGATGATGAATAAATAATTCGTTAACCAAAAATGAGAGGGGGAGGGAGAGCAATACAGCAGGACCATGCCCAGCCAAACGAGAAAACTAAGAAACACCAACGGCAACAAGCCAAACAGCCAAGAAAAGCAAACAAGAGAGGAAAATAAAACATTAAAAGAAGCCAACTCCTCCCTCTATTCTTTTTTTCCCCCCCTAGGGGAATTAAAATCAACAATGAAATCTTCACCAAAATGATGGTGACACTCAATAGACTGATTACTCCTACTACAGCCATCACAATCGCATTCAGGGGCACCCTCGAAGATGTTGGATTCCTTGGAAACATCAGGGTTATCGTCAGCCTCAACAGGTCAGGAATCTGCCACAGGCTGGAGGGGGGGGAGGAAGGAAATGGAAAGAAGGGGCTCAGGGATTGCAGCCACCAAGGGAGAAGGCACAGGAGGGGGGGTCCACGTAAAGGCAGGAGGCAAGAATAATAGCTAATTAAGGTTTTGAGGATAGAAGTAATCTCCACAACAGATGGATTGGGGGAATCACAAAGGCTAGGGGAGAAGTGGGCCCGACCTGGGCTAGGCCCATAGAGAGGAGGCTCAAGGTTCAACGGGGGATGGGCAGAATGGGGGAGAGGAAAAAGGGGGAATGTGAGGGGAGTAGGCCAAAGAGGGAAGGGAGGTGGGCATGGTGACACAGCCCAATTTATCATAGGCCCAATGGGATATTTCATGGGAGGAAATAACACTAATGGGCCCATTGGGGGGGAGACTGAGGAATCTACGTCCATAAAGATCTTGTCTCTAGATATCCCGAATATCTGCCCACAGTTTCTACATTAGATTCTACGGGGCACTTGTCAAACACCGTCTCTCCTCAGAGCCAAATTGGGTAGGGAGGAGGGGCAGAAGGCCCAAAGGGTTAAAGGGAGGTTTGAGAAGGGGGGAGGAGAATGAGAGAGCAATTGTATTCCTCATTGAGGGTAGACCCGGTGAAAAGGGGGAAGAGGCTCAGATGCCAGTTAGGGGGGGGGGGGGGGGGCAAAGTGCCAATGCTGGTGGTGACAGGATTGGGGGGACCAAGGGGAGAAGGAGGGTGTCAGATGGAGTTGACATAGGGGGAGAAGCAGGCCAGGCGCAAGGCAGAGTCTACAGGGAGGGCTTGACAAAGGGCAAGGAGGTTAGGCAAGGCACTAATGGGGGAGGAGGGCTGTCTTCACAGCATCAATAGTCAGGGCTTGAAACCGGTTCTCACCAACCTCGCAAAGACCACTTGACCATTGTGGAAGCCGCGACCTCAACAAGCAATCAACTAGGAGAGTGGGATTAGGTTGCTAGGGCTTCTCAAAACTTCGGTCTCTGGAAGACAACACGAAGGGTTTCTCAAAAGTCATTTCTAATTGGCAACATAGGAGGAACATGAATTCCACTAGGTGCAGGGGGTTATCGGTGGCACAAGGCTTGTGATTGAAGCACTTGCAAGCCAAGCAATGGGGTGGCTTCCATTCGAATTTAACCTCATGGTCGAAGCAAAACCCAGATTCCTCCTTGATTGAGATGGAGGAGGGAAGAGGTGCTGCAGTGGAGAATTCCACACAGATGCGAGCAAAGGATAAACGATCCTTCTTAAGAACTCATGTCTAAGAAGAGAGGAGAGCCTCAAGCAGATCCAACATTACTCAAGCCGTCAGCGGACTAGAAGTGAAGAGGGAGGCCAGGCAGTGAGACCCAGAGGGGAAGAAAAGAAAGGTTTCATGTGAGAGCAATAATTTTTGGTGCCATGGTCTTAGGAATAAAGCTTTCTTTCCAACCATTCATGGCACTTCATCATTTCATCTAGATCACGGTTCTTATCATCTTTGTCAGAGAATCTAATCAAGAAGAAGCCATGAACGAGTAAGAAGATTTCAAGAGCACCCGAAGCCCATTGCGCTGTCAGAAAGGCTTGCACAATGTGGAAGGGGGTCTTGAGCCAAGGAAGTTGCCAACAAGACAGCAACTCCAGATGGAGGCTTCAAAGTCGAGGACGCCATTTGGATAGAAGGCAATAACACGACCATCTTCAACAGAGGGAGGGATGAAACACGGGGATCCCATCCCCTGAGGGGTCGGAAGGCGAGGAAAACAGGGAAGACCATGGGGCTGGAAGGATAGGGGGAGAAGAAGGGGAGGTGGATAGGGGAGGGGTTGATTCCGGAGGCAGGGAAGGGGGGAGGAAGGAAAGGGATCCGCCGCTGTATGTCTGTGCACTTGATTGAGGGCTGCCAGCTATTTTGCCTATTGAAACAACAAATTTCTTCCAGGGTAAGGCCCAAAAAGAGGACAATTTACTAGGTAAAACATATACATGAAATCCCCAAGGTTCTCCTTTCCACACCTCTTTAAAATTAGGGTCAATCCAAAACAGTCATATGAATTGGATCAGTGTGTGATGCCATGTGTCCATTCATAGGATAATCTTGAAGGTAGCCAGGTAGGCAGTGCCAAACAAACAGCACTCTAATCAAAACATGTTCTAGAAGCCACTTGCACACTTCTTTCTTTTTTTCTTTCTAAGTTAATAACAGAGCAGCTCTGAACTTTATGAGATTCACAAAGCATTGTGAACTTCATAATTACTCTCCATCTCTCTCATTTGTTGATTCCTGCCAGAAATGAGCATGTCATGCACATTATTGGCATATCCAAAGCTGTGGGTCATTACAAAGATGCTCCTAATCCTTATCTTACATTTCAGACATTAGTGGCGTCTTTGGGATTTCAAATTACTTTAGACCATGTTTCCAACAATATTATTTTCTTTAACTGTACACGAACTTGGCTGATGAGATTGGAGTGGTATCCTCTACAACATGGACCAATCCATGCATGCATAGTTGCATATCATTGCTAAAATGTAGCAATCCTGAACTTAGGAAATTTACAAACCAGTGTGAACTTTGTAATGTCCCCAACTCAGTTAGCTAGGTTACTTTAAAATTAAGTTTCCCCGACTTAAATAAGTTTTGGAAACATAGGAACACGAGCATATATTAGCTACACAACTTTAAAAATTAAGTTAAAAAAATGTAAGCGCACAACTTCAAATTGCAAATACCTCATCCAATTTCTTTTCCCGATCTCTCAAAGAGGATTTTGCTTGAATGAATTTCCGGTTCCAGTTTTCATACAGATCAGTACTTAGATCCCTATAAGCAAGGCAAAGTGTTCGTAAACCAGCAGAACCAAACTGTTCCAAATGTTCCCTACTCACATTCTTCATCCCATTATTTCCTTCAGCCAGTCTTTCGTAGATGACAGAGTCTGCACCCTGCAGAACAGTTTTATCAGATCCAAGCCTCATCTTTTTCATTAATATAATCCATCTTAAAAAATAAAGGACCTCTTGAGAAATAATCACCTTGCAATACAAAACAAGCCTCCCATTTGAATATCGACATATGACTGACTGGCGCTTCCTTGTACTATTTAAATGACATATATTGCTACTATTAACATACGGCACAAAGACGCTAACAACAAATAAATGAGAACTGAAAGATGAACCCCACCTATTGAACTCCAAAACATTTAGAATCTCATAAGAGACATCTTGGACTTTACCCATCTTCTCTACATGTGATTCACGGACAATGATCATAGTTGGCGTCCGCCTGAAAGATGAAAAAGATAGATACAGTTCAATTTAACATATAAAAATTAATAGCACAATCCTTTGCATCAACTATGGAACAAGGTGTCTTGCCGAGATCTGGGTAATACCTCATTTTTGCAGCTTCAAGGCAAGGTGAGGAACGAAATAAGAAACCTAGGCTAAACCGACTAAGATCTCGGTTTGATTGAAATCAGACCAAACCTTGGTATTTATGGGACTTATCTAGATCGACACTGGTCAAGATTTCACATGGTCTCAGTCATCTCAGTGGTTTCGCATGACTTCCAAAAATTGTTGGTTCTGCCAATGGTGTTGCCAAATCTCAGTATTTAACAATTCCCATTTCCCAATGCTTATTTAATTGTTTTGAGTTATTTGCATACTTTCTACTTCTAAATTATGTGCAGAATAGGCCTATTAGTACTTTATAGCCTACCAACCCTAGGGTCTAAAGTCAAATTCCTACTTGGATTTTGTTTTTTCAAAACTCGATAACGCCTCAAAGGGTGAAAGAGGCTGTCTACCAAGATTACTGACCTAACTAGGTCAAAAACCCATTGAAGTCAAGAACCGAGATCAACAAAAAAAGATTGCATTAATTAGCAAGATCTCGGCCCAACTTGGTTTCCCACCTGGCAGATATCGGATCCGAAATGAGACCTTTGAACCATGGCATCAACCTCTTTCACTGCCATGAACAAGTAAGCCAGTAAGATGAAAATAGAACTCGATGTAACCAAGACCACCAATTTTATTGAAATGACAAAGGGGGGTGTGTGGGGGGGGGAGGTTGCATCTAATGAACCGTAAATCAGGTAATCAGTTTCCAAAGAAAGCAGCAGTACTGCCACTACAGCAGAGATATAACAGGTCAACCATAATAATGATTACCAAAAAGGGGGGGGGGTTAAGATGTTCATTCCTAACCAGTACTATTTACAGGAAATAGTATTTATGATATCGATATGCTGTATAGGAAGTCCAAACCTATAAAAGAAGAAGCCAAAGTTCTTTGCTGCAGTAACAAGAGCTGTTTCATCTGGGGATGCAGACTGATATGTGATCTTCTCCGGGGATTCATCACCTTCAGGAAGCACAGTGTGACATATAGCCAGACATCTGAAGAATTCCTACTCAAACAGCAAAAACCTCCACTGAGAATGCCAAAAGTAAAAGGAAAGGGAAAAAAGAGAAAAGAGAGAACCTTTTGGATGAAATCATATGCTTTCACAATAGAGATATTAAATTATAGCCTATTTGGATGAAATCGTAGGCAACAAGTCATTAGAGTTAAATGTGGAAGCTTGATTGGAGAATCAATCCAGAACAGAGCTATTTTGTTACAACTTGTAGAAAAACCTTTTGATAAAAACGAGGATCAACAGTGTATCAGAGGCTGTATCAGAAAGGTACAATTACTGGGAAATTGACCACTCTGATGGATAAGAAGACTCCCAGTTATGATACAACAACAACAAACAACAAGCCTTTTACTAACTAAGCAGGGTTGGCTACATGGATCCGTGCCATCCAGTCAGCTCAATTTGAGGCCATACTAGATACAAGGTCTAAGCTATGCATGTCCTTTCTCAACACTTGTCTTAAGGTTATCTTAGGTTTGGCCCTGGATAAAATCACTTCTCCACACAGGGCATTTAAAGGCCTCCATTGAATGTGGCCGTGCCACCTCAATCAACTTTCTCGTAACTTATCATTTATCAGAGCTACCCTCTCACCATCTCCAATATGACCATTCCTTGATTATATAAGATAGGGTACTTGCTGCAATGCGATAAGAAAACCTAAAAAGAATTACCCAATCAGGGATTTGTAAAATATCACTGTAAACATAGCACTTTATATACACCAGCTGTAGGTTCAAGGTGCCAATGCCAAATGAAACAGCTGCATAGGTAAGGACTACAACAATGTATAACCACAGTCAAAATAACGTCCAACCAGCACGTGCAGGCACCTGCACACAGCTCTGCATGTTACACCATCACCTTCAACACATAAAACCCCTAGCACATACCAGTGGTCAAACACCCAATCTCCTGGTTTGAAAACCATGTTACAACTATCTAATCTGAAAGCTTGAGTTATTAGGACTATGAAAATGCATATCAACACAAAAGCATTTCTAACGCACTCTATCTTCTGATTTATTCATTGCTACATCACCAGTCCCATGACAGAGCAAAAAAGGGAATAAAAGAAGCGGTAATTATCACAATTGCTCTTTTGCTGTATGTCTTAGAACTTCAATGAACATGAAGACAGTTTTTTACTTCCAATTAAGGTATGAAATTTTGTTGGGTTTCGGTGTTTCACTACCCAGCAAAACCACCAAAACCCCCAAAACTTTGGCGGTGGAAGATTCGCACCCTAGTTTCGGGGGTATTTGAGGTCACTTTGGGCTGGTTTTTGGTGTTTAGCCTAATTTGAGGCGAATAAACAGATTGAGAGTGTTATTTTGGCTTAAAAACTAACCTAAAGTGGTGTTCTAGGTTGGCATATGCCCGGGTGCATATGGGTGAAATTGGAACTCTAGAACATGAATATAAAGCAATAATATGCAATGATACAAGAGAACACATAGATCTTCATTAAATTGCAAGAAAGAAGCAAACAACTAAAATTCATTATACACTAGTACAAGTATACTATACAAGTGTAAGCAAGTACATAGTGATCCCATCATCTCAATACCAAGTACTGTGCCTCCGTGGACCAATCCCCTACTGATGCTCTATCATACCATATATCATGTCCTCCCTAACATATGTACATACTTGACCCCATGAAATCCCCGCTGATGGTTGTTGAGATAGTTGTAACCTGCAGCTCTGCAAATGAGGCAAAGCTTTGACTCTTGAATGATATATTGTTGTAATGTGAGGAATTGCTCCTCTAAAAGTCTATTATTCACAAGACCCCAATAGGGTATTTATAGTTACAACCTAGTTAAGTTCTATACTAAGTAAGAAAATGAAATATAGAAATAAAACTCTAGACTTATAAGGAAACATAATCCTATTCTAATTAGGAAACCTCAGTCCATGTTTTCAACACTCCCCCTCAAGTTTGAGCATAGATATTTATCATGCCTAACTTGCTCACAATGTAATTGAATATCTTCGTGCTCAAGCTCTTTTGTGAGCACATTAGCCCGTTGCTCGTTTGAAGTAACAAAGGTGATATGGATCAGCCCAGCCTTAAGTTTCTCTTTGATGAAATGTCTATCAATCTCCACATGCTTAGTCCTATCATGCTGTACTGGGTTATGAGCTATGTTGATTGCTGACTTACTATCTGAGTATAACTGTATAGGAACTTCCAAATCTGTCCCAACCTCTTGAAGCAGCCCTTTAAGCCATAGTACCTCACAAATGCCTTGAGCAATCGCCCTAAACTTGGCCTCGGCACTGGACCGCGCAACTACAACCTGTTTCTTACTTCTCCAAATCACAAGGTTACCTCCCACATATATACAATACCCAGAGGTAGACCTCCTATCATCTGGACATCCTGCCCAATCTGCATCTGTATATGCCTCAATCTTCAAATGTCCATGAGCTGAAATTAAAATTCCTTTTCCTGGAGTAGTCTTCAAGTATCTCAAGATCCAATATACTGCATCCAAATGTGAGAAATAGGGATCATGCATATACTGGCTAACAAGACTAACTGCAAATGTGATGTCAGGTCTAGTGTGAGATAGATAGATCAACTTTCCCACTAATTTTTGATACCTTATCTTGTCAACTGGTATTCCTTCCTTTGCCTTCAAGTGTAGGTTAGGCTCAATAGGAGTCTCAACATGCTTACATCCTATCATTCCAGTTTCCTCAAGAAGATCCAATGTATACTTCCTCTGGGATAGAGATACACCACTAGTAGAATATGCCAACTCTAAACTTAGGAAATATCTTAGTTTTCCCATATCTTTGATCTCAAATTCAATTCCCAAAAAAGTCTTTAATGCTGAAATCTCATCCTCACTACTACTTGTGATCACAATATCATCCACATATACTAAAAGTATAGTAGTGTGGCAACCATCTCTTTTAATAAACAAAGTGTGGTCTGCATTGCTCTACTTATAGCCATTAGATCTCATTGCCTTATAAAACCTTCCAAACCACGCTCTTGGAGATTGCTTTAACCCATATAAAGCCCTCTTTAACTTGCACACTTTCCTATAAGCCTCTGTAGTAGAATACCCGGGTGGTATATCCATACATACCTCTTCTTGGAGTTCTCCATGCAAAAATGCATTCTTCACATCTAATTGTTGTAAACTCCACCCTTTATTAATTGGACATGAAATAATATTACGAACTGTGTTCATCTTGGCAACACGGGCAAATGTCTCTTGGTAGTCAACGCCATAAGTCTGAGTGAAACCTTTGGCCACCAATCTTGCCTTGTACCTTTCAACAGTCCCATCTACCTTGTACTTGATCACAAACACCCATTTGCACCCAACAATCTACTTTCCTATGGGCAAAGTCACCAAGTCCCACGTTTTGTTTTTTTCCAGAGCTTGCATTTCCTCATCTATAGCTTCTTTCCAGTTTGAGTGAGATAATGCCTCCTGCCAAGTGTTAGGAATAGAAGTAGAGGACAAAGAGGAAATAAAACTTTGAAATTCTGGAGATAGAGACTGATATGAAATATAATTGGAAATAAGATGTTTGGTGAAAGTTCGAGGCTGTTTTCTTAATGCAATTGGTAAGTCTAAAGTAGAATTAGAAGAAGGGTCAAAGACAGACTCACCTGGAGGAACGGATTGTTCAGGGCCAGGAACCAAAGCTTTTGACTAGCTTGGTTCAGAAGGGGTCACTTGTTTTTTTTGATAGGTTTTCAGAGGTCTAGTCTCCCCCTGTATATCATCCACCAGCTGTTCCTGTCCGGTCATTCCATCTTCCAAAGGAGGATCATCTGTAGGAATCTCAGGAGAAATATCGAAAGGAGGAATCAACATTGGAACCTCTTCAATAAAACTCTCCCCCTGAAGAGGTGTAGGGGAAAAAAAGGGAATTTGTTCCAGGAACACAACATCCATAGAGACGAAAAAACGACGAGAACTAGGATGATAACACTTATACCCCTTTTGTGTAGGAGGATAACCTAAGAAAATGCACTTTAACCCAAGAGGATCTAACTTTCCATGAAAATGTTGGTTCCGAACAAAGGCAACACATCTAAAAACCTTAGGTGAGACTGTAAAGACTGCTGTACCTAAAAGAACCTCAAGGGGACAGCGTTGGTCTAAAACTCGGGAAGGCATTCGGTTAATTAGATATGCCGCAGTAAGAACGACTTTACCCCAAAAGCGAGGAGGCACATGCATAGAAAACATGAGGGAACATGCTACCTCAAGTAGATGTCCATTCTTGCGTTCGGCAGCCCCATTTTGAGGTAGAGTGTCGACGCAACTAGTTTGGTGTATGATGCCATGGTTTGCTAAGTAGGAAGGGAATGCGCCACCCAAGTACTCAGTTCCGTTATTCGTACTAAGGATTTTGACTGTCGCCCCAAACTGAGTCCTAATCATATTATGAAAATTTTGAAAGCACGAGAAAACGTCACTTTTTTGGTGAAGTAAGTAAACCCATGTGGTCCTAGTACAACAGTCGATAAAGGTAACAAACCATCTTTAACCATATAAAGCCCTCTTTAACTTGCACACTTTCCTATAAGCCTCTGTAGTAAAATACCCGAATGATATATATAGGTGATAAATCATTGATATATCGACGAGAAATTGACTAAATGGCGATATCTCGCCCATTTCGACCGTTGGGCGACATATGATATATCACCAACATTTTTTAATATCGTTTTCGCCAGGGGATTTAATGTCCCTACTTACCAAGAGACCAAAATATCGCCAAGTTTCGGCGATATTTCTCATCATGCTTCCAATGCACTTTAATGTACTTCTACATCATAAGCCATCCATTAGCTGGAAATGAAGTCAAGTAAGAAAATTCAAGTACACAAAGTTGAATAATAAATATAAATAAAGGTCACATCCTAGTTATTTTTATAAATGAAGCAAATAGTATCATCAAAATGATACTAAGTACTATGCCCATGATTTCTGATGCAATCTGATTTTCTTATGGGTTATGTGGAAAAGGTTACCCTCCCTCGAAATTATACACCCAAACCCCCCCCCCAAAAAAAAAAAAAAAGAGGACGTTCAAATCCATTTCTGAGAACTTATTCATCAAATGATTGGCTAGTCATTGATGAGGATGATATGGCCATTATATGTAAAAAAAATGATCATTATAAAAACAAGGAAACAATCCTTGGAGAAATCCTTGAATAATAGGTTGGTAGGTAAATCACTAGTACAATGTACAAGAAAAGATATGACGTCAACGAGGAATATATATACACATTCACAGTTCTACTAAAATATTCAACACAAAAAGACTACATTGAAATTCCTCAAAATCATAAAAGGAAAGATAATCAAGGTCTATAGAACTTAAATCCAAGTCCATCAATAAACATACCATAAGAGTATCAGGATTAGGCTCATTCTTCCATGCACCATGCATAAGCCTAGGATCATCAAAATTAAACCCCTTCTCATGCAGTGAACTTACTGACCTTGGGACCTATACAAGCAGAACAGCACCCATCAGAAGATGATAATGAAAATTAAGAGTAAGAATACAAATTTGTTCCTTCTGCAAATGATCCTTAAGCATACATCTTCAATTGTCATCCCCCTCCGCTCAGCTCCTCCTTTTTCTGCTTCAGTGATACCAGTCCCATACACCTCTCCTCCAATTGAACACTTAAAGAACTCCATCATGTTTCTTGTTAGCGTTCCCGTTTTATCAGAAAATATGTACTCCACCTATAGAGAGTCCAAAGTGCAAAGACTCAAAACTTGCACTTGTAAAATCACTTAAACATCCATTGAAAAGTCAAGTTTAACAACAGTGCCTCTAAGTGCCAGGTAGACACAGGATGTGGAAAAAAAGCATCTAATGCCTCATTTGCACCGCAGAAAGGAAGTGCTTCCCCCGCCCCTGGGCGGGTTGGCAGAAAGAAGCATTTACTTACCTGTCCAAGCTCCTCATTCAAATTGGATGTACGAGCCAATGCAGGTGTGTTGGTTTCAGTATGGTACATACGTAAATCCTTGTTGATAAACTGAGTGGACTGAATGAATTTGATCATCTGACAATTTAAACACAACACAGCACCAAAAAACAATTTTATATGCAAATTTTCAGCAAGAAACCTTTTATTAGACCGGTTGACACTTAGATCAGTTAGGCAACCCACCTCAATGGAAACATAAAGAGAAATGGGAATAATGGTTGAGTATAATGTAATTAGAGTAAACATTGTCAGCACAGCAACCTGATGATAAAATAAAATAATAAAATATATTAAGAATGATTATGACATAAATCATGAACATATAAAAGAGAATGCACTTGTCTACATAAGTGATACATACGACAAATCTGTTGTCGGGGTTGAATTGATTTTCCACACTTTCATCAAGACCTAAATAGTAATAATTGCGATTTATGAAAACACCACTGCAAAACTCAACCAAGAAGAGAACCTATGTTACTCTCCATCTCTAAAAGAATCCAAATAGTTGGCAAAATGAGCTAGGAATTATACAATAATGGTTGGAAGAAGCATTGCTATCACAACCGAGATTGAATTATAGATTACCACACCTGCCAATGGCACCAATGAGACACATACAGAAGAGAGTACCAAAGAGAGCCAGTATCAGCTTGTCAAGTTTCCTCTCCAGTGTACTTCGTTTGGAAGGAACACTCATGGAATTCATCATGACCTGAAATTTAATACATGAAGAAAAACCAGAAAAAAAGTTAGGTCTAAACAAGAATGAAAATTGCAGCAAGTATGGTTTTACTACCTAACCCAGGTGGTCAAGAAAAGGCTTAGAAGGACACAACATTTGCATGAAAACAAATCATGACAAATAATTTTACATAAGCATTCACATCATGTTTTTATTGAGGAAATGAAACTGCAAGGAAAAAGAGACGAGCCTAAACAACAGGAGAGGTTGATGTCAAATAATAACAGTAGGCATTAGTTTATCGGAAGCTCTTTATGCAATATTAGAACTTCATACACCAAATAGAAATTGATCAAACCATGCCCCGTACATGCACACGATGGTTAATAAAGGAAGGGGGGGGTTGTGCGGGAGGATTTGTAAGGAAGCTACATGGTAGTTGGAAAGAAAGCAAACCTTTGTTTCATGCCCAGTAAAAGTAACAATCCCAACTATGTACTCAGTATTTCGGAGACTGCATCCCTGAGAATAAAATGAGTTGCAACAGTAAGTTTTAAAATGAAAGAAGCACTAAGATGGAAGCTTCAAATATAAAATGGAAAACAAGTAGCACACATGTCTCTTACTAGAATGTAGAGTAAAAATGCTGCATAAAGTGGATGTTTTGGGAGAATATTAACTATGAAAAAGAAGAGATCTCTCTATGATCAATAACATGAAAACCTACTCATGTTATGGCAAAGCAAATGAAGATGTGTAATGTGTTATCTTCATTCTCTGCAACAAGAGGCAATGGGAAATGACAACCATGCCATGCAGAGGATCCAAATGGGATGGAAGATGATGGCATCAAACCAGAAAACTAAAACTTCACCAGCTTTTACTTTAGCATTAATCATACTTTTCTAGAGTGATTCTATTAGGAAGCACTTCTAGACTTTTACAAGTAATTCTTCCAGTGAATGATCCACACAAAAAATGATGAAGAAATTCTTAGGATGGAAAGCAAGAGTTTGAAATCCTCTCCCCGAAAAATAAAAAAGAGAAAGAAACTCCCCCCAACACCCCCCCCCCCAAAAAAAAAAAAAAAAAAAAAAAAAAAGAGAGAGACTAACTTTGTTTCCAAGTGCAATTCTAGTCAGAATAGTTCAAAAGAATAAAAAACTCCTTCAGCATCACTTCAGAGAAGTCACACCAAATGTTCACTGGGCAGTGGCAAAATAAAGGGCTGATGAATATCTCCTTATGATATTCAACTGTCATGGAAGGCAGAAATGAATGATTTAAAACACTTTTTATTAAAACATGCCTGTACATAAATTGATTAGGGAAAAAAGAGAGCTAAATCATACTCGCAACAATAATTGATCTGGAGAAAGGGGCAATGTTTGCTTTTGGATAATGATGTTGCCAGTGAAAGTGTACAACGAATTGTTTGGTTGTTCACATTGTATTTCCCCTGCATTCATGATATAAATCATCATAAGAAAAACAGCAAGGCAAACAAAAGAAGATGAATTTGCAAGCAATGGGATGGTTAGATCAATATCATAAAACTAGGGGCATTTTGATAAACAAACGCCAGATAAGCCACAGATTCAAATTTAGCACATCAAAATTGATCATATATTGGATATTCTACACTATTATACCATTTATAAGATTAGCATCTGTCCGGTATAGATTCCTTTTGTATGGCACCATGCATGCAGTATAAATAAAAACATTGATGAATCAATGAGCATTTAACTGGTAGGCCAATTTGGTGCCAACTAATACCTAATAAGTAATACCATGTTGTTAGTTGGCCAACCATGTCCACTATCTTGCATATGCAGTAGCTTTAGGTATTACATACTAAGACTGCATTTTTTTTCTTACATATTATTTCATTTTTTTTGGTTATTTTCACTTCTTCTAAACATTCATTTTATGTTTAAATGAAAGAAAGTATGGTGAGTAATGAGATGATTATACCTTTAAATTCAGATGCTTTCTCAGGAGTCAAGTAATCCCAAGTCCTTTCCAGTGCTTTTCGGATCTTCAGATTTGTTTCACCATCAAGATTTGCAGTCTTTGGGGTTGAGGGGGAAAGGATCCACAAGTGTGAACGTGCATGCAAACAGAGGGAGAGTTAAAACCGAAACAGATACAACCCAAATATTATCAGATTTTCCAGGTGAAAAGTCAGAAGAGGGCTTAATTTAGAAGCAGAGAAATCCAGTGAAGCTCAAGCAGCAAAGATAATGTGAACCTCAATGTAGCAGATTCCATCTGGATTTGTACTGGCAAGGAACAGTAGATCAGCAGGAAAGAACCCATCCTTCTTAACCTGCGACCAATTGCAATAATCAGATTCATACCATACACTTAAGTAATGGTTGACAAAAAAGTACATAGCAGTTTAAAACAAGAACAGACCAATAAATAATCAGTTATTATATATTTCCACACACAAATCCAAGATTTTATGTGCCACTATTTATCAAGGTTGTATTCATACAGTGTTCAAGGTTCTACAGATTATGAGATAAGAAGTGACTGGACTTAGTTTTCCATGTAGATACAGTGCCTCAGCATCCAGCCGCTTCTCTCTCTCTCTGGTTGCTGTGGTCTTCCTTGATCTCTAAGGATTTTTTAACCCCCCTCAACCACCTTGTTTGCCTAGATTTCATGCCAATTATGCTATTAGCTGACCTCCAACAGAAAAGTTTGGTGTTCCATTTATACATTTTATCTTGAAAGTAATAAAAGGTGGAGTGGTGGGAGAAACTGGGAAATTGAGAAGAAGTCAGATAACTTACTCTAACAATGTCCCCAACCTGCAGCTTCTTCCAAGGTATACTTTCCCATCTCTGACCTTGCAAAACATCTACTGGAGTACTATTGACCACTCTATCGTTAAGTAAACGTTTCTGTTTTGCATAATATAAAAAAATAACACAACTTCAAATAATTAGTTTACATAAGCCAAGTATCTAAAATAAGTAACAGAAAAGGCATAACAATCATAGCCTGTGGCTGAAAATTTTTCCATTTTTTTGATGACGGAAGGTTCTTACTCAACCAAAAATAAAGCGGTGAGCAACCAAAAATAAAGCGGTCAGGTTTTTGGCCAACTGCCAAATGGCAGTTCAATTAGGACTCAAATACTAGAGAAGATGAAGAGGTAATTAACAGGCATGTCTTTATTTCCAGAATAATGGCTTCTCCACATCAATTTAATGTTTTTACTAAGAAGTGCTATATTTGAAACCACTGGAAGAACAAGAATTGGAAAAGCAAGGTGAGAAGACAACCACATGGTGAGCAGCAAGTCTGAGATGGTCATTTGACAAATGGACCATCCAGGGAACTCACTAGCAATCCGATTGACCAACAGCTACTCCCACATGCCACTTATGGCTGTCACTGCAGGACAGTTTCCAGCATTGTATGTGCCAGAAGCCATTTTTTTTTAAACAAAAAACAATAATAGCCATAAATGTTTTGGCAAAAACAGAACTCAAAAAGTGTAGTAGTTCATATAACTTACCCAATCCTCAAAAACCTCCTTTACAAGGGAGACGAAAAGCACAAGACTCAATGGTACAAGATTTGTTACAGGATGAACAGGACTGCCAGAAAAAAGAGCACTTCTTTCATAACCATATACCAGATAGAAAAAACAAGACTGACAAGTCACTTCTGTCCAAAATTGAAAGGTTTATCCACAAACAATATTGTTTTAGGCAAAAAAATAAAAATAAAATATCTACAATAAAAATTAAGTGATTAACATATTTTAATTGTTGCTAACAATAATTCTGTAAAAACTCATAATGAAAATCCCATTATTACAAACGTCTCTGTTTATTAATTTTAAAGAAACTAATTAGTTGCACACTTGCACAACATACCTGATTGGAGTAGTAGATAAGATGGAGATCATAAGAAAGTACAAATTAGCTACCCGCCTGAACTGTCAACATAAACAGAAAGGAAACAATTTAGGAGGAGCAAAACAAGCACATATATCTAGGAGTATTAAGAAGGGGATGGAACCAAATGACAGTTTACAACCTAAAAGCAAGCCTCTTTTGAACCCATAGGCTCACAGCATGTTACCTGTTCAAACAACCCTTTTGGTAAAAAGGTAAGGATGTTGTACTTTGTGGTTGATATGGAGTTCCCCTGAAAGATTATTAAAATAAATTAATCATCATAAGAACATCCACAACACGCAAAAGTTAATGATACTTGAGAAATATGAAAGTCAATGAACGAAGGCTATTCTCCTACAAGCGAAAATCTGAGAAATAGATAATAAATAAAATAATGCTTTGCAATGTCCCTTTTGATCTTTCATTATACTACATCGTTGACTGCCATTTGCTAAAATAGAGTAAAGATGATGAAATGGTATAGATAACCAGAACTTGAATAGTTGAATGTATATCATCTAAGTGCTCTTCTAAGCCCCCCAAAACCCTTTCTCATACCTGAACCTATAATTTTCTCACAGGTTTCGACCACACCATACCCCTGGCATATTTACTAAACCCAAATTCTAGTTCTAACAGAACCATCACTTAATTCCATGTGCCTTCTAAGCTGATTGAAGCATGCCTGGTATCAGATTGGAACTTCCAACAGAGAAATACTGTATTATCATGTATTGGGTTATAATGTATTTTTTTTTAAGTTACAAAGAAGCTCTGTAATTTTAATTTTTTTTACAAATGGCTAGCGTAGGAATGGTGAAAAGCCTAACCACTGAATTGAGCGAGGGTGGTCTAGAGGAGTAGACTTCTTGTATTATGTAAAGCCAGCAGCAACCAATCTATCCAAGGTAATTCCAATCATTCAGATTACTGGAAAAGGAGGGCAACCAGATACAAACAAGAACCCACATGTGACAGGCAGTTCTAAAAATCAGGTGGGAAGGTTCTTCCACCTGTAATTCTCACACCCTGGCAAACTGGAAACCAAGAATAAATCCATGAAGGGCCAGGCAATGATCTGTGTCATTCTGTTAAGCCTGTCAGATTCTCAAATGATCAAAATATCCTAAGGAAGACATTTTACCCTTTGTCAACTTCTAAGAAGCATTAGAATGTCAACAGGACAAAACCAAAACTGTCTCAAAACCGGCAGAATGTGACCCAAAACCTTCAAAGAGAAAGGGCAGGAATACAAAAACTTAGATGCAAAGTCCAATCAACTTCACATGGAGTACAACTATTAAGGAAATCCAGACTCTAGAGACAGGTTGATCCAGGGTAAGGGTCTCACCATTTACACACAATCTATAGGTAAGGCCCCACTTTACTGGGTTTCATAAATTTTCATATGATCTTGTACCAACGAGAACTTCAACCTTCAATAAATTGATGCATATAGATCAGAGTTAACCGTAAACAGAGCCTTTTAGGCTTCTTTCATATTCAGCTACTAGGGTTAATCGGAAAGTTGGCATCTTATTTAAGATACCAGGGGATCTATTGGATTGATGAAAATCCCAGTCATTTAACCTCTTATTCAACTTCATATCCCCACTCATGGTGCCAGTTACAAGATCCAATCATCAAACACTACTCAAAATAATAGTCAACCAAAAGGTGATCCAGTAGAGATGAGGAAAGACAACTGTAAAGGACCTTTGTCGTTCCATCTGTCCTGCTGTAGGGATTATAAATCGTAATTTTTATTTTTCCCCCGGTTGCTGCAGGACCAGATTCTAGCATACATACGAGGAGTCTGAAAGCTAAGGAGATCTTCATTTTGTAAGTTTTGTTTTTATGCATATACAAAGGGTAAAATAATGCTATCTGGTCGCATGGCCCTGTCCCTTGACATCGATGTGGATGAATTTACTCTCTCTCTCTCTCTTTCTCATGTATACTCGTACTGGAGGAGGTAGTATGCTACCAGACAGTGATCTCTCGCACATTATCGGTACAGTAAGTGTTCTACAGACTACAGCCAGGATTTTCCTCCATTTGGGCTATGTTTTTTCCACTCTATAACTACTATCAATGCAATTAATGCTCCAGCCTCCAGGGCTACTGGTAGTGTTCGGATAGAGTCTCTTCTCATATCCAGATTCCAGATATGCTGTGAGAAGCAGCCTTACTTTCAAGATGTGCTAGCTTACTTAAGTTAATGATTTGAGACTTGATAACTCAGTCATGGATCTATATGGAAGAACATAACCTGTTTATCAAGCCTGGGGTGGTAGATCATCCTTCTATAAGTGTTCACTTATCTTTTATTCTTTGTAAAGGAGAAATAAACAAAGGCAAAAAGAAATGATACTTCCCATCCACAACCAGATTATCATGTTTCAATATGCTATCATAATGAGGATGAAATAAAACTAAAACTAAACTTTTTGACAAAGCACGAGACATACTTTTGTTGAATATTGAAGCTGCTTATGCATGTCTCAAACCCTTGTCAGTGGGACTACTGATTTTCTCTTTTTCTTTCCTATTTTTTATTTTATTTTTAGATTTTAGAAGTGAAAGTTGTTGCCCATCATTGAATAAAGTAGATACTAACCCTGCAGATCCAACATTTCCATGCAATTCATTCTTCCAACATCCCATTTTGCCAGTCTGATAATTAGCACTGATAAAACTTACACTGAAGCAAATAAGTGCCAATTATTTTGAGCATCTGATTTTTCTAATGATTATTTTGAGCATCTGCTTTTTCTAATTAGTATAACTCAAGATTCCGTATTACCAATTTCAACAAAATAAAGATCAACTTACTTGCCAGTACAACGCACGTCAGTATATGAAGCCTTTATCACTAAGTTTTGTTTCACCTAACTACTCCAACCCAAGATAGATGCATTCAGAAAACTTTACCAACAATATGAGAGTTAAAAAGTTCTCGAACCTAGTAAACAGGGGAGTCATCTACTAGCATTCAGAAATTCAAGTGACTACAGATAATGTAATTCATGTTACATCTTATATATTAAATTCTTCCTTTTTTCACTCTATTTTCTTGGGTGGCATATTTCAATTCCTTGTAGCAAAACTCCGTCAACGTCTCAGCCAAAAAAGTAACAAACTCTCCAAAACCAACGTAAATAGATGAAATGAAGAATCCATTGAAATATCAAACTGCTTAGTGAACACTGCAGTGACGAAGCGGAAGAGTGAGAGATGGGATAGCGTTTAGAGATTGAAAAGAATCCAACCTTGAATTTGACAGTACTGTTGGACTCTCGATCATTGCAGAATATAGTACGGTGACCAGGAGCCTGGGGTTGGATCCGACCTAGACGCACAGACGAAGACTGGCGCTCGTTCATGTTGGGCAACCTTGAGGAACCTCCAATTCCTGTAAGCCGCGAACTCGATGACTTAACCCTATCCCACCCACCCATTGTCGGAATTATCTGTTCAAAAACAGATCGCAAACAACCGACAAGGCGGAAACAGAGAAAGAACTCAAGCTACCGACGCAAAGCAGTTAACGAGTTCGATTAGCTTTCTCCCTTCCATTGATTTGATTTGATGAACTTAAAATGGCTCCTCTCAACTATGCCATGCGAACGATGCCAAGAATAAGAAGGTGAAGCCAGCCGGAGTGGTTCTCTCAAATGCTTTCTCTGCATCTTCAATTACAAGATTTCTAGGTTTCCTGTAGTAACCATTTTTTCAAACTCCATTAACGTTTTCGTTTGCGTTAACATATTTAGAGCGCTTTTCCTTTCAACCCCACCTTTCTTTTTTCGCGTTCTCCTTTTACCCTTTGGTCCATCTCTTTGTCGTCATTTTTAAGTTTTTAATTAACTAGCAAGAAATTATATAATATATGCGGAATATGCGCTTTTATATCCAACTATATGCACTTGCCACGTAGGACAAAATTTTTAAGCCATCATGATGGGTCGGTCCGTCTAACCGTCGATTCGTCTGCAAGCTTTTGCTTCTCGTGGAAGTTAAGTAGTTAACTGCCTCCCTGCCACGTAGGAAAATGTTTGAGTGGGCCCAGTCAATTTATCGAAAGCGAACAAAAGACTCGGGTGTTGGGCTGATGCAATAGACCTCTCAGATCGACCGTTGTTTTAGAATGTTATCGCCATCAAAATGGCATCTAGGTCCATTTTATGTGAAGGTACACTCCCCCTGATCAATGAGTTTAGTCATTAATTCTTATCTCTCCATGTTTGAAATTTTTATGCATCAGAAGATTCGAAACCACCCAGATTTCCCAAATATGCGGGTGAAGAGGAGCTCCATTGGTTACTGAAGAAAGCAATCAGAAATTCTGCTCTGTTATAATTGTTTTCTTCTGGGAAGAAAGCAATCAGAAATTGTAACTGTTATGCTAGTCAATAAATCCTTGCGGTTATTTGGCCAATGAGAACAGTCAAAAGGAGTATGAAAATCTGCAGGAATTCCTGAAGTAATCACAATTAGCATCTTCAGTTTTGGCAGCATCAAGTCGAGTGGAGGGGTTTCAACTTAAAGGCAAAAGTTGTTGCATTGATTGTGTGACAAGAACTTGGAGCAGTAACATCAACAGTAAACTGGACATCATGAGAGACCACCATTGGGGATTGAGCAAACCTCAGAAGACCCACTGGCCAACACCAAGTATCTAGAACTGGAACAAAACAGACATCTCGCAAATCTGCACTATTCAAAGCAGAATCAATCGAACCATCAGCATGATTAAATAACAGGTTCCCACCTACACTTGAACTCAGCCAGAAGGTCTAGAAAGTTACCCACCTGAATTCTTGAGCCTTCATTTCCTTGGAAGATCTCTGATATTTGCCTAACTCAAGTCTCACAAATTTCAGGAGTCCAATTCCATTCAGTTGGGATAAAAGTAAGTTGAGTTGAGACCAGAGGTCTTGAGATCCACCAGTCCACAAATTTTCAGCCCCAACTGAACAATGATGCAATGGATCCAACCAGCGTGGAGCATGGAGATTCCCACTGACTGAAAAAACAATTCCCTATACAAGGGGTCCACACCTAACACAGAAGCTCTCCTACCAAGAGACCCAAGAAAAAGGTAAGAAGAAAAATAGGAAGTGGGGAAAGCAAGCAGCCAATAACAAAAATTCTGTTGATAAATTTGAGGTACAAGGTACTCTCGAGAATTTTAAGAGAACTCAGATGCAGTTTCACTACAAATAACTTCTGATTCACTGAAGTATTTCCTGCATTTACAATGTTCCCTAGAAACCTCACAAAGGAAAACATCTGAAGAAAAACTCTTCCTACAAAATTAACAAGTACCCCAGAAACCTCGCAAAGGAAAACATCTGAAGAAAAACTCTTCCTACAAAATTAACAAGTAAATGAAGATGATTACACTTGCAATGAATGATAATTTACAGAGTGGGTGGTCCATAAACTTCTATTTCTCAATGCCCTGTTGCAAATACTGTATTAAATCATAGCCTGCAGTGGTCCACTTGTTATAGGCATCAGCACAGACTTTAATCATGAAATTGGCAGCTTCTCGTTCATTCATCTCAGGATGGAATCTCTTGCGTAGATTCCCAATAGGGTCACCTCGGCTGAAGCAAGGTAGCCCACTGTCAACCATCATCAGTACTGTATTGATGATCCCATTCATATAATGCCGAGCAGCAAGGTAACCTTTCACACACAAGCTGCAGATTTTGTACCAATCATAACAAACAGCAAAAGATAAAGTAACGATTTAGGCCAGAAGATCAATTAAGTTACCCCAAGTTGGGTAATATGCATTTGTTGTGTGAGTGCACATCTGGAAAAGAGAACTCACCTTACAAAATATAGCCATGTTTCACTTTTCATCATCCCAGATGGGTCAAGCAACTGTGTCATCTCATGACTCAGCTTAAAATGAGCACTCTCAAAACGCATATTGTTACCAGGGGAGATTTCGAAGATAAAACCAAAATCAATATGTACAAGCCTGCCATCACTGCATAAAACAAAATTTAAGAGGTTATTTAACACTTACCATCCAAGTAACAGGCCACATTTAAAATGTCTAATTTGGTAACAAACTCTAGCTTGTCTTGCTTGACCCCCCACATCTCAATACTGGGAGGAGTACAGCTGTATGCCTCACATATTTAATGTAAATAATTTGGTTCCATCCGTTTGCACATAAAATGATGGAATGCCCTCCACTTTTTTTTCCCAGAAGAAATGACATATTAGTAGAAAATGGCAGTACTCTTAAAATTCATCAGAAGGGAAAGATTTTCTTTTGTTGATTATGCTTTACAACCAAGTCCAAGTTGCTGAATTAGTTATGCAACTTTTTTCAAGGATCGGAAAAGTTTCTATTTTGGTCTTGTATATAATGCAGAGCAGTCTTCAAATTACCAAAATTCCTCACTCTTTATAAATTAACTGTCCCATTAAATATTTTTAGTGGAATTAACACTGACATAAAGACACTCCTATTCATACGAATCAATGGGAGAACTATAAAGTTGACACTGTATTTAGTAGTCACAAACAGTTGACATCATGCATAATCAGACAAACACCCCCCCCAAGGAAAAAATTCCTTTCATCGACACACACAAAGTCAAGGTATAATTAAGCATACCTATCAAAGAGAAGATTCCCATTATGACGATCCTTTGGTTGAAGCAACAAGCTGGCAACTGCATAACCAGCACTACTAATTATGAAGTTATCACGGGCAGCTTCAAAACTGTCTGAGCCAACAGGCCCATAGTCTTGTTGGAAAATCTCATACAATCCACCATCAGTGGTTTCACCCATCTGGCTTCTACTCCGTGTATTAGGCACAACCTGCAGATTCAAACGTGACAAGAAGAACCGCCTATTAGCAAGTCTCTGTGTATTAGCTATAGCCTTTGGTGAGGTTTTAGGGCTTTTTCTTACAACACTGGTCAAAAATCACTTTAAGTAACGAACAACATAATTAAATATGACTACAACAGAATCCCCTCCTTTATTAAACCAACCCTTTCTCATTTATAATTTCCCGACTGTTGGTCTCGACCTTCCTCATTCCCTGCCTGCCTTTTACAATTCTGGGCACTCCTCCTCCCCCCCCCCTCTTCTCAAGCAGACAAAGTCTGATGGCTTACTTCCACCCATGGAATCTTCTTCACCTCTTCCGCTTGGAATTTTGTCGGAACCCACGCCTCTCCTGTCCCTCAGCCCTATTATCTGGTTTAGAAAACCATATTCCCCACCACAACTTTACAGCTTGGAGAACCCTCCGCCTATGTCTACCTACCCAATCTTTCCTCCTTGAGCAACATATCCCTGTCTACCCTTCTTGTACCCTTTATTGGAGGACCATCTTCTCCCTCCCCCAGGTTTAACCTGTTGTAGGAGACTCCTTTTCATGACGACATTAATCCTATGGAGCAACAGTTTGAGTGGCATACATATTAACCTGCTACAGTAAAGATATGGATGGATGACAAGTACAGAGGTCATTGGATCACTATGGTCCTTCAGTCCACAGAGCACAACCTCTGATGATAACAACCCATATTATATCCTTTTTCTGGCATATCTTTCCAATTGGGTCGACATATTTCTACATGGATTGATAGAGTTTGTGCGTATCTCTTGCATGGATTGATGGAGTGCTCATTTGATTTGATGGAGGGCTTCATTTAGTGCAGTGTAGTGGTAACATTTAGGTCTATTTAGTGTACTTGGGTTTTGAGTAGTCTTTTGGGTTTTAGATCAACCAACGGATTATAATCAGCTGATGGATACTTTTCACTTGTATACTTATTGAATTTCTAGGTTTGACCTGAGTCATTAAGATATTATTAGGAATACTTCATTTTGGCTTTTACTTACAAAAAGGGGTTGCCATTCACGATAAAAGCAATGAATGAGCAGAAATAAATAAAAAATAAAAAATTTCATCGGATTTTTCTCTTTTTCTTTCACCTGAAGAAGCAGCCTCAGCCTTCCCCTTTATTTCTCACGGCAGTCTTCTTTCCCCAACCCCTAGTTGTTCCCTCCTTTCCCCCTTACATTCTATTTCTTCTCTTTTTCTTTCTAATAGTATTTCACCCATTGCTAGATGGAAGGGGTAAAAAAAGCTAAAGACTTGGATGACTTAAAACTTTGGTATACTAGGGATAAGTGTTTAGAAATAAATAAATTGGATAGGCATAATAGTGGATAAGGATTTAAAGAACGATTAGGTGGATGTTAAAAGATTAGGCGATAGGATTACAACTTTGAAGTTTATAATGGAAAGAGATCATAAATATAATTAGTGCGTATGCACCTCAAGTAGGATCGGATGAAAGTCTAAAGTTACAATTTTGGAAGAATATGGATGGATAAGTGCGAGGAATAATCAAGGAGAAAGAAAAATTTGAGGGGGTGATCTAAATGGACATATTGGGAAATATTAAAGAGGCTATGAAAGTGTACATGGAGAATATACTTTTGGAGAGAGGAATGAGGAAAGGATCTCAAATTTATATTTTTCTGTTGCTTTTGAATTATCTACCATAAAAGCTTAATTTAGAAAGAGATATGAACATTTAATTACCTTTAAAACTGGACATCATAGAAGCCAAATAGATTTCTTCCAATGTAGAAGGTCAAATAGTTAGTTGTGCAAGGATTGTAAGATGATACCAAGGGGAAGCTTAACCGGACATCATACTCTAGTAGTCTTAGATGAGTGCCTCACTCCACAAACTCACAAAAGACTTGAGGTAATTATCCTAGGATAAGGTGGTGGAAGTTAAAAGAAGATTGCTTGAAATCTAATGAAGTAGTCAAACAAGGAAAGTGGGGATTAGAGGGGGCCACCAATACAATGTGGAATTAGATGGCTACGTTACTATGAAGGTGGTAAAGATGTTATAGGTAAATCAAAAGGAAATAATTATTCTTATAGAGAGACTTGGTGGTGGGATGGTGAGGTTCAAGCAGCCATTAAGAATAAGAAAGCTAACTAAAGACATGTCACATGGCAAAGGACTAAGGATGTAGAGTAGTGACTCTACAAAGTTATAAGTTGGCTAGTAATGAAGCTAAGAATACTGGAGAAAGCAAGGGAGAAGAAGTATGAAGGTTTATAAACTAGGAGCAAAGGAAGGGAAAAAAAAGCTATCTATAAGATAGCTAAAATAAGGGACATGAAGAGTAGAGATCTAGACCATGTTACATGTATTAAAAGTGAAGATGGTAAAATACTGGTATATGATGAGGGCATCAAGAAGAGATAGAAAGTCTATTTCTCTAGTCTACTAAATGAACACACTTCAGGTATCTATGATTTGGTTGATTATACCATTTTCCACCACCCCAATTTTCAAACATATCTAGGGGAGAATTTCGATGTCCAAAGTAAAAAAAAAAAAACATTAAGGAGGACAAAAGTAGGTAAGGCACAAGGTCTTGATGAAATCCCAATAGAAGTATGGAAGAGCTTAGGAGCCGATAAGCTAGCTTGGCCTACCAAGTTTTTAATAAGATTATGAGCACAAAGAAAATGCCGGATAAATCAACGAGAATCATTGTGGTCCCAATTTACAAAAACAAAGGAGACATTGAAAGCTGTAATAACTATAGAGACATAAAACTGATGAGTTATATTATGGAAGTATGGGAAAGCATAATTGAAACCTATTTGAGACAAGAAACCACTACTATGGAGAACCAATTTGGTTTGATGTCGAGAAGATCTATAATGGAAGCTATTTATCTTATTAGGAAACTTATAAAAAGGTATAAAGAGTGTAGGAAAGATCTTCATATGGTCTTTATTGACCTAGAAGAAGCTTATGATAGTGTCCCTAAAGCATTGATTTGGCAAGTACTAAAGAAAAGAAATGTTGCAAGTAAATATGTGGACATAGTTAAAGATATGTATGATGGTTCAATGATAAGTGTAAGAATGGTTTGTGGGGGGGGGGAGGGGGGAAGATGGTGAATTCCCAATTGTAGTTTGGCTGTGCCAAGGATTAGCTTTGCCAAGGATTAGCTTTAAGCACATATTTCTTTGCACTTACAATGGATGATTTGACCAAAGATATTTAAGATGAGGTTCCTTGGTGTATGCTTTTTATTGATAATATTGTTTTGATAGACAGAAGTAAGGATTAATACCAAGATAGAATCATGATTCATGGAGAGCAACTTTGGAATCAAAAGGTTTTAAACCAAGTAGAGTGAAGATGGAATATCTGGTTTGTAACTTTCGTAGTGATCATACGGATGATGAGATGGTGAAACTTGATGAGCAAGAGATTACACAAGCAATTATTTGAGGTAAATTGGCTCAATCATAAATAATAAAAAAGAAGAAGAAGGTGATATTGAGGATGATGTTTTCCCAAATAATTAAATAGGGTGGATGAAGTGGAGAGATGTGTCCAAGGTCTTGTGTGATCGACGTATTCCTTTAAAGCTCAAAGGAAAACTCTATAGGATTGTTGTACAACCAGTTGTGATGTAGAGTGCAAAGTGCTAGGTTGTTAAAGAACATCACATAAATTAACTCAATGTGGCAAAAATGAGAATGCTGAGATGGATGAGTGGCAAAGGTAGGAAAGATAAGATAAAGAATGATCATATTAGAGTTGGTCTAAGAGTAGCTCCAATAAATGATAAGTTACAAGAAATTCGATTGAGGTGGCACGAACACATACATTGGAGGCCTTTCTATGTATAGAGAAATGATTTAATTTAGATTGAAAGAAGTAGAAGAACTAGAGGCAGACCTAAGATAACCTTCAGAGAAGTGGTGAAAAAGGATATGCATAACTTATGCCTAGTATCTATTATGACCTCAAGTAGAGCTGATTGGAAGGTAAGAATCCATGTAGCCAACCTTGTTTGGTTGGGACAAAGGCTTATTGGTTGTTGTTGTTCACTCATCGACGCTGTGCAGCCATTCCGTGAAAGTTGAATGAATTCTATTTCTCTGTAATGCTGAATAATACCTATCTCTATTTTTCTTATGTCATCACACATATTGCTGGCCAGAATTTTTAACCATTTCTATCTTAACTTGGTTTATTTATGGTGGGGTTTATTTTCATTAGGATGTCAAGATTTCTCTTCATTGTTCATTTGTTGTTCTCTATTACTAGCTGCATATTTTAGGAACTAGGATAGCGTTTATTATTTTCAGCACCCTTAATAGACTAGCATTCAATTATGTGTAACATTGCCATGATCCCCACCTCAATGTTTCCCAATTATAAGTTTGTTTTGGTCTTGCATATCAGCTTAGCATTATCTTACTCAGTGTTCTGTTTATCATGTCTAACATGCATGTTTATTAATCATATGTTACTGCCCCACCCCTGTTTAGTGCTTTACTTTAGGACAGGCCCCCACCTACAGTACACCTAACCAGCCCTTGTATTGCCCCTAGTGCATAGGGTTCCCCCCACATCACCTTTCCTTCGAAAGGAAGTGGCTTTGGTCAAGCCTTTGGGGTGCTATCTCAACCCTTAAATGGGGCAGAACGGCCAGAGGTGGAGTTCCAAATCCCATTCTCTTGATATGGTTTGGAAATCCATCTCCTTTGATGTCAACTGGGTTTTAGGGTATTCACTTCTTGCCTGCCTGACTGGGTCCCCCCACATTCTTTTCCCTATATACTTACCCCCTCCTTTCTCTCTCCCTATTCTAGGGTCTTAGTAATGATTATTTTATTCAACAAAAAAGTGTGCAATAGCAATCTAGAGAGATTTAAAAATGAGCCAAAGTAGGTGCCCCTCTATCATTTAATTCCAAAGATAAATATAAAAAAAATGGGGTTATTGACTCATAAATTGATGACTTCTCCAAAATTTTTGCATAAAAAATTGATATGGGTGATACCTCAAAACTCCGCATTGTCATATAACCATATAATAGAAACAGAACTTGCCCTTTGCCAATAAGGGGGGGGGGGGAGAGGCAACTTAGGCAAGTACCAGTATGATATTGTTATAATAAATTGATTAAAATCAGCAGTGATTTAGCAAACCCGATTATGCCATCAAGAACCCATTATTATACCTCAATTATGCCTCTCCCTGGGCCAGTAGGTAGAACTCCATATGGGAAGAGGTAAAGGTTAATTCCAACTGCTTCAAAAATGTCTTTGAGGAGTGAAATCACTTGAAGGGCAAGAACATCCTGCCGACAATCATCTCCAACCTGGAAGAAAGAACCATATTTTAAATTGCATATGGCAACATGCTAACATGACAATGTAGTGATTGGCTTGAGCACTAGCCTAATTTGCATGGCTATTATGATAGTAAATAGTGCCAACTAACGGGGCAAAACTGGTGACTCAATATCATACCCCCCCCTAAAAAAAAATTGCCCTAGAAAAATCTCGTCCTTCGAATTTGATTGTTGGTGCAAAGTTTAAGAATACCTGATCAACATTCATGCATGTGCATGATTAACAAAACAGGCTTACCTTGAAGATGCATCCCTGGGGTTTTATGATGTTGTGATCCCCATCTCTATCCACCACATTAAACGCGATCAAAATAGGAACTTTTGCAGCAGACTGCAGAGGTATCCCACTATCCAATATAATTCCACGAACAAGTTTGGTGGGAGCAGTTGGTAGATAAAGATCATCCCCATTCACTTCAATTTTTTCCAGTTCCCTGTGGTAGAAAGTGAAACAAATTATTCATCCATTGAGAAAAGAGAAACAAATTAGTTGTTGCTTTTTTTTCCTTTTTTTTTTTTTTTTGGGGGGGGGGGGGGGGGGCTGGTTTCTATCCTCTCCCCAACCTCCCAAGTAATGCCACCCGTAGCTGACCCTATTTGGTTGGGATAAGGTTGAGGCCATTCTACCAGTAAAACAATACTAAGGATGCTGACCTCATACCATTGTGATTGGTTGGGCCCTTCTCTTTTGCAGGCCATATACCTATTTCTTTTATTAGCAAGGCCTTACAATTGACTTGTATTTGTATGTCCCTGATAACTCTATGAAATAGAGTTAAGATTGATAACTTTTATACTTGAGATGGCTTGATTTAGGAGTATTTTGTCTTTGTTTTAGTGATAGTATTCATTAAGTGTTGTCTTATTTAGTCTTAACATGTTGCATTTTGTTTAGTTCATTATTGTCACCATTACATGAATTTCCCTTCTTTTTATGGATGAATTTGATTGTTTCTCTTTCTCTTGAAAATGTAGGTGAAGATTCATAATAGAAGAACCTGTCCTCTAACTTTGTTGTAGAGTTGTTGCTGCATTGCTACAACAACGGAGCAGAATATTCTCAGATCCAATTCAAATGGAATTGACCAAAAAGGGCTAACTTAAGTGGACAAAATTCTTGTAAATACATGATGGTTTTCAGCCCTTGATCTCAGGAGGAAAGTTCTAATCCTATGGCCAAAATCTAACCTAATGATTGAAGACATTTATGGAAGAAAGAGAAAAGATGAGACACATTCGGCTAAGGTTGGGAATAGAGACTCGGCTGAGAGGAGGGAAGATAGAACCAAAGCTGGAGCTCTTGTGGAAGCAAGGAGCTGCTGGAGTTGCTGATTTGCTGGAGAAGAAAGCTGGAGCTCATGTGGAAGCATTGAAGCCTTAGTTTCTTCTTGTTTTTATAACTCTATCTTCTTACTTTCTAGTCTTATGTCAACTATACTTGGTTTTATGCATTTGAATTCTGTTATGGGCTAAATCTTAGCTGTGTTGGGATGATAGTAGTACCTAAACCTGAATTTTGATATGTAACTAATCATGTGTTCTTTAGTTTTATTGCAATCCACTTTATTGTTAATGAATTCAGCATGTTATATTGACTAATTTCAGTTCTTGAATGATCTTTCTTGAATGAATGTTATGATTTCATTAATTGGAAAATTAATGAAGTCTAGGTGTTTGTTGAATTGTGTGAGTTAGCATCATCTTTAATTAGGTTGGTTAGGAATACCCAATTACCTCACATTACCATTGATTGGATTGGGTTTAAATTGCATTATTAATTCAATTCTTCATAGGAATATGCAGATGTTGATTTAGGATGCTAGCTTATGTGTATTGGAAAATACCATATTGCCATTCATTCCAAGTTCTTGATTTATCTTGGGGTTGTAGTATTGCTTTAGTATTTGTGTTATAAAATTCAGGGGAAGGGAAACTTGATTCCTAACACACTTGTCACTCATTAAGTTTCTTCCATTGCTTAATCTACATTTTAGTTCCTTAGTTTTCTTTACCTGTCATTTGGTTATTTAGTTAGTCAATCACCAATCAACCTTGTTAATTTCATTTAAATCAATTTTACTTTTACATTGAAAGTTAAGGATATAATTCTCCGTGGGATCGATACTTTACTTATCATTTATTACTTGATTGCGATACGTATACTTGCGTAATATCTTGAGATACAAGCAACAGTCCCCTCCCCCACCTTTCTTTCCTCCGGTATTGAATTCTATTATTCATTAAAAAAAAGGGTGCCCTTGGGCTGTTCATTGTCCCGTAATTCCTGCAATCTCACCCGATAACTCCATTTGTTCTCAAGTAAAAGAAGGCACTCCTTGGATCGTGATCAGAGGAGAGAGAAGCTCTGACATTGCTTCCCTTTCTCCCCGTGCTCCCATGTCCCCGGCGACTTGAGAACAATGTCTCCCCAGTTGCCGGTACCCCCTGCACCCCTCCCCTCCTCCTATGAACCCCCAATTCCCCCCCCCCTTAAACCCTAGAATAACCTCTTCACCAACAAAATCCCCTCTGTTGAAAATCTAAATCTCTCCTTTGTTCCTCCCTATTCAAGCAACCCTTCCCCCATCCCTCACTGCCCTTCTACCTCCACTGCCTTTGGTATTGACCGATGGAAATTTGCCATCATTGGCCAATTCCTTCGACCTATCCCCCCCTAAACATAACCAAAACTTCTCTCGCAAAGCAATGGAAAGCAACAGGACTTATGGACACTTACTTTCTGTATTCTGGAATTTATCTATTCAACTTCTCTTCTCCCGCGTGCCAATCATGCGCATTGGATGGATCTCCCTGGTTTGTGGGCAAGTCCAGAATCTTCATCAAGCCTTGGTCCCGTTGTCTCCCCTCCGCTGGGTCGACTTCAACTCTCTCCCCCTGTGGATCAACCTCCTTGGGCCTCCTCTTGAATTCTGGAATTGTGATTGCCTTAGTCGAATTGGTTTAGCCTTGGCAACCCTCTTCGGACTGACTCACAAAACCTCAAGATGGAACGACTCTCTTATGCTCGTCTGTGTGTGGACTTCCCTCCATCAAAACCTCTTCCTGCAATTGTCTCTATTGCAGAACGATAACGGCCTGAAATATGAACAATTGATAGCCTACGATTGGATCCCGTCTCAATGCAACCTATGCTTGTCATTTGGTCATGAAGATTCCTTCTGTTCATCGTTTGCCAAAGCTCCTGCAAGTTTTGACACTAAAAATCAAAGCGACAACACTCAGTCTCACTCTGCAACTCCACCTACATCTCTCCATCCGCCACTGAGAAGATGACTCTGGTTGTTGACCCCCCTCAAAGAACAATTGATTTTCTCGAGAAGGTCGCCGTATCGATTAGCTCTCCTTCTGATGTTGCCATCGCTGCAGCCGCCGCCGCCGTGAACGGATCTAAAAATCAAAATAAGTCTCTTGCGATTACCTACCGGAGAAGTAGAAGAAAACCATTACTTCCAACACCGGTGATCGACTCTACCTTCCAAATCTCAAATGATGGTTCGAAAGTTGTTACCTCCTGCAACACTACCAACTCTGTCATGCCTCCTGCACCTCAAAAAGTAGCCCCTGCTACCGACGATGAATCGGAAAGCTCATCCTATAAGACCGTTGCTACCAAAGGCTTGGATGACATCATTACTGTTGTCCGATTGATGGAAATGGTAAGTACTGGATCTGAGACCAAAACCCTTGCCAATCGCATTCCCATTTCCTTGTCTCAACCCCTTGTGTTAGCCTCCATAAACTTGCAAAACCTTACCTTGACCCTTGTTATCCCCACCGTCATCGACCCATCTTTATCCCAAAAACCTTCAAATGTTATTACCCTTATCCCCTCACACACCATCTAGCCTCATTTCAAGTGAACCTCACCGCAACCCAAGCCCAAGCCCACCACTCATAACCCAACTCCTTTTACCACTACTAAACCCAACCCCCTTGGGCTTAAACTTTCTTCTAACAATAGGCCTTTCCATAACTCCCGAGGGTCTTCAAAACCTGAATACCCCCTCAAACCTCTTAAACCATCCTTGAAAGCCCACGCCTCTTCCAGTGGCCTTAAAAACCAGCCCATGACCAGCAGAACCGAAACCCCTGGTTCCAGACCCAATTCCCTCTTTACCCAAATCTCTAACTCCAATTTCCAGCCGGCTACAAATATTCCGAAAACCAAACCCTCCCACCACTGTTTCTGGTCTCAACCCATCTCCCAACACCCCCTTAGCCATCCTCTCTTCCATCAACTCCACCAACCTTTCTGTCCCTAACTCTGTTTCTCCTTCAAACCAAACCTCCCAGTCCTCCCCTTAAAGTTTTCACCGCCCTCCATAAGCCTTTGTCCCCATCATCCAACTCCTCCATTAACCTTGACATCTTTGAAACCCTGTCGCCTCTCAATTCCCCCTTGTGTGAGCCCCCCTTCCCTCTCCCCATTAGCGAAGATGATGCCCCCATCCCCATTGTTTATAATGTCTGACTTCTTTATCTGGAATGTTTGGGGACTCAATTCCCTTGCAAAACAAGCGGATGTCAGAAACACCATCAAAACTGCTACGGCCTCCTTTTGTGCCCTTCTTGAAACTCATGTCCAATTGCAGAATGCCCATCAGATTGCTCAGTCTATTGCCCCCTCTTGGTCTTTGATCTCAAACTCTTCCCCTTCATCCAATGGTCGTATTTGGATTTTGTGGGACCCCTCGAGAATCCAAATCTCCCTCCTCAAGTCCTCTACCCAGCTTTTGCATCTTAGCATTCTAGATAATCTCTCCCCTCCTTTTCTCCTCGCTATAATCTATGGTTTCAACCATGAGGCCGATCGCATCCCCCTTTGGGAAGATATTAGAGCCATCTCTTCTTCTGTCTCTGATCTCCCCTGAGGTATAGGTGGGGATTTTAACATTGATAAATTTTCCCATGAGCGAGTCAATGGCTCTTCCCCGGATCCTATTACGATGGATGACTTCAATGCCTGCATTGACGACTCGAGTATAGTGGACCTCCGTTGGTCGGGCCAACCCCTTACTTGGCATAACCGTCACTTTGGTTGGGCCAGGATTGCCTCTAAGTTAGATCGCTTCCTAGAGAATCCTTTTGGCTTTCTTCTTTCCCTTTCTCCCATGCCTCATTCTCTAACTCCAATCTTTCTGATCACTCTCCCTGTTTTGTCCAGCTCTCGCCTCTAGTCTCCTTTGGTCCAAAGCCGTTCAAATTCTTTGATATCTGAACTAATGACCCTTCTTTCGCCCATACTGTTCTAGCTTGGTCTAAGCCAGTCCACTTGCACTCCCTCCCTCTTGTTGCTTTTGCTCGCAAGCTCCACAATGCTAAGGAAGCCCTTCGTTCTTGGAATTCCTTCTCTTTTGACAATATCACTTCTAGGGTTTCCTCTTGCCGTTCAAATCTTCAGCTCACCCAATCCCTCCTCCAAAATGACCCTTCCAACCCCATCCTTGCTGAGAATGAAAATCTCTCTCCTTTGAGCTTTCATCCCTCCTCTCCTTTGAAGAGAGTTTTCTTCGTCAGAAAGCCAGAATCAAATGGCTCGATCTGGGGGACTCCAATTCTGCATATTTCCACCGATCCCTCAAGGCCTAAAACAACTTTAATTCCATCCCCTCCCTCATAAAAAATAATGGCACCTGCATTTCCAATCCCACTAGCATCAAAGCCTAGATTGTCTCCTTTTTCTCCTACCTTCTCTCTCCCCCTCTCTTCCCCCTGGTGCCTCCCTTCCCCCCAATCTCATTAATAAAGTAACTGATCATTCCTTCATCTCCTCTCTTTGTGCTATCCCTTCCACGGAAGAAATCCTTCTTGCCATTCGGTCCCACAAGTCTAATAAAGCCCGGGGTCCTAATGGCTTTAGTATGGGTTTCTTCCTTGCCACATGGGATTTCATTGAGAATGATCTTGTCCATGCCATCCGTAACTTCTTCTTTAACCCTTCCCAACTATCTTCCGTCAATCAAACTTTTCTCTGCCTCATCCCCAAGAAGCAAGGAGCTTCTTCACTTTCCAATTTTCACCCCATCTCCCTCTGTAATCTCATCTACAAATTCATCTCTAAAGTCCTTGCGAATAGGCTCAACTTGATTCTCCCTTCCCTTGTGAGTCCGAATCAATTGGCCTTCATCTTGGGCCACAGCATTGCGGATAACATTCTCCTCTGTGCTGAGATTGTTCATGTCTTTGATAGATCATCCCATTCCCCAACTGCTCTGCTTAAGGTGGATCTTCACAAAGCTTTTGATTCCATTCGTTGGGACTTCATTAGCGATGTCCTCCTTTCCATGGGCTTCCCTCCCCCTTTCATCCATTGGATCGAAGCCTGCACCTCCACCCCCTGATTCTCTATCATTACCAACGGATCCCTGGCAGGATTCTTTCCCTCCCGGTTGGCATCCGCCAAGGCTGCCCCCTATCTCCCTACCTCTTCGCTCTTGCTTTAGAGGTCCTCTCCCATATTGTCCAATCCAAAACCAACCAACTCCTCATATCCCCAATCCCCAAATGTAAGTCCCTTAACCTTACCCATCTTACTTTGCGGATGATCTCATGATCTTCTCTAAAGCGGATCACCTATCCATCTCCTCCATCCTTTTGGCCCTTTCGTTTTTTGAATCCCTTTCTGGCCTTAGGGTCAATCTCGACAAATCCACTATCTTCCTCTCCGGTATCTCTGATCAGCTTTGTGCCTCTCTCCTCCATCTTTCAGGCTTCTCGCCTACCTCCTTCCCTGTGGTCTACCTTGCCCTCCTGCTCATTCCCGATAGGCTCACTTGCCATCATTGCCTTCCAATGCTTGACAATATTCGTAAGAAATTGCAGCTTTGGAAAGGCAAACTTCTCTCCTTTGCTGGCCAAGTGGTTCTCATCCATTCCATGCTCCAATTCACCTATCTCTACTGGTGCGGAATCTTCTCCTTTCCCAAAGCCACCGTCCATGCGATGGAATCCTTATTTTGTGCCTTCCTTTGGAAAGGACAGGAAGCCTCTCGCTTCATCTGCTCGGTCAGTTGGTCCTCCATCTGCTGCCCTAACTCCGAGAGTGGCCTGGGAATCCACTGGATCTCTAATGTAAACTTGGCCTGCCTTCTTAAACTTATCTGGAAAATTGCCTTAAAGCATGACTCTATTTGGGTTAGGTGGGTCTATTCCTATCTTCTCCGGTCAGATTCCTATGCCCTCCAACCCTTTATGGGTTTGGAGGAAAATCCTTCTTCTCCACCTCTAGGCTATCTCAACTATCTCTATCTCTATCTCCATCTCTACTGGTTCTTCCACTTCCTTTTGGCTAGACCCGTGGCATCCGATGGGCATTCTCTATAACCACTTGGGTCCCCGCACTGTTTATGACACCCGTATCCCCAAAACCACCCCCTTGTCGGATTTCATCTCAAATGGGTCTTTGATTCCCTCCCCCCTTCCCATTCTCACATAGGTTTGGGGTTCCCTTCCCCCTTTCTCCAACTCATCCCGCGACCTCACCATATGGCTACCATCACCCACCAAATCCTTTTCCACCTCATCGGCCTGGAACCTCCTTAGACCCCAAAACCCTAAACCTCCCTGGCCTCCTTTGGTCTGGTTCAAAGGCTTCATTCCCCACCACTCCCTACCCTATGGAGAGCCCTCAACCAAGGCCTTCCCACCCAAGCATTCCTCTCTGACTGTCACATCCCTGTTAACCCCAACTGCATCCTTTGTTAGTCCAGTTTAGAAAACCTTGAGCACCTCTTCTTTTCTTGCCCTTTTTCCAGATCTATCTGGGGAAAAACCATATTCTCCATTTGGCCCCGTTCGAGGCGTTCCTTCGGATTTGGTCGAGATTGATCTTGGATTTTGAGAAACTTTTCGGGTTCTTCCATTTGCGATCGAATTGGTAAGCTAGTGTTTTGTGCCTTAGTCCATCACCTTTGGCAGGAGCACAATCTTCGGAGATGGACTTCCAAATCTCACTCTAGATACAAGATTTGGAATGCCATCTATTTTAATGTTTCCTCTAGATTAGTAGCTATTCCCCATCCCCCTGTTGATGATACCCCAAGGAACATGCTTATTGTTGTCTTCTGGGGTCTTAGTTCTTCTTTTCAGTCTTTTGCTTAAAGACCTTGTATTCCTTCTTTCTCTTTAATATAATTTTTTATTCATCCCAAAAAAAAAAAAAAACTCCATTTGTTCTTGAGGTTTGCCCCATCACTGATTCAGAAGCAGCAGGCTCTCTCATTTCTCTTCATTGGAAAAGAAATTATGAACTAAAATTCCCTTTTTCTATTTATCCTGTTGTTGGCCCAGACCCCAAGGGCACACTATTTGCAGAATGTGGTTTCTTACATTGGCTGCAACTACAAGAAAGAAACATGGACCTCATTTTATGAAATCAAATTCAAAATTTTACAGGACCGTGCCTTGATTTTCCACCCTCACAGCCTCACCAACACCCAGGGTAGCCTAATGCATTTACAACTATATGCGGATCTCAATCAAGGATATAACCCCAGCCCTGTCCTTTATGCTATGCAATAAATCTCTTCATTTATAGAATTTTTTTAAAATAAATTTCAGATTTTCATTGTTCCTCACTTATTCTAGCCAAAAAATAATGCAGACGATCATTTACTATAATATAGAAGTATGCTTTAGTGAAATACTGAATAGAGAGGAATATTTTTAATGAACATCATATGCACTTTGATGCAACAGAAAAAATTAAACAAAGGCCCATTACCGAGTGCTGGTCCTGCCTATTCAGTGTCTTGGGCCCTGGGAGGGAGAATTTGATGTCAATCCTAATCTTTGGCATTTTTGTGAGCAACAGTGTGAAGCTATGACACAATGGTAAGAACACTATTTCAAGTTCATATACTACTTGGGTGGGCTTCAGAGATAAGAGTACATAAATTGCCAGGTGGAGATCAACCATTGTCAAGCCTGCGTCAGCTGGAACACTGACAAGCTAGCTGGTGTAAGCACAACCTAATGAGGCTTCAAGTCTTTGGACCATCCATTAAATTGCCAGGTGGAGATCAGCCTAGGTAGAGTCTCAGAATGCTAGGTCCAACTCATGTAACTATAAAAGCATGGTTGTCAACACGACAAGGCGATGCTAGGCTATAGCGGGCAATGAAAACCAAGGCTACACCAAGCAAGGCAACAAGGCAACTGCCTAGGCAGACGCCTTGACAACCTTGTATGAAAGTATAGTGGACTAAATCAACAAAAGTAAAATAGTACAGTTAGTAACCTCCGGATGCCTGCTCGACGCTCTTCCTTTGGAAGTGGATACAGTACACCCGAAATTGATGTGACTTTGTCAAAAAAGTCAAATTCCCTTTGAAACACATCACAGGCCTTCGAGGTGAAACCATCAATGATTCTTTGCCTAACAATGGGCAACAGCTCTTGAAACGAACTATTCTGAAACAACAGCAAGAACAGATCCACATCAGCAAGCACATGATGACACACAACTAAGAATTTGGCCATCTGAACATATTAATGATGTCACTGCAAGATAACAGACTAACAGAGAGCAAGAATGAAAAAATTGACCAGTCCCATATTTTGAGTCAAATAAATTATGAGACATTTCACCTACTAAATAGGCTATGCAGCTTCTAAAGTCAGATTTATCATGTAGAAAATACATATAGGTATGTACAGATCCACTTGATAGGGGACACAAGATTGATCCATCTCACAGATCAAGTTTAGCACTACCATTCAGGAGAATTGGGTCGAAAGTGTCCCAAAGTTTCATAGAATTACAGACTGCATGCTAATCTTGTTAAATGACACTGAAGTAATTCTAATCATTTGGCACCTACTTTTGAGGCACTTCCCACCTTGTTTTCTGCTGATACTTGACCTGTGGAATTAGGTTAAGTCCTCTACTACATGAATCCCTGGCTTCCTGCCTGTGTAGCAGTTATATCAATTGAATAGAACATCTATACATAGATCAATATCATAGTAAAAATAAAGGGATATACTACAGCCACACACATTTAATGATCATGCTGATGTGAGAACCAGAGATGGAGAGAGGGAAATTTGTGATTAGGCCAAAATACACCACAGTCCTCCTAATTATACGTTTATAAATGGAGAAGCCTAGTATATGTGAAAAGATGTCAATAACACTGGAATTGTGGAAGAGAGAACAGTATTTTCCCTGCTAATAAAAGTCCAACCCATGCCAATACATGCCACTCTATTGAAGTGGGACCAAGTGCACACGTAGGATGCCAACTTTAGGGGCATCCAGTGCTTAATAATGGATATAGAAACAAATAAATCACTCCGTTGTTGCTATTCTCATCATGAAGGATCAAAATTAGCAGAAGTATCATCATAAAACATGGAAGCATATCTTTCCATAATTTAAAAAAGTGGGATGAATGCAACTCAAATTCAAGTAAAAACAAAAAAGAGAACCACGGATGTACCTTCTCAGAGTTTGCCTCCTTCCCTAATTCTGGGCCACTTGTCTCTCCCTGCCATTGTGGAAACATTTTCATATTAGTGTTCCAGTGTATATCTCCACTATACTAACACTAAAACAAATTTATCATGGAATTATGTTCATGCTAGAGTTCCAGTACATATTTCCACTAGTCTAGCACAAAAAATTAATATTAATGAATTATTTAATGTGAACAAATCATTTACCTGCATATGCCAGATCAAAATGTGGGCGAAGATATCACTTCTTTGAGTGGCTCTGAGCAAATATCCTTCAACTAACTTCTGTAAAATGAGACAAGCATCAGAATGAATAAATACCCAACTAAATAAAATGAACATCACAATGGAACTAAGAAGATTCTTGGAAAAGCAACAGGGGCAATGCACAAAGATTTTCATAACAACCCAAGTAGAAAAGAAGGGGGGAAAGGTATCTTTAAGATAGCTAAACAGCTAAAGTAAGGGAAAGGATGAGTAGAGATCTCAAACATGCTAGATGTATTAACAGTGAAGGTAAATTACGAATAAGGGATCAGCACATTAAGAAGAGACAGGTAAAGTAATTTGTGTGGTATGCTAAAGGAACACAATTTGAGTGATAGTGTTCTGGAAGACTGCATTGCGCCTCACTTCACAAAACATTAGGGTGTCTAAAGTAGAGAAGCTATAAAGAGGATGAAAGGCAAGGCACAAAAATTAGATGAGGTTCCAACTCCCAAGTGTAAAAGAGCTTAATAGCCTGGGTTTATCTTGGATAACCAAGCTGTTTAAGAAGATTATGAGCACAAAAAAATGCTAGGTGAAAGGAGGAGAAACATCTGGTTTCGTCGTACAAAAATAAAGGTGATAGATGCAATTACTATGGGAGCCATACAATGACATTACCCGTGAGGTTATTAAAACCCACTTGAACCAACCTTGACAATGAACCAATTTGGTCTAATGCTAAGAAGATCCAAGACAAAGCTTTTACTTACAAAAGAGACTGGTGGAAGATTAGAGATTGAAAGAAGGATCATTATATGGTCTTTATTGACCAAGAAAAGCTTATGATGCAATCCTTAGAAACTTAATCTGGAAAGGACTAGACAAAAGAAATGTTTGAAGAAAATACGAGGACAGAATAAAAAATAGGTATGATAGTGAAACGACAAGAGTAAGAATAGGGAAGGCTGAAGGGAGTGGACTCCTTTATTTGCATTTATCATGGATGATTTAATCAGAGAGACATCCAGGATGAGGTTCTTTGGTGTATGTTTCTCTTTTTTTAATTATATATATAAAGTCGAACATAGACAGAGTGTATGGTGTGTTACAATAGGAGAGATGATGATGAGATGTAAAAATTGATGAGAGGGAGAATCCAAAAAGTAATGATTTAGGTATCCAGACTCAACCATAGACCCAAAAAAAAAAAAAAAAAAAAAAAAAAAGAGGGTATAGAAAAAAAGAGGGTATAGAGGATGATGTTTCACAAATAATTTAAAATAATGGATGGAGTGGATAGGTGCATCTAGAGTGTTGTGTGAGCTTTTAGTTTTCCAATATAACTTAAAAAGGGAAATTTTATAGGACAGCCATTCAACCAGTTTCTTTTTTTGGATGAATAAATAAATATATAAAAACTGGAAAAGGAGAACAACCTAAAAGATACATCAGGGGTGGGGCAAACCTAACAACCTAGAAGATACATCAAAATAGATGGCATTCTAAATCTTATCTATAGAGCAGGATTTGGAGGTCCATTTTCGAAGAATGTGCTCCCACCAAAGGTGATGGATCAAGGCACAGAACACTAGCTTACCAATCCGATCGTAAATGGAAGAGCATGAAGAGTTTCTCAAAATCCAAGACCAATCTCGGAAAAATCCATAGAATCGCCTCGAACGGGGCCAAATGGAGGCTATGGTTTTTCCCCAGATAGATTTGGAGAAGGGGCAAGAAAAGAAAAGGTGCTCAAGGCTCTCCAAGCCATTCCAACAGAGGATGCAATTTGGGTTAGCAGGGATGTGGCGGCTAATAAGGAAGGATTGGGTGGGAAGGGCTTGGTTGAGGGCTCTCCAAAGGGTAAGGGAATGACAGGGAATGTAACCTTTGAACCAAACCAATAGGGGCCAAGGGGGCTTGGGATTATGAGGTCTGAGGAGGTTCCACGCTGATAAAGTAGTGAAGGATTTGGAGGGGGAAGGGAGCTAGATGATGAGGTCTCTAGTGGAGCTAGTGATAGGGGGAAGAGATTCCCAAACCTGTGTGAGAATGGGGAGGGGGGAAGGAATCTAGGACCCATTAGAGATGAGTTTGACAAGGGGGTGGACTTGGGGATACGGGTGTCATAGACGATACAGGGACCAAAGTGGTTATAGAGAATGCCCATCGAATTCCACGGATCACGCCAAAAGGAGGTGGAGGAGCCAGAGGAGATGGAGGTGGAGATAGTAGAGATGGCATAGGGCCGGATCAGGAGAATTTTCCTCCAAACCCATGATGGATTGGAGGGCATAAGAATAGTCCAGAGGGAGTCAGACCGGAGATGAAAGGAGTAGAACCATCTTACCAAGATAGAATCAAGCTTTGAGGCAATTTTCCAAATGAGTTTGAGGAGGCAGGCATGGTTAACATCAGTGATCCAGCAAATTCCCAGGCCACCTTTAGAGGTAGGGCGGCAAATGGAAGACCAACTGATCGGGCAAATGAAACGCGTGGAGTCTTGCCCTTTCCAAAGGAAGGCACAGAATAAGGATTCTATTGCGTGGATGGTGGACTTGGGAATGGAGAAGATCCTACACCAATAGAGATAGGTAGACTGAAGCACAGAGCGGATCAGGACCGTTCTCCCTGCAAAAGATAGAAGCTTATCTTTCCAGAGTTGTAACTTCTTTCGAATATTGTCAAGCATAGGTACACAACAATGACGAGTGAGTCTACCAGGGATGAGCAGGAGACCCAAGTAACCCACAACGAAGGAGCCGGGCCTGAATCCTGAGAGCTGGAGAAGAGAGGCTTGGAGCTAAATAGGGACCCCAGAGAGAAAAATGGTTGACTTGTTGAGATTGACCCAAAGACCCGAGAGAGATTCAAACTGCGAGAGGGCTGAGAGGATGGAGGAGAAGGATTGGCAATCGGCTTTAGAGAAAATTATGAAATCATCAACGAAAGCAAGATGGGTAAGGTTGAGGGATTTGCACTTGGGGATGGGGGAAATGAGGAATTGGTCAATCTTGGCGTGAAAGGATATGGGAGAGGACCTCTAAGGCGAGAGAGAAGAAATAAGGAGAAAGGGGGCAGCCTTGACGGATCCAACCGGCTATGTTGTATGGTGTAGTTGTGGGATAGATGGAAAGCATGATATGGATAAACTTAGTTTAGTGGAGATGAGGGCATTAAGGTGGAAGAGTGGCAAAGCTAGGAAGCATAAAGTAAGGAACAATCACATTATAACTGATTTAGGAGTGACTTTAATACATCACAAGCTACAAAAAAGAGGTGGCATGGTCATGTTTAGTGGAGGCTTTTGGATGCTCCAATATGCAAAAGTAATTTAAACAAGTATTAAGAACTAAAAGAGCAAGAGGCACTCCTAAAATGACATTAAAAGAAGGGGTGAGGAAAGACATGCATTGCATAAGCCTTCAATCAAGTATCAACCTGAATAGAAGTGATTGGACGGAAGGACCCATGTAGATAATCTCATTTAGTTGGGATAAGGCTGAGTTGTAGTAGTTCTTCTTGTTATTGCTGTAAATGAAATAAGGGGAAATTTTCTCTGTTTGGTTGTGTGCCTAAGTAAAAGCTCCTATGTGTCTCTCCTAACCTCATGAAATGACATCTCTAACCCCTCCCCCTCAAAAAAAAAAAGAGGAAGAGGCGAGTGATAGACATAAGAAATACTGGCATAGACCAAGCTACTGGGCAGACAACACTTTCCCATAAAATAATTAAATAACTCCTACACAAAATTATCATAGTTTATGAGGACTGCATTTTTCTTTTCTTCTTTTTTTTTTTTTTTTTTTTTTTGGGGGGGGGGGGGGGGGGGGGGATATGAATAAGGACTGTTTATATCATTATCGTCAATGCAAAACATCAGGTAACTGACCCCTTCATCATATCGTAGAGCTTGAACAAGTTGTGGCATGAAAAAGGTCACTCTTTCAGGAGGATATGACTCCAGAACCCTAAGAAGATATGCCATGACACGTGGGTGGCCTTTATATGGTGGAGTAAGAAACTCCAGAGCCTGAGTAATTGAACAAGCAGCCCAGTGAGGCAGTTGCTGTAGAAGTGGTGAATTTTCATCAACTGCCTTTGGAGTAACAAAAAATGGCAATGCTTCGGGTATGCTGTGGATCTCCAATATGTTTGACTGCACGAGAATACACAATTCACTGAGCATATTTAACATCGGGGGGGGGGGGGGATCTAGCAAGACAACAAAAAGCAGGAAGACCAGAAAAATAAATGGCGGAAGATCAATCTCACAGCAAGACTCACAAAAAGCAATACCAGCGGTCATTGTATTTGAATAATCTCAGAAACCATTATCATCAAGTATAATGCATAAAAAATAAAAAATAAAACAATAATTTAACGCTGGTTACATTTCATATCCAGTGTCATAACAGATCCATTTTCACAAGGGGGGGGGGGAACAACGAAAGTATATGAGGACTCAGAGAGGCTGATAGCCTGATTGGTTAGCAGGTCCGCATAAATCAACTAATCCTAGTATGGCCAACCATCGACCTGCTGCTACCCCATACTTATCTCTATTGGATTTACAGAGAATATTTCCCTTAAAAAGCTCTGCACTGACAATTCGGCAATTATACTGGATTCAGCTTTACTTCTGCTTCAAGATTTAGTTTGTCACCTTTATTTTTTTTTCTTTTTCTTATCTGGCAGTTAGCTTTGTCTAATTGGGGTTCATTTAATTTATTTGAAATAAAATGTTTTCTGCTTTTGCAATTGAAGCCATTTAAGTCATATTTCACATAAGTAGAGAAGAAAATTTGTACTCACATACTTTTGAGCCTTGTTTCTCGGTTGTGTCTATTATGCTTGATGTTGGCAAAAGTAATATGTCTAGGATTTTTTTTTTCTTTCTTGGGGGTGTGGAAGGGGGTGGGTGTGTGGAGAAGCAGGGAGGAGAATTCCTGATGCAGATCAAGCCTCCATCTTGGCTTGTTCCCCCTAAGAATAAGCCTACAAATGGGTCACATAGGGATTGGCCCCGTTGTCCATTGGTTTATTTACTAGTGAGCCTCCTAATGGGACCAAAACAGTGGTACCACAAAGGTACACAAACTTATTTTAGTTTTGGTCTACTTTTAGGTGATTAAGCGGTCACACGATTAGGTCAAATGGGTTATCAGTCTTTTCATTTGAATCAAGTTAGTCTCAAAAAAGCCATGAGTTTGTCGGGAATTTGTCAGGGGATTGATTACACAGTTCTTGTCCTTTTATTAATTCTATTCTCAAGTCCTTTTTCCTTTTAAATTGCAAGTTGTAAGGCTTTATGCCACATTACATACAATGTTTCTTAAGAGAAAAAGCATTAATATCTTAAGGAAACAATAAGAGAATTAAACTAGAATAAAAAAGTTGAATCCATGAAGGTTCGACCACAAAAAGAAACGAAAAAAAGGACAGGGAATTATCCCTCTCAAGGACTTGCACTGGTGCTAGCTGCGGCACAATCTTGGGAAGGATTTTTCCCTCCTAATTACCCCTCCCAAGTCCCAACACTCCCCCTCAAGTTGGGGCATAGACATCACACTTACCCAAGTTGGTAATATATGATGGAATATACGTGTAAGCAATTCCTTGGCAAAGAATCTCTGGACTCTGCAAAGGGAAAAACAGATCACTTTCCGACCTTTCCTTGAAGTGTTTGTCAATCTCCAAATGTTTTGTCCTACCATGCTGTATTGAATTATGGGCAATGCTTGTAGTTGCTTTGTTGTCACAATAGAGAATCATCGGAAGAGGAACTGAAACACTCTGGTCTTCTAGTAGACAACATACCATAACAATTCAAAGATCCCTTGCACCATAGCTTGAAATTCTGCTTTGATAATGGATCCTAGAACCACATTTTGCTTCTTGCTGCGCCAAGTAACTAGGTTTCTACCAATAAAAGTACAATACTGAGGTGCCCCCAAGGTGAATTTTCAGTCATGTCAGCCTACTCAGTCAGCATCTGTATAGGTCCGATTCACAGATGAAGCAAATCTGCAGTATAAGATTCCTCCCCTCTCTTCCTTCCCACCCCCTAATATAACCAAAAGATTCCTAACAAACCCCTTTCCACGTAGGCCACATTCCCTCCAATGATCCAGACCTGCTCTTATGTCCAAGCTGTGGCTGCCCCCTCAATGAAACCACGTCACCTGTCCCTGTCCCTGTCCCTGTCCCCTTTTGCAGATTTCTATCTCCTACTCAGCTGGTTTCGATCCCTGTGACCCCTTCCATTTGCTGAGGTGCACACCTGAGACATTAGTGACTTATCATGGGCCTTTGATCCCGTTGGTTTAAAGTGTAATGCTCCTCCTTAATAGGCCTAAAATAGGAGTATATAGGCTACACAACAAAATAGGTTAATCACATAGTAAATTTTTTTTCCCAGCACTTGAACTGGTTCAATATTGTCAAATAAAGCTAGATTGTAATCAGGCCCTATTCCCACCTCCATGCATGATTGCATGGAAGGGTTAGTGCTAACGTTTAATATGTTCTTTCCATTTCTAATCAGAATAAGACCAACTTTAAAATACCACATTGTGGAAAAGGTAACATTAAACCAGAGATACATGAAAGTTGCTGACCGCAATTGTGGCTGTTGCCTCCCTTTCCTACATGAGACTTGTCTGATATGTGAAATCTAGGCTGAAGGTTGGTGAGTCATACGCTGGTTGCATGCTACTTCTTGTATCCAAGCTGTTGGTTGGACTTGGTGACTAATACCAAACCCCTGAATTGACTATGAAACCACTCTTCTCATCATCCCTAACCCTTCTTTCCCTTTCATATTTTCATTCTTGGGAACTTCCATAATCAAGAACTTACCTACAGTCCACGGACATTGTTAGATTCCATTCCAAAATCATCACTATACCTAGACTAATCACCCCCTACATCTTAGGATGTCTACAAACCACATATCATTATCAAAAATCCGTAATAATTAATTCTTAGGTTGACATACCAAAACCCTAATTCTTGACAACTCAATAAACTTGTGTTTATCAAGTTGCAATCCATCATCCCATCATCATCTTATCAATGATACGCATCACACCACCCACCATCCAAGGCCCTAGATCCAGCCCATTAGTTGAAATTTTGAATTCCCCAAGAAACCCTAATTTCCAACCTAGATCTAGCCCAATCTAAACAAGAACACTTTCCAAGATTGGGAACATACAGCCCATACCTACCCATTTACTTGCTACAAGTTAAAACCCCAATTAACCACTACAACCTTGGTTCTAGTGTTCCCTAACAAACTGCCTTAAAACACTGTGATATCCAAGAAACCTATCTCTAGTTGTCAAAATTGTTTTGAACTTGACACACCCCTACAATCTTTTATCAAATGAACCTTCCAAAACACTAGTTTGACATCCTAGACTGCACATGGAAATCGATTTCCCAAGATTATCCTATTTTCCCCAAATATGAGTTGGTTCTAGTACAGACCTTGGTTATTGGCACTCAATCCAATTGAGATTGCATCTCAAGGTTAAAAATAATATATATACACACACACACACACACATATATACACATTTGGCTTAATGTAAATATCTAATTCTTTTAGTGATGATGACAACCCCTCCTTCTGAAGACGTAGATACTCTAAGACCTGTAAGGTGCTGATTCCCAAAAAAAATCTGCTGCCTAGTTCTAACTTCTAAAGGGGTTTTATAGTATCTATTATTATTATCTCTTATCAAGATTTCACATTACACATTAGCCCTACAACAACAAGAAGCCTTGCCCAACTAAATGAGGTTGGGTATATGGATTCTTGCCTTCCAATCAGCTTTGTTTGAAGCCATGCTAGACACAATCATACAAGGTCTAAGCTATGCAAATACTTTCTCACCACTTCTCTTAAGGTTATCTTGGGTCTGCCCCTAGCTCTTCTAATTCTTTCAATCTAGATTGTACCTGTGGTAAGAAATTTCGGTGTGTTTCGACATATTGCGAAATAAAAAATCATAAGCTAAATCAAAAAGTTGTAAGTTGCGGTGAAATTTCCAAAATCTCGGCAAAATTTCGTAAGAGTCTTTACCCTTGCTATAAAAAAGGTCATCTGAATAAAAAAAAATCCAAAATTGGTTTTGGGGTAGTTTTGTTGGGTAGCAAAACCCTTGATTTTGGCGAACTTTTGCACCTTCATTGCATCACTTCTCCGTACAAGGGCATTTACTGGTCTCCGTTGATCATGGTCATGCCACCTCAAACAACTTTCTCGTAGGTTATCACTTATCGAAGCCACTCCTAGATGCTCATTCCTTATCTTATTCTTCCTAGTTCTACCACTCATCTATCTTAGAATCCTCATTTCTGCTACCAGAGTTTATCTATATGATGCTTTCAACAACCCAACATTCTACACCATACATCTTAGTTGGTCAAACAACGATCCTATAGAGTTTTCCTACACATTACCCGCTACCAGCCATCTAAATCAACCAGCTTAAATCCTCTACACCTTAAGAAATCATATTCCTAAATTATTGGGACTATCCAAAGATTCCATCACAAATTGATCATTTCTAGAAAATTTGAACTGCTTATTTCCCTGTAAACACATAAATTCATCAAAATGAAAGAAATCAGATGAGAAAATGTACTTGAACCAGTTGGGTAACTTCAGCCTGCAGAGAGGAAACTGTTGGGAACTTTGAAGCTAAGGACAAAGCAATCCGAGGATCCACAGAAAATGCAGTTCTAGCATATTCTATCCATTTCTCTGAGCTAATCTTTGACCGAGAAGATAGGTTATCCCTGAAAATACGGCAAATTACACAATAGAATTCCGAAGACCATAAAGACTAAGGAATATAAGGAAGGGGGGGGGAATCCATTACAATTGGGTTAAGAAAGTTGAAAGCAAGTACTTTGTATTCAGAGGTTGGGCCCAGACTTCAAGCCTGTCAGCCTCATGCTGGCATAGCATTAACAACAACTCTTTTCTCTTTTCCCTTCCAACAGCATAGTTCTCCATATGGCCCCATACGGGATGATATTGATCCTTCTGCAGAGATTTATTGTTATCTTCTATCAACAAGCTGGAAAATTCTGAAATCGCAGGTGTAAAAGATACATAACAAAAACAGAAAGCTAGTTCCAATCAAGAACAGCAGAACTCAGATTTATTCTGATTGTTCAGTGTGGTCCTACCATGTCGCCCAAAAAATTTCCAGATTCACGTCCCCGTCCCTTCGAATTTGAATCTGATTGACCATCTACTCGCCCATTTGCAAGATAATTGACGAATATAGATACAGATTGAGCCTCACTTTGAGAAAAATTCTTGTTGTTCATATCGTACCATTCAGGTTCGTAGGCAAACCAACCCAATGAGGCTCTACAGAAGGTAATAGAAACCAACATGAGTTTCCATATGCAACATGTATATAAGATTCCAAATTATTAACAAGGTGAAAGAACTTCTAGCCATGTGTATACAAATAGGAATGATAAAAGAACTCTGCTACCTTTCATAATCACCAAACCTGACAGATTAGCACATTTAAGAATTTCAACCAAAATACTGATAGTTGTACCTGTTTAAGTGAAGAAAAATAGCAGATAGTTGCTGCACTGTGCAAATTATTGAGTTTTAACACAGGAATAAACTGGTTTCTGAATTTCTACTGAACAGAGTTCTAGAACTACAAATCGCAGGATTAGAAACTAGACTTTTTTATGATTTTTCTGTGATTTTATTTGTTGCAGAACTAAGGTTAGGAAGTAAAACCTATAATACTGTAAGGAATATCACAAAGTGATGAAGGAACACTGATGCAAATTCATCACCAAAATTGGGCTTCTTCCCTTAAGAATAAGTCAAGGGTCATACATGTTGAGTTTTTTTTATCCCAAGGCCATGTATGAGGCTTCTTTATGGGCCTGAACTATGGGTAGTTAGGTTGGGTACAATTTAGCTTTTATACTCGGTTTATTTTTATTTTTTAAGGTTGATCAGATAGATTTTTTTTTATTTTTTAAGGTTAAACTGGTTTTGCTGGTTTGAACCAGCTGGTCAATTTGAGTCATTAAAATATTCTCTTTCCTAGACTAACCGAGTAATAGAATCTTTTAGTGGAACTGGATTATTACTATTTGAAGTCTACTTAAGTTCCTAGTTGATTTAAGTTGTATAATAAGTTAAGGATTGGGTTATGCTTTCCCTTTTAGAATAGGGAGTACATTTTTTTTTGTCTTCCATATAAAGATGGTAATAGGGGCAAATATTGAATACAGATTTGATTAATAAAGTTGCCTTGCAAGCTGCTGCTGCCTTCTTCCTCATTTCCTCCTTGGAGAGCCTAGTACTCCTTGTGGTGGGAAAGTGCCCCAAGGAGGTTCAGATAGTCAAATTGGTGTTGGACCAATTGACTCCTCATGGTGGGAAGTGCCCATAGGGTTTACCTTAAAGCTCTCTCAATAATTTTCATCAACTAGTTTGAAGATTTAAAAGAGCTCGCTTAGTTTAGCATCTGGTTCAAACTTTAATGGGATTTGTGTTGAACCAATCGAATACTTGCAGTGGGTAAGATCCTAAAAGGCAAGTTAAGCCCTCGTACAACTAGTTTGAATAAATTTTTTAAGCCCTTGCAAATCCAAGTTCTTTATTCATGATCCTCTAACCAATGGAGTTGCTGGCCTACAAACACTACAGTACATTAAGTTTGATCTTTCCCGTCAATACTCATTCTTCTTCTAATCATCCAAACCATCCAAGCCTTATATCCCATCCATTTCCCAACTCTCTACATAAACTAATCAGTATCTAGGTAAGATGCACCCCACCTATCTCCACCCATAGTTCAAGGTCTCGCAAGATCTGGTCGAGATCTCGTTTTCTTGAGACCTCAAGACGAGATCTCATATGAGTCATGACACCAACAAATATAAAAAAATAAAAAGCACAACATTTTGGCCGAGATATCGGATATCACAATATCTCAGTTCAACCCAATCTTTATAAATTCCCCATCTCCGTCAAGACGAGTAGGGATATCTCCTTCTTCACCCCACCCCACCCCTGGTTATGGTGTTTTGGCTGGATTTATTACCAGAAAATTGGTTGGATCTCTACCTAGGATGCATCAACAAGTTGTTTACCTCATCTACAACAGAGATCTACTGATTTTGAAACCAATCTTAAAGCAAGGAGAATGCTCTTTCCTAATTTCATTCTTTCAACACTAGTAGAGGTGGTGCTGGTGACGGTGGAAGCAAAAGTTGGAGGAGCTGCCTAATCATTGATTTTACTCTTGTACTCATGGTATAACTTATGAATACACCGATGTTGTAATGTGAAACTATGAACAACTGAACATTATTTATGTATTATTTGACTTTAAACCTTTATGTTTTCATTTATATCAAGTAATGGTTGTGCATTTCATGTATTATAAGTTTGCATGTTCACTCCTATAGTATCTTGATTTCAAAGTTAGGGTCAAGTTGGAACTCGTATATACACTTATTTAGGCTCAAGTTGGAAGTCATAAAAAACTTCACAGATCCATCCAACCATTTCAATCGTATGTGAAAAACTAATTTTGATCATGAACCAAAACTTGACCCATTTGAACCGGTCTGTTCATTAATCCTCATAAAAGAAAACTAGATCCTAGTTGATCTTCTATCAATCTAGGACTACATTAAACAATACAAGTGGTAATTGAATTACTCTTGAAGGTTTCAAGGATATACACCAGTTTATTTTCTGATTTAGCATAGAGAAGAGATACACCCAATATTTCTGGATGCTGTAGGCAGGATCCATAGGACTTGAATTTTAATGTTAGCCAACTGATTTTAGATTTTACTTTATTGCTGAAGGATTTCAGAATACTATTAGAGGTGGTAAACATGAACAGGAACCAGAAAAAGAAGAGGAATAAGAACAAGAAGCAAAATTGAAACAGAATATAAAGAATTAGTGGAGAATTAAGAAGAATAATGGAAGAAGGGAAGAAAAGATGAAGACATCCAGAACTCAGGGCAATTCATCAGTAGGGTTGCGTCGAACTTACAAATTTTCATCAACTTGAAAATTTATTGAGAATTGACTTGGCTAATCCAAGAAGCTCCACTGAGAGAAGATATGCAGTTATCACCAGACTACCATTTGTCCCTGGGTCAGTGCCATAGAAGATAGAGGATACTATTGAATTTTTCTCTAGGACGGGCTAGATGATAGATACTAGGTATAAAGTTGCAATTCCCAAATGAAAGAACGCTCACAAAGAAACTGAACATTTGTTTGAAAAATATAATAAAAATAACAGCTAAAAAAGTAGGAGAGAACATTTTTTTCATAACATTGAAGTGACCATAGAGCTCTGTATTGCACACATTTATATTTAAACATCTGTTCAATTATGTGTGCATCAGTAATCACCCAATTATCATCATATTTAGGATCTAGTTTAGTCAAGTGATCTAGCTGTCCACATCCAATGAGAACTACTTTTACTATACCCTCCATTGAAGAAAGTTTGATGCACCATTGAATTTTTTTTCAGTTGACCCATGGGAGGCAAGGTACTAAGTCTCGTTTCGGGTCTCGCTGTATGGAACTTGTTGAGACAGCTGAGATACCGAGATTCGGTGAAACATGGTACAGCTTTGTACCATGTTTCGACAGCCTGTTTCGGTGGTTCTTAAGTGTTTTATAGGTTGGATTTATACAGCCTAATTTGAAGCCAGTAAACACAATGGCAATGTTATTTTCAACTAAAACCTAACATAAACTGGTCTTCTTGATTCACGTATGCCTGGCTGTATGCAAACGGAATTGAATCACGTATTTTCACAAATCTAAACATGGATATATACAAGAAAACATTGAAACTTCCATTAAAATGCAAGAATAAATACTGAGAAGTAGTCAAATCTCAATTATAATTTAAAAATTAAAATTTTAACGTACAACAGCTTGAAATTTCCAATGTTTCACTAAAATCAAGGTTTTAGATCTCGCTCTCGAGGGTAATCTCACCTTTGACAAAAATTGAGATCTCCCTCGAGTTGCAAGATCTTTGGCAGGATATTGTAAATCCCGAGGACCCAACATGAGTAATTCAAGGGCTTATCTCGAGGGGTTTTAAGGGTAAGGTTGGGCTCAAAGTTGGTGTTTAGCCTACTTTTGGTGGCCTTAGATTTGTGAGAAAACAACCCTATTTATGAGTTCTAACTCAACTATGTTTGAAACCAAAATGCTATAGGAATAAACATGAAAGGTTATAAAACATGAAATATAAAACCATTAGGACATATAAATGAAAAACAATAACATACATCAAATAACTTAAAATTGTTCAGAATTCCATTTGTACGAGTAAAATACAACATCATCATTCTCGACTCTCGAGAATACAACAGAGCAAACATCATAAGTTCATAATAGAAGAAGGTAAGATCAAATCAATCAAAGGCCAACTCCACTGTCAGCTCCACCAACACCACAACCACGTTTTGCAGGTCCTCTCTCGGCCCTCTACGTCCTTTAGCCAACTCTATAAGATGTTAAAAATATGTTTAATATGCACTCAAAGACCTACTCTAGAAAACAGTTTTTAGGGAAAAAAAATCAAATGGGGGAAATTTTCACCTTGCTTGAAGAACTCCTTCAAATGGCCTTGATTGATCTTGTTTTGTTGATGTAGATGAGCTAAACCTTTCTTAGGAGCGTTGCTAGCATGGTTATCAAAGTGTCCGCCTAGGCGGCAAAGCGGTTTTTGAACCTCTTAACTAACGGGCTGATTTCTTGCCGCTTTTTTGCTTAGGCACTACCGCTTTGCTGCCTTTTGCGCCATATTGCTGCCTAGATGCTAAAGCAGCCTTTTTTTTACATTTTGTAATTTGTGCGTATTATTTTTTTTATCATAATTTATTCTACAATGCCGTATATAAATTTAAATATGTGAGCCATTTCGGAATCGAGGGCCAAAGTGCCTATCAGCAACAAAATGTGAAGCATGAGCCATATTCAATGATTACTGACATAGTACATACTACTTTTCTTTCATTTTCATTTTTCACATTGATTACTGATATAGTACATACTACATAATTATTGTTATGAATCTTTTGATGCTTGATGAGATGAAGTTATGTTTTTATTCTTTTTTTTGGATAATTTTTCATAATTGTAATTCTTGAATGTTTTTTTATTTTTATTTTTATGAATGTGATTGTTGAATGTTTGTTTAGTACTTTAGTTTATTATAAAAAATATTTGTATTAAAAAGTAGTTATATTAAAAATATTGACTAAATCGCTTTGGTCGCTTTATTGCCGCCTAAGCGCCGCTTAGTCGCCTAATCGCCAAGAAGGAACCCCAATCGCTTTGCCGCTTTAATAACCATGGTTGCTAGTGAAGATCGAGTGAGAAACAAGCGAAAAATCCAGCCAAAATCACCCTTTAGAGCTTGCTATCAAGATAGGATGTGAGAGGAACGAGAAAGAGTCGAGATGAGACTGGTTCTCACCTTGACTCGATCAAGTGATGTGAACCCGATTCTAGGGTTAAGGTTTCTAGAAATAATTTCCCTAGAATTAAGGATTCACCTAGAACCTTCCAGCAAGTAATCTGATAATTTTAGGGGAACCTATGGATAGATGGGAGTTTGAAGGAAAGATAAAGAAACACAATTGAGATCCTAAAGGTTGTTAAGGGTTTAACAAAAACCTCTATGTGGGGTAATTGGGAAGAAAGGTAAAAGTAGGGTTTTATTGATCTTTGTGGGAGGTAATAGAATAATGGGGATGGATAAGCACGATGAAGATCTAAATATGACAAATCTGGAAAAGGGAAAGAAACTAGGGAATGATCAATATGAGATGGATCTCTGAGCTTGAATCTTTTCCTTCTCTTTTCTTTTCTTTCTTTTTTCCCCTTTCTTCGTTCTTTCTTTCTTTTTTTCCCTCTCTCTTCTTTTCCTGCTTATTCTTTTATGTTTCAAAAGAACAGGGGAGAGTGTGTGGCGATTAAGGGAAAAGAAGGAAGGAAGGAGCAGTAGGGTGGCAGGCGGGGGGGAGTGGCCAGGAAGAATTGTAGGGGGGTGGGGGAGGGCACTAGGTTCTGTTGGGGGTTGGGAAGGCTGCTGCCAGGGGGTGCGACAGCAGGGGGGTTGGGTTTTAGGGTTGCGAAGATAGAGAAGGGGCTTCTGAAGGGGTGTGATGGCTGCTAGGGTGTTGTACCTACCTCGGGTTGAGCTGAACTGATGTCTGCAGGTTGAATGCTCACTATACTTGCTGGAAATGAAGGTTGAATGCGGAAGAAGGTGGGTGCTCAAGTTGTTGAAGAAGAATGCTAGATAGGTTGCTGATTATTGAAGAACAACGCTTTCTCAAAATCCACCATGGCCCCCTCAACTAGGGTCCTCCAAACTCAATTTTCATTCACATAATCAGGCTTGAGACTTACAATGAGCAATGAGGCTTATTTATAGCCTTCACAACATGCTACTCTACTTTCTATTTCTAGTGTAGGAATCTTGCTACACAAGTTTTGGGAATTTCTAGAAATCATAGTTTTTATTTTCTGTTAGTTACTAATTTCAGAACTTTCCTTTTTCTGTACTTTCTATTTGGACTGATTTTAGGAGTTAGAACTTAGAATACTAGAAAATTCTGTCTATGAGTTGTACTCTTTATTTCTCTTTTAGAGGACAAGTTTCTTGTCTCTCAAGTTGTATGCTAAGCACTTGAATTCTATGAATAAAGGAAGCTTGCAATTCTAGTTTTACTTTAGCTAGAATCACAAGCTTCTTTTGTGGTTCTCTCTTCTCTCTTTTCTTTTCTCAAGTTCAAACATTGTTTTGGTTGTTTAAAGCTTGATTTCTAACAAACTGGAAATCCATATTAGATTAGGATCTCCTTACCTAAGTGAATGACAGCCACTAATAAAGACTAATTCCAATAAAAAAACTAACTCCTAAAAGATAGGAACTCTTCTTGTCAAAAGAGTCTTAACAACTTAACTAATGAAACCAACACAACTACAACTAAAATAAGAAATTTAAAATGGACCAGGACTTTAGTAATAAAGTCAGAATTCTGGAATTAGATTCCAGCAGTAAAAAAGGGCCTAAAATGCCAAAATACCCGTGTTAGGGTTTGGCCAGCCTGCTTGGGTGGGCCTTGGAGCCCACTTTAGGTTTCGGTCATGGGGGTTAATCTGTGTTCACATCATCGAGTTTGGTAAAAAAGGGCCTGGGTTGGATCGAGATCTCAGTTGAGTTGGAGGACTCTTCTAGTATTGACCTACATCCTGTCTCACCAGACCAAAAAAGCGAGATCTCAAGCAAGACCTTCACTAGATCTCATGAGATCTTTGACCATGACCGAAATCTCTGATATTTTGGCGAAATTTTCCACAAGATTTTGTCAAGATTCAGTCACCTCATTGTGCCCCTAATTCTGTCTCATCCTACTCAAGATTACTGAGATCTTGTGAGATCAGCGAGACCTCACAAAATTTTGTAAAATGATGGGACGATGAGGAGATAAATTCAATCATGGCACTCTTATTAGATGTAGTTTCTCCCTTAAGGTAAGTCAGTCCAACAATAATATAGCTGCTGCCTAACAGAACAAGGGAATAGGGACTACCCGAAAAGACGGGAAAATTTCCGAAACCCAGTGACTGGTCTACCCAAAAGTACAAAAGATACCTCCCCACACTTCAATAAGAATCAACAAATCCAAATACAGAATTTCCCCAGAAAATCAGATCCACTGACTAATATGACCCAGCAACAGAACTTGAAACAAATTTATTTCCCAGATAGGAAAACCCTCTGACCAAAAGAAAATACCACAAAGAGAAGAGTTGTGTGCCCAGAATAGAACACAGAATAACAGGAAAAAGGAGAGACAGCAATACATTCCCTAAAGCAGTCCTACTGGAAACAGAGAATTCAAAAGGCGGATTCTCAAAAAACAGAAAAAATACCCAAAACAGCAGTAACAGCTATATATCCCAAATAGATCTACCAAAAACAGACAACCCGAAGGGAAAACTCTCAAACACCGGAGAATATCCCAAAAAAACTGAACTGCAAACACAAAAGGAAATACCTGGAAGAGGATATATAGATGTTCTTAATCTCAAAGGAAGACCTAGTTCTTCTTTGCCATTCCATGAACCAGTCTTTAAAAGTCCAAAAAAAAAATGCAGCAAAGGGTGCTGCCCTCAACTCAAGAGGATGTAAAACCTTTAGAAAAACTTTTGGCCGCAGCTTCTTTATATTATGAAGGAGAATCTGAAGTAGAACACCACTGGAAATCTTCAGACCACGGGTAATAACCTTGCTCTGATGCTATGTGAATGATAGATGAAGATGAGAAAGGAGAGGCCATGATTTGGACTGAATTGTCACTCTTTCGTTGTGAAGACCTCAGCACTGCACAGCTTTATTTATAGAAGCAAAAATAATAGATTACAAGAAGGAAACTAATTGTATCATAGATAAGGAAGTAAGTCAAGTAACTAAACCAAGCCTAATCCAAATAGGACTTAGAAAATACCTCTAGTCCTATCAAGAACTAGTGCCTGGCACTAATTCTTGACGGTCCTATTCTGGACCATATTGGCCTTTTAACAGTCCTAAAACCTAAATAAAATGGAATGATGCACTAAGATTCAGGTGCCAACTACACATGGTTCGAAAAGGGTTGGTTGAGTAACTTGACTTGCACGAGTGATGAAAAAGCAAAAAAGGTTCATATTGACAGGCGATTCAGCCATAGAGAGGAATGTTGGTGTTAAAATCCAGCCACTTTTGTTATGCTTTCACACAAGATGAACGAACATGGAACAACCAATTGCCACCATACCCTCGAAATCCAAAGCACTACAAGAAAAATTGTGATTTTTTTTTGGTGGATAAGAAATTTCTTATCACAGACAGAACACAATAGCTGCTAGTAGGTATATCATAATGAATAAAAAATATGAAAGCTGGAAATGTTAATCATGAAGTAGAAGGCAAGAAAAAGTGACATTACCGATAAATTCGATCCTCCAGCAACTGAAATGCTGTTTTAAAATTCTGCAGATTTCCCTGCAACTTGCATGAACAGTATTTAAGCCCAAGAAGCATGACAGTGAAAAAGGTACCAGCAGCCGCAGGATGGCATGAAAAATGCCAAGGAAGTTTCATGGTGCCTTGTAACATTCGCCCAAGAAGCAGAAGTTGTGCAACACTATCATGTCGAATTACCTAAATAACCAGAATTGAGGAATAAGAAGACAGTGCTAATCCTAGGACTTTAAAAAAATCAATTACTACATAAATATAGTACAAATACAACTTATACACAACACATCAAACAAAATCCTAGGACTTTAAAAAAATCAATTACTACGTAAATATAGTACAAATACAACTTATACACAACACATCAAACAAAATCAGAGAATTTTCCAATTTTCATAATCAATATGTATTATGTACTGGTACAAGACAAAACACCACACCACATGAAATAATAATAAGGCAAAGTTAAGTTAGTCATGTTGGGCATTATATTAACAATTTTCTGGAGGAAGTATTCCAGAAAGAAAAAGAAAAAAAGAACCCCCCCACCCTCACCCTCCACCAAAAATGAGAACTGATTACCCAGATTCAAGTCATCACGTCTTTTTCGAAAACTGTATTCAGATCAAGCAATATAAATAGGTAAGCCTTGTCAAGGAAACAAAGACCTCATGTTGCTTGAGGAACTTTGAGGGAGCTAAAGTATTTCCAGGGAACGTACACGGAATATAAGATTGATGTACACTAAAAAGAATTAATTCCATCATGCACAAATGAATATTTTCTTCTTTGAATTTCATTAAAATTGAAGCATTAGAACAAAAAAAATTCTTTTATCACTTTATTTCAAGTGCAAAATAACAAATTAATATACAGATAAATGCTAAATTACCAAAGCTTCTATCCATAGTTTAACCAAATGACATTCATAAATCACCATCAGGTGAAGCAAAGTCTGAGAATAGTTGAGCACTTCATTCATAGCAGAATATATAACATAAAATCAAGAAGCTGGAATCCTTTATGTGTTCCACTCTATGGAAAGCTTGGAAGCTACTAGTACCAGTATGGCTTTGGTGTGTCTCCCTAGAAATGAAGGAGGTTTGGACATGAGAAGAACAAAAAGGTTGTTTTGATGGGTTTCACCTAGAAGTATGGCTTTGGTGTGTCTCCCATGCACGTGAAGGCCAAGATCCCATGGTCCTTGAATGTGGAGATCATATGGCATTTCCTTAGAACAGCATTAAGGGAGAAGAAATGTAGGGAAAACACTTCTGATGCACTTACTAGGAATCAAACACTTGACCTCCTTACTCTGACCATGTTCGCTACCCCGTATATATATATATATATATATATATATATATATATAATATATATATATAGAGAGAGAGAGAGAGAGAGAGAGAGACTTCAACACAGCCAGCATCCTCAAATTGATCGGATGCCATTGAAGAAAATTCGACCGAAATTGTCGAAATTTCGGTCGAAATGTCTGCATTTTTAAAAAACGAAACGAAATTTCAATTATTTCGGAAAAGTGTCAAATTTCAACCGAAATTTCGACCATTTCGACCAAAATTTCGACATATCAGCATTCCAACTTGTTTTTCGTTAGTTTTTGTTGATTTCTATCCCATTTTCACCTAATTTTCACTACTCCTTTGCCTTCAAACACCACTTTTGCTCATTTTTTGCCTCCAAACACCTCCTAAGCCACAACAGCTACAAAGGAAACTCTAGCAACAATAGAATGTGAAGCATGAGCCACACCCAACAGTTCCAAACTTCCCCTTTTTTTTATTTTTGTTTTGTTCATGCCTTAAATGATCTTGTATTGCCTTGAAATTAATACATGTTTAGCCTAGGACTATGATCTATAATTGTGTTTTGTTAAACTTATCTTTTTATTATTTGCTACCATTTTTTCATTTTTTTATTTTAATATTTATTTTCTAAAATTATGCATTTTTATTTTATGTATATATGATATATAGGCTTTAGCTTAATATATTTGAGACACCATCACTTGATCTAGTCGGTCATTTTATTTTGTTGACTTGTTGTATATGTAACCATTCTACCAAACAATTCATGTATGTTGTTGATTCTATGCATGTATGCAATACAGTTTGCACTTGTCGGAACCAGTCATTTGTTAGTATACTTGAATGATAAATTTTCAATAGTTTTGTTTTTTACAAAATACTAGTTCCATTGTGTTTATTATGCTTGAAATAGGTAGTATACAAGAATCCAAATCATTTTGAGTCCATATGAGGCCCGAAATTGAAGTTCCAAATTTCAGAAAAAGTGTCCAGTTTCGATCGAAATTTCGACCGAAACGTCGAAATTTCGGCCTTTTGCAAGGTCGATATTCCTGTTTCGGTCTAAATTTCTTCCTTGCTGGATGCTAACTGCAAAGGAAAATTTTATCTGGGTGGACTGGATATATGCAGGGATCCTTCAAAATGACTCTATTGTGGACTTTGGGCCCAGCTCAGAGGCTTCTTGGGTTTGGAGAAGGATTCTGAGTCCCAGCCCTACCACTCTTGGGGACATTACGTCCAAGATTAAGGATGGTGCCTTCCCTTAGGCTTTGGCTCGACCCACTGCATCCTTTAGGCATCTTGTAAATGCTGCTGCCTTTGAAAGAATGCATTGATCATCTTCCATTCAAGTGGCCTCGTCTTCATATTTGATTCAGAATCTTAAATAAATGTTAGCCTAGGATGAGAGGAATTCCCCTTCTAGAGCGAGCATTTGGGTGGAAAATACCTCTTGCAGGAAAGTCTATTTGTGATATGGTTGGGAAACTTGCCTTTAGAGCAGACATATACCATATATGGATGAAAGCAATCTCAAGATATGGAACTCCAAATCAAGATCTTTTATATCATTGTGTTAGGCCCCAAAGGAAGATAGATAATGTTGTCTCTTCGGGCTTTCCCTCCCCCATCATTGTGTTAGACCCCAAGAAACACGTATATTGTTGTCTCTTGGAGCCTTCCCTTCTCCTTTCTTCTCCCCTACCCCCAACCCCAGTAAGTTGTAATTTCACTAAATTCTTCTTTATTGGTAGTACATATTTATTCACACAAAAAAAATATTAAATAAATTAAATTAAATTAAACTAAAACTGAAGCCTCCTACTCAACACCATTCTTTCCGGTTGTCACTTTTTTCCTAGGTGAATAAAAAAATATTATAAACAGCCCAAAAGGGGGAGATGGGGGGAGAAGAGAAGGGGGAACCCGCTACGCTATCAGTGCCTACAACGGGGTTAATAAACTGGTACGTAGACCACATGTAAGAATGACCCTATTTGTTGGGGTATTTGACAACAGCTTGGGAAAAAGAAGAGAGAGCTTGGAGTAGACACGCCTACAAATGGCCTGCCAAATCTGCTCAGGAGATCTGGATTGGGAGGTCCCACTGTTGAAGTTCTGATCTATCCAGATATCAGTAACACACATGCCAAAAAGAAGCTTTCCCACAATATCAGCAATGGAGGGCCTCCGAAGAAAGAGGTGAGCTAGCAGCATTCTGTCTCGAAGGGTTGGGGATGCCTACTCCGGCCAGATAGAGGAAATGGCACTGTCCAAATGGGCTTAGTGAAGGGACAGGAAAAAAAGAGGTGGTTAGAGTCTTCCAGCCCAAGGCAGAAGATGCAGAAAGAGGGCTTGAATGGACCGGCCAACGAGGAAGGATTGGGTGGCAAGCAATGGGAAAGGGCTCTCTAGGTAGTGAAGGTTTGGGGGATATATGGCCTTTGAACAAAACTAGGTTGCTTTAAGAGGGGGGGTATAAGAGAGGTTCTAAGCAGAAGCTAGGAGAAGGATACTTTGTGGGAGGGGAGGCAGAGGAGGGTGTCCCTAGGAAGGGAGGGTTTGGAGGGTGCAAAGGATAGACCAGATCCAATCAAGCTCAAAGGGCGGGTAAAGGAAAATTCCAAGCTACATTAGAGATAAAGAAGGTGGGGGGTGGGGGAGCCTTTTAGAATGCCCAAAGAATAAAGCACTCTAGCTCCAACCACATTATAGAGGATACCAAGCAAATGGCAAGGGTCGAGCCAGAAGTAGATCTTGGATCCATACACAATGAAGTAAGAGGATTTGAAGAGGGCAAGTAGGTAGAGAGGAGAGACCTCCAGGCCCCAAAAGGGTTATTTTTAGGTCTTAGCAGCACAACAGGAACCACAAGAGGGCCTAGCGGCACCCCTTTAGGGGTATTTTTGTATCTTTAGGTCTTTTTTTCTTTATTTAGTTGTGTGTTTTAGTTGGGTTTCTAATCTGATTACAGATTCCCAAATAGTTTCTTATTTCATTTAGAGTTGTCTAGTCTAGTAAGGAATCCAAGTCTAAGTTTTGGACTCTTCAATGGTTTTATTTTGGAGTCTTGTAAAGGCTATACACTCATGCCTACTAAAGCAGAAATCAGTTTTGATGAATAAAATTATTGAGAATATTGCAGCGAAGGAAGTATTGGCAGGCTTCCTTTGAGGGGGACCCAGCGGTTGTCTACATTTCCATTCTTCAAGCTTCTAAGTTCACTTCTGCAGTCCAGCAAGCATCTTCAGCCTTCAATCAATAAAAATCACCTCAGACCCCTCCCAGGAAAGCCCAGCTCCTTTCCAACCCATCACAGCCTTCCCTTCCCCTTCTCCGCACTTGTGCAACCCAGAATCCCCTCCCCCAGCCATCACAGCCCCTCCAGCCCCATCCCCTACCTAGCACGGGCTCTAGGACCCCTCCCCGCCCTCCTATGATCCTCCTTGACCTATTTTCCAACACCCCCCTCCCCAGCCCCTGAGATACCCATTTAACCCTCCCCCTCAACCCCTTGCCTCTCTATTTCTTGCAGCAAACCAGAAAAGAAGAAAATCAGGAAAAAAGAAAAGAAAGAAAAGAAGAAGAGGAAAAGAAACAAGGAAGAAGAAAAGCAAGAAAAGAAAAGAAAAGACTTGAGAAGGTTAGAAAAAAGATCCATCCAAGAATTTCCCATTTGATCTACCCTGCAACTATTTCCTTCTCCTCCATTAGGATTTGGAGAGATCCCTAAATTTCTTTGATCCTTTAGACCACCAAAATTTAATCAATTGGAGATTTCCATGGCCTATCAAAACCATTCAACCCAAGCCCAAAACCAAAAAATGCCCGAGACTGGAAAGATTTGAAATCCCATAAATCCCATCCTCCTTGGTTTACATCTGGGTGACAGTCCAGATCCGGTCCTTTTTAGAGATAATAGTAGACCCAATTGACCTGAAAGGAGTCCTCTTTGGAGGAGATTTTCCAAATGAGTTTGAGGAGGCCAACAATATTGCAATCCCTGATCTTACAAATGCCAAGGCCTCCTAATTTGGGTCTCCAAATGGAGTAAGACCCAACTCGTGGGGTCGAGGAATCTGGAGGATTCTTGGCCTTTGCAAAGGAAGCTGCACAAGAGGGACTCCATGGCATGGATTGTAGATTTTGAGCGCAAAGATTCCACACCACTAGATGCAGGAGGAATGGAGAACCAACATAATTAATATAGCTTTCCCCACATATAAAAGAAGTCTACCCTTCCGAAGTTGGGAGTATCTTGCAGAATTGATCAAGTAGAGGTGATGTAAATTTTCCAGGGCTACTTGATGTAACCAGGGTCTGGTTAGATCTTCCAGCACCCCCTTTAATAAGAACCAGTACAAGTTTGGCCTAATACTAAGTTTGCGTTTAATTATGGGATGGTTTGAGTACCATATGGATGATTTGGTATACTGTGAGATAGCTAAAAATTATAGGAAACCCAATGGGATGGCTTGAGTGGGTAAAAAGGGTAATATATGAGGTTTCTTTGGGTTTGGGAATGCCTAAAGAACCTAGGAATGGATTAAGGATAATTTGGATTGATAAAGGTAGGGTGGGATATGGCCAAAGGGAATGGAGAGGGGGAGAAGTTTAGTCAAATAATTTAGAGATAAAATTGAAGGAAGAACTTAAGGATCCTTCAAATTCAGATGGAATGCGGATGGGAAAAGGGCAAGGAAATCTAATTGGATCTTGAAGAATTCCAAGATCCAAGAATTCTTCAAAATCCTCATTATTCTTCTTCTTCTTCTTTTTTCCTTTTCTTTCTTCTTTGATTCTTTTTTTCTTTTCTTTTCTTTTCTTTTTCCTCCTCTCCTTTCTGCTTCTTTTTTTTTTTTTTTTTTTTTTTGAATTGCAATTCTTTCTGTTCTGTTGTAGCCAGAACCAGGGAAAAAGAAACAGGGGGGGGACAAAAGCACGGGAAAGAGGGTTCTTGCTAGAAAAGAAAGTGGGGAGGGAAATTTACTGCGGCAAGTGGAAAGGAGAAAGGGGACGGAGGCGTTACTGTTGCAGGTGGGAAAGAGTGCTGGGGAAGGGCTGTGGGGGTAGGGGATATGGCTGCAATGGAGGGGACAGCTGCGATGGTGGGGAGGGGGTAGGCTAGGTCTGCAACGAGAGGTGAAGGCTGTACTTACTTCTCAAGGAGAGCGTGCTGCTGTGAGTTGAAAAAGAGAGCTGAAAATTCTGAAACTTGCCTAGGTCGAAGCAACCCAAGAGCCTTCAATTCTATTAATTTTCAACCAAATTTTACTATGAGACATGAGAGCTATGTATAACTTACAAAAAAAATTGGCCTTGGACTGGGACTCAACCACCTAAGAAGACTTAATCACAAAAAAAATACTAACTCAACTATAATTAACTGCCATCTAATCTGGATCACAAAAATTAACTTAAATAAATAAACCTTATTAAGAAAAAATCCTTGTGATTAGATTCCAACTAGGGCCACAAAACTAGGACTCTCAGATAATTAGGGTTAGACTCACCTAAAGAAGGAAAAGAAAATATATTTAGAATCCTCAAAAGATAGGGAATCTAACTAGAACAAGGAAACCCAAAGGAGTGGCATGGAAAATGACCGGGCATTTTTGGCAACCTTTGTTACTGCATGCTTAAGGGGGCTGTTTCGGCTCAATTCGTGGGCTGGGCCTGGTTCATCACCCCCACAGGGCCTGGGGTTTATCCCCCAAACCCTAGGGCCTAATTGAACAATTTTGTCCAAATTTGTCACAATTAGGTTAGGGTCCCATCAAGTTCACAGTGTTGTCCGGACCTTAGACCTATTTTTATTTTATTTTTCTGATTAATATTTTGCAAGTTATTTAAGAGTCCTTGTCTAGGTGAGATTCCCAGTTATGTTGGGATACCCTAATTTGGGTCCATTTTAATTCTCCTTAGTTTTAGGACTCTGTATCTACTCTTAAAATTTGGATTGGAGTCCTCTAGATTTTTTATTTTTTTATTTTTTTATTTTTATGAATAAATAATTAAATTAATGAAGCAAAAAAAGAACAAGGAAAAGGGAGAAAGGGGAGGGGGTGAACACTAGCCTTCAAGAGGAAGACCGGAAGGAAGTATTGAGACCCCACGAACTAACAATCAACCTACTCCTAGGGGTTTCAACAATTAGGGGATAGGGAAAAGAGAGAAATCTAGAAGATATATCAAAACATATGGCATCCCAAATCATATCCAGAGGTCGAGATTTGGAGGTCCATCTCCTAAGATTGCGCTCTCATCATAGGTGGTGGATGGTAGCACCAAAGACTAGCTTACCAACTTGATCGCAAATCAAGGAGCTAGAAAAACTTCTCAAAATCCAAGACCAATCTTGAGCAAAACCACAAGACCGCCTGAACTGAGGGAGGCCAAATGGAGGCAAGGGCTTTTGACAAAAGGGAACGGGAGAAAGGGCAAGAGAAGAAAAGGTCATTGAGGTCCTCTGAACCATTCCAACAAAGGATGCAGTCAGGGTTAACCTAGATGCGGTGGCTAATAAGGAAGGATTGAGGTGGGAGGGCAAGGAGTTTTCTTGTTTGAGTTAAACTCTTAGTCAATTAGTAGTTGAGTTAGAATTGTTTAGTTAGCCACTAAGAGTTCTAATTGGTTTTCCAACTTACATTCCTTTTTGATATCTTTATTTGAGGCTATAAATAAAGCCTTCAAACCATGTAATCATTAAGTAGAATTGAACACAAATCTGAGTTTGGAGGAAATCCAAGTCGTGGTTTTCATGGGAGGCCACAAAGGAATTAGTCTCTGCCATCTTCTTCAATTTCAGCAAGTCTTCTTCAATCAACAGCAACAATTCAACACCATAGCTGCCCACTATCACAGACATCCCGAGCCCTTCCTTCCTCTACCCTAGTTCACGCAAACCCTCCCGCACCCTTCCCCTCTATCACAGACATCCCCAGCCCCCTTCCCAACCCTGAGGCTTCAAAACCCCTCCCCCTTCACTATTCCCAATCCTCTGCCTCCCCTAACCCTAAACCCCGAGTACAGCCCTTCCCCCTTCCCCTACCACCTCTTTTCTTCTCCTTTGACCTGCGGCAGTTAAGGATACCTAGAAAACCCAAGTTGCAGAATTTTCCTAACCCAAGAAAGACCAAGAAAAAAGAAAGAAAAGAAAGCCAGTTCCTATCAAGAACCCCAAGAAAGGTCAAGATTGCAAGAAAAGAAAGAAAAAGAAAAGCAAGATTCAATCAAGAACCCCAAGAAAGGTCAAGATTGCAAGAAAAGAAAGAAAAAGAAAAGCAAGATTCAAACAAGAACCATAGGACAGCAACCCCCCCCCCCCCCCCACCCACCACCAAATTCATCCTTAAACCCTTCTAACACCAACCACAAGCTCCAAACCCCATTCCCTCTTGCCCAAGCCCAAGACTTTAACCTCCCTTTGCTGCAAGAGCCTAAATCCTAACCTCCCTTTGCCGCAAGAACCTAGACCCTAACCTCCCTTAGCCACAAGCCCTAAAACCCCATCTATACCTAAACCCATTCCCAGGTCTGAATCTAACACTATAGCAAAGTTACTAGTTTCTACAACTCATTGTTCATAAGCCTGGCCAACCATCTTGGGTACTGTTTGGGTACTTGAAACCCTAATTCCTCTAAGAAATCTCCAATAAGATAGCTGATTCTCAGAGAGAGGATCCTGGAGTGAACCCAATTTAGGGTTTAATATCAAAACATGAAACCCTAGAATTTGGTTTACATCAAGAGGTCTGCAATGGTAGGCATAGAAATGGGCAAGAATGTGAGGGAACCCAAGATACTGGACAGGAAGGGAGCCAACAGAGAAGCCAGTGAGATGGACAAGGGTGGGGGACAGGGAACCAGTGGTGCCAGAGAAAAAGAGCTTGGACTTGTGAAGCTTGATGCATAGGCAAGAGGGATTCGAATTGCTGGAGGAAGGCCATCACATTGGAGATGGAGGAGAGATCTGCTTTGCAGAAGATCATGAGATCATCCGGGAACACAAGATGACTTCCAGTTGTCACTTTGGTTTTACTTTGTACTGCCATGGTTCATTCATACGCACCATGATGCAGAACTTGGCATACCATGCTACAAGAATTAAAGAAATATCAGGAACTGGCAGACTGATATGTAGATTTATTACACATATTCTAGATGTGATAAATGAAAAGTATTGTTATTTGCCTATTACATTTCTTTAAATGAGTTTTTTCAAACTTACATATATATTGCAGAAATGTTTAAAATATCATCATTTCCCTTGGATTTCTTTTTATTATTTTTCAAGGTCTTGAGGTTTTAATCACAGATATCAATTTTGACCTTCAAACTGTACATTGTAATAGAGTCCTCTATGAAAATTGATATCCTTCCACAGCCATCAGCATGAACTTTTTAAAAAAAAGTCTTATTTTCACTTACAAAACAGATACAAATGAGTACTATAAATACAGAAACAGAAGGTATAGGATCAAGGTAGTCACTAACCTCAAAGCGGTCAATGAAAAATCCAAGCCATAGCCTATGAGCAATAATTCCTTCAACAGGATCCTTATCTGGCATCATTTCTGGTTCCCCTGGAGAAAGTTGGGGTCTTAATTTTGCAGTAGGTCCAGAAAACCTCTTATCGGATGCAAATAAACCCCGTTTTGTATCTATGGTCCACAACCATGCATCAACAAGCTCTGCAAGGACAAGAGATCCCAACTGGGGAGCAGCAGAGACTAACCATGTCCAAACAAATATTCCAACCTCCATTGAATCAGGAGTTGAGATATAAGCAGGACACCAGCAAAGAAGTCGAAGAAGTTGTGAGAAGCCTTCTAGGTTTGTTTTTGAATCAGAACCCTGGCAAAGTTATTTAACATTTGAAAAACACATATTTCTCAGACAGAAAAACAAGCAGAATAAAATCTACCATGCCACGGAACAATAATTACTAGCAAAGCAAATGCCACACGTAAGTGTAGAAAGAATGACATAATACCAGATTTGACAGAAGTAGTGCAGTTGCTTGGGAACATATTTCTCGAAATTGTGACTTATCTACCTCTTCGCCTTTCTCAGCTAAGTTAACAAATTGTTGCAGTAACCGCACAAACTTCATAATAAGTATCTCATTAAAGGACTCGCTTTCGGGTTGTGCCAGTTGAGAAGACACTGCAGATTTCAACTTCTGAAGGCCCAGACCTAGCCCAAAGCCCATTGGTGAAGCACCCGCTTGAAAACCACCTATGCTGGTATACAACCTTCTCATTCCAGCAATCTCCCCAGCATGGTTGCACTTCGCTGTTGCACTAACAATACCAGTGGAAAGCACCTCCAAGTTAAAAGCTTCAGTCAATTTTAAGTTTGCTCCTGAAGCTGCCGCAGCAGCAGCCATAACTGCAGGAATATTAGCTGTGCGTATCCCCATCCAGCAATCATTCTTCCCAGTACCAATCCGCATCTCAGATAGAAGAGAAACTACATCAGTCGTAGGCTGTGTTCTCTGCCATGTGTTTGCTTTACAAAGCTTTTCCTGGAAATAGCACATGAAAAGTAAGACACTAAAGTAAAAGCATGAAAATTAGAGTTGAATAGGCATATAAACAAAATTATGCATAGCAGTAGTATCATAGTATGCCCTGACAGCCATGATAAATTCATAATTGGACATATATGCCAAAGTTGGTGGACAAACCAAGTCCAGTAGACACAAAGATCATGCATCATGCAAATGAGACTAAACAATTAACTTTCCAGATTAAAACAAATTCATTTCAGAAACTTAAAATCAAGGATCACAATCTTGGTTTCAAGGCTGATTCAAACCAGCTGCATTTTCAACCAGCCACAAAACAAGAAATGGACATTGATTGAAATCAGAGATAAATGGGGGTAAATCTCAACATATGATGGGGTGGTCAATACTGGTCGGAACCATCAAAACTGGCCAAAAAACTAAAACCTGTCAAAAGTCAAAACTAGCCAAAACTGCTGACATTGGTTGCAGTTTAACATTTATTGGTTGAAATTACCAAAATCTTAAACTATTGTCCATTTGCGATTGCATTGGCAAGCTAGTCTTCAGTGCCGCCATCCATCACATTTGGTGGGAGCGCAACCTTAGAAGATGGACGCCCAAATCTCGCTCCTTACACTTGATTTGGAAAGCCATCTTCTTTGATGTTTCTTCTAGATTGCTCTCCCTTCCCCATCCCCCTGTTGCTGACACCCCCAGAAATAGGTTAATTGTTAGTTTCTGGGGCCTCAGCTGCTCTCTCATCTCCCCCTCTTGAGCTCCTTGCTCCTCCCCTCCCCCCCCCCCTTTTTAACTCCTTTGTAATCTTCTCCTGTTGTGCTGCCTGTTGCTTTTAATATATTATTTATTCATCCAAAAAAAAAGATATAGCCAAAATTTCAGCCCAGCTCAGTCAAAACATGAACTGTGCTTAAAGTATCTGCCAACCATAAATCAACCCAACAAATTTAGCTATACCTGCGGCCAGCAGTAACCAAATGGAGGAAACTTAATTTTGAAAACAGTGGAAAAGTAACATGCAAGATGATGAAAAGGTTGTGGATAGATAAAATCAAACTAGAGTTTAAGCAAAAGAGTATAAGACAGTACATCAACAACTAAGTGAATCATCAAAATGTGTCCCTATGCAAGCTAATATGTATTTAGAAGTATACCTGCAAAAGACCCTGAGTAGTGCATGGCCCATCTGAAAGCGCATTGGTGACCCACTCCCTGACGATTTTTTGATACAAAGAACGAACTGTTGCAACCCAACCAGGATCATTTACAACAGTAGAAGGCAATTCATTACTAACAGAGAACAGCAACGAATCCAGACATGAAGAACTCCACAAGATCTGCAGTACAGCAAACCATTCATTTCTAGAATATTTATTAACCATGCCGAAGATCAACACACACACACACACACACATAAACATATATACAATATCATAAAATAATCCACCTGCGGAAACTTATCTTTGAGTTGAGTCAATAAGCTAACAGAGATATCCCGAATGTGTTCCTCCCTTTGAGACATATTTTTTATAAGCAAGCAAGCATGAACAGACAGGGTAGACTCCCTTATCTCAGCTTCATTACCAGTTTCAGATATTCGATCCTCCTAGAAACCCAATCACGGATACCAATCAGGAACAACTCATATAGCAAATTACATACACTGATCAATCAGTCACTCAAATGAAAAATCATTAAGAACTACTTGAAATTTTTTTGGCTATAAAAACAAAATGGAATTCAAACAAGAAATGCACAAGGCACCATTCTGAAAAAAAAACTACAAGATAAGAAATAACAACTGCAATTACTGTTTGTAAGAAGAAATGAGAAAAGGGAGAGGAATTTTCACAAATTCAAACTGAGGTCCCAGCTGCTAGGACCAATTACTGGAGCAATAAATATAACCATCCATGGAAAATGACATGGTATTTCTATTTGAAAGAGATTACAGCACAAAAATATGGCATGTATATGCACATAGAAAAATAACATGAAGGTAGCTGAAACTTTTTAGCTGAAAATAACATAGAACTACTTTTAAGATGGGGAACATGGAAAGTATGTAATGACAGGGACAAAAAGCTCCACACAAGTCTAGCGCTAGATTGAGAGGGGTAAAATCCCTCTCCTATTCCTATTTGGAGTTCCTTCTTTAATTTATTTTAACTAGTTTACTTTTCTTATTCAGCTTTAGACTAGTTTTCCTGTTTATTCTCATTCTTGTATTTGTTTTCCTATTCAGAGTAGGATTGCCTCTTATTGTAAACTATAAATTCTTGGGGGCTGTGAATGAAGTACAGTTCTCTGAGTACTTTAATCTCAATCTTACAACAGTAAGGCTTTCAGAAAACCACTCGCTTGAAGGATGGGTTGCAGCTTATCCAAGGCTCATTCCCTAGGTCTCATCTACGAAGAGTTTCAAGTCTCTACTCTCTAAGTAAAGGTGCAAGAATTTCAATCTGAGAAAAAGTTCAGTTTGTGTGGGGGGAAGGGTTTATATTCATTTCTTGTCACTGAGTGAGTTTATTTGTAATTAAACTTGATTATTTGATGCAGATTTATTATATAGTGGGCTTCTTTGCTTGGGGATAAGTCCAGGATTGGGTTACATGTTGCGCCTTTGATCCCATGGGTTTTCTATGTATTAAGGCCACTTTTATAGGCTTAAAAGAAGGGTAATTAGGTTCCTTAAGGGATTATATATATTAGTTTAAAAAATTATTCTATTTTGGTGTTTTTTACTTTAACTTGAACCAGTTCTATCAGTGGTTCAATTTAAGTGGCTTCGTAGTACCCTTTCAATTGCCTGGTAAAGGGGGATTAGGATTCCGCTTTTTTAGGCTATTTTGGTTTCTAGACAGTTTCGTCTTTTTCTTTCTTTCTTTCTTTTTTTGGGGGTGTTGGGGGGGTTGAATGAACAATTTCATTACCAAAACGAGAGGGAAAAAGGAGCAGAGAAAGCAAGAAACAATCACGAGCCACCTACAAGGCCCTAACAGCCAAAGGAAGGGCCTAAAAAAAGAAAGAGAGAAGGGAAGGGCCCCAACTAAATAAAATACAACAGAAGACTAAGAGAGGGGAGCCACAAGCAGCTCTTTAACCAGGGGCCAAAATTCCACAATATAAAGCATGGTCATTGATTTCTAAACTCAAGGGCAAACTCAATGTATGGCTGACCTTTGGAATGTGAGGGGATGCTAGATTCATGCTGCCAGAAAACGTGAAGGGAGGGGCGATGGATTGTCTGGGACATAAAGGATGTCAGACTAAAGGAAGAGTTAAGGCCATCCTAGTCACTCTTTCTTTCCTTTTCTGGGTTAACAAATAATTTATTACCAAATCCCCACAATGGGGGGACAGAATATTAAAGGAGAAGGGGTGGAGACTAGCACAGCTTAAGGGATACTAGCCCTAAGATCGGAGAAGAGAACTATCTAAACACCAGATAACAACAAAAAGCATGTTCCTTGGGCATCATCAATTGGTCAATGTGGAAGAAAATTAAGTTTGGCATTGACATCAAAGAACATGGTTTTCCAAATCAGATACAGATTTGGAAGTCCATCTTTAAAGCTATGACATGGAACGTGGCCTTTAAACCATGCCACGGAGAACCCGGGGGCAGGATGGCTGTGAATCGTGATGCCTAATGAGGGCCCAAGCAGAGGAACTGTTAAAGAAACCAAAGGGAGCTGAAATCCAAAAACCATGTCTAAGTGGGAGGATAAGAGGAGGGGGGGGGGGGGAAGGGTTCTTTTTCTTCTTTCTTCTTCTTCTTCTTCTTCTTCTTCTTCTTCTTCTTCTTCTTCTTCTTCTTCTTCTTCTTTTTTTTTTTTTTTGTGGGGGGGGGGGGATCAAAGATAGATTAAGGAAGCGAGGGAAGCTGATTTGTGGATACGAAAGTAGACCTAGTAGAAGCCGATGTAGCCTCAATTCAATGAAGGCCAATTCTTCCAAAATTTTTAAGAGAACAAACTCATATGGAGTGGATAGGTTTGCTTTGGGGGAAAAGGATTAAGTTAGGGCTCTATGTTTAAAAGTCAAATGCTCTCAAATATATTTAAAGTACCAATGATACTTAGCCCATCCCATGGAAATATGGGATAAATTCTTTGAGATGGGAAACTATGGTCTATAAGTGTCAAATGAGTTGATACTTGGGGTAGATGTAAGAAGTAATAATATAGAGAAATGATCCCCCAAGTTTGGTTAGATTGGATGGTTAACTTAGAAGATATGAGGTTCTTGTTTCAAGGGTTTTGAAGAGAGAAAATTTAGGAACATATTTATGTCTTGAAATTGGATGGTTAGAATGTGTCAAACTAGAATCTAAGGTCACTAGAATTTGGGGAATGATGTACCTAAACTGTTGAACAGATCTATGGTTAGATTGGTTCAGATCTGACTTGTTGAATTTTGGGTCTCTTAAAAAGTCCAAAAATTAAAGAAAAATAATAAAGGGTAATATGAGAAGGGGAATGGAGTGTATTGCCAAATACCTGGATTGGATTGACTTGCAATGGATTTGGTAGGCTGTCGATTCAGTTGTAGCAAGAATCTAGGCTTGACTTCACTACAGACCTTAATTGTTCTTCAATCTTGGACCTTCCAAATTGAAACAGACACAATTGCAGCAGCAATGCACAAGAGAATACTTGAACTAAGAACTTCTATTTATCATATCAAAATTGGATGCCTTCCCATCAAGTGGAGGGGCTTATTTATACACAATAAGTTGGAGATCTAATCTATAATACCAACTCCAAATTGAACTGTATCTCAAAATAGGAACTGAAATTCAACTAGGATACTTAAAACTAAAAGAAAAACATAAAAAGAGACTATTCTGCCCATATAACTTAACTTGGCCAAAATATATAACTAGACCAATTAAATTATTCAGCTCAACTATTTACTACTAGGCCTGAAAACAAAACTTCTGAGCCCATAGAAATATAACCCTAGGTTGATTTCAGACACAAATAGGCCAATTTCAGTATTGGATCTGCATCAAGAGCCTAGGTAGAAATAGAATCCCAAGAGGATGCTAGGAATCCAACCAAAAATGGAAAAGCCATTGGCGATCTATGGGGAAGATGATTTTGCATTAACCCCATGAGGGGTCAGTGGGGTTGGGGATAGTCTAGATGGAGTCATGCCCAAGAAGGTAGGAGTAAATCAGGTGACCCAGACAAAGCTGTGGTTAGACGAAGCCTTCTACGTAAGCGTAAGGATACTGCTGTGTATAGTCCCTAATCCTATGGATACCAAACCCTCCTCCCGATATAGGAAGGCAGGTGGCTACCCAACTATTGGATCAAGTCACGTCACTTTTAAGTGTCGCTGATCACATGACCTCTAAAAAGTAAACCAATTAAAATAACTTAAATTGAACCATAACTGAACTAATTCAATCTTTAAAACATAAATTAAACTAAATAAACTTAAATTCATAGTCAACCTCAGCACTCATGTTCAAGAGCCATAGGGTGGTATTGCCAAGTAAAACCATGGAACAAAGGTCCCAACCCTTGGCTTACTGGAAAATATTTGTATGGCTTAAATCAGACCAAACTAAAAAAACAAAAAATAAACTAAGTATGAATTAGTGGTACTATACTATAGTATTATAAGTGTATCATTACTAGTACAATTCTACAACTAGCTCTTCTTGCAGATGTAGGTCTTTAGATCTGAGTCAACAATTTTACGTCATTGGCAGATGCAGATCAACACAAGATTCAAGTACATAATCAAGCTTAAAAAAGTGGAGCCTTCACTAAATAGAAGTAAATACCAGCCATGACACTGCTGTTTCAAAAGCCTTATGGACCATAGCAGTCAAACACTGAAAGACAGCAGGCATTAGGTTTGGAGTCTTGAGGTACTCAAAAACACAGCTGAATGCACTTCTTGGAGCAGTAGAACTAGTACTGCCATTAAGAATGCCGCCATTGCTGCTGAAACGTATTATCTCTAAAAAGGCTACAGCAAGGAGATAGGTTGCCTTCACACCTGTAAACATATATGGGGAAGAGAGACAGGAACATCAACACCTGAACACTAAGCACAAACCCAAACAGGAAAAGTTGTCTATCCGAACCCACTAGTGTAGTAACAACTAACAACCAGTGTAACAATTTTTAACAAAATCTTAAAAGGAATTGCTTGATTAAGAACTTTCAAGGATTCAACAATAACCTGAAATCATGTTCATCCCTGCAACCTCTACTCGCCCTCCTAACGCAGCAGAGAGAGCAGCCTTTTGGGCTAGAACAGCTTTCTCATTGCCACTGCCACGACGACTGCCAGGATTGCAAAGAGCATTGAGTTCCAACTCATCTTCAAGCCATTTGACAGAGCTAACAACCTGAGGGGAAAAAAGTCCCGATTATAAATTCAACAGACCAAATAAACCACATCATCCAAAAGATTACAAGGATACTAGTTCTAAAGAAAGAGAAAAGAGTACCATAGCTTCTTAAAACTAAGACTATGGAAGCATGAGGGTCAATCACTATATATTTAATTGCCAAGTGCAACAAATGAAGCTTTTCTGAGTAGTATAGAACTGTGCTCAAACACACAGAGAACAAGACTATCTATGAACACAAAAAATAATAGTCAACAACAGTAAAACAGACGGGGGAAAATAAAACTTCCAAGTTCCAACTCTAAACAGTTTAAGCTAACATGCTAAACCAGAAAACCGCAGTATCCACGTGTTGCCTATCATCAGCTTACAAGAGGAGGGGTTCCTTGAGCAATGCGTTGTATAGCTGAAGACCATCGGCTATCCCACATGTATGGTCCAACCACAGTTTGAAGTGCCGACGTGCTCATACTTCCTGCAGAATTCAGTGTTGTGGAAATTGATTTCGAAGGAAGCTGACTGTTCGGAATGGGAGGTGCCAATCCAAAAAGAGAAACATAGAACCACAAGTTGCGAAAAAGCTTCAAAAGTGAAGGCTCCACATCCACAGTTGGATCAAAATCGAAACATATTTCAGCAATGGCAGGAAGTAAGGGTCCCAAAAAATCTGCTCCACTCCTGAAAAATTGAAGAACAGGAATAGAACTTTTAGACAGCACATGTCAAACAACAAAATCCAAAAATGTATTTCAATAGAATATTGTTGTAGTATCTCAGTGCAAATATGATCCAAGAACATCAAAACATCAGTTCGTGTAAATGAATGCATTCACATCATTCTAATCCTTTGCATTTCGTAGATACAGATTACCTGCCAATTTTGGACTCTGCAGCCAGCCCAACATCGGAGCACAAAGATAGCAATCGATGACGATAGTCTGAACGCAATTTAGGACTAGTAAGACCACTAGCAATCAGAAGGAACCCTGAAGGAAGAGTCTAGAATGTGATTGAGCCAGTGAGTGTCCATTTTGACTAGATAAATTGCTAATAAATGCTTGTATCTTGACAATAATGTAAGATCAATGCTCCAAAGTCTAGAATATCCTACAAATATAAACAGACCTCTACACGTTCTGTAGTGGCTTCTGGAGGCATTGTTTTGCTTTCTGCAGATCCTATAGTTGAAAGTTTATTCAAATAGCTACGTGTCATCAGAACTACTGTCTCGCGATAGGATTTTTCGAAACCCAAACTAGCCATGCGAGATACAGCATCCAGAAGCTGAAATGATTCAAAGATATAGGTTCAGGACCAATTCATATTAGCAATTGATGAATTATTAACTGTCAAAAGGTGCTTAAAATTTTGACAGTGGTTAAAGAATGGAAAATTTAAGACACTATATATGGGCAGAGGAAAAGGTTTCATACTTGCAGACGCAATAAACTAGGAGTTGAAGCATCTCCCTCTTCTAAGGTCTCAATAAATAGTGGCAATATCATGTCTATCAGTTCAGACTTATTAACAGAAACACTTAAATCTGCTAGTAAGCGTATAATATTAAGCTGCACAACAGGAAGCTTCTCTTTCCCTTCCTGAAAAAAGTTTTAAAAAAAATATACATTAAGAAATACAGTTATAAAGTAATAAACAACAAAAGTATATCTGATAAGGAAAGTCAACAAAAACTTCAGCAAGACAATGAGGCATAAAGCTGGAGAGTTTAAATCCCATTGGGGCAAAACATATATAATACAACTGAAAAGCAGTCACCTGCTCCAGTTACTGAACAGATTAGTAACAAACACAAAATTTATATCTCTCTTAAGGAAACTAGCAGCCAAAGAAAATTCTGGACAAGGACAACCAATTGTGACACAGAACCCAACTCAATTTAATGTTACCTCATTTAAATGGGAAAGGGATGGATTACAAATACCACATTTCAGCAACGCCAATACTTTTTGCTAGAATATGATGGTTCATGGTTCAACCTCTACATACTTCACTGCACAACATTCTCACATCCATCATTGTTCTGAAGCCTTGCACAAAAATACTCCCACACTATGGCTATTACCATTGATACTGTAGCCCACCTTACAATCCAAAGATAGATAACCTGCTCTTCATCTTCCTCAAACACAAACTCATTTGCACCCTGAGGCCTCACCTCATTGGGCAGTCCAAATTGAAAAGACACGTCATACCAATCATCCAAGAAATTCTATTCTAGAACCAGGTGTAAGTATAACCTTCCACATATCATTTCCCCACCCCTACAAACCCACAAATCCCTGCATAGTATTCATAATTAAAACCATAGAATAAGCCTTTTGCCACACCTTTCCATAGAACTGGCTGTGTGAAATCATCATTTGTAGTTTGTGTTCTGGAGCCTCTCCATGTTAAACTGTCAAGTAGTAGGTATTTTCCATATTCTTCTACCTACCAACATCTTGCACTGAAACGAATCTTTATCGAAACCACAAGTCCTGACCAAGATATCTCATTTTCATCGACTTCTGAGACAAGATGGCCAAGTACTTCAACAGTTCAATAATTATACATGGTTTCCGCTGGCATTGACAAGTTTCAATACTTTGTACATTCCTCTCTTTTCTTCCCCATTGGGGCTTTTGGTAATGATATTCTTCATTCATCCAAAAAGGAAAAAAGAAGCTCAACACCTATTTAAGTTCACTTATCCCTATTGAAGCTTGAGAAAACCAAAGCACGAATCAGGACAGGCACTTATTTATGTGTCTCCTCCCCCCCCCCCCCCACCCCCTCTCAACCCATCGAATTCAATTAAAATAATTTTAAGAAAAAATCTAAAAGGTGAACTCAAACCCCCCCCCCCCCCAAAAAAAAAAAAAATTCAAGGAGACAAAACTGATTTTCAGCATTAGGAGCAACTTTCAATCTGAAAATGCCAGGTTCTTTTTACAAATCTAAATGGAAAACATTGCTAACAAGCAAAATAGAAGAGAAGTAATCAATTTCCAACAATTCTCTTGCAGTAACTTTTTTTTTTTGGATGAATAAAGAAATATATTAAAGACAACAATGCCAAGAATACAAAGGGAGAAAAGGGGGAGGGGAAAGAAAGCCTCTCACGGGGGAGACCTAAAGGAAGAGGTGAGACTCCAGGCACTAACAATTAACTTGATTTGGTAATGTGCTACAGAATGGAAAAAAATTATTTGAGATCAAAATAAATGAATATTTTACCACTTCATTGAGCTTTAGCGATATTTTAACATATTAAAAAGGTCAACTTTTCAAGGTATGAGAAAACCCCAGCAGTTAAAAATTGAAAATTGCACAAACAACAACAACAATAAGACTTGTCCCAACTAAATGGGGTCGGCTACATGGATTCTTGCCCTCCAATTAGTTTTGTTCGAGGCCATGCTAGATACAAGGCCTACGCTATACATATCCTTTCTCACCGCTTCTCCTAAGGTTATCTTAGGTCTACCCCTAGCTCTTCTAGTTCCTTCAATATGGATTATATCACTTCTCCGTACAGGGGCATTTATAGGTCTCCGTTGAACATGGCCGTGCCACCTCAAACGACTTTCTCGAAGCTTATCACTTATGGGAGCAACTCCCAGACCAACTTTAATATGATCATTTCTTATCTTATCCATCCTAGTTTTGCCAATCATCCATCTTAGCATCCTCATTTCTGCTACACTGAGTTTATCTATATGATTCTTTTTAACAACCCAACACTCTGCACCGTACATCATAGCTGGTCGAACAACGGTCCTATAAAATTTTCCTTTAAGCTTTAATGGAATTATGGAATACGCCAATCACATAAGACCCCGGACGCACCTCTCCACTTCATCCACCCTATTTTAATTCTTTGGGAAACCTCATCCTCTAAATCACCTCTTTTACTTATGATTGAACCTAGGTACCTAAAACAATCACTCTGAGGAATCTCTTTATCGTCAAGTATGAAGTATCACCACCTCATCATCTGCCCGATCATGACTAAAGTTACAAACTAGATATTTTGTCTTCGATCTACTAAGTTTAAAGCCTTTTGATTCCAAAGCTACTCTCCATGATTCTAATTTGGTATTAATCCCCATTTCGGTCTCATCAATCAACACAATATCATCCGCAAAAAGCATACACCAGGGGACCTCATCTTGAATGTCTTTGGTTAATTCATCCATTACCAGTGCAAATAGATATGGGTTTAAAGTTGACCCTTGATGTAGCCCGACTGTTATCGGTGATTCATTACTTTGTCCCCCCATTGTTCTAACACTAGTCACCGAACCATTCAAGAATTTCTTTTTTTTTTTTTTTTTTTAAATTCCCAAAACAATCGTTATCGGATTCAGAAGCATTTACTTAAAAACCCTAGTTTCAAGCCAATGTCCAAGAACAATATACATATTAAACTTAGTTCAAAACCTCAAGTACCATTTCGTGTATCTTGTCTTGTGAAAAAAGTTCATGTGTTGTGTGTAGCATATCATAACATGCTAAAAAGAAACTACCATAATAAAAATAAAATAAAATAAAAGAAGAAGAAGAAATGCAATTTTCAGCAAAACCATCACTTGAGTTTGGTTGGGATAAAATCCCAGGTTTCAACCATATCTTGTAATGCAGTTGACATTGTCCAATTGGGTCAATTGGGCATTATAAGATTTCATTTTGGCATTGACATGTTAAGGTTCCATAGGTTTATTATTTTTGGGTTTATCACTGTAACTGATTAATTTATAGATCCAAAAAGTGAGGGTAATGTTAATGCATGGGATTAGTTGTTAAATTGAGTGTTTTGAGTTAGATTAGGATAATTGAGAGTTCTCTCGAGTTTATTTACTTTATTGTGTCTTTTAGGGTGATTAGTAGTCCTTTTATGAGTCAAATTAAGTGTTCTAAGAAAAGGAAATACAAAGGGATGGAGGGGGGAGCTACATTGGGAAGGAAGAGTTGTGCAAAATAGAGGGAAATAGGCCCCAAGTAACAACAATGTGCATGTCCCTTGGGGAATCTACAACTTATTAAAGGAAAAATAAGGAGATCTTAGAACTCAGATCCATACTTATGGTTGTCCAAATCAAGTGTCGGAACGAGACTTGGACATCCACTAGTGAAGGTTCATTCTAGCCAAATGTGAAATAGAGTGGCCACAAAAACCAACTTCCCAATAGTGTCAGCAAAAGAATTACCCTTCAAGGTGGTACTAGCACTCACAGTCGAAAGGGAGCAGCCATCTACTGCAAAACCAGATGGATAGGGGGCAAGAGACGGAAAGGATTGCATGGAGAGACAATGAGAGATAGCTCTCTACATGGTGAATGACTGTCTAAGAATGGAGCCTTTAAACCGAACAAGCTTGGTCCAAAGAATCTCCGGCACAGGGAAATGAACAAGGTTCCAGACAAAAGAGGTTGAGAAGAGGCCATTTTTGCAAGGAAGCCAAATGATTGTGTCAAAGGGGGGGTGGAGGGGTGAGGGGGAAAGCTAGACCTAACGGAATCTAGAGAAGGATGGGAAGATGGGGGAGGGGACAAGGAGCCTAAGAGGAGGAAGGAGAGCTGGGTTTTTTTGGGGGATGCCCTAGGAGAGGAGAAGACAGATCTGAGAACGACGAAATGGTAGAGAATACCAGAAGCTGCAAGGGGTCGAGCCAAAAGGAAATGTTCTCACTATTTGAGATATGGAACGAGATACACTTAAGGGCTAGGAGGCGGAGCTAGAGAAGCTTTGATCAGACCTAAGAGGGATCGGAAAGTTAGGGAGCAGCTGAGAGGTATCTTTAAGGAGGTAAGAGAACACCCAATTGACCTGGATGGAATCATGTTTGGGGCCGACTTTTAAGATGAGCTTAAAGAGCCCTGCTATGTTAAACTTTGATTCTACGGATACCCAAATCACCACATCTCTAGGGCGACATTTTGAGGACCAATTAATAGGGTGAAGGAATCTATTAGTTTCCTAGCCTTGCCAAATGAAGCTATAGAAGAGAGCCTCATAGCCTAGATGGTGCTCTTGGGAAGAGCAAAGATACCACAACAGTACATGTACGAAGATGAGTGAACAGATTATATTAGGTGACCCTTCCGGTTTAGAAGAGAAACTCTCCCTTCCAAGCTGGAATTTCTTACGAATGAGATCAGTAAAGGGGTGAAGTGGTAAGTAGTGAGCCTGGCAGGGATAAGAGGAAGGCCGAATTATTTGATGGGGGGGAGCCAAGTGAAAACCCCATAGACTAGAGGAGAGGTGATCGAAACACCAAGTGATGCAGTACCAAAGCCCTCCTAGTCCAAGAACCAGTCCAGGACCAAGTGGAGGGCCAAGGTAGCCACCTAGGGTTGCTCTCTGGACCCTAGGGTTGCTACCTAAATCCTGATTGTTTCTTTTTCATTTTTAATTGCCTAGTTCCAATTTTAATTGTTTTCTTTGAGTCTAATAAAGAAAATTACTTACCAAATATACCCGTCACATGGACACAATTCTGCCCGACTTGAGTAAACTCAAAGAAAGCAATTAAAATTGGAACTGTGTGTTTAATTAGGAGTTCTAAATCAGTCCTCGTATATGTCAGACTGTAACACCCAGCAGTTGTCGAGTTCTAGTAACATTAGGCTGGGAATCCAAGTCCAAGTAGGAAACCCAGCCCCTAGCATGTATAAGTAAACCCCTCTACTTAATGAGGAGAGGTAGTTCTGATTATTGAGTGATAAAACTTCCCATTCAAGCACTGTGTGTGTGTATGTTTTAGAATTCGATTGATTTGAGGATTCAAATGTAGCAGGTCTGATTCTGTCAATAAGCTTGAAGAATAAACCCTAGGAAGGTTCAAAGTGAAGTTCAGCTCAGATCCTTGACAGTGGCTGTAGGAGACAGCCTTCGACCACCATCAACAACAGTTTTCCAGCTTCATCCACGCTCCATCTAAGGTCCAAACCCTGTACTATTGGAAGCCCTCATTGACAAGGATCGGAATCTCGGTTTCGAGGCCGGTTTCGACCTGCCTTGAAAAGGGCGTACCCAGTGCCGAAGCTCCCACACTGTGGGGTCTGGGGAAGGGACTTTCTAGGCAGCCTTACCCCTACTTTTTTGCAGAGAGGCTGATTCGAACCCGCGACCTCCAGCGCACAATGGAGAGACTCCACCATTGCGCCAGGCCCGCACCATTTCGACCTGCCTTGAAACCGAGATATAATTTTGGTCAAAACCTGGAACTTTTCCCAGCAAGTTTCGGCTCTTTTTTATGGTTTTTTCATCTGATTTTTTGCCTCCTACCTATTAAAGCATAATGAACACAATGGAACTAGTTTTTTGCTAGAAAAGCCATTGAAAATTTATCATTCAAGTATATTAACAAATGAGAGGTTCAAAGGAATACAAACGTTGTAAAATTGAAGAAACTATATTGCATACATGAACTGTTTGATACAGAATTACGCATCAAACAAAATACAATAACCAAAAATAGAGTCCCAAGCTTCAGTTCCACGTTGGAACTAGTGGATTCATCCCCTGTTTATAGTAGTATTCTAAATACTAAGTAGAATACTGACGAAAGCTGGCCATGACATAGTATACCTAAAGTTTTTAGCAACTCATTCAATGCCGTTCTATAGGTGGGTTCATCAACATAATTTAGATATGCCATCTTAGGCAATGTGTCATAAGGGAAATGACTTTGTACAACAAGTGCTCTTGGAATTGACCCAATTGGGTGTGATGGTACTACTACTACTACTAATGGAACTTCAAAGATGGAGTCCACAAATCATACCCATATGCAGACATACAACTACACCATCAGTTGAATAAGTAGATGACCCCCCAACTCCACCATATGCTCCCCCATATCCATAGCCATAATCCCTAAAGGAGGAGCAAATGGTGTGATGGAAGGCAAAGGAGTGACTGAAATTGGGTGAAAATGTGTTGAAAGCAAAAAAGGGGTTGGGGGATGAAATAGTCTAAAAAACCAGGCAAAACCAATCAAAACCTGCGAAATCTCGCAGCTATCGACTGAGAGGGTGAACTTTTATAACTTGGGTCACCCAGTCTCCCAAAACAAGGTGTCAAAATTTTGGCCAAAATGAACCAAAGCTTGGTACCCTTTTTTTTTTCACCACAGGTGTCGTCTCGGTTTTCCAAAGAAAAAAACTGACATTTCGACCGAAATGTGCGAATTTGGTCAACATTTGTACCATGCTCATTGATCTCCTTCTCCCCCCACGTCTTTTTCCATTTTCCTGAATTTTCGACTTTTTGAGAGACCAAAATTCCAAGGTCAAACCATTAGATATGTCCCAAACTTTAGGAACCTCTCATCCCCCCAACCCTAGTGACCTTCCATCCCAAATTTAGCCCTACCAGACCAACCAAATCCTAGATCTACTCATCCTTGTTTATGATCACCCTATTTCCCTCCAAAGTCAAGAAACTCAATATCTCTTGAACTACTCATCAAAAATTATTGTAATTTGAAAAGATTTTTCTAAGGATCAAAATATAAATTCCTTTCAAGTTTTATCCATTCCCCTAAGTTTTCATCCCACCTCAAATACAAGAATTTATCAACCTTCCATCAGATGGGTTAAAGTAGCCTTCAAACTCTAAATATTCTTATACCTTTATCCTATATACCATCAAATAAACCAACCCCAACCAGGGAACTAGAACACAATTGTTAGGAACGAGTTGGGAATAACCACCCATACACCCCCAACCAAAATCCTACTTTTGGCCTAGAATTCAAGTCTAGCCCTAGAGATTCTTGAAGCTGCAACCCTACTCAATCAAGGCTGCATCAACCAGAGGAAGATTTTTTATGTAAACCAAGGATCTAGGATTTAAAGATTGATTGCAACCCCCAAACCTAGGGTTCACCCTCAGGATCTTTTTTTTGGATGAATAAATAATAATATTAAACAAAAGGAAACAAGACAACAAGGTCTTTAAGTAGAAGACCGAAAAGAGGAACTAAGACCCTAGGAGACAACAATAAGCCTGTTCCTTGGGGTATCGTCAACAGGGGGATAGGGCATGGTTAATAATCTAGAAGAAACATCAAAATAGATGGCATTCCAAATCCTGTCTATAGAGCGGGATTTGGAAGTCCATCTCCGAAGATTGCGCTCCCACCAAAGGTGATGGAATAAAGCACAGTACACTAGCTTACCAATCTGATCGCAAATGGAAGGGCCTGAAAAGTATCTCAAAATCCAAGACCAATCTCGAAAAAACCCATATGATCGCCTCGAGCGGCCAAATGGAAGCAAGGGCTTTTCCCCCAAATAAATCTGGATAAAGGGCAAGAAAAGAAAAGGTGCTCAAGGTTTTCCAAACCGTTCCAACAAAGGATGCAGTTGGGGTTTGCGGGGATGTGGCAGTCAATGAGAAAGGATTGGGTGGGGAGGGCATGGTTGAGGGCCCTTCAGAGGGTAAGGGATGATGGGGGATGAAGCCTTTGAACCAAACCAGAGGGGGCCTAGGGGGCTTAGGGCTATGGGATCTGAGAAGGTTCCAAGCTGATGAAGTGGTGAAGGTTTTGGAGGTGGAGGGGAGCCAAATGGCGAGGTCTCTTGAGGAGCTAGAGAGGGGGGATAGAGAATCCCAAACCTATGTGAGAAAGGGGAGAGGGGAATGAGTCCAGGAACCATTTGAGATGAAGTTTGACAGGAGGGTGGATTTGGGGATACGGGTGCCATAAACAGTGCGAGGACCAAAGTGGTTATATAGAAAGCCCAAGGGATGCCGCAGATCAAGCCAAAAAGAAGTGGAAGAGCCAGTGAAGATGGAGGTAGAAATAGCAAAGATGGCGAGGGGTCACAGCAAGAGGATTTTCCTCCAGACCCAAGAAGGGTTGGAGGGCAAGGGAACAATCCAGAGGGAGTCAAATCGCAAATGGTAAGAGTAGACCCACTTTACCCAAATAAAATCATGCTTTGCGGCAATTTTCCAAATGAGTTTGAGGAGGCAAGCTAGGTTAACATCAGAGATCCGGCGGATTCCAAGGCCTCCTTCAAAGGTAGGGCGGCAGATGGAGGACCAATTGACCGGGTGGATGAAGCGTGAGGCTTCCAGCCCCTTCCAAAGGAAAGCTCGGAATAAGGACTCCATAGCATTGATGGAAGATTTGGGAATGGAGAAAATTCCGCACCTATAGAGATAGGTGGGTTAAAGCACTGAGCGGATGAGGACCACTCTCCCAGCAAAGTATAAAAGCTTACCCTTCTAGAGTTGAAGCTTCTTACGGATATTATCAAGCATGGGGAGGCAGTGGTGACGAGTGAGTCTACCTAGAATGAGCGGGAGACCAAGATAGGTCACGGGGAAGGATCCAGACTTGAAGCCCTAGAGGAGAAGGAGAGAGGCTCGGAGATGGTCAAGGATGCCAAAGAAGAATAAGGTGGATTTGTCGAGGTTGACCTGAAGGCCAGAGAGGGACTCAAACTGCGAGAGGGCCAAGAAAATGGAGGATATGGAGAGATGATTCGTTTTAGAAAAAATCATAAGATCATCAGCAAAAGCAAGATGGGAGAGATTAAAGGACTTGCACTTGGGAATGGGAGAGATGAGGAGCTGGTCAGTCTTGGATTGGAGGATACAGGAGAGGACTTCTAAGGCTAAGGAAAAGAGATATGGAGAGAGGGGGCAGCCTTGGCGGATGCCAACGTGGGAAGGGAAAAAACCGGCCGGGGAACCATTGGCGACAATGGAGATCTTATTCAATTTGAAACAACAGTAAGTTTAGGGTTTAGTACCCTACGGTTATAGCATTAGGGTTGAAAAGGGTGGTTCTAGGGTGGTCTAGCATTGAGAATGGTGAGGGCTAGGTTCAGTTAAAGGCTAGGACTAGGGTTGGTTTAAACTCAATCCTAAACCCTGCAGTAAATTAATTGCAAATTTGAATTTTCTAAGTTAGGGTTTTGAAATCTAGGGTTCAATAGGAAATAGGGTTTCTAGGGGGATGGTGATGTGAAAAAGGATAACCCCCTGGCCAAGACCCTTCTATGGGCCCCAAGGTCACTCCAAGGTCACACATCTAGGGCTGGCTAAACCCTCTAAGAGGGTTAGTTTTGGTCCATTCCAGTCCAAATTACATGCTGGAATTCATTTTAAGAAGTTTTATTTCTTAGTTTTCAAAGAGTCTTGATTAGTTAGGAGTATCGTTTAATTTAAAGATGAGTTCTTGAGTCCTTAAGAGTTTTCTTTAAAGATGGACTCTACAAGCCCCTGTTTACAAGAAGAGTTCTCTTTATTATTGTTGATGTCTTAGGAGGAATCTATTTTGAAGGAGATTCCATTAGATGTTCAAGTTTTACTTGGATGGCTAAGATTAATTGTAAGGGAGATCCGAAACTATAAAGGAATCCCATTTAGATTGGAGTCTTTAGTAGGCTATAAATAAGCCTAGTCCTTCATTGTAATTTTTTTAAGTCTGATTATTTGAACAAGAATTGATTAAGGATCGTGGCCTTGTTGAGGAGGCCACCATTAAGTAAAAGATTGAGAGTTCCCTTCTTTAAAAATCAGCACCCTCTTTGAGCATTCTCGCACTCTTCTCCTATTTTCCACTATCTACAAGCATTCACAGCATTTTCTTCCAATCAAACAAGTACAGCAGCCCAAAACCCCTTCCCTACCCTGTACTCCATCAAGAACCCCACCCACCCACCCATCTCCCTCTTGCACAAGCATCCCCAGCCCCCTCTGACCCCTGCAACAGCTCCAACACCCCCCTCCTCTTTCTTGCAGCAGCCTCTCTCTCCCCTTTTTTTCTGTTTTATTTTTATTTCTGTATCTATATTTTCTGGTTCTTACAGCAGAATTACAAGAAAGAAAAACAAAAAAACAGAAAAAAATGAAAGAAGATAGCAAGAGCCCTCCCATCCGTAACCGTAAGCTTCCCTTCCCCTTTCTACCCTACTGCAGGTTTCCTACCCCTCCCTATAACAAACCACGTCTCATCCATCTAATTCCAAATTGCTATATTGTTTATCCCTTATTCCTAACCCTTCCCATACCCAATTTCCGGCTTCCCTTCCCTTCCTCTCCCGAATAATTTTATCGAAACCCTTCCTATCAACCCATATCCCTCCTAAGAGTTTCCAACAACTTTCTTAGATATCCATCGGCATCCCACAATATTTTTAATTTGTTTGCTGGAAGATTCTAGGCAAACCCTTAATTTTTGGGAAACCATCCTAGAAACCCTAACCCTAAAATTGGATTTACATTAGATGGCTAGGGCTAGGGTTATAGTCGAAGGTCAAGGAGAGGTTAGGGAGGGTGATCCTAAAAGGAATTAGAGTTAGGATGAAGGGTTTGAAAGTTAGGAATAAAAGTGGGTTAGGGTTTCTAGGGTTTGGCGAAGAAGATGAAACTTAGGTCTTATAGGGTTTTGAGAGAAAGGAAAGAGCTGCGCTTGGGATCGGAGGTAGGGGAGCAAGAGGGGAACTAGATTCCTAAAGCGTGGTCAGAATTGGGTAAGGGGTTTGGGAGATATAGGATCCAGGCTTGGGAAGAAGTGGGGAAATTCTGGTTCTAAAATTCTGGATATCCTAGGTTGCCGCAAGAGAGAAGAGAAGAATAGAAGAAGAAAATAGAAAAAAGGGACCGTGAAGAAAGGAATGATGACTAGGGAAGGGAGGGGGGATTAAAGGAATAGGGGTGGGAGGTGAGGGAATGCTGCCGCAGGGGTTGGGAAGGGGGTATGGTGATGTGCAATTGGGAAGGGGGTATGGTGATGTGCAATTGGGAAGGGGGGTGTTGCCACAGGCAGAGGGGGAAGGGGAAGAAGGGCTGCGAGTGAGAGAAGAAGAAGAAGGAAGGTAGGGCTGCGGTGTGGTTACTTGTACTTAGTTGGAGAAGAGGATGGGGCCTTGAAGAGCTTTCAAATTGCAGAATTATGAACACAACAGCAGCCACAACTCTCCCCTACCTAGGGCTTTCCACTCTTAGCACCTACCAATTCTCAAAATTTATTATTCATCAAATATGTCCTTTACAAGCTACAGAGACTTTATTTGTAGCCTTCATGGGTGTAATCAACTTAGGACTCAACATTGGAAGGTGACTCAAACTTGGACTCCAACTAGACTTGGGACTCTCACTTTAACCATTATAACTTCTCCTAAAATGGACCAAATTAGACTCCTGGTAAAAAGTGGGCATCACTAAGGGAATCCCTATTAAAAATTGAGACTTACTAACCTAACTAGGACTTTTCAATATCTTGCTCAAAAGGTTAAACTCAATCCCATACAAATGGTGTTCCCAGAATGTCAGAGCAGTATACTTCTTGAAACACTGGTAGTACAATATATATAAATTTTACAATATTCTCTTGGTATCCACACTTAAAAGTTATAAAGAAGAGACAACACCAACTGGCCCTGGAGCAATAACCATTCAATCCATACCTGCCTGAAGTATGAAATTGAAGCATGATAAACCAGACAAGATAATTCAGGAAACAAAAACCACGGCATGTCGCAAGATCAATGATCATCATCTCCTTTTGTAAAGGTACACTGATACGTAAGGACAAAAGATAATTTAGAGATCAACCTGCTCCTCATAATCATTTCGTTCACGGATGCTTGCAGCTAATCCCATAATAAAAGTGTCCACTGGAGCCCGGTCCTTGCTCCAACCAAACTCTATTATCTCACAGCTTGTTTTTGTGATACTTTCAAACATGGATCCCTGGCAATTGCCCGACGTATCAGCCTGTTCCACGAAGTGCATAATAACATACACAGTAACTTACACATTCTCAGGTCCAGCATCAAACTTGAGTCATAGAAAAGCAAATCTACCTGAGCACAAGTTGTCAGAACAAGAGGCTTCAAACGAATAAATAGAACTCTTAACAGCTGACCTCCCCGAGTAACAGCAATCTGTGCTACTCCATTAAGCAAGCAACTAAACAATTCCTCACAGATTCTCAGCTTCCTCCATACAGAGAATAAACAAGCTTCTGCAACATCAGTGAGCAATGCAAGTGCCTCGAGCAACAACCGCTTTGAGGATTTCCCATCTAAATTATGAGATACAAGTATTTTAACTTGTAATTGAGCTGCGGCTCGAGAAACGGATAACTTTGTATTGATCCTGGCCTTTATCTGGCCCCCATTTTCTGTCCAGTCGCGCTTCCTTATCTGGAGAGACCAACCATGAAAGCAACTAAATATTGGGAAGAAAGACCAATCTCTCCAACGGATGTAAAGGAAAAATTAGAAGTTGAATAATTAGACGGACAATTTCCAAATCAGCTTTACCTTGAGAAACGCTACTGAAGATTGGAGCTGCTTCTTAGAGACCATCTTGACCTGTTCCAAATGCGGGGCACCGAGAGGCATTTTATCCACAATATGCCACAGCAACCTAAACGCTATCTCTCGTCTTTCCAAGCTCTCCACAGACTCGTCTTCAAAAGACGCAATTTGCTGCTTCAAGGCAGCGCTTCCTCCACCGTCATTGTACCCGCCAAGCTGATCCACACTGCTCTTCCAGCCATTCACAACCGTTCCCTTCGCCGACGCAGAGACATTGCTAGATTCATTCCCTGGACTGGCACATCCATTAGATTGTGAATGGTACGAAACATGTGGTAAGCTCTGCGGTGATGACGTCTCTGAGATCTGTAATGCCCCCTCACTAGGCGAACGACGAGGATGAACAACGGGGAACTGCTCCAAAAGACAAGAAGCCAAATTTTCGGCAGCTTCAGGTGAAATAGGCGGGCAATTCTGGGACAAAGCATTCAAAAATATCCTAGAAATTCCAGCCTCGTCGTTGGCAATAGTAGCAGCGCAGATCACGATCCCTCCCATGAAGTCGGCGACTTCCGAAGCGAAGTCAGGGGATAAATCCGCCGCCTTGGAGACATAACCAAGGAAATTAGAGTAAAAGGCAGAAATGGAATCGATGCCAAAAGATTGCGGCCAGAACGATTGACGAAAGGAAGCCTGAATCGATTGGAGAAACCCAATGACCTGCTCTCTAGGATGGTCACCAGTATGATTGGGACATTTAGAAATAAATCTTGCGAGTGCAAGAACGGCATTGAGATGAAGCCGCGTTAGCCTGTGAGATCCAACGGAAAGAGAACCCTCAGGAGGACATCTGCTGCAAATCCATTCAAGTTTATCGGAGAACCGTGATGGATTCTGAGATATTAAGTCGCAAAGCTCTGTCAGTGCTTCCATGGAGGAAGGTTGATGGATTTATGTACTTTACAGAACCAATTTCGTTTTCAATATTGAGACGGGCAATCTTTTTCCGTTTTGAATTTCTGTTCCATTGTTCCCTCCTCTTTCATCAGTTTCATGTCTGTCTTGTCTCCCCGTATCGTCGTTGTCTCTCGTTCTGCACTTTTTCTTTTTGTCTTCGGCGTCGTTTTCTGTTCTTCTCCTTTCCTTTTCCCTTCTGTTATATTCTCCACCATTGACGCACGTCGAACGGTTTTTATAGTTTTGTGAATCAGCTCAACCGACAGAACCACATCATTAAAAAATGTAACATGACGAACAGGTGAGCCGACTCAGAATTGAAGCGGGCAATCAAACGCCTTTCTCGTTTTTACGTCCTTTCATTGACAATGTCTGACTCCCCAAATGTCGTGAGCCGCCTGCGCATTTAATGCGCATGATACTTCTTTGGGGACATCCTTCACTTCTTTCTCACGCAGAGAAAGAGGTCCTTCTTAAAACATTTTTTAATGAGATTTAAAAGGAATATGATGCCCCCGAATCAAAAGAATAACAATTAATAAATCTAAACTAAAAGGAGGTTGCCAATGCAGGATTGGTTGAATGGTAAAGATCCATCCTTCTCAGTGGAGATGTCATAGTTCTACCCTTGAAGACAGCATTTCATTTCAAGTAATAAAAAAGCATCAGCATAAAAATAAAAAATAAAAAAAACCTAAAATGAGGTTTGGGTATCTCTATGATTGGTTAATGAGTTGGAGATCCAATTTTCAAGGAGGATAAAAACTTGGCAAATAATACTAGAAAGTAGAAATGATATTATTTTTAAGAATTTAATTTAGACTCTAGATAATTTGATTAGATTTAGCCTCAAAAGGCTGAGAGAAAAATTTAAGCAATCTCTCTTCACAAGGAAGAGTTTATTCTCCTTTTAATCAATCTAGTCCTAATGCCATGCTACATGAACAATCTTGGTTTCCGCCATGGAAGGGTTTCTATAAATTGAATTGCCATAGTCATAGTGCAAGGTGATAGATTATGTGTGGAAAGGTAGCTTGTTACTAATTAAGGGTGGGAACTAAATTACATATATATATATATATATATATGATGTGGAGTGGGTAATTGATTCTCCAAAAGGAGGTATTGACTCTGTTATTTGAGATGAAACTGGCTTATTGATCTTGGCCTTTTCTTGTGGAATTTCATGTGGCTCGAGTCGGGTTGTGGAAACTGTAGGGTTTAGATCTAGTTTGATGCAAGCCTGCAAGACTAGCATCCACTCAATTATTGTGGAGTCAGACAACTTGGAATTACTTAACGACCTGAATTCCATATTTGTCTTCCTATTGAGATTGTTCCCATCCATTAACATATTTTCCATTTAGAACAATCATTTGATTCTTATCAGTTATGTCTTGCTCCAAGGTCTGAAAATTGTGGGTAGATCCTTCGTCAAGATGATCCCATTGATTGAGCTCCCAATTGTGTGGTCTTTATCCAATCCTTGGCTTCTGCAATTATATAACGGAATGTCTCTATTTGAATGTAAGAAATAATAAATGACTTGTGTTCTTCATAAATTAAGTTGTCCCCTAGGTAACTGCTCTCAGCATCACAAGATTGACCGCGCAAAAGACTTGTTAACCATTCATATGCTTTATGCACATTTGAACTTCAAGGGCACCGTCAAGCATCACGAAAATATGGTTTTTTTAGGGCTCTCCTTCCTCTACCATGGCGAAGGGATGGGAAAGGCAAATTCTAATGCCTGACTCATCTGGCTTATCCATATCAGAATTCACACTGATCAATACCAGGGAACCAAATCGTTGTTCTATTTATCATAATGCTCAGATTTTCCCTTTTCTCCCCCAGTGACCTCTGCAACTAGAGATTCATAAAATAATTTGTACAGAGGAAAGTATAAGAAATAAGTCAAGAAAGCATATTATGGTAGGTGGAACAAAGAGCAAAACATGCAAGTACACATTAAATGAACAAGCTAAGAGCCAAGAAAGGGAAGTTTGAATGAGAACAAGTTAAGTGCAAAAAAAAAAGTACCATAGAAATTATAGCAATACTGTTTTGGCCATTGCTAATATTAAGAATTTAATTCACCAAAAAATACCAAGAATTTAAGATATTTAAGATTTGGATATTTCTACTGACACCATGGAACGTTTAGTTCAGTTAATTCCAATGAAGTCATCAAAATAATCTTTGTTCGTCCTAAATATTTTGGGATTTCAAATGTTTTCTACATAGATTTGATCCTATACTCATGAAACTCTGTAGTGCTGCCAAAGTCAAGCACCCCAGCATAGGAGGACTGAAAAGAAAAGCTGGGAATGATAGTCGGACCCAATTCAGATTTAAATAGTTCACAGAGAACTCAACTCTGGATTGCAATTTAAAACTTAAAGACCAGATCACCCAACATAACAGTAAAACCAATAAAACTCAAATCTAAACCCCGACCAACTTTTCATTGTAAAATTCTAGAAGCAGTTTTGATATCCCTAATTGCAAACTCAACAACACTTGGTTTCAAGACAGAAAAATTAGCAGACCTTGGAGAAAACATGAGGGACAGAAGAGTAGATTGGCAGTAAATCAATGAAGTTAACTTCTGATGAAGCAAGTTGCAAGATCGCAAGTGAATAAATCTGATTCAGATCATTGATCATTTCTAACTGAAAGCATGGTAGTACAACAACTTATCTAAAAATTTAAAACAATATAAAAGATATAAGAATCAGCTAAAATTTCTACAAACTTACAGGAATCCACTTAACCAACAGAATTAATGTTCCATTCCTATTTCAATGGTCCATGCGATCAATTACAGTAATAATATTGAATGGAAGGGGGCTTATTAATGATAAAGATCTACCTCCTCACGAAAAGATGGGTAATACTTGCATATTCCAAAAGATAAAATAAAACTAAGTTTCACAATACAGACAATTTGTTACTGATAAAATCCATAATGTTGAGATCCAAAACTAACATAAATGAAGCTAGTGGGGGAGCTTGGCAAAGTAGGAATATCATTAGGGACAGTCATCCTTGGCAAGTTGCAGCTTTTTTGTGTGCCTAGTGCATCTGCTGAGACTGACGTATGTATTCTCAGCTCCAATCGTTTAGGAGGGGATGCACAGGCCCTTCCACACCACACCACCAGAAAAAACCGACAGATTTTAACAGGGAATGCAATTGGTTTATCAAACAGAAACTAAGAAGATGCATCTGCAAAGCACTTTGTCACAAATCTTCACGTTGTCAAATTCATCAATGAAAACAACAGGATTCCAGTGTGAGATCCCCCAGAATCATAAAGCTGACAGTCCCACATCAGATATCGAGTGAAGTCCACAAACAATCAAATGCGACATGTTTCAAATAGTTTTGAAGGTAAAAAAACTCAATTAGACTGGACCCATGCAAGAGTCCCCTGATTGAGTTCTCAGTTATTTCAATCCAAGGTTGTCAGAAGGGTTAAGGGTGTATTTTTTCTATTGCACACTTGGGTGAGGTATTCAAAGAACACCCTGGCTTGGAGGGGGGGGGTGTTTCTTTTATCTTATGTCACAGGACGCATTTGATGTTTTGATGCTTCGAAGTGAAAGTGTGCACCACAATTCCATAAACAACTTGTTAAAATAATAAATAAAAGCAAATAACAGGTGCTTTCAATTGACGAGATATGAAACACAATGGCACAAGGATGTTGAAGGTTTCTTAAGGAGCAGACTCAGAGCTTTGAATATTTCTTAGTGAGAAGACTTGACAGCTTTGATGGTCAGGTACCCACTTGCAGAGAAATATGCAACACTTTGCAACCCCCTTTTCCCCCTTCTGTATTCTGTTTTTTCTTATTTTATTTCAACCATTTCATTGTTTTTGGTGAATATCAACCCTTCATTTTTAACAAACCAATTTCTGGATTAATGACAACTTACTATCCCTGGAAAATTATCAGTTTGGAATTTAAAATGGAAACTTGAGTTATTATGATGAAACATACTTGTTTTTTTGTTATTTAACTAATCAACACCCTAACAAGTCATAAAAAAGCAAACTTGGCACCATATTTTCCCATTTCATCTATACACTGATGTTTTCAACAACAGGCTCCGCTGATTTGACTACAATTGCATAATTATTTTGCACAAAATCATCCAAGGATAACAATAGGAAGCAAAAACATTAACAGAACATAACAAAGAACAATATTTTTTAGGCTGTACTTCAAAAGTGCAAAACATTCAAACACAACATGAAGAAGTCAGTATGAATTACGATGAGAATCCTTCTTTAGTTAGGTCATACATTGAGTTCGGGAACAATTCATCAGAGAATACACTGTTTCAGGCCATGAATACAACAGAGAACAGGAAATCCTGCTAGACAATATACTAAGGTAAAAGAATGGATTTTCTAACTCACATAAATGGAGTCTGCTCAAATTTTCAATTTAAGCACACTCATATAAAGGAGGAACAGAACCACAACAGATGTTGAAAACAATAATAAGCTTCCTTAATCAATCAAGACATGGGGCTATATTGTTGACAGCCACTGAATAAGGAAAAATGTTGGTTGATGTTCTTATTGCCAATTGATGATGACTTCCTAGAACTATGCTGCTCTTTCAAAACCACCACCAACCTGCATATGCAGCCACTCAGAAGCTGATCCTTGGGCATATTCTCTTGGTGCTTGTGAATTGAAAGCCATCCCAGTGGTATCAAATGTCTGTTCATCGAACTGAAATGTAAGTTTAACACGTTAAATAATTCATTGATTGATCATAATTACATAATTGAAACATATCCAGCCTATCATTTTCACGTCCACCTACCTTATTAACTTCCATCAGTGCACTTCTTTTAATATAATTTTGTCATTTTTGAAATAGTAATTAAATAAGTGAAGCCTACAAAAATCCAGTGCTGAAGAAAATCTGGCTATCTTGTTTTAGGAGGAATACAAGAAAGTCTATTCACAAGCTACTGTAAAAGTGGTCAAGGAACCGGCTGAGGCAAAGAGATCAAAGAATGATTTTACAATTAAAGTATACAAGAAAAAAAGTATTGACAATAACAGAAAAGTAAGATCAAATAGAAAACACAGTGCAACTCACTTAAGAATTGCTATGCAGTTATACTGATAGAAGCAAGAGAAGTAAACAAGCCCCAGAGGGGGTTTTCCCTAAATCTTACAAAATGAAAAAATTTCTTATCTTCACTTAACTCTTTCCTCTTATTTGGCCTTAGGGTTAAATTAGTAAAAGTGCTTGCTCTAGGCCACATTGCCAGGCACTTGGAGCCCCAGTCTTTTTCCTACATGAAGCACTGACCATAAAGACTAGAAAATTTGGAAGTTGACAGTATCAGTAGCAGTTGTATATTGGCAATGCCACTTCAAGAGAGGCACCATGAAATGCTGGTAGGGCTTATAAACTGCATGGAATCTATGTTAGAGGTGCAAAGCTTGCAGAAATTGTATTGGAATCACATAAATGCATGATAATTAAATTTTCAGGGCTTATTTATAAATAATGCAAGTGCAATTTGTCAGCTACCAATAAAATAGATCTATTAATAAGAACTTCACTCTGCACAAAATATTAGACTATAGACTTACAAACTTAATATATAGACACAGAATAATTTTATTACTAGGATATTTGGAAATCCAAATTGTTAGCTGACTTATGAAACTGAAAATATATATGTAGGACTTCAAGGATATGATCTAAGGTTGATGAATGAGGCTTTTGCCCATTCAAGGATGTTCAGTCTACCATTTGCTTTTGAATTCACAACCATCACCCCCCCCCCCACCCCCCTTCTCCCAAAATAAAAAATAAAAAAAATAAAAAGAAAGAGAAAAAGGGTTATGATCAGAAGGAATTTTATCAAATAACAAAAGGACATTTAGTCCACAGAATTCTCTGACTTACATCTTTTGGAGGAAATCCTTCAATGCTAGGGCTTATTCTGGAATTAACAGCTTCAAGCTTCATGGACAAGAACTACAACATCCAATGGGGTTTTAGAACTCACGAATGCTCTGGCAGTGGAAAGACCAACAATTATAAGGTAACATTATCACACAAAATATAGGAACTATGCGTACCTCAACCTGACGCTGCAGTGATTGAATGTAATTAATGATCTCATCAAGAACAAGTGCTTTCCCAATAACCTGCACGCAGAAAACCAGACACCTCAGTAGTACACATTGGATTGGCTGGTAGAACTAACTCTCACAGGCCAAATTGCAGGATTAATGACAGAATACTTGCACAACAGTACTATACCTTATTACAACCAGGGACAAGGTCTTGAAGAATCTTCATCCTCTCGCTTATCTTTTCTCTTCTAGCCTGTGCAGAATCGATCTGTCAATATCCTTGCTTTTTGTGGATATGACAAACTAGTTTTTTCTTTCTTTCTTTTTTTCAAATCTTATTAAAAAAAAAAAAAAAGTTTCCAGGAGAGAAATGAGAAGTGAATTACTCTCTCTGCTAGGCTGTGACTATCAGTAGCTTGACCCCTTCTTGCTCGAACATGGATGTAATCTTGCTTAGGACTCTCAGTAGGCTGTGCGCTTTGTTCAACTTGCTTATTACCAGATGCTGAATTTGCTTCCATGTCAACTTTTGATTCTCCGTTATCATCTCCAGATCCCGAGACCTTTTGACGTTTAGCATCAGAATCTTTCTGTTAAAATGGGAAACGATAAAAGGACCACTTAGCTAAGTACCATAAATCAGACCAATTTGTGTTTCCAATATATTATTCAAGACAAAGCCTCCCATCGGTAAACTCTTTATCCAATTACATACCTAAATTATCCACAAATCCATTTTTACAATTTGACAGAACCAGAAAGCACCCGTACAGATGCATTCAAATCTCACAACAACAACATCCATGCCTTGTCCAAACTTGATAACCAATAAAAACATGAACTTAATAAATTATTTCCAGATCAATAATAATTGATTTTGATTTAATTATTTGCCGTTGCAGGAATCATCTCATCCAGTCCAGCAATTAATACTAATGAAGTTACGGTAGTTCTAACACAGAACCATTTCAAAGCTTTTAGGAGGGGGGGTAAAGAAATCCAAAATCTAGACGAGGTCAACCGAATCTAAGTCAAGATTCAAGAGTAGTAGCTTGGTAAACAGATCAACAGATACAGAGGGTCAGCGTGAGATTAAGAATTAAAGAAAAGAACCAAGTGAATACCATATCGTTGCCACTGCTGGTCGAAACAAGCTTAGATGATTCATCCTCCAAAGCCGCATCTCTACGTTTCCTTGCAGACCCACCACGGCTCCCACTATGTTCTGTAACCGTTGACTCATCGACTGACATATCCCGATTGACAGTCCCACTTCGATTAGTGTCCACAAATCCGGCTAAACTCTGCCCAAAATGATGCCTCCGCAATCCCAAAACACTACCAGGTTCAGCAACACCATCAACGCCGCTTCCATTGAGCGGAAACGGCCAAATCTCAGTTAAACCATAAGATGAAGCGTTCACAGAGCGGAAGGAACCATCATTCATCAGAGAAGGAGGATCCATCTCCAGACACAAAATTCAACTACTGGCACAAAACCTTTCGAATTTCTCATCCAAGCTTAACCTCACATCCGTTCCTTCTAAATCAGAATTAAAACATAAGAGCAGCATACCAACCAAATCAGCTCCAAAACGACTGCCAGAAACTCTCGGTGAGCTCAACAAGTTCGTAAGCAAAATCTGCAGTTGAAGTTCGATTAACTGTCATTGAACAGTAGCGCCATTTAAAGCGCAGATGAGAGAGAGAGCTCCTAAGCATCCATGAAAAGGAAAGATAAGTGAATGACAGAGACCTTCAGTGAAATTGAAACGAGAAGAAATCGAGAGACAACGAGAGAGAGAGAGAGGCATGAGAACAGAAACTCAAATCTGTATGGTGATTGTGATCGATCGCCTTCGCTGTTCTTCTGTGGAGACTGGGCGACAAGAAGACCTCGGGAGTCGAAAAGAAGTGAGTGAAGTGAGGTATTCTCGGAAGGGTCCACAGTGGTAACTGTTTCAAGATGGAGTCAGTAGTCACATACATAGCTCAGAAGTACAAGTACAGCGTACAGATCTACGCAGATGTAGCCAGCAGAACCTGCAGTGCAGCGAGAGAAGCGAGAAACGTGTCATTTTTGTGTCACGATATTTTGTACTTTTCCATTTCGAATGCCGATATATCGGATGAGGTGAGCGGGACCAAATACCAAGTACCAACCAACGATTTACACTATTTTTCCGTGCCTTCACTATTATCAGAAATTGCCTGCTAATACAGTTAGCGAGGAGACATAAATGGAAAGGTAAAGTGGTAAACCTAATATTCCCACGTGTCTTGTGCACAGAGGTTCATGTGTGCGTGTGGTTTGGATAGGATTTCCGCTGAGTCATTGGATCGGATCGATTGGCCGGTTTGTTTGTACAGGTCGGGTGAGAAAAACAGGGGTTGAAAAATATAAGATCTGACCTTCATATGTAATGGAGTGAAAGACAACAGAAAGTAAAAAAAGAGATTTTATCAATCAAGGGTCAGTGGAATTCTTGAGAACTCCATTTCTTAGAGAAGTTGTGGGTTGAACTTTTATCAATCAAGGGTTAGTGGAATGGTTGAGAACTTCATTTCTTATATGTGATATCTACTTCTCATATAAGAAGCTCCATTTGTATTTATTAAAAAAAAAAAAAGATTTTGTTAAAAAAAAGTTAAATGTAGGTTTCATTTTATTTCTTTTGTATTTTTTTTCACAATATCTCACATATTTTGTGAGGTATTGAAAATAATAAAAAGCATGGGGTGGAAAAATTAACAAATGGTGCATTAGGGTTTCATTTAACCGGATTCCCGCCAAGACAGTTTTGGGTTTTCTCAAGCGCGTAACAAGATCCAACTTTAGCTCAGGAACCTCAATGTGAGTACAACTATACATGTACTTTTAAGTTCTAACACAGTGATGATAGTCTTTTGGTGTCAAAGCAATAAGATCAAAAAAGTCTTGAGTTTAAACCTCCATTTTTCCACACCTTCAACACCCCTCCCATCCCTTGGGTCTACGGACCCTAATTGGTTTAAGGAGGACCAAGAGGGGCAAGACTCTATATTAAAATTGCAATTTTGTAAGAAAAACATTTTTTTTCTTGTTGTTATTTTTGTTCTTTTTGTTCAAAGGGTGCTTTATTAAGTCGAGGGATGCGAGATATTAATATGCCTCAGCGATAGTCGAACCCACGATATTTCCACTAAGAGGTGTTCGTTTCAACCACTAGAACAGCGTTGACAAGAAAAACATATTCAATTTACAAAAAAAAAAATACATAATTATACGACTACTTCTTTTTATAAATGAAATTATTCAAGAGAAACTTACTAGATTATGGTATAACATCATTCAAAAGGTCCTGAACACATGGAGTGGAAATGGATCATGGTGTTGCATGTTACACGTCTGAGCTATGGACTCCATTGCAGAGAGAGAATCTCTTGGTACAAAAGTGAAACCTAACTGTATGGGAATATTACAAAATAATGTAAAAATAATTTATGAATATACACACAATGCACGTTGATACAAATTAGACATTTTATTGAATTAAACTTTGAGATTTTTTTTTTTTTTTTTTTTGTAAGAACTTTGAGAAGTTACCCGTTGAGGAACTTGATTACAAAGAATATTTAGCAAACAATAATTTTTTGATTATTACAAAATTGGGTATCTCAGTTTATAATCATAGCAGTGATATTGATCACAAGGCCTGACCAGTGATTTCTTCTCCTCCTATGTTCAAGGGCCACACAAATGAACAAAGTTTAGGTGTGTCTTCTTTTTTTCCTCATAACCATAGATACGACATAAGATCATTTAACTAGTGGATCCAGGGAATGATAAATTTTACAGATATTAAAAAAAATAAAATGATTAGTAAGTTGAAGCATTAGATTCCTTTATTCATTCATATCAAATTGGATCACTCAGCTATGAATACATTTATATGAATACAATAGCTATCAAATAGTCTTTCTAATGTCTAACACCCAAACAATATGAATACATACATTTATATTTCACAATTTGAAAAAATAAAAGTGTAATAACTCCGAAGTTGTATGGCAATATTATCTTGATCATGGACAGGATAATTCAAGATCACATTACAACACATCACACGTAATATGATGATACAAAATTAACTTATATATGATATAATTAGATAAAATGTGATGGACACACATATCCAACAAGTTAATATCATGTTGAGATGCTCCTAAGATTAGGTACAAGTCAAGAACCATCAAAATATCGAAGAAGTTAGGCACAATAAATTAGCTTTTAAACGTAGTTGTTCCACTAGAATGCTCGATCCCACCATACCCATCTCTTTTTCATGGCAAGTAATTAGGGTGCAATAGCCAAGTAATAAGGTAAGATGTATGAGAATGTCTTTGTCTACATTAAAGAAGATAAATAGAAATGAAAGTTTATTGTCCTTGTTCCCAAAATGCTTAAAAGGATCTTAATGCTTTGCCTAGTTAGATGAGAGTAAGAAATAAAAGAAAGCTAAAGTGAATTTGTGTTTAATACATAAATTCAAAAGAAGGCCTCTTTGTCAAAGAAGATAAGACTCAAGAAGGAAGCTCTAATTTTGTAAAAGGCATATGCCAATCACCATAAAGGTTAGGTTGGCAATGCCTTGTTTGTTAATTCCATGTGCCACAGTAGTTAGATTTTCCTTTTTCTTTTGGATCACTGCTTAGAGAAAAGATAGAGCACTTCCACTTGTTGTGTTCATGATTTTTGGAGTGATTTTGCGTTTATTTGATATCTGACCGAAATATAATCTCTAGTGTTTCTTGAATTGTTTCGAGAAACAAAAAATTGGCTGAAATTTCTGTTTTAAGAAACGGTTTTAATACAATAACTATTTATTGTTGTATTCCTCAAGCAAAAGTTAGGTGCATGTTAGGTTTAAGTGAACGAGTTCAGAGAGGGTATTCATGAAATTTAACATTATAAGTATAAGAACTCTGCTAAAGCCCTAATGATAGCGTTTTCACTCCTAGAAGCAAGTTTGATCAAATACCTAAAAAGTATTTCTAGTTCCAGTTGAACGTTTTTAGTATTTTTCAAAGCATAAACACTTGATAAGGTATCAAATTGAGTCCTATATCTTCTCTTGTTTGAAAGGTTTGTTTTGAGAAACTGTTCAATACTGAACTCGTTGGCTACTTTTCTGTTTACATTAATGTATTGTTAAGTATATTGGATTTCCTAAGAAATGCACATGCAGAAGAAGAAACAGAGTCACTTCACCATCACATCCCTAACCTTATTTGGGCAGAGCTACCGAGCTTTAATTTATGAATATGTTTAATCTAAAGAGAGTTTTTGGTATTGTTTAATCAATTGAGATGAATGAGAATGGGAAGCCCTAGTGAGCTTTATAGTACAATGCATTAAACAGATAAATAACTCCACTGGTTTCTGGTATGTATTCCTAACTTCCAAAGTTAGGATTACTCACTCAAAGTTAGGATTCTTCTGTTTGGGGTAGATTTTTCAAAGGTTTTTTTTTTTTAAGTTAGATAGTTGGATCTTTCCCCTTCAATCTCCTTTATTGAATGGAATGAAATAAAACCTAAACCATGTTTGTCTTTACCTGTCAATTTGGTTAGGGTCATATTGAGTGTTAAGAGACATGAAAATACACTTATGATAAGATTTCCATGATTCATCCGAAAATTATATCCATAAACAGTAGAGATGATTTTCACTGTAACGAACGGTCAATGTTATAAAACAATTGTCCGAACATGTTAAAGGTTCAATTGAACACAACAATTGTTTCAAAATTTATCATAAGTGGGACTGTTCATTTATGAACTCTAACAATTCCACTAATCAATTTTGTTTATTTCTAATGTCCACCATTTGGATAATTTTAATAAAGCCTTGAGTCACTTACACAATTTTTTTGTCCGTTCTCTTGACATATGACTGCAAAACTCAAGCATCTAGCTCTTCCCTACATTGGTTCCAAGGTGAAAATTTTCTTCTTTGGAGCTGTAGTTTGAAAATAGAGGGGAGGGGGTAAGTGATACATGGGGAAAGCTCTGTCTTGAAGAAATTTTAAATTGTTGACCTCTTATTTATGAGATGTTAGTATTTACCGACTAAGTCGGCCCCTTGAGATTATTTGAAATTGAAGATAAAATATCTTACCAAAAAAACAAAAGGTTTAGATGAAATACAAAGCCACAAAACATTGGTAATCCTTAAATGAATGCATGATTAAGGGTGGTGTCATAAGTGTCTTTAGAAAGTTCTTTGTGTGCCAATGATGGGTTACTAAAGCAGTTAAAGGATCAAACTCCCTAGGGAAGGTATTGGGTTCGCACCCATTCGACGGCATTAATTATATAAAAGCTCCCTTGAGGATGTAATCGTAATGCGCGCAAGCTAGCCCGGATGAACCTCATATCCAATATATATATATATATATAATTGGTTGTGGGGAAGACGTATAAACAAGTAAACAACCATTACCATGCTATAGTCCAATTCAGTCACAATGCCTGTGGGCTCATAAGCTAAGGGCCTGCTTGGTTACATGAGTCTGGAGATTTCAAATATCTAGAGATTTCAAAACTATGGAGTCATAATTTATAAAATTAAATATTTGGTTATGGCATGAAATCTGTGGATTTATCCTAAAACCTATTTGATTGATTTTTGTGAATGTGCAAATGTATAGCTTTTTTGAAATCTCTGGATTCAACCTTTACTCATAAATCTACAGATTCACATTTTTAGTGTAAAAAAATGAATCTCTATATTCCATGAATCTAAAGATTTTTACAACCAAATAGGTATATAAATCAAAAGATTTGAAATATTTGGATTCATGTAACCAAACATGCCCTTTAAAAAGAAACTGCGAGGGAAAGGAAAGAAGCCAAATCTAGCTCCGCGGTTCTTGCATAGGTCTGGCTTACAAGGGAATTAAAGACTTCGCAGCTTTACGCGAAAAACGGCATATCCAATGCACGCCGTTCAAAAAAAACAAAATGCACGAGGCTACGCCGTTCCGTTCTGATATTGACTCATAATTAAAACAAGGTTAAACAGCTAATTAAAAGTTAAAACCGACATTCATTAGAAAGGAAGAGTAAACGGTAAACCCTCTTCCATTTCTTATGTGTTTTTTGTTAAAAAATAAATGGAATTAGAAATTTACACTCCTGCCCCCATTTTTATATTGGCCTTTTGCATCGGAGTGTCTATAGCGAAGCTGCTAACTTTACGATCGACTACTCGATTTCGAGTCGTCTACGACATCGAGACCTGAATCGCCTGATCTTCCTAGACGTTTCGATAAAGCCGGAGGTAAAGTCCCTCTATTTCTTACATTCTGTCTTTTTTGCTTCCGATTTCGTTTCTTCATGGAACTGTTGCTGAAAGCCAGATATATTCGTGATTGTGACTCTATTCCGTATGATAAAAGGTGTTTTAGTCGCAATCATGGTGTGGTTATATTCACTTGGGGTTTCGGAGATTCTGATACTTGATACTTGACTGATTGAGAGGTTCGAATCACAAATTGCTGTTAGATGTGGATTCTATGAAACTCATCTCAACAAAAACCTGTTACCCCCAATCCTTGGAGCAGACTGTTCAAATTTCGCTATTGAAAATGTCCGAAAATGATCTTCGCAGTCGTTGCTTCTGAGGTGGGAAATGAACAGAAAACTTGGGACTGAGCCGTAGGTAATGCCGCTAAAATGGTGCCTTTTCCTGGTGAATCTCAGGAATAGATGACTAACAAGAATTAGAGTTCAAACTTCGTTTCAGAAACTGCTCCTCGATGAAACTTTGAATGGTTGAACATCGATTAAATGAGCCCTAGAATTCAGATCTTAGTTGTTACAATTACTATACGTGGAATTTGGAATGCTTGCTTTGAACTTCTGATATCCGCATTAGATAACGGTTCCTCGTTTTGAGGGTATATTTCTGTTGCTTCTGAATCTGCATTGGACTTGAGTTGGTTCAAAGATAACCTGAGCTGATCTTAACGAGATGTCTGCACATGAAATCAACCGTAAGAGTGGGCCGCCTGGATGGGAAGTCACGTTAAACGATTTAGTCAGATTCTGGATAACACAAAACCTTGTACTGAGGAGTTAGAACTCAAAGAACATTCAATGTTAAGAATTATTGCAGGCGAGTAAATGTTGTTGTTTTCTCATATGACCCCCTCCTTTCATTCTTACATTTATACTTAAGATCCATGATGTCCTCATGGAGAAGATTTTCCTACTCCCTTAGATTAGCATATGCCCAATAAAGAGCCCAAATTATAACGCATAGCTTGTTAGAGAAGCCAAGACCCAAATCTTATTGGAGAAGCTAAATGTGCAATACACTTGGCTTCAGATATTATCTAGAATATTTGCTCACGCTATCCCTTGATTTGACGTGCAATTAACGTGGATTCATATCTTGGCGATTGACGTTAAGTTCTCAAGATAATGGAGCGGTGCATTAAATGTTGAATTTAATGCTCTGATGCATCTTAATCTTTCTCAAGAAGTAATATCTTTGAAGGCTTTTTAGGGTATCCACTCCGTCATGTGGCACTACCTACATGACGCTTATCATAAAGCTGGCCTCCTTGAAATGTCACTTTCCGGAAAGTACCTAGTGGTTCATCATTGTCCCTCTGATTGGACCAGTACCCAAATAACTCGTACCAAATCAGATGGTTAGGGGTGGAAAGGTATTCTCATGCCTCCTAGCATGTAATCAAAATAAAGAGAGAATTCTCTATCTTAGTAGGCAGACCCTCTCAAAAGGGCCCAAAATCCTCACCTTGAAGTCATATGGGATTTGAAAGCAATCTTCTTAAGTTGAAGATGATGGGGACGTAGAAGAGATGGGAAATATTGTGGACCAGATCTAGGTGTAAAGTTGGAATGTCTTCTATCTCAAGGGGTTTCGAAATATTCAGCTGTGGCCAAGTCTAATTCAACGATGCCTTTAGACGCTGCATCTTCTCGAACACACTCACTACAAGAAGCAGGTGTAGGGTTTGAAGGAGATGTGGGAAACTCTCCTACGAAAGAGTGACCTCTAATCCCAAACTCCCTCCAAGGTTCCTTAGGGACGTTAAGGTTCCCCTGAGTGTTGTATTTCTTAATTAGTTTTTTACCGATGACTCAGACTTGTGGTAAGAACTTACTATCAGGTAAAAAGTTGCAGAAAGGAAGTTAGCAGAAGAATGACCTCACACAAGGTTGCAAGAGGCTTGGAAGCTTTAACAGTTGCAGTAGTAGTAAAAAGAAGAAGAAAAGAAAACGACGAAGGCAAAGGGTGTTATACCCAGGTAAATTTTGAATGAATAGCCTGGATCGTTCCAAGATCAACGGCTGCCAACACGTAACGTTTCTTCTTCTTAATTATAAGGAGTTGTTGGGCAAACGTGGCCATCAATCATATGCGTTGGGTTCCTGACACGTCACCTTATTTACTGATGAAACCTTCAGAGCATTAATTACTTGCGTCTCAAAAAGCACTTTTGGCGGTTTGAGTTCTCATCTGTTCCACGTTGGATCTAGGATGGGCCCGCTAAGTTACTTCCTGAATTTGAATGTTCCAAATCCAGAAACTAAGGGGGGCTTATGCTATGCCATAATTTCTCAAGCTAACGAACCGGGTTGAACCATCTGATTTGGTACGAGCAATTTGGGTGCTGGTCCAATTAGAGGGACAACGATGAATTGCTGGGTACTTTCTGGAAAGTGACATTCAAGGAGGCTAGCTTTACGATAAGCTCCATGTAGGTAGTGCCACATGACAGAGTGGATGCCCTAAAACACCTTCAGAGATGTTACTTCTCGGGGAAGATCAAGATGCGTCAGAACATTAAATTCGGCATTTAATGTGCCGCTCCATTATCTTGAGAACTTAACGTCAATCACCAAGATATCTATCCACGTTAATTGCATGTCAAATCGAGGGATTGCGTGAGCAGATATTTTGGATAATATCTGAAGCTTGGTGTGTTGCACCTTTAGCTTCTCTAAGAAGATTTGTGTCTTGGCTTCTCCAGCAAGCTAGGCGTTATAATTAATCTGGACTCTTTATTGAGCATATGTTAATCTAAGGGAACAAGAGAATCTTCTCCATGAAAACATCGTGGATCCTAAGTATAAAGATAAAGAATGAAAGGAAGGGGTTAGGTGAGAAAACAACAACATTACTCTCTTGTAATAACTCTTAGCATTGAATGCTCTTTAAGTTCTAACTCCTCATCACGAGGTTTTGTGTTATCTGGATTCTGACTAAATCGTTTGAGGTGGTTTCCTATTCACAGAGGTGGCCCACTCTTACGGTTCATTTCATGTGCAGACATCTGATTTAAAATCAACTCAGATTCAGGAGCAACAATTTATGTGTTTGGTTCCATGGTTGAAAAATCTAAATACTTAAAATGTAGACCTTCTATTTTCATATTTGTGTTGTTTTTCAAAAGTGATTGTTTTAGGTATATTGGCGCAATCATAAATAAAATAAAATGAAAGAAGAAAAAAAAGGGTGATATAAAGGATGATGTTTTCCAAAGAATTAAAATAGGGTGGATGAAGTGTAAAGGTGTGTTCGGGGTTTTATGTGATTGATATATTCCTTTGAAGCTCAAAGGAAAATTCTATAGGACTATTGTATGACCAGCTATAATGTATGGTGTAGACTGCAAAATGTTAGGCTGTTAAGAAGCATCACATAGATAAACTCAGTGTAGCTGAAATAAGAATGGTAAGATGGATGAGTGACAAAACTAGGAAGGATAAGATAATGAATGATCATATTAGAGTTGGTCTAGGAGTAGTTCCAATAAGTGATAATCTTCGAAAAAGTTGTTTGAGGTGGCACAATCATGTTCAACGGAGGCCTTTAAATGCCCCTTTACGGAAAAGTGATTTAATCCAAATTGAAGCAATTAGAAATACTAGGGGCAGACCTAAGATGACCTTAAGAGAAGTAGTGAGAAAGGATATGCATAGCTTAGGCCTTAGATCTAGTATGGCCTTAAACAGAGTTGATTAGAAGGCAAGAATCTATGTAGCCGACCCTATTTAGTTGGGAAAAAGCTTCTTGTTGTTGAAAAGTTTAACACGCCCTTTTTGTTTTTTCCCCCAATCTTCCTATTCGATATTTATACTGTTTAAATGTACATAGTGAATGGAGTTTATTTTGGCATTAACATTTTAATCTGTGACCACATTTGTGAATTTTGTTATGAACCTTTACTAGTTTCGGCACTGTCACAGAGCGGAAAACTGCAAGCCAAGTGCAGACACAAGAACCGGCACCCCTCATCTTCATTCTAGTTATTTATTCAGGATGGTGAGAACTCTCTTAACCTTGAAAAGTAAGAGATATGAATCTATGCTAGAGTCAGTAAAGCAGCTGTCTTTATCTTCTTCTTTTTTGATATTTTTTCTGCTGTTCTTATTTGGAATAAGGTGCAGGAAGCAAAACCCATCACAAGTCCTGTGTCAGAAGCGTTTTATCCAACTTTGGCATTTTTCATGCTTGCGATCGGCTTAGTAGTCACTGCTTCATTTTTCATGTGAGCAATCGAATCCAACATATGCTTTATCTCTCTCTGAAATATAATGGTAGAGTGAAAGTCTTATGTTGCGTTTAATTTCGTTATTTAAATTTTTTGCTTATTTAATATGTTAGAATGTGAGTAAAGCTGTTCATGATCTTGTACAATTTATGTATTTGTTTAGACTGAATTTATAGACAGTTATGGGGAGAAGCTCCAAAAATTCTTAGATCATCATTGATGGTTAACTTTTTTCACCCTAGAAAGTTCCATTTCAATATCTAGCAATTTACGTAAGCCGTGTTTTTAGATTGCCAATTCAAATCCTGGATGAACCCTAAAACGAGGAATTGCAGGGCCTTGACTGTCTCCGGATCTAGTGTTGTGTTATGGATCTGTTATGTTTTGAGTTTGTCACTTCAGCCCACTGTTACGGGCAATTGGGTTGCACAGCTTTGTTTCTTACAGCATTCTGATGAAGAGTTTCTCTTCAGTGGGATGTAGTGCTAACCAGTGAATATATGAGATGTCCCCCATCAAATATATTTGGTGCGGTAGTATAATTCATGTGCTTGAAAGTGAGACAAATTGTATCAAGTAATGACTTTACCAACTAGAATAATCTACTTCACCCCTCATCCTAAAGACAAGTTGTACCCATAAGACATTCCTTTATGGAAAGTCATATTTAAGTGGAGAAATTCTTGCACTTGTGTAATGCTATCCGCGTTGCTCCTTTAACTCTTATCTTGCGTTTCCAACTTGCATCATGGTCAGTGGTTTCAAATTTGGTTATGGGAACATAATAGCACGATCACTTTTTTGCAGCCTCTCTCCCATTCTCTGGTTTCATATTTGTGACAAGTTCAAAACCCTTAAGGGTAGAGGTGATGGTGAGTGAAGATGTGAAGAAGGTAACTTGGGGGCTGAGTGGAATGATCAAACATATCAGTCCCACCTTCCAACCCTTTATTTAACAGAATTGGAATTACAAATAAAACCAAACATGAATTTACTAGATATTGAAATAGGTAGAACTGAAAATTCTCAGCAATATTATTCATTTTCCTCACATCTCGGTATGGTCTTCACCAGAAACAATTAAAGCTCTTATGGAAAAAGTTGGTGAAAAAGTTGGTCTATTGCACTTTGCTCCATTCTAGAAGAGTGGCTTCCTTAGCAGAGACCACCAAAAAATGGGATTTTTGACTATTGTATGCAATGAGGTTATCAAAATAGTATGATTAGTTTTGAAACTCCTAAGGGTAAGGCCATATGTAGAATCATTATATTTTGTTTAAAACCCTTCATAGAGTGTCTAGAGATGGATAGAAGTAGAATTAGAGATGTAGAACTTGGACAGAAGATGACCAGTCTATTTGGGCCACCACAAGTGGTTCAACTTGAACCAGCAAACCAGACCAGTTTGAAGCTGCCAGCTAGTCCCTTTTGGAGGGTAGTCAAGAGGGTCAAAGATGCTCCAGAATTTCCTCCTTGACCAGTCATATATTCCTAGATTGATAGGAGATCAACTGGGAGCCTGTTCTTTGACTTCTTTCAGGTTCCAAATAAGAACCAAACAATAATTCCAAAATCAGGGTTAGGGTTTGGATGAAATCCAAAAATTATGGTTCTAGGATCTATATATATGATTTTATGGCTGGGTTCTACATTGATTTTTTTTTTTTTGGGGGGTGGGGGGGGGGGGGTGTGGGAAGCAATTTCTTATTCAAAATAGGCTAAGAATATGTCTATGAATATCTTTATATCCATTTGGTATGAACGTACTGGTGGTACCTCTTTCTCTCCTTTCTTTCTTTCTTTTTTTTTCTTATTATTATTATTTTTTAATTTTTAAGAATGGTACTAAATCGGGCACCAAGAACTATCATTTTTTTCTTTCTTTCTTAAAGGAAGGCTGGTGCGTACCTTTGTGATGGCCATGCATGTCCATGCATCATCAAGTGAAATAGTATATAGACTCAAAATCCTTTCTTCCTTCTCTTGAACTTCAATGGAGTTTCAATGAACAACACGGTATCAGGCCCCAAAGATTAAGCAGAGAGAAAACTAATATGCACCTGGGTTGTAAGTTCAGTTCAGGTTGGATGGGAAAAGAGAACTGTTTTTCCTTTTGACTAGAAAACTAAGCAGGTTTGCAAACCTTGCATTTTACTTTTGCTGTTCTAGTCATCATTTTTGTGGTGGATAAATTTATGGTCATCTTCCTTATTTAATTTTTTTTTATATGTACAGAAATTGCAAGCAGTAGATTTATCTATTGCACAACGTCCTCCCACTGTCATTTTCATGTGCCCTTTCATCAGCCTGGTTCTGTTTTGATTATGTAATAATTTGCCACTTCTTAAGCTTATAATAGAAAATATGGTGCTTATCTATTTAGATAATGGTTTTTTTTTAAACCCTTGATCACTGCATCTAAGAGAGGCGCTGATGCAGAGCCACAACTGAAGGGAGCTTGTTTTCCCTAAAAAAGCCCTAAAAAAGCCAGGATTGGGTTATATGAGCTGTAGGCCTTTTGGTTCCTCTTAGAATGTATCGGGCCTAGAATGGAGATATATCAGCTGCATACGGAGGTATATTTGATTTATTAGATTTTTTTTTTGTTTTAGTGTTTGAACTGGTTCAATATTGGTTCAGATTAAGTTAGGGTTAGCCGGTCAATTTAAGTTAGGGTAATTGAGTCTGTTCCTAGAACTGTATTTAAGTTTCAGAATTCATGTCCTTCAAACATAAGCCGAAAGGTTGGTGTTATGTTTACTTTAAAATTCCTATTTCTAGTTCTATTATGACTTCTAATTGCCTGTTTAAGCCCCTTATAGTAAATACCCCACATGGAGATGAGAGATTAGATGAGAATTAATCGTATTTGGCTGTTGCAAATTGGTGGCTGACTTCTTTTCTTGCATGAGAGGCATTCTTGTGCACATATTATGGTGCTAGTATACTTTGAAATTTTATTGCCATGCACCTCATCAAACAGAATCAGGATGTGCCGTGTGTCTTTGAACATCTGCTTCTCTTTCAGTTCTTCATTAAGATTTGTTCTAGAAGAAATGTGACTTCAAACTCTTTGCATTCTATAGATGTCTGTTTGCCATGTTCTAACCCTTTTTGTTTTCTTTTACCTTGAGTAAGGAATTAATGGTCTGTTTGACTCGTAAGATTTTTCATATCTAGGATTTTCCTTTTACTAAATCATGTACTGAGGATCAAACTTGTAATTACCAACTCCCTGTTGGCCTTTAGCCTTGCTCCAAACAAATAGAAAATAGAAGGAAAACTCCTTAAATTTCACAGTTCATTCAATTAGAACGAACATGAAGAAATAACGAACAGAAACAATAACAAATCGAATGAACATGGAGATTTAACGTGGTTTAAACACCAACATAATATGCTATGTTTTTGGGCGAAGAGGAAGAACTTTCACTATGTAGGAAGAAGATTATAGTGGAAATCTCTCAACCCAAAACCTTGAAAGGCAAAAATCAGAAATCTCACAATGACTTCGGACAAGAATATAGGGTACATATCTATAGACTTTATCAGGTCATTTGTGTTGCCCATCAGAATATGTCGGTGTGGATCCATCTTCTAACCTGGCTATAAGAATTTGGATCACACATAATAGATTCTTTTAGAAACATTTGAGCATTTCTATTAGCCATCAAATGGTTGAACTTGGAAGATCTATGGATATTGAGATGATACCATCATTTGAAGAATATGCAATGGAGATCATTAAACTAAAGTTTCTCTCCCTCTCTCTCACACGGAGACACACACACACACTCTTTCCTTGTTATTATTTATATGCTAATAATGTGATCCTGCAGCTATGAAGCCACTGCAACCAAGCAACGCCGAAGCTTAACCAAGGAGCTCACAACTGGTGCAGTGGCATCTGTTTTCTTGGTATGTCTATTCGCCAAACTAGTAAATATTCCTTGCCTTTGCAATGACATAAATAGAACATTCTTACAACATCGCAAATTGATTTTTTTGGCAGGGTTTTGGATCGTTGTTCCTGTTACTTACGTCTGGAGTTTATGTTTGACTTCCATAGACGGGTTGACAGGGGTTTAAAAGAAGAAACTTTTAGAACAGTTGATTACTGGAGAGTTTAATGGTTATTAGGCTAAATAAAACCACAAGATAGAGAGAAATGCCAGTATGATTCGTTATTTTTATTACTAAGACTCCATATAGTTGAAATTCTATATAACAGGAAGAGTTCAGGAGCCTTAAGATTAAGTAGCCTTCTTTCCAATAAAATGAGCAAGAATTATGCACAACAGAGGAATAATAAAATCAAGGGACATTTTTGTGAGTGGTAATTATCAGGAAAGACCTTTATCTACTTTATACGATAGGCATAACAATTCATCCATCCATCAGTTGATCTTCGATTTCATGTTTTTGAATATACTAATTGATGTTAAACTTGCCATTATCGACCAATTCGTATGTCGTATCAACAGAGGCTGAGATTCTTTATGCTATGTGTCACAACCCCATTATTTGTAGCTGCCGATTTGATTACTCTTTGGGATCATTACGGGGTTTAGAAGTTCTTCCTTTTAAGTTACATGTACCCCCCCTTCCCAAAAAAAAAAAATTTAGTTTCTTGTTATGATGATTTCGATTCCTGGTTCAATACAACAACAACATTAAGCTTTGGTCCAACTAAATAGAGTTGATTATTTAGATTCTTACTTCCTAATCAATTCTATTTGAGGTCATGTTAGATACAAAGCCTAAGCTATACATATTATTTTTAGTTTCGTGTTATGATGATTTCAGATTTCTGGTACGATACAACAACAATAAGTCTTGTCCCAATTGAATTGAATCAGCAACATAAATTTTAATGAATTCTGTTTGAGGCTATGTTAGATACAAGGCCTAGGCTATATATATTCTTTTGGAATCCTAGTGCCATACCTAAATTGAAAAGACTCGGCTGCCAACAAGGCAGCAGCAAAGTTTCATTCAGTCATGCACTCATGCCCAACTAGCAAGGTTTTATGACATCTCACAGGTGAAGTGATGAGTTTTTTTTTTTTTTTTCAAATGTTTTATTGTTTTTCGCCTGTGGGCCGCATGGAATGTGTGGTTGTAAAGTCATCGGAGAGCAAAAAGTGCATCCCATGGGGAGAGGATCCGGCCTCTATGCCCTTTGTGTTAGGTAGTAGTATAGTTTGCTGGCTAGGCTTTTCTTAATGAAAGGGTCAAGAGATAAATATATCGACTATATTTTCTGGGTGGAAATTATCTTTTTTTTTTTGGTGAACGGGTGGAAATTATCCAAGAAAATCATACTTCCCCATGTATGATGCCTTGGTGAAAATTACAAACAACAAAACTCTCTTCGACTCTTCCAGAAGAATAGACTTGACACCGATGTCCTACCTTTTTGCAGATCTGGTGCCGTCATTATCACGACAGATGAAGCAACCGATTCAGGAGAGATTAAGAAACAGAACTTTGAATGATATTAAAGGTAAGATTACTAATTCTTAACCAGCAGACCAGTGCCACTAATGATTGAGACCCCATATCGTAACTTAGAGGAAGCAAGATCCATTCTAAGTGGACTCTAGTTTGATCAACTGGGTTTCTCTGTGAAAGCCTCTTAATAATAATCATTCAAAAGTCAGTAATGCTAAAAAGATCTGTTTCTAAATGGTCCTCCTTACAAATATGGAACTGAAAGACTAAATTCACTACTGCTTTCTCTTCTTGCCAGTCACCAGAACCCAGAAACATAAAACAAGATATAAAACTCGAACGATAGACAATGTACAAAACCCCTTTCTGGGCTTTTCGGTTTCAATCTGCTTTCTGCACGGTAGTTTTAAACAGAAGGATGTAGAGCTTATGATGATTCATTGAGAAATATAAGAACCCTCCCACCGAGTGCGTCACGAAAGACCCAAAACTGGTTCCCACGATGCAATGCCAAGCCGGTCCATATACCCCATCAAATTCCTGTAGCATCAGAACCCAAAGCCCAAGAATGGAATCACACATTTCTACCAAGAACACCGAAAATCCCAAAAAAAGAAGAAAAAAAAATAAAAATTGCAGGTTAGATTGCTCACCTTCTTGAGAGTTAAGGCTAATGTCTTGGAAGTGCACTTATCAAGGCCATGGTATGTATTATGTGCACAAGTCACGGCATGGATCTGCATAAAAGGTGGCATGTCGACGGCGACAACTTTCACACCGACGGTGGAGAAGAACTCACCCAACTCCATCTGTGAATCACAGAATGAATTTCTTCTACCATGGAGCGAGACTGATGACCTCCTTGGCTCATCTTTTTCTCTGTGTTCTACTACCTTATCTCTCTCTTTTCCCTTCTCTGTTTTGCTCTGCTTCTTTTCCATGTTGACTTGCTGCTTCTGTTGGTGGTGGTGGTGGTTGCGGTAGTTGTTCTTAAGGAAGGACAGGGATGAGGAATCTGCATTGGCGGAGAGTGTCATGGCTTTAGCTTGCAGATGGGAGTCGACACGAGGAGAAGGATCTGCTGCGGTTTTTAAGGTTGCAGTTGCAGAGGGACGGCGTCTTTGAACATGGGCTTGATTTAGATTCCATTTCGAGTAATGGGAAGTGATTCTGTTGAGTGTGGAGGAAGGGATAACGGGATCCTGGGGAGACGAGAAGGAGGGTTTCTTGATGAGTGTTGTGGCTTTGGATTTGGTTTTGGGTTGCTTTTTGCAGGTTAGATCCATCGCTGATGCAAGCCTTGGGGTCTCTGCAGATTTGCAGCAGTTGCTAGGTGTGAGTCGTGTGACTTTGTGAGTGTGTGACGACGATGAATACAATGTGCTAAAATGCGCCTCCGTGTTTCCCTATTACCATTTGTAGCGTGAGACATGCTTGTGGATAAAAAACAGACACGGGAATCGTGACCAACTGACGATGATGGGCTGGGGTTTGTATCTTTGCGTGCTACCCTTCTCTAACTTGCGCATGAGTGCCTTTGTTTCCCTTTGACTGTTGACCTGAAATGTTTTTGCTGTTTGGAAGCGAAGATATTCCATGAAGACTCGCCACTGCAGAGGGCATTATTGACGATTGAATCCTGATTCCTGAGCAGTGAAACGTATTAAGATTTTTTTTTTTTTTTGGGATTAAGAGCTTCTTATATACGAGGATGCAAATGAGAATATTAATGCCGCCAAATGAGTGCAAACCAAAGATCTTCCTGTGGAGGTTGGGCATTTAACCGCTTTACTAACCCATCATTGGCAACGTATTCAAAATTTCACATGAATGGTTTGGACTTTGGACAGGGTGTTGATCGGTTCTTTCAAATCTCAAATCTTGTTTGTAAAACTGTGAAACCTTAGAAGACAGCAATAACCATTTTTGTACGAAGCCAACAATAACAATAAGCGATAATTAGGGAAAGTCTATGATTTTTTATATTTTTTATTTGGTAATCAAATTTTTCATTGAAAGTTGAGGAAAATTGAATACATAGATCAATTAACCAAAGAGAGAAAGATAGTCAGATTGTCTTGGGTTTAAGAGACATGGCCTTCCTAACTTAGAAAGTAAGCACATTTAGCAACAAAGACAAAATAAAGAGGACTAAGAAGTTGAGATACAAAGAGTACATGTGAAACAATTGATTGTACTTCCAATGTATCATCCATAGAAGGAGAAGCAACTATTATGAGGGAGGCACAAGTAGACTTAATGATCACATTGGAAAATCCTTCTGCCATAGCCCATTGAGTTGAGTTGCAAAGAGAACTGCCATAGATTCAGCTTGAAGATTGTTCACTAAGGAGAAAGGGATTGAGATAGCTCCATAAATCTTCTTATATCTATTTAGAACAATAAACCCCAGTCTCCCATGGTAGTTGTCAATAGAGGATTCACATCCTATGTAATTCATTTCACTACAATTTCCTTGTAATTTCCCAATTCAAACTAAATTCCTTTCCAAACCAAATTGATTCCTTAATGCCACGGCAAACAAGGGGGAATGACTCAAAGAAAGGGTTTATGAGGTGTGCCGCCGGCCCCTCAAGATAACTGGCCCCAATACCGCACAAAATGACTCAAGAAACTCCTTCGATCTTCCTTCCAAGGGAAAGTCTATGATTTAGACAGAGACAAGAATTGGAGCAAAGTCACGGAAACTGACAATAATGAAATACGATTGCACTAGCACCTAATGGATACTTTTTGGGATAGGGAATTAGCTAGTGGTTATAGACTATTTTTTTTTATTGGTAAGAGAATTTCCATTGAAACGAACAAGAATGACTAATGACGCTCTGGTTACAAAGACCAAGAAGCCATTAAGTTGAATTAGGCCAAATCATCATGCTTGCCATAGATGATGCCTTTCTAGCTAGAGCATGGACAACATAGTTTGTCGACCTAGAAATGCGCTCTAAAACAAAAGAATTAGGCCCGCTTACAAAATAATGTTGGATATATTAGTCGGAACACAAAAAGAGGGGTTAAGGAGGCACTTTGTCAATTCCTCACAATCGGACTTGAGAATAACTTGACAATGCCTAACTTTAATGAGCTCAAGAAAACTCATCCTCAGGGCCCTACTTTCACCTATCAGAACCGAAGAGCAATTCAATTTATCCAAACAGTCCCACAGTGAAGGCCTGTGTCATCCAGGAAAATACCACCCCTCCCCCCCCCCACCTGGGGGTATTAGACCAAAACGACTGGATCCAAAATTGGAGTTCTTTTCCACTCCTGCTTTGAAAATTGGCTTATCTAGAATCTAGATTCAAGTCGATTCAGTCCGATATATATATATATACATGCCACGTGAATATTTACCAAAAAGGAAATGCCATGTAAACGGTTTCTCTCTCTCTCTTTTCTTTTTTCGTTTTTGTTTTATAATTATTTCTAGAACTCTGTGTACCGTTAGTAGCTTAATAAAAGGACAGCAAACCGATTCACCTTCCGTTAACGGGGGAATGAGGAGGGAAATGGAGCTGCTTAGGCTTTCAAAATTCAAGGTTCACCTTCGCGCCCTAATCTCTGAAGTTCGAGAGCTCAGGGTAAGATCCTAACCTTCTTCTCTCGATCCGCCTTCATTTTTCGATTTTGTCCTTGTTCATCTCTCCATGAAAATTTCCAGGAGAGGGAAAATTGTAGCAGGGAACAACTGAACCGTTTGATCCAGGTTTATTCTTATCCACTCACCTTGTCGCTGTTTATTCAATTCGATCTATTCCATAGTTTGTCTTCAAATCATGATGATTGAATTCAGAAGCAAAAGGAAACGGAGGAGGAATATAGTAGAAAGTTACAGGCGCTGCAGGCAGAATTTGCGTCTTCAGAGGAGTCGCGGAACAGATTCGAGAGGAAGGTCGCTGAAACTCCTCCTATCACGAGCATGATTTTCCATCTCTTATTAAAAATTTCTGAGAGATAGATTCTAGTTCTCACAGTTTTGATCTACCTGGATTTCTAATTATATCTGCAAACTCAACCTCTTATCCGGAATGAACTGCAGGCTGGTTGTTTATTATTGTGAATCCACTTTCATTTTTTACAGGTCAAACACCTTCAGGATGACAATGCTTTACTCGAAAACAAGCAAAAGGATTTGAAAAGAACTATTGATGGCTTGCTTCAATCAAGGGAGGGTTTCAGTAGCCTGTATCAGGTTCGTATCAGTTCATTTCTTTAGTGTGTGCGGATCTTTTTAAGTACATAGCCTCTTCTTGACCAATGAAAATCCCCAACTAAAGTTTAATTATCTCATCCAAATGGACTCCTTTGCAATTTAGAAAACCAGTGTACACGAGAGTGGCATAGAAAAGTTTGATGGATAGATACAGAGCCAAAGAATAAACAGGTTCATCGAAATATGATGCAGTTGTCCATCTACAGGCATCGTAGATTGGAACAGCATAAGTAGTCTAGGACAACAGATATGGTGCACACTTGACAACCGTACCTGTCATTGTAGGTCATGAACTTTGTGGTACAGAAAATTAACTTCAATCCTAGCAGCTCAGCCCTTCTAAGGTCCAAGTCCAGCATCTTTTCTTGAGGGACTCTTAAGAGGCCTTTGATACACTCTCTATTTTATGCCTACACGTATCTTAATTTTCTTTTAGTTTTTTGGTGGTTTTTACTTTTATTTTTTGAGAATGATAGACTATATGTATGAAAAAGATTTCAGTCTCACAAATCTGTTACTGATTTCCAATTTACACTGTTGATATGTTTATTGAATGATGAAGTTCCCTCGTGTGCCTTATTTTGTGTTTAAATCCTTGCTGGAAACTACGCAAAGTTCTTTCTGCTCCAAAGCTTCATCACTGAACTCTGCTTCCCTGAAACAAATTTTGATATTTGACATGAAACCTTGGAGACTTATGCGAGGATCTTTGCATACCGTTGTATTCCAGTAGATATTGAGTTGTAATGGAGTTTCTTCAATTTCAAAGCTTGTGAAGTTATTTCTAACCTCTACATCCAGGAAAGGATGTTTCTCAGGCATAGTTCTGCATATTGATATGGTGAGATTTAGGCTGAGTGGCAATTTGTTTACATTCTGCTAGACAGTTCCCATGCTGTACCAGTTTCTCCTTCATGCTGGAATCTGAACATGATTCATTTATATGCTAAAAAAAGGAGCTCCTTCTTTACCAAGAATTTGCCTTTCGAGTCCAAAGTAAATGATTCGTATTCACTAATGAAATATGCTTTCCAGGAATCTACTTGTGAAATGAGACGAACAATTGAAACAAGAGATAGAAAGATTGTCATTCTTTCAGATAAGCTCCATGCTCACTTATCATTGTTTGAATCAATAGAAAAGGAAGCTGCTTCTGTGAAGCAACTGGTAGACAATGTGCAACAAATTGTGACCGAAAAAGAGGAAGTAGGCATGTAATTTGATGAACTAATTCTTTTTAAATACTCATTTAAGATTGAGGAGATAGAAATGACATTTTCATGTAAAATTTCATTTGTCTAAAAATTTTAAAATAACTGTCCTCCTTAACTTTGATATTTTATCCAGTGCATGGGCTAAAGACAAAACTGAACAAAGTTTCAGCAGTTCACAGAGATCTTGTTGGTATGTGAAAATTCTAACTGCACTTGTCATAATTGATCTTTGGGTCTAGCTTTCAACAAGGCACTGCTAGATATTGTATTTCTCCCATGTTAATTAATCCTGTAATTGTGGTCCACCGTGGATGTCAATATTTGAGCCTGTAGTTGTCAAGGTGAAACTTAGACCCTGGGTGTCCAGGTGCCTTATGCTGGAAGGATGCCTTGTGAGTCTTGTGTTCCTTTTTCCTCTCCTCCAGCTTCTAGATTGCCTAGACTCCATGACGACTTGTTGAATTCTTAACAGGAATTTTATTAACTCATGGATCAATTTGTTAAAACAAATTTGTGAAACCCCATGTTACACCAATTTTTCTTTTTCATTGCAGAAAAGATTAGCTTCATGGAGAACAAGCTGAGGGTTAATCAAAATGAGCTTTGGAGAAAGGATAAAGTAATATCAGAATTAGAAGGACAGCTTGAATCAGCAAAGCTCAGTAACCATCTCCAGCCACAAATTGAAGAAATATCCGTTTTACCATTTATGGGTTTATATATCAGATACTGATATGAAAGAGTGATTGCGCAATACAGTTTGGTTTATTCCTTCCAGTTGTTTAATTTTGACTGGTCGTACCTTCAGAAAGCTCTATACTTTAAGGAAGATGTTATACAGAACTTAATGGCAGAGAAAAAGGTCTGGTTTTAAGAGTTTTTTGTTCTTCCATTTCTCTATGATTTGGTTTACTTGGGAAATGAGTGATATTTGAAGAAAAAATTTCTTTTTTTTTTTTGGGAATGGACAGGCATTGGAATTTGGAGCACGAAGCTCAGAGATTATATTCCAGAAAATTCAGCAAAGTATCATGAACATGAATTCTGAGGTTAGAAAGATGGAACATAATTTTTGTTTTCTGACCATTCAGAAAAATAGTTAAATTCAAGATTCTTATGAGAAGTTTCATCCTAAAAGTATTTGGTGAAAAGAATCCTTAGAATCTTTTATTATTTTTAGACAGCAAATAATCTGTTACATTAAGCATGCACATGAAAGAAGGAATCCAAAATTTAATAGGAATCCAGCCAGTCTGAATTATTTTGTTGTAAAGCTACCATCAATTTATTCTCCCAACCATGCAAGGAGAAAGAGAAGAGAAAAAAGAAAGGAAAAAGAAAGAGAGATTCTATGGTTGTAATTTATCTGTATCAATAGCCTTTTGTATGTAAATACCCAACTGGATATCGTTTGGTAATAGACACCTTGCTTGTGTATACCATACTTCTTATACCATTCATGGTCTGTTTATGATCTTTTTTCCTTGCACAACATGTTAACTACAGTGATGGACACTGCTTTTCTGAAAAACATGCTTGGCTATGGCCAGCATAAAAGGTACTTCTCCTCGGTTCTCGAAGGCAAAGAAGAATGTGCAGAAATGAGCAAAAAGGAAAATGATAGGTACAGTAGATACTCTTTTGATTGAGTTTCATGACATTAGGTCTTTGCCAAACTCCATTCAGTTTCATACATTTGCATACCGTCCACACACACACACATTCATGCATACATGTGTATATCAATAAGTACTTGAGGCTAGTAGGCACCATCCCGGCATGCGGGAGCTATTAGGATATATGTGTTGAAATGCAATCCATTAGTTGATCCACATTATGTATGGCACATGAAGGGATGGCAAGTATCATTATTTTCTATGACAAAATAATACATAAACTAGTAAAGCTTTCCACTGAGGTGTTGCAATCATAAGCTGTTTGGTGTTGCAAATGTCGCTCTTGCAATGGTGGATGTCATCTTAGTCATGTCCTACTAGTAGTCAACTCTCCAACTGCATAAGTAGTAGTAGTACATTCTACTGCAGCTTGACTAGTAGTGGAACCTCCTACTACACCTTTTTGAGTTGTGCTCAGACTCAAAGAAACACTTTAAAGAGATGATCAAATAGAGGGCACAAAAATCTGTCATTTATAAGAGTAAACACATAAAAGAAGAGAATAAGAAAGAAGGAATAGCTCTTGGAATCACACTCTTTAGGTGCAAATAACATCCTATATATAGAAGAGATGCTCCTTTGGAACACCTGTCCAAGGAAGCCCAAGAAATGTGTCTCTCAAGGAGACACGATAAATGAAAGTAGTTGTTACTCACACTCAGTGCATACTGGATGCCACCCAATGCAGTATTTTGATAACTTCAGTAATGCATCAGAGGATGCCAATCTGACACAAATTACAAGAGCTTGCAGGATGCTAGACAGATAGTGGGGTAAAGTCCCTGTCAGAGCCCAACATTTGATGCATTCCAACAGGCATTTGGCATGCATTGGATGTTAGAAAAATCTTATTCAATGACAACAGAAACAAAATCCAGATGTAAGTCTGGTTCAGCATAAAAGAGATTTCACACCCACACACCCCCCCCCCCCCCCCCAAGACCTTGCTTCACCTCACCATGCCACAACCTAGCCCAGCTAGCCTAGTTCACAATTTGTGTTAAACCAATTCATAGGCATTTTTGGAACCTGGAGGAGAACATCTTCTCTTCAAGGAATCCATCCTTTGCAGTTTCCATTTCAAAATATTAACACCTCTTCATTCACCTCCATTTACAATGTGGGACTAAAGTTCCCACACTCAAATGTTTTGCTATAAAGCAGTTTTGGAGAGGTTATGGGTTCAAACCTTGTGGGAGACAAAATAAACAAGACAAATTTTAGAGAAGGGCAAGGAGGTGCCTAGCATGGCTCAAACAGAGCTGATTGGAAGGCAAGAATCCATGTAGCTGATGTCATTTAGTTGGGACAAGGCTTGATGATGATGATGATGATGTAAGGAGGTGTTTTGAAATTTCTGAACACATACATATTTTTCTAATAAAATTTGTGCTTGCTAGCCAGAACTGGGTATGTGGTCCAGGAGATTATGGAAGGTTCTCCCTGTAAGGATCCTGGGCATAGAGCGGAAAATACAGGTTTGTTCATATACTTTCTGCTACTCCATATTGAAATTACATTGTGTGGATGAGTTGGTTCTCAGTTAAGTCCGTCAACAAAGTAATCAACTACTCATAGAGTATACTTCATGTCTCTTCTGTGGAATATTTCATCAAGGGTCACTGGTGTGAGATAAAAGTTTAATCTGTAAAGTGCAGTAATTTGAAGTGAATGATGACAACCATAACTAGTGTTGAAGCAAATACCTTTTACATTGAAGATCAATAACCATTTGGTTGTTTGTAATGCAGTTTTTTACTATCAGAATTTCTTTTCGTGTTGTGTATTATCTTTTATTTTATCTAATTTTTTTACAGAAAATAAAACCGAAGTTTGTTTGTTGTGGTCGTGACATATTTCCATTCCAGTTTAGGTCAACTTTACTGCCAACTTGATACTCCCTTGACAAATTGTCATATTTTTTTTTTTTCATTTTTCATGTGACTTTGTGTTCACATTATTCCATTTCTTTCCAAATGGAGCCTTTGATATTTCCTGCATTTGAAATCTTCAAGGCTTTCATGGAATATCATGGACCACATGGAACAAGTTCAGGAGCTAAACATGTTCCACCATAAGTTTCTGAAATAAACATGTGCTAGGATTACTTAGTGTTTTGGTACTTGTTTGTCTAACCATGGCTAGGATTACTTATATGTTTAGGTACTTGTTTGTCTAACCATGGCTCCAACGTGAAAGAGAGATCAACCAAACACCAACCTCTGAGTAACCCAATAAAAATGAGCCTTGTCCTCATAATTGAGAACAAGTGAAGTTGAAAATAAACAAAACAAATGGCAATGATCCTTCTAAAGCAGCTGCACTCGGTAGTTAACCTGTTTGAATTGCTGTGGTAGTTGTATCCATTAGCAGTCTCTTGTAGGCACCATTGATGAATTGGCCCCCCAAAACGATAGTTTCTTATGTCCTACATCATATACTTTCTGAATGATCTTCAGGTTGTGGATTGCATCATTGTAGTTCTGCTATTATTTCTGCTTTCTGTGAATCAATTTCTCATTCTTGATTCAATATCTGATGCAATTACATCACAATATGAGGATTATTTTGATTGGGATAAGTCTATGGTTGGGTTGGACCTGTGGTCCCATGGGTTTTCTATGTAATATGCCACTTTTATGGGCCAAACTTATGGATAATTAGGTTGCATACATGATTGATGTTTTAGTTCTGCTTTATTTTGGTGTTTTTGTTCCTAATTTGAGACTGAACTGGTTTAATCTAATGGCTGGATTAGGACTTTGTTTTGAGTCTATTTCAGTTTCATAGGTAGCTTAAGTTACACAATAGGCTAGGATTAGGTTAGGCTTCCCTTTTTAGTCTAGGATGTATTTTGAGCGTTTTAGATAAGATTCTAAGCACAAGCATGGAACACGAATTTGGTAAAGAAAAAGTTTTTGCTGCTTTTCTCTTCTCCATTAAATATTTGCCTTGCATTTAATCAATTGTGGGGTCATCCCATTGAAAATTTATGGTGGAACCCTGGGTGATTTGTTGATAAATTGGTGTTTTATATGATCAAAAGTTCAACATGACGCACTATGAAGCCTAGGTGAATCTTTTAAAGGTCTCCATTGTTGTTTGTTTGCAAAAAAAAAACAATCGTAAGCGAACGGTATCGTAGTAATGGGTGATCTCAGATATGCACTTTAATTTAACCTCTTAATAATAATGGAGATGATGATTCAAATTTGTTAACAAATTAATTAAATAAAAAACGTCCTAATCCATCATCTAATGGATAAATTAAGACTAAAGATAATAAAATATAACAACACATAAATAAAAGAATAACAAAGAATAAAGTAGAATTAGGTATTTTTGATGGCTGGGGGGTTATGCTGAAATATTGGTAAATAACAAACAATAGACCTTAAAAATTGGTGATGGACTGGGGTTATGTGTAAATCCTATTGATTGGAGGGGTGTTGGTGGGAGAAGATTATTGGGTTACTTGATCTTTGAACTTCAATAATAAACTTGAGCGAAATTAATCTCAACACTAACACAGATCTAGATGATCTAGATTAATTGCTGGACGAGAAAACAATCCTAACTTGAAACTTGAATTGACTTGTTGCATTATATGAAAATTAAACCTAAACATTAATCTAGTTGGAATCACAAGCAATAAGAAACTGAAGCCTATATAGAAAATGTTACTCCTGCTATAAAAGTTTTGATGGAGATGTTCCTTTTATAGAGTTTAATGGATATAAATCTTGAAGGGTTTAAAGTATCGGTATTAGTATTGTATCGGTGGGTGATTTTAAGAGCGTATCGTTGTATCGTATTGTATCGTTGCTAATGTATTTTAGTGTAATTCAATGGAGAGATGTATGTATCGTTGGGTAATATGATAGTATGAGTATGTATAGTATCGTGGGATACTTTAAACTTGTTGAGAGTTTATAAACTGAGTTCTATTATAAAATTAGGGTTTTGGATACTAATGGATGATTAGAGAGATGGACGAGATTACGTTGGTTTGAGGATCAAAGTGTGAGCTCTCCTCCAAAATAGCTTGTGGACAGGATGACCATTCGATGGGGTTGTCAATTGATGAGACATTCAAAGGGGATTTTTCCTCTTCCTTCTCTGAATATATTTGTTTCCTCTTTTTCTTTCTTTGATCAAGTCCAAATAGGAATAAGATATTAAGTATGAAGGACTCTTTTCTCCATTAGGACTTCTAATAATACCTCAGATTTGATTGATAATTTCTAATCTTAGCCGTAGATCAAAATTACTTATTTATTTCTAAAATATTTTGGAGTTGACCCATAATCACATCTCTAGCATCATGCTTGGATCAGGCCATTTTCACACTTGAGTAGTTGAACGGACCTCTTGACGTGTAAAATTGCATGTTTCATACCCAAAAATCCAAATATTTGCTTAAATCTTGAAAAGTCGTAAAATCTGCAAAAACAACATAAGACCCAAGGTAGCTAAGATTTCACATATAAATGTGCTCATTAGATCTCCCACACTTAGACTAAGCTTGTCCTCAAGCAAGATTAAAAGAAAAAATACAAATGCAAGTAAGAAACTAATGCAACAAAATAAATCCTAACTCACTTTCGTAGGAATCACGATTACACTTAGATGTGAAAGCTTTAAACCACTAGGTTCCCCTAGAGGCAGTTTTGTCTCGTGGATGTTTACAGAGAATATACATCCAAAATTCCAATTTAGCTCAAAATAAAACATTGCAAATTTCAATTCTAACAATTGGTAAGTACTTATATAGGATCAATAGCTATGACAATTTTTTTCACAATTAATTTTAGATCCCCCACACTTGAACTTTATTACCCCATATTGATTCTTGAGACTAAGCATATATCTCAATCAAATACTCACCTTATATCTTTAGTACACCTCTCCTTAAGCAAAACCACTTATAGAGTAAGGGGACCAAGGACTTAGGTTTTGAAGTATTTTTTACCAAACAATTATACCAAGGCATTGATGACACTTGCATTTATTTATTTTTCCTTTTGAGTAGTGAACTCTACTTTACTCCACTATGGTTGGCTTGAATGACATGGTGGAACAAACACCAGAAACTCAAGCTACTTTGTAGCCTTGCTTTGCATATATGCCCACATAGATAGTGATGCGAGAGTTCTTTTCAATAATCTCATTCCTAAAGGTTTTGATCAAGTCACCTCAATTCCTGAGTTGGAGTGCTCTGTCCAGTTCCAAGGAATTCAACTTTTACTTTTACTCTTTTTTTTTCATGCCATACAAAAAAATTGATCTCAACTTCTGACCAAAGGAACAAGGACCCACAAAACCCATAGATGGTCCAACACCTTAAGTTAAGGGCCTTTTATTTTTCTGAGGAAAGTCTCATCTCAACATATATACAAGTTTTGTTTTTTGGATGAATAACATACATACAAGTTACCTTACTCTCAAAAGGGTTTTTATGTGTTCACGATGGGTAACAAAATCACTCTCATTTCACACATCATAGCAATTGAAAGACTATGTACACTAATCAAAAGTCAAAGTTAAAATCTACAAGGAAGCTATACCCCCCACACTTAAGTAATGCAATGTCCTCAATGCATGCATGAAAAGATGAACAAGGAAGACAAATGAGGGGTATACCTTTCAGTCAAGATGTGCTTATCATGTGAAGCTTTAGTATTATCTTCAATATCAATGTATGATGGGGAAGATACTCCAAATAAGAAAAACCATGAATAGAAATGTCATCCCTAAAGACTTCAAGAAAAACCTTCATCATGTAAGAGAAAATCCTCATCATATGTTGAGGTTCTCTAGAAGGTTTAGCATCGTTCATAAGATGACTATGATGTTGTACAATGGAAGAGCTTAGACCTTTGATATGAGTGATAGACCAACTCAATGCTTCTCTATTATCATTCAACAGTGTGATCAACTCTTCTGCTTTGTCAGAAGTTAAATTAGAGAGAACAATGACAGGAAGAGAATTATCTTGTCCTAAGAAAGCATACTTCAAATAAGAAGGCAACTCTTTCAATTCTAGCTTGGGGGGTTCAATTATTGAAGGCTTGGGAATGGATATGGAGATGGATAGGGGTTTAATAGGCTCCAAAGGTGTGTGAAAATTTATGACTTAAGAAAAGAAAGTTTCACTATCATCATCCAACATATCCATACATTCTTAAAATTCAGAATCAAAATCAATCTCATAGTTGGTAATCAAATCATTAGGAAAATTCAAAGACTCCTCAAGCATATTGATCTCTTCTTTTATATGTGGTTGCTTCCCTATCTTGAACATATTAAACTCCACAGTTCGATTTTTAAAAGACAATCGTAAGTGGCCATTTCGATAATTGATTAATGCATCACTAGTAGCCAAAAATAGTCTTCCTAGAATTATTGGGATTTCATCCTTGATTGAAAAACGTTTAGTATCTAGCACAATGAAATCAACTGGAAAAATAAATTTTCTCACCTTTAGTAAAACATCTTCAACCATCCCTTTAGGAATCTTAACTGACCTATCTGCCAACCGAAGAGTAGTTCTAGTTGCTTTCAATTCTCTGAATTTTAGTTGCTTATAAACATGGTAAGGCAAAAGATTTACATTGGCACCAAGATAAAGTAAATCATGCTCAATGTATGTATTGCCTATGACACAAGCTATGGTATGGCTCCCTGGATCCTTATACTTGGTTGCTACAGGTTGAGTAATTATGGAACTGATGTTACTGAAGAACGCTTTTTTGGGAACGCTAGTGATTCTTTTATGAGTGCACAAATCTTTCAACACTTTCGCATAGGCAAGAATCTGGGATATGACATTTAAAAAAGGATATTCACTTCTACCTTTTTGAAGACATCAAAAAATTTCTCCATAGTTGCAATCTTCTTCTTATTAACTAGATGGTTAGGATAAGGGGCCTTAGGAATATAAGGATTTTAATTTGAAATTTGCTCTTTTCTCATTGTTTCAGATAGTGGTTCAGCAAACTTATGTACTGCTACAGTGATCGGCTCATCCTCAACTTCTATGGGTTTCTGAGATAAACCCTCATTAGGAGATACTTGAACATTCTCCTCATCTCAATGGTCACTAATCTTGTTCTTTTTATTAATATGTGACTCACCTATTAAATACTCTTTCCCACTTCTTAATGCAGACACAAAATTAATTGAAGCTAAGGAAGAAGGGGAGGATTCAACTTGGTTGACTTGATTTGGTAAATTTGATGGTCTTTGTTGAATATGAATCCTAGGATTTAATTCAGGTTGGTTAGGCATTTTACCTTTTTCTCGCTTAGACAAAACATTTGCAAGAGTGGAAATCTGTTTTCCATATTATGTATAAAAGTCATGAAGGTGCTGGAAAGTACTTTCATATTCTTCTCTACGGTAGAGAAACAAGAAAACTCCGGATTATTACCTCTGTTGAAACCAAATGATGATTGATTTTGTGCAAAATGAAGCATACGAGGCACAATAGGTGAATTGACTGGCCTAGCTAAATTGGCATTCTGAAAATTAGGGTCTTGAGGGAACTGGAAATTTTAATTATGAGAAAATTGTGCACTTTGTTGTTGAGGGGCACCAAATTGATTTTGTCTGGAATAATTGCTATAATCCATTTTGGTTTTGCTCTTGAGACCATGATTCTTCCACCCAGGATTGTACGTGTTACTGTACGGATTTGGAAACATCGCACTGACATTTTCATGTTGGCCTCCATAATAGTTAGGGCATTCCTCAATTACATGTGTAGGAGACTGACACCATGCACACATAGCAATAGATTTGTCAATAAAATGTGCTTGACTTGGTGGTGGTGGTGGTGGTGCAGCTTTTACTACCAAAGTCTCGTATTTTTTCAAAAGATTATCTATTTGTGATTCCTTATGAACTTGGCTGTCAGTAAAATATTCCCTATTGGTCCTTTCAGATTCTTGGGTTGACTCGCATTCTCTAATTCTATGATTTCTATCTGTTAGGTCTAAAAGAAATTCCCAAGCTTTTGAATCATCAGTGAACGATGCAAATCCTGTGGGGCACATAGATTCCAAAAGTTGCTTAGTTTGATAATCGATACCCTCATAAATTATTTGGCATAAATGCCATAATTCTATACCGTGGTGAGGGCATTCTTGGAGAAGGCTTTGGAACCTCTCCATTAACTTAGCAAAGGACTCATTGGGCTTTTGACGAAATTGAAGAATGTCATTTTTTATTTTATTCGTCTTGGAAAAAGGAAAGAATTTCTTCAAGAATAGGACAATGAATTGTTCCCATGTGGTAATGCTATCCCGAGGTAAGCTATAAAGCCACTTTTTGACTTGGTCCTTTAATGCAAATGTAATAAATCGTAGTCTTACGGCTTCATCAGTGAGTTGTTGTACCTTTATAAGGACACAAACCTCCTCAAACTCCCTTTCTGGCTACTCAAACCCCAGATCCATCTCTGTCAACCTTCACGGGGGGCGAAACCTAATTTCCACAGCCCAAATAGTCAATTATCTACAAATCAGTTACTACCCATACCCTCCTAACAATGGCATTCCAGTTTCATTGAATTTTGATCAACCAAACACCAATTTTTCTCTTTATAAGAATGAAAACTCCAACCTAAATTGCTACAACTCAAAATCAGATCACTGTCCACCATTAAAACTTAATGAGATCTTCCCTGTTAGACTCCCCTACAACCACTCGGCATTACCCCCATCATCAAAGCCTAGGTCCTACCAAACCCGAACTGTAAGTTGACCATAAGACCTTATTTGAGCTAGCCGAATCTGCCTGTTCATAGAAGACTCTGGCCATAGGCTTCTACCTTGACTCCTACCAATCTAGAACTACGTCAACATCTATAGGAAGACGTGCCTCATCAGAGTTTGTCGCGCATAACTGTGCATAGTTTGCTTTAAAATTATTAGTAGTAGCAAGCTTCATTATGGCCCCATATTATATGTCTCAACCTTTTGGTATTGAAGCTAGGATCACTTGAGTATTTAAGTTTTCTGACATTCACCATAAATTTTTATCCAGAGTTTTTTCCTTTCAAAGGGATTTTCTTTTGAGAGCAGGCCCTTAATCAAATGGGACTCTTCATTGGAGATTTAACTTTCCAAAAACTGCAGTTTGGCATTGTTCTGAATTCTGATTAGTAAAAAGATATTCCCATGAACCCATCCTTCAGCATTATATTCATTTAATTGATGCACCACATCCTCAGAGAACCAATGATCTGCCAGCAAAAACTTCATATCCAGAAGTGATGTATCATGGAAGCCACCAGATCTATTTCAAGTACATGGTGAAGATGTTAGTTTGATTTTTGTCTATGAAACACCAAATAGTAGTAGGTCCATGTGTATCATTATCTTCATTTATTGACTTTATTGATAGCTGTCCTGGCAGATAGGGTCTTCCCTTCTTTCTTTTTTTTTCTCCCCTCTTTTTTACTCACTCCACGATGAATTCTACTTGTTATTCCCCCCACCATACAGCTTTACCTCTGGTTTCAGAGTGCAACTCAGACAATAACCTCCTGCAGGAGAACTGTAACTTCGAGGCCTGCGTATCAGAGGTAAGTAAATCTTTACACATCTGTTAGTAGTTATTCTTGTGGGATTTCTACACAATCTATGGAATACCAGGATTTCATTATGCTGCATCGGTAGCTTGCTTGTTCTCCACCTCTGTCAGTTTGCTTGGATCCTCAATCAGCTGCTAATGTTATTATTGTGCAACTAAATGAAAAGAAGATACCAGGACGTCTGTCTTGTGTAGCTTTTTTTTGTTCTTAATGGTCTCCCATTCTTTGATTATTGCTGCCATTTGTAATTCTCTGGCAAGGGTCAGACTTCAGAATAATTTGGCTATTTTGCCTTCAATGAATCTTTGAAATCCAAAGTGTAATAAAATCAACATCAGGTGGGAAGTAGAAAAACATTTCTCTTTAAATTATTTATCAATAAGCAACCTAGAATTAGTTTCCTCTTTAATCTTACAGGTTAATTGGGATTCATCCGTGCACCGGATAGATACTGAGAATTCAACTACTGAAGCAGACGCATCAGAAATCCAGTGCTAAGTTGTTACTATCATTACGATTTATCTCCACTGTGAAATTGTTTTATATCAGAAATGCCATCTTTAGATGATGGAGTTCGCTGAGAAATAACTAGAAAATTCTCTTTTGATTTCCAGTGGCATAAGTATAATGGACACCAGCAGACCATCCGGAAGCACATTTCAGAATCTAGAATTGGAACTTGCAGCCCACAATTTTGCCACTGAAAGCTCCAGAAAAGATCTGAATCCATTGATTTTGGATATCCAGGTCCAGAACCAGGTCAACCATGGGCATGTTGGGATGTTGATCTTTTTGTGAAAAGAGAAGCTGTGGAGGAGACAAATCAAAAGAGAAAAATAGAAGCTGGGATGAAGTTTGAAAAATTGGATGGACAACTTCTATAATTCTTCAAAAATGACTTTCCTCGCGGCTACTTTATGGCTTACTTGGTAAGTGTTGAGATTTTCGCAGCTATATGCCATACATTTTATCACCACTTCTGTCTTTTACTTTTATTTTACTATATTTGAAGAAATGATCAATCAATTCCTCTACTCATATTGCCCCTTTAAGTTGCATCAGTAGAGTGTGGATCATCTGCACTCCCCACAAGTAAAAATAATAAAATATTTTTAAAAACTAAATTTCATCAACCTAACCCTATGGGTCCCCGTGGTCTGTCGGGGGAGACGAAATCTCTTGCTTCTCTGCTACAAGTCTAATGAGCAAAATCCCATATATGCTATAGAACAATATTGTTTCTTGATTCAGATCTTCATCCTTAGGCAAAGATACAAAAAAATTTCAATGTCAGTTTGGTTTTCTTCCTTGTGCAGTTTTCTTATATTTGTTTGGGATCATAAGAGTTTTGAAATATATATCATTTACCTTTGGCTGAACTTCTATGGTAACCGTAAAAAATGTTTCGATTACATTCAAATATTGAATAAACTTCTGCGAGTTAACGGTAGTTTGAATGCATTTAAAAAGTTACATCGAACAAAATCGCAAGCAAATGATGTGGCTTTAGCTGAATGGACAAATAATAACAACTTGGTGTTAATTTTGCATAAACTTTTAGTCACGATGATCACTGTTTATTCTTGAAGAGCCAATTTTGAAATGCAATAGTTGTTTTTATCAAAAATAATATGGTTAAAGTGTAGCTGAAGAGATGTGTGAATAGGTTAGATGAACGGTTCCAATATTCACTGTCAAATTTATTAAACTAAATTTGAATAGTCCAATAAAATATGGGTTAGTTAGGTTTAACCTGATTCTTGTTAGACGTAATGTCTCTTTCTTTTTCTTCTGTAAATCCTTTCACCTAATATTTCTGCTTTCCTATTTGAGATTATTTATTTATTTGTTTTTTTTTTTTTTCTGTTTAAGGTTTTTTATGGTGAAAAGAACAAAGGAAGAAGAAAGAGACATTATTTTAATTGCCAATGTTGTTTTTTTTTCTTTTCTTTTTAAAAATTTAATTGGTAACAATAAGTTAAATTAATTAACCCATAAATAATGAGAAGAAAATTGGGTAATTTTCACTGACCCCCGAGGTTGGCAGTATTTAGCCAAACAAACTTCACCCCCCGTCGTCACATTACACTTCACATTGCCCTTTTTTTTTATTAAACACTGAATTTTCAATTCAATTCAACTTGCCGGCGGTAGACAGGGTTAGCAACTCTGCCTTAAACAGTTGTTTGCGACTCTGCCTTCATCAGGTTGTTGCCTTCATGTTGTTGTGGTTGCCTGCCCGCCGCCGGTCTCTTTTCGCGGTCTTTGTTTCCCGTTCTTGGCCTGGCCTTTCTTTCGTCGCGTTCTTGTTTCTCGGCCGCTGTTTGTCGCTTCGTGTCGCGGTGTTTCTTTTTCTGCCGGTCCCTTGGTCCTCGTCGCCCCCCTGTGTTCCCTCTTCTTTGCCTGGTTTTCTTCTCGCTCCTCGCTTTCCTTCGTTTTTTTTTCTGGTTTTCGCTTTTCTCCTTTCTTGTTTCTCTTCCCGGTTTTCCGTGCCCGTGCGCTTTGCTGGGTTGTTTGGTTGTGGCTTCGTGTTTGTGTTCTGCGGTTGCTTTGTGGTGTTTGCTGTTCGTGCGGTTTGTCCTTTTCTTTTTTTTTTCTTTTTATTTCCTGTTTTTTTTTTGGGTTTTGTCTTGTGATTTTGTCCTTTGCTTTTCGTGCAGGGGAGGAGTTCAGTTTTTTGACTAAAATGACATAAACCAAACCTCAGGGGTCCAGTTAAAAATTACCCAAGAAAATTTTACTAAACGATTTAGATTTAAGTAATAGATCTCATAGTAGATATTTAGAACCGTTGAACTAATCTTTTTAAAGGTGGATTCTAGATTTTAAATTTCTTTAGGATTAAAATATCTCTAACATATAACATCCGCCACATAAAAATGAATTTAATACTTTTCACTAAATATAACATCCGCCACATAAAAATGAATTTAATACTTTTCACTAAATCCGTTGCTCCGAACTAGTCATCTGGGTTTTTAGTTAGTTGAACTGTAATATTCTCTCGAATATCTCAACTTTTTCCGCTTCTCTGGTATAATGTTTTTATTCTCTTCTTTGTTTTTCAAAAGTGGGCTTTGTAATTATTGTAATTATTTGGTCCCGTTATTCTAATTCCACGCCACGCTGTCATCTCAGCGTGGCAGACGTTTGAGAAATGATTCGTCCCTGATGTGTTACGTCCGTATCCAGAGTATCCACCTGTCACACTTATTAGACAATTTCAAAGCAAAACTCCTCACGTTTTCCGTTGGATTTTTTCTGTTCTTTTTTTCTTTTTCAGTTCCCATTGGACGGCCGATGTGACAATCGGATTCTAGAAGCACTTAAACATGTATTGTGGAGTCTCAAAAGGACTATCCAGCCGAAGTTGTGGTGCTATTGGTGGGGGGGCATAGGAGAAAGTAGAGCCCATACCGATCTAGCAACGGGCACTCCAAAAATAGTGATCCTCGGACTCCTCAATTTGCCCACATCTTTGCGGTCGCATCTCTCGGACCTCTTCTTTTTAGATTTACTCCGTGCTAAGTGCAAAATGAGGCTCAATAAAGCTTCTCACCTTTGGAGGGGCATTGCAGCCCAACATTCCTCCACATTGGACTGGGATATTACTCCTATGCTCTTCTTGTTCATGCTCCTTGGTTCTGTGGCTTTATGTTTGGTTGGATGAGTTGAATTGGCGGTGAAAAGCAGGTCATCGGCGGGGCTAGCGCCTTGATTTGTTGGCAACTATGGCTATCAAGAAATGAATTAATCTTCCAAGGGAAACAAACCTCTCCACAGATGTGTCGGGCGAGGCCCAATTTGTCGAGGTTGTAACTTCGTACTTATCTTCTCGCCCTTCAATGCATGGAAGCAAGAAATGCAAAATCGGCATTGGCTCCCTCCTTCAGGGATATGTGGCTCAACTCGATGCATCTTGGTTGAACTCTAAGGTGGATTGGGTTTCATTATAGGAATTCTAGAGGTGAACAATTGGCTGGTCTCTATTCCTACGATTTTTCCGGGTGATTGGGTGAGGCCATGGCATTAAGAGGGACTTCTTCAATGTCTAGGTGAAGGCTTTGGTGGGTGGCGGAGGTGGATTGCCAACCCTTGCCACTTCATGGTATAGCGGAGGTTCCTATTCCATTCACATGTGGTTAAGGACATCAATTTCTTGGCCTCTAAATTCTTAGATTGTGTGTTTGTTTTTCTCCAGGGAGCTAATTGTGGTTGACTCCCCGGCTAGGATGGTCGTCTCTGCGGGGGAGTTCATTGGCCAGGTCCACTTCTTGGTTATCCAAGCTTTGTAACTCGGATGTTTGTGCTTCTTTGGTTGAATGAATTTGAATTACCAGACTATCCATGCATGGTCAGAGAATCTGATAAAAGATGAGAGAACTTATTCTTTCTTCTCCACAAATAAAGAATAATCAATTCTAGATACTTATAAAATGCTGTTGAGTAGAAATTCGCCAAAGTTAGATGTTCTCTTAACTCCATCCAACTCCAACATGACTTAAATTTTGCATCAACCCCTCAAGGGAAAATAATAATAATAACAAATAGAGGAAGAAAGTTATTTCGTTTAAGGAATTTTATGTTTCTAGATAATGCAATAGTTCATTATTTATCTTTCATGTATAAAAATACATTAAATAAAGAAGAAAAAACCGTACCACTACTCTCCAAATGAAGAGCACTAAAGATTGGGTGGGAATTACATTAATTGTTTAAAGTAAGTAGAAGAAAACAGACGGACATGTTATTGATAAAGTACGTCAATCATGGATGTCAAATACAAGAAGATAAGTAGATCTTTTAATGCGGAGATGTGAAAAAGACTTACACCAGTCGCTCGTACCACTACTACTCTCCAAATGAATATGATGTGATTGTCTTGTTAAGAACTCTAAAAATTGGGTGGGAATTACATTAATTGTTTAAAATAAGTTAAAGAAAAAAGAAGGACATGTTATTAATAAAGTACATCAATCATGGAGGTTGGACACAAGAAGATAAACGGATCTTTTAATGCGAAAATGTGAAAATGACTTACAATGGTGTCTTTGGCTATATGTTAAGTCTCTTCTCCATAAATTTAGGCAAGAAAATTTTCAAATTTTTAATCGGAAATCATACATTTATTGTAGAGCTTGAGCTACTAGAACCTGTAGGTATATTATGATCACTGAAGTTGAACATACAAGCAATCAATCTGTGTAGAACCATGACTACACTAGGCATCAAAGGCATGAGACAGTAAAATTCTTTACTATGTAAATAATGAGAAAAATTACATTGCTAGAGCACTAGCTTTCTTAGTCTACAACTGCATTGCGAATCTTGGTTATTTTTTTTGTTTGTCCTGATTTCTTTCGCCCTGGCTGTTGTTTCAACTTCATACCCGACTCTTTTACCTTTGATCTCATACCAACAGGATCTAGTTCTACCTATATGAGATTGGAAGGAGTTGAAATAGATATAAGGAAGGATGCACATCCGTAAGTACTAATTACATCTTCAATGCTCATTATTTACAAGGCGAGAGAAACAATGGAGATCCATTTTAAATTTTTATTGAAAGAAAGCATAATTTATTAATTTGCATGCCCTACTAAACTTGTCAAACTCTCCCATTGGGTTCTTTTCTAGGGTTCAAAATCAGCTCCAAACTTTCATCAATTCTCAAACACTAAAAACAGAGAAAGAGAGAAAGAGAATTGCAAATTAAAAAGTACAAGATCTAATCTATGGAGAAGAGGCAATCCATTGGGAACATTTTTTTGGTTGGGATCCATTGGGAATATTTAGTATACATTTTATAACAAACTCACAAAAAGTATACAAATGATGCCTGCCACTAACCTCTTTAATTAGTATTTCTCTCCTTTGCTATTATTTGGTTGGCAGCATTAAGGGTTGGGTATTCTTGTAGTTTTATAATTGATCGGTTTAGATCGATCAGAGCTGTAGCGAGTTGATCAATGCGTTGGTCGGACCACGAACGAGCCAAGGAACCACATTCAAACTTTTGAATTCTAACAGTCATCCTTAAGGTAAGGGATAAGGATTTTGATAGAGACATGAAGATCGTATCAGATTTAGAATTCATATTGAATTTTACAATCATAACATGAGTTAATCTCCTTTTCTACGGATAAAGCTCTCAACAACAAGATAAAGAGTTATCCCAGAGTTTTAGTCAAACTCCAGTTACCTTTTCTAAAGCTATAAATACCCATGTATTCACCATTAGAAGATAATATTCTTGAGTTATTCTCTTTAGCATCAAGGATTGCATTGGGCTTCTGGGTTCTTTAAATTTTGTTTCTTGCTAACTTGCTCGTCGAAGGTGTTACTCGTCCAATGAGTGTACCTGCAAGAATTCAAAGAATTAGGCATCAAACCCTAGATAAGATCATTGATTGAATTTATTTGCACCCTTAACAGCGAGAAAAAAAAGAAGATGAAAAATACGAAGTACATTAAAAAAAAGTTATCCAAAAAAGAGAGGGTATATAGAAAAAAATCATGCACTAAATATGTAATTAATTTTGACAAGAAAAAATATTCAATTATTAAACAAAAATGTGATATATAAGAGTGAGCGTGATTTGATATAGGGAGAGACAAGATAAGACATTAACCTTGAATATTGAGACCAAAAAAGTCCAAATAATAATGTTACATGCATCTTTAACTTTTGCGCATGAAAGAAGTAAAGAAACAAGCACCAATGGTATTGAACAATAATAGAACCACCATCATTGCAAAGAATAAGTTTTTTTGCTTAAATTGAACTAAGTTTTATTTTTACTAAGTATTTGTTAGGAAGTGTGATTGAATTAGGCTTCGAATGTGACCAATTCTAATGATACTCTAACGGTAAGATATTATTATTCATCAAAAGAAAAAAATTTCAATATATCAAGGTTGTTGTTATGACACGACGATCTTAGAATCATATAATGAAGATTCTTGTATATGTCGTCAAGAAAAAAAGATAACCAATTTATGATTTCTTTTGTCTTATACGCAACATATCATCTTTCAATGTTAACACAGATGTTGACTCCTAATGGTCCCCATACATGATTATATAAAATCATCCATAATAAATGGAACTAATTTTCAATATGTTTCAATTATATATTTTTGAGTGATGGAATTTCCCAACAGCAAGTTGAATTTCCCTCTCTTTCTTTTTTTAATTAGAGCAATTATTGAAACTTAAAAATGAAATTGTTTGTTTAAAATTGAACCAAACTAAAATAAATTAGAAAGAAAATTAAAATTGAACCAAACGTGAACTGAGCCAAATCTCATTTGATAATACATGTGAGATGTGACATTCCTTGCGTGAAGCCCGTGTGGGTAATTCCCATGAGCTTATCCAATACCGACAGCATTTACAAGTTCGGATCCTCTCCCATTTACATGTGTGTGGATGTGGAGTCTGAAACGTGGATCCCCATAATTAGAAGTGTCAATTGATGAGTCATATGATTGACTCGGCCCGTAACGAGTCGGGATCAGCTCTCTATCGAGGGTGCTCCCTCGACAGCTTCCCAACCACAAAAAACAGTAGGGCCTAAATGTGAAAAACACATTTTGGAAAGAAAGAAAAAAAAAAAACTCATATTTTTCACTTGTGGGCCCCACGTTGTTTTTGTGGTCGGGAAACCGTCGAGGAGCACTATTTGCTTCCCCGACGGAGAGATGATCCCGATTCGCCCGTAATCACATATCTGACAAGTGGCAGAATCAGAAGAGCCAGAAAAGTATTGAAAGGCTATTCAAGTTATTAAAGTCCACCTCAAGGGTCCTAGAATGTGAACAAAACAAAATTTGGAGAGCGATGAAGTCAAAATTTTGAATAGGGTCTTCCACCTACGATGAAGATCGGTTGTGAAGAACGATGGATTTTTTTTTCTTTCTTTCAGATTTTAGTAAGGTCATTTTTTGAATTCAAAAAAAAAAAAAAAAAAAAACACCACAGTAGGTTAACAGTTTCACTAACATAATGGAATAGTGTGTTTATTGAATTGGGGTCAGTGTTTTTTAAACATAAAGTGGAGTGTCAGTGCTTTAGCCTTTAAGGCCTCTATTTTTGGGTGTCAGTGCAATTTGCTATAAAGAATATTTTTTAATGAAAAACCCTAAGACTAGATATTTATCTTCTTCTACTATTTGTAATCACTATTTTTACATGAATATATATATATATATTTTCTTCTTTAAAATGTGAGAGTAATTTTATAAATGGATAAAATAAAACTAAATGACCCTCATAATATGGAAATTGAAATAAATTTCAGTGTTGTATATTAATGCGCAACACTGTATTGTCAAATCTCGACATTTCATCTCACTTTCAACCACATGCGAGATAGACAGTTGAAACTAAAATCATAGTCGATATTTTGTTCTTGACTATAACCAAGATTTTGATTTCGATTGCTTTGCATTAAATATACAGTATTCAAGTCTCACCGAGAATACGAAAGTAATATTGAAAATGAATAAGTTAAAATAAAAAAAACACTAAAAAAATTAGTAATAGATGGTTTATTTGTAAATTGAATAATTCAAAAGATGGAATTAATATTATAAGGTAATTCAAGGGTTTAAGAATCTCATGGAACCAGTAAACACACGTGTTGGCGTGTGGGCGGACGTAGATCTCTCACGATGGTTGAGAACACGTCGGTCAAGTGAAAACCGAGAGATGTGGGGTCCACAGAAAAGGCAGGTAAGAGGTGGGGTAGACATCAAAGATGGCGTACGGGGACGCGGGGGCAACTGCCGTCAATGACTCAAATTCTGACTTGCTCTGTAGGGAATAGCTCTCGCTCTTCTTCATCTTCTTCTTCTTCTTCATCAGTTCTGGAAAATCAATATCGACAAAACAGCAACAACAAGAGCTTAAAGAGGAAGAGAGAGAATATGGTAGGAGCAGTGGAAAGCAGAGCAATCAGGAATCCTTCAACATTTAGACCTGTAGAACGGCTTTTCTATTATTATTATTTTTCTTCTTTTTGATTATTGACAAATAGTGGAAGATTGGATATCAGGTGTTGCTTGTGATTCGACAATTTTATTTCCTTCCCCTTTATCCTATCCCCTTTTATCCCTTAGAGAGATCAAGAAGATTGCAGGGTAAGCCACTGGAGTGATTTTATCTATAAAGATCGATCATTTTCACTTCCCTAGTTACTTTTTCTTTGGTGAGAAAGGGGAATGGGAGGTTGTGTTTCAAGACCGGAGGGATGTGTTGGAATGCCAAAGAGGTCTCGGAGGCGAAGAAGAAAGGCGAAATTGAAGCGAGTTTCGTTCCAGAAGTCCATCGATCGTCTAGATAGCGTCGGTAAAACCGCTCCGCTCGATCGTGCTTACAATAATCCTACTTTTCGAGGTTATTTCTTTGTCTTCCCGCTTTCGTTACGGTTGCTTGATCTCTTCTTCTTTCTGTTTCTTTTTTCCGTTCCTTAAATTTGCGTTAGTGTTGGTTGGAACTAAAATTACTCTGTTATAAGATCTGGTTCTTGCATTTTTGGCTTTGTTCTTGCAGTACCTTATAGTCGTATTTTGCGGCTTTGAAAGAAATTAGGATAATGTACTTAGCTCTGTTGTATTGTCTCCAAGCAGTTAATTTTTAGCCTGTGCAGTGTGGATGTATCAGCGGAGTTCGTTTGTGAGAGTCCAATCATACGCTAGCTTTTGTGAAGTGATCATACCTTTTTCTTTTCCACCTCAAAATTTTATGTGGGACTCATTATGAATTTTGCCTCGATGACTAAAAAATCATTGCAAAAATGGCAGAAAACTGAGGGGTAAGTTTTTCTCCTCCAAGCTGTGTATAGGTTACTGTACATTTAATCTGAAAAAATGTCAGCCCATAAATTTGGCTTTAGAAGGTATGTGAATCCTCAAACCTTCTAGAATTTGAATGTGGATCCATTGGAGAGCTTCTCAGATGAGACTTTCACTAGAAGGTTTTAATCCTCAAATCAACATTAGTTGTGTCTAGGGATTGGTTGGTGACTTTAGCTTATTTAATATTATTATTATTAAATTTTTTTTGGGGGGGGGTTTGTTTGCAATTTTATGCCAGTGACATTGCTCACAAACAATTATTGGTGTATGTTAATTTTATGGAGAAATTGAGGATTCTAGTGATATTCGGCAGCTTGAGACACTAATTGACAACACTAGCTAGTGGGATCATCTTGATCATGTTGAGTTTCTCTGGAAGTTGTAGTATCACACCATGAGACGACAAACTAACTAGTTCTGGGAGCAAAAGCCTCCCCTTTGAGGTTACCTCAATATATAGGACTTGCATAAATAAAGGATTGCTTTAAGCCTTTAACTTATCATCTTTAAAAGATTTTCTAGCTCTTAATGATATAGTGTTTTGTTATGATGATCAATGTTGCTGCTATGTTTCTGTGATTGAGTTGTAAATGTTATTGTTATGATCCCCATTGCGACCTAGAATATCTTATCGCAACCATCACTGTATGAATAGTTTTCTTGTATTCCCTAGGTTGAAATAATAAACACTAGCAAAATCGATGAAAACCAGAATCTCATTGAACCATGACTATTAATTTGGAAAAAACTAAACATGATTAATTATGTCAAGCCGTTGGCAGTTACTTGCAATGCATGGAAGGTCATCGTTGACTTGCTTTCAAAATGTTTCTTTTAATCTTATCTCAGCACCTTTTTTTTGGGGAATCCCTATGTTATGAAAAATTGTTAGAGATTCTTTTTCTTTTGATTTGTGTGTTTTGTAGTTGGGACATCAAAATTCAGCTGGTTAGGCAAAATCTGGCTCTAACATCTATATATGTAGTCCCAGAACTTTTTTCAGTCAGGACCTCTCTAAATTAACTTTCATCCTATATGTATAGAAACCTAACAAGTAAACCTGATCATCAATTTTTATGGCAGTGCTTGAGGGATATGATTTCACCTGCAGTCTAATTTTTCTCAATCTTGAAATGTTGATGATTTTCATTTTATTTGTTTAAACATTCATTTACTTGTACACCACCACTACGGTTTTACAACTGTGGAAGTCATCGAAGGAAAAAAGTTGCCCTTTAATCCTTTTGATAATATTGCTGCTTGTAATTAATGTTTTTCTGCACATTGTACTATCTGTTAATATCAATAACAAGATGATTTAGTCCCACTTAAATACCCCCTACCCTCCCTCCCCCCCCCCCCCCCCCCCCCAAAAAAAAAAAAAAAAAGAGGAAGAAAAAAAATTCAACTGAAATGAAAAGGAATTTGAAATCTCAGTGAAATTTTGTTGATATAACAAAAATAACTTTGCAAGAAATCTAGTTCAAATGGCTATCAAAATTTTGTCAATATATAAAGCAATGTTTGAAACTTGGGAAATATTTGGTTTTGGCAGGGAGTGGAATGGCCTGAAAAACCTAGATTCCAAGTCTTATTTTTCCAATATAATCTCTTTTTGCTTTTTGTTAAACTGACATAGTTTCTGTTACGATGTGATGACATCAGCTGGGAGCGTTGAGGAGGCATGGTTTGATTCTGCTGCAGTATTTGAGTCTGACTGTGATGACGATTTCCAAAGTGTTCCCGATGGTATGACTGTGAAACCCACTGAGCATATAAATCTCATTAAAATTCTTTCTAGTGGAAGTCAAATGAAGGATAGTAACTCGTAAGGAATGAAATGTTGTACTGTTTCTTATGAATAGTAACTTCACATGTTTTTTATTGTGAAATATTTTAAAATTTTCGTCTATTCGTAGAACAGTCTAAATTTATATGTTGACAAGTCCAATATAAATGGAATGTGGAAATGAAAAGCGAAGTTCCACTTACTTTTACTTCATGTTTTCCTTTCTGATGGTAGATGTAAAGTGGTGGTTAATGATTAATATTCTTGTATCCTTTTCCTTATTGCCTTAAATATGGTTGTTTTCCCTTACTCTGAGCAGTTACCCTTCAACTTCTGGTCATCACTTCTTGTTGAATTGTGAATGATTTTTTGCCTTATGCAGATGCTTTATCTTTAAATGGTTTTGAGACCGCCTCCATCTCTAGCATTCCATCTCTGAGAGACACAGCCCATGAAGATTGTTATAGCAGCCATCCAAGCATTTCATCAACTGTCCAGAAGCAAAAGCCAGCTGAATCAACATTTGGAAATTTAGTATGCGGTTCTGTCAGTGAAGCTGCAAAAATTGCTAGTCCTCGGGTCATGCATTCTGATGATGCTGACTCTCAAATGAAACCTGATGGCCTTGTACATGGAGGCCATCCTCCTGTTTCTCTTGATGAAACCTCTAGCCTCTCTGGGGATGATTCTCCTGGCAGGGAGGGAGGACTGCTGGATAATTGTGGAATTCTTCCAAACACCTGCTTGCCATGTCTTGCTTCTACTGTCCCCTCAATTGATAAGAGAAATTCCACAAGTCCTGGCACAACTAATATGAAGAAAAAGGCATCTTTGAGACTCTCTTTCAAATGGAAGGAAGGAAATCCCAATCCTGCATTACGTAAGTTTGGATTGTTACTTCAGAAATTGGTTTAGTCAAACAATAATCTGTCCTGTTGCACTAAGATTATTTAATGTTGCTGTTAACACTGATTGCTTGTGAAATTCAATGTATGAACTTTATTTTCAGTTGACCGCTAAATTATCTGTTTGTTATGTCTAAAAATCATGAATATTAATGGGTGATAAGCATTGTATTGTTATTCACCTTTTAAATTCTTGTGTATATAAGATTTTGCAAGAATAAATACGATAATTTTTGGGCCTTGGTTTCTATTATTTGTGATTTGTTGGTAGGTCTTGTAGCAGACTGTATTAAGAGACTATTTTTTTGGAGGTGACTCAAATTTCTTCCTTCTCTGTTTCTGTCTCAGTTTCCTCAAAGATGCTGTTGCAAAGACCCATAGCAGGTTCCCAGGTTCCGTTCTGTCCAGTGGGCAAGAAAATGTTGGATAGTTGGTCACCTGTGGAACCTTGTAGTTTCAAGGTCCGGGGAGAGAACTATTTCAGGTAAGGAAACAGATTTCTGTTGGTTCTGTTCTAACACTGTTGTCTAGTCTGGGGATTGTGTTATGAAGAAACATACCATGATGCATGTGACCTTACTTTTATTGTCTGAACTCTTGTCAGTTTGTTTCTTATTTTATTATCCATGTAATATCTATGGCAGGGACAAAAAGAAGGAATTTGCACCAAATTATGCTGCCTATTACCCATTTGGCGTTGATGTTTTCTTGTCCCAGAGGAAAGTGGATCATATCGCTCAGTTTGTGGAACTCCCTGTTATAAATTCATCCGGAAAACTACCATCAATTCTTGTGGTAAATATTCAGGTATTCTTGTCTTCAACATCTAGTTGTTTTTTTCTCTTCATCAATTATTTATAAACAGTTAACTCATTTAACTGTTTATAATCTTGGGAGAATTTTGTCATCTGGCATTGTCAAAAAGAAATTGCATTAACCAAAAAGGGATTATTTCAATATTCTATTGTTGACACTGTAGATTCCTCTATATCCTGCTGCAATCTTCCAAAGCGAGGCTGATGGCGAAGGGATGAACTTTGTTTTGTACTTTAGGCTTTCAGATAGCTATGCTAAAGAACTTCCTCCTCAGTTCCAAGAAAATATCAGAGTAAGGCATAAACATGAAAACTCAGTTCTCTGTGTGGCGAGATACTTCTCATTGTATCTTGTTGGTTTTAATGATCAAATGTTAATTTGTTCTACTACCAAGTTTTCAAAGTACATCTGTTTGGAATGTTATTGCATGTAGTTCTGTTGTTGAATTGCACGACGTTTGATCTTTATGTGTTTATTACATTGAAGAAAAATACTATATAAGGCCATACCAAATGGACAACGCTCCCGTGTTTAGCCGGCTCTGCATGAAAGGATTTTTAAAATCTCATTTTATTTATCTATATCTTTTATTTGTAATTTACTTAATTGGTTATGACAATGTTTCTTTTTGGAGCAGAGGATAATTGAGAAGGAAGTAGAGAGGGTCAAAGGTTTCCCTGTAGATACCATCGTTTCCTTCAGGGAAAGGCTAAAGATCTTGGGTCGTTTGGCAAATGCAGAGGAGCTTCATTTAAGTGCAACTGAGCGGAAACTCATCCATGCTTACAATGAAAAACCCGTTCTTTCACGTCCTCAACATGAATTTTATTTGGTAAGCTGCTGTTTTCTCAGTCAGATTGGTTTACTGTGATCTATGGAATAGCATCTATAATGTTTTTGACTGCTCTGATCCTCAAAGGAGGTGATCCTTTTCTCTTAGTTCGATATGGTTTAATTGTGTTAGAGTTGAATTGCTTCTCCTTGTCCTGTATTGTGTATGAGTAACATATAATTGCTAACTTGAAATGTTGCTATTCATGCCCCTTGTAAAAGAAAAACACAGTTGGTCTAAAACATGGAACTGAAATGAATTTCCCCTTATATTCCCCTATATTTTAATGCCTTTAGGACTATCAGTCTGTTCAAGTTATCAATAGTGAATATTCAAAATAATGGTGTTTATATCTTTGGAGTTGAGGGATGTTAGAATTTGTAGAAGTTTTTTGTTTATTGATCCAGACTGGGAACAGATTCTTTTTACATTGTTACCATGACAAGACCAATCGACCTGCCACTCACCCTTGGGTTAACACGTCATTTCCCCATTCTGTGGGGGCATGGAGATTATCTTGTCATTGTTGAAGCTACCTCTTGATTGTTGCCCAAAGCCTCTTATATATTAGAGTGACATTGATGAAATTCATCATAATGTCTCAGGATGGACTAGATTTCCGGTTCCCTAGGAATAAATAAAACATTTTAAGTCATGAATCGATATTCTATCGGGAAAAAAAAAATAATAATAAAACATTTTAAATCTTATAGTGATTTGCACTGTTGAGAAAACCTGAGTTAGTGGAAAAGAATGGTTTTTAGCATGTAAAGTCAGCTGATTTTTTATCCTGTAGTTATTGGATGGCCTTATTGGGTTGTTTGTTAATTTATTATCTTCTGGACCTGCTCAAGAATATTTTTGGATGGATAAGAAATTCAATACCAAAGGAAAGGAATGGGGAAGGAAATATAAGGAGAGCAAAGAGGGCTCAATCTCAAGCCATACAATATACCTAAAAAGGCTCACAAAGAGAAAGAAATACATAACACTAGGCAGGGAAGGATCTAAAGACAAGGCCAAAATTAGATTTTACTATTTTTCTTTTCCCTAGAAGCCTAAGAGGGGTTAGAGAAGGGGAAAGGTTGGGTTAGGCATAGGCCAGAAGAGGGGAGGGTGAGGAGAGGGATTGGAGGGACAAGTGGGGCTGGGCCAGGGATTGGAGGCCTGGGGCTAGGGTGGAGGCTAAAGTAAGGAGAAGAAGCTGTTAAGGGGAGGTTAGCCCATCGAGCTAGAAGGAAAAAACTCTTTATTCTATTTTCCACAGAATTAGACACATTTGAGACAATCTGGCTAATGTTGTCAACTAACACTTTGGATCCCCATCCCCCCAAAAAATATTCATTGTGGAACTCAATTATCTGATAGGTATGTTGGCATGTACTTGCTTTCTATTTATTCATATCAGCTTCAAATAGGATCTGATAGTGATTCAATGACATCCTTTTTGTTTAAAATTGAATATATCTGCATCCAACATTTTCTCTCTCCTCTTATCTCATCCTGAGAAAAAGAGGAAAGGGAATTTTCCTCTTCTATGTTTTTTTTTATGCATATCCTGGGTAAAAAGTACTGAATTTAGAAGAACTCCAGAAGATGCTATTATTCCATATTAATCACATGACTCCCTGAAATCTTTTCCAGGGAGAAAACTACTTGGAGATCGATTTGGATATGCACAGATTTGGTTACATTTCTAGGAAAGGTTTTGAAACATTCCTAGACAGACTGAAGTTCTGTATATTGGATTTTGGTCTTACAATTCAGGTAAAGTTTTCTATTCAGATTTATCTTTTGTATTGGGTTGAAAATTTTCCATTCAGATTAATATGAGTTTAAATTGGTTCTGAGTCCCCAGTTCCCACCCAACTCCCTTCCCCCAGACGCTTCTCTCTTCTTCTCCCCCTCATCCATCCCCTTTCCATTCATGTGGTACCCCACTTTATTCTCTCTCTTCTCCCTGTGGTCCCCACTACCAATTTCTTTCTCCCCAACCCTCCTATGGGTCACTCTCTTTCTCCCCCTCTCTTTCTTCTCTTGCGGGTCTTGACCCATCTGTGGGCCCAGGCCAGCGGCTACTCCTCCCTTTCCCTTCCCTTCAGTTCACCTCTTCTCCCCGCACCCAGCCCAGGCCCACTCCCCCCTTAACCCCCTCCCAACTGCATGTCTCCACTAAGCCCACATCTCCCTCTCACTCAGTCCAGCCCTCGTTTCACCCCCTCGTTGGCCTATTATCCTTGACGAGGACTACATTGTTGAGCTCAAGTCTTCTAGGAGGAAGAAGAAGAAGAAGAAGAAAAATAGAAAAATCTAGCCTGAGTTTGTTTGGCTCTTCAGTTGTCCTTTGGTGCCTAGTTCCTTTTTCTTTTCTTTGCTTTTTGCTTAGGGCCCTGTTGGCTTTGGTGTGGCCCTGCCTTTGCTGTTTCACTATTCTCTTCTCTCTTCTCTCTTCCTCCCCTTGTCTCTTTTTTGTTCAATGAATTTTGGTTCTGAATTTATAATATGTTATTAATCAATCTTTCTTGTTACATTTTTGTATTGGCATAGGGAAACAAGGCTGAAGAGTTACCAGAGCAGATCTTGTGTTGTGTGAGGTTGAATGGTATTGACTACACGCATTACCCACAACTGGGTTTGAATCAAGAACCCCAAACACCAAAATAACTGCTGAGATGATGTAACATTTTTCACTTTATAAAAGTCTGATGAAGCTCTTATCTACACCGATCCTATTCTCCAAGTCCCTCTTTCCCCTGCCTATGGTTGGCCTGGTCTTGAGTCTCTTAACTGGGTTCAAGATGACCACACAAAAATTAGGGTATTATCTACAGAAGGCCCCCTAAGAAGCATATCATTTTCTGAATTTCGTGTGTATTTATTGTTCACCTGAGGATTTCTGGAAATAGAAAAGTTGACCAAATGGAAGAGTCAACGAGTGAAGTGTCTCTCTGCTTTTTCAGTCATCCATGTTGGAATTTGGAAATCCAGAAAATGGAAGAGCCAACTAGTGAATGGTAAAAGAGAGTTGGGAGTATTTTTCTGTTTAAGCGTACAGATCTTGAGGACAACTGGCGTCACATTCTTAGTTCCGAAGCCTTATACGTGACATAAGTTTTACTGTTGAGGTGATAATTGCTGTTACATGATGATTATTACAGAAGTGTTGATTTTTTTCCCTCTCTTTAATAGAAGAGCCATTCCTTTACGGGAAGTGTTGATTTTTCTATTTTATAGAAGAGCCATTCCTTAAGCTGGCATTGTCATATAATGATTGTCACAGAAGAAGTGTTGATATTTTTGTTGCTCAATAATCTGATAGGTGTATTGATGAAGAAGAAAATATTTCCACTTGCCCTCGTTATTCACTTCCCTTCCACTAAACACCTGGAAATTCTAGTTTCTTCATCATCTTTAAAAGCTATTAAAACCTATATGACAAATCTGAAATGCGAGAGACAAAAGCTGAAGTTTTCCAGATCAAACAGGCAGTTATAGAGAGGTTCTCCATGCACTGTTCATACATTGCTGTTGAATGAAATTTCTCACCAAAGAAGACAGGTCACGTTCCTAAGGTTCATGTCTGTATAGTCTTTCCCATCATAGGAAGCGCTATGCCGAATCTTAAACTACAGAGGCGGTTTGCTAGAATTTCGTTGTTTACCTTTCTTGAGGAGGTTGTAAATAATGGTGCATTCCAAGGTTGAAATTACATTGTTTTTTTTTTTGTCTGAGGTTCATTCGGGCCAGTTTGTGCACACTTCAATTACATCCTTAGAGGGAGGGAGCTTTGAAATTATATTGTCATCCATTAATGAGCCTTCTTTTCTTTGTTATTCTCAACCATCACTGCACCACGATGGCTTTAAGCTTATGCCATAGAGTCGACATCACAAGTACAGGTCCTTCAGAATCTCCAATCCTCTCTGCAGCCTGAGCATTAATTGGCTGGATTATTTCCAAAAATTTATAAAGCAAAAGAAAAGAAAATCTAGAGTTCATATAATAACTAATTATGTCAGTTGAAAGTTGCAGAAACGTGATATTTTCACACTAAACCTTTACTTCAGTTTCCCGTCTCTTTGATCTAACATCCTCTATTCCTATTGTATGAAAACGCACTAATGTGCTCCGGTAAGGTGTGGTTTAGCAACTTATTGATCCACTAATACTCAGAAAAATGGTTCTCCAAGCGTATCAGGGAACTCCCACGACATCTGGTTGTCTTGATCCAATATAGCAGTCAGGAATGAATGATCAGATGACAAAGAATCATCAAAGATGTTGCCAGCTTCCTCTGTGATGATTCCTGGATTGCTCTCGGCTATGTTAATTAATGCACCATAATCCATTTCCTCAACGGCACTGAAATTATCGTTACTTTCAGCTTTGAATTGGCTTTGCTGCTTCTCATTATGTAGTTGGGTTAGGCTTGAAGACCCTTGAAAGCATTGCTGTGGCTGATCAGGAAGAAAAGGCACATCTTCTAGAAGGAATTCACTCCAATTGAAGGGAGGCAATGGCAATGGTGTTGCCTGAAGTGGAGGAGACTGCTGGCAAGGAAAGGGTGTTGGTGAACTCACTCCCATGCTAGTCGAAAAGCATGATGGTGATGAAGATGATCCTTCACTAAGGAAATTGGGTTCATTCATATATTGGTTGCTGAATTTTGTTGCTTCTTTAACTAGTTGTATGGCCTGAAGCTGCCCCAAAAGATCCCAAGAGTAGCTGCAATATTTAGTGTAATCCGACCTCCCATCTTCGATTGGTTCCATCTTTGGAGCTCTCATAGTCGTTGTATGGCTTATGATGTTTGAAAGGCCATCAGATGAAGTTGCTTCCATCCTTGAAGATCTCATAGCTGTAGTCATATGGCTTGTAATGCTTGAAATGCTACTAGATGATGCTTCTGGTATGGGTGTGGATGCAGTTCTTGAGTCTCTGTTGAGGGACCCAACATTTTTTCCAGCTTTGGGGAAACAACCAATTTTGCCGTAGTCAGTCAGTATTTCTGAAAAAGGCTTGTGAGTCACGGGATCGATTCCCATTTGTTGGAGCTTCTTTCTCAGCTTTGTGTTCCAGAAGTTTTTGATGTCATTGTCTGTTCTACCTGGCAACTGGGCTGCGATCAAAGACCACCTACACCAAAATAAGTATTGGTGTTCAGAGAGAGAGAAGGAGAGAGGTTTATCCTTCAATAACAAACATCCCAGCATATGGTTGTTACTCTATGCATCATTTTATGTTCAGTTTGTTATGATCTGCTCAGACGTGTGTGATAAGTTTTTGCTGCATCTGAATGGCATGCTTGAGGACGAAATATGTGGTTACTGGTGCTGGATGTCAGGACCATACATATGATTCACCTAATTAATTCATCACTATCACTAACACAACCACATTAACCACCTAAAAAGGAGGTGATTTCAATGAAGGATCATACAGTGAACCATTAAGAAAAGGATCTGTGTCAGTTATTCCAAGGAATAGTATTTCTGTAGGCCTTATGGAACTTGGAAGAAGAGTCACAGAAAAACACATGAAACCTGAGTATCCTATCCTTTACCTACAACCTACAAGAAGAGTTTCTAGACATTCCCTTTCTTTCCTCAGGTGACAACAACAAACTCTTAATCAAATTCTGCTAAAAAGGAAAGGGAAGTGACAAAATTAACAAGAGAGCAGGAAATGAGTAAACAAATGCAGTACTCAAGGAAGAAAAGGGGGAACAGGAAAATTTTAAAAAATTAGTAATTCCAGAAAGTAATGAACGATTAGAAGTAATCCACCTGCTTCCAATGGCTTTATGAAGGCTGACAATCAACTTTTCTTCTTGAGGGGTGAAGTTGTCATGCTTGAGATCAGGCCTCAAGTAATTAGTCCATCTAAGCCTGCAACTCTTCCCGCATCGTTTGAGTCCTACAAATTTTAGATCATATGGAGATGAATGCAGATTAAGACCAAATTGGGTGATTTTCATGTAACACATACCAAGAATTAAAGGCCTTCTAACCTGCCTTTTTTGGTACTGATGTCCAGTTACCTGTACCATACATTGATACATAAGCGAGTATCTTTGCATCCTCCTCTTCAGTCCAAAGACCCCTTCTCACATTCAACTTATCCCAACTCGATGGTTTCCCCATTCAATGATGTAAGTTTTTGTCAGGAAACCAGGAGTTCAAAGAGAGAAGGAAACAGATGTGCTGATGATGCAATTTTAGAACTATTTTGTACTAGTATAGAGGCATGAAAAGTGTGGGTAATAATCCCATTTAAGTATATTTGCATGAACAGTGTCATCCTCTGAAAAACGGTTTAAGATGGAATATCAAATAGTAATGCTTTTCCTCCCAATCCTCACACTTCATATGCTTGGTTCGGAAGAGCAATTGAGTAAGGTTCAAGATGGGTGAATTATTTGGTTAAAGTGTTGATCTAACCAAGCCTATTACTTTAATGGTATTGTTTATAACAATTGGTGTGTGGTGTGTGATTGAAGGAAGCTCTTCCTAACTCTGGGTTTAACCAGAACAACAAGAACACCAATTAATTTTAACTAGATATTACTCTAAGCAAAGAAAAGTTCTGTTGAAGCTAATGACACCTAGTTTGCATGAATAGTAGAACATGTAGTTTACATTGGCCAACCATTGGTGCTGTCACCACAGTGACAAATGGCCACTGCATAACTGTCCTAACGGCTAATGTAAGCTCATATGTCAGCTTATTTCAGATTGAGACAAGCATCACAATGCTGGATTCCTGAGTACAGGAGCATGGCTTTAAAAGGGTTGCCCAGATTCTGAGTGCTGTTGTTAGTTGGTGTTCCAGGTAACAAACAGTCTACTTGATAGTAAGTTCCTTATTCAGTTGCATGTGTTCTCAGTGATCAAAGAAATGAAATTTTCCTAGCATTTCATACTTCCTCACACAGAATCGGCAGAAATCTGAACAAACATGAATTCAAAATTGGCCTTTATTGATTTTGGTTTGAGTTGGACGATTCGACTCTTCAAATCCAAATTTTCAATCCTTGCTGCCACATTCCTGCACACAAAATCTGGGTAATGTATTAAAGGATTAAACGAGCCATGGGAAGATTATTAGAGATTCCTCGTATGGTTTCTTGTGAACCTCGGAAGAAATAAAATATGAATGAACGACCACTGTCTAATTAATCCACTTCCATCAAAAGCCAATGTAAAACAATTTAATCATGTAGGTTAATTAATCCAGGTTGGCGTATTGTCTACTGTGAGCAACGCTTGTATTGAACTTGCGTTTACAATGAGACAAGATATTCCCTGATAACCCTGCAACATAAAGCTTGAAACATCTAATACGCTTTTCACCATATTGACTCTTAAAGGATTTGACAAGTAAATATGTACAAAAATGTACTACAATATTTATTAAATTCACAAGTTTATCTGATATTACCAACATTCAATCATAAACTAGACACCCCTGCTCAGTTGGCAGTTTTCAGCCCTGGTGGAGTTTGTCAACTGGAAAAATACAGCTTCATAAGTTTCAATGTGCCAGGTCCTCATGATCAATGATATACAACTAAGGAAGTAATCCCATTTGAATCATACAGATCTCTTGCAAAACTAGCAACTCTCCTACAAATCCAAATAATCCGAACTCTTGGGTGAGCTAATACCTGTAACTCTAGCAAACCTTGCAACTCCTCCTGCAAAATCCATAGGACTTTTCAGAGCCCACCATATATTGAGGGTTCTTTGTACACTCCCCAGCTGCAGCCCATTGGGAGCAATTCTCATTCTCATCGATACATCCTCCACTTCCTGAGTGCTTTGGTCTTTCAAAGGACCTCACATGAATCCACTTAGTTGCAGACCACTTCTCTCCTTCGATGACAGGGCAACTCCCATGCAAGCTGCTTGGATCAGTTGTAGCATCAGGATGAAGGTTGAAGAACAGCAATGCATTGCCCTTCTTTGGTTTCACTGCCAGATGGACCAATGCATGAGTTAGTAGATTTTGATTTTGAACCCTCATGCCTTCTCAACAATAATTTATGATGCGACAAAGTGAGATGGTATTACAAAAGCAAGATTGAATATAAAAAAGAATGGTTATGCTCAAAAAATAATAATTGCATTAGATATCCTTGCACCTGTCCTCTTCACAAAACTCAAGGGCCTGCATCTCAAGGAAAATAAGATTTCTGGCCTATTGTCTCAGACTCTCAGTAACCAAGCCAGACAATTTCAGGCTCATCCCTAGTCACCATGCATGAAATTGCTGCATACCATTCCACTAAGCATCATGACATATGTCCTTCAATAATCCCCTGGTTAGAATGTCATCAACTTTGTCCCCAGTTGGATTATTTCAGTCAGCTTCATCATATTCTCCTTTGGGGTGATTTAGAATTTGTAAGCCATTAGAGTAGCCTCAGTTTGGGGTTTTCTCTTTCCTCTTCTTTGGGGGATAGATTTATCTAACTTTTTTAATGGGAAAATGTTCTCTGGGCCTCCATGGCAGGTTAACCTAGATGCATTCAAAAATCTCTTCTCACATGGAATGACCTCACTGCCCCCCACCCCCATTGATTTTGTTGCACATCATTAATGATATCCTATACTTCTTGCTTAGAGAACCCTGTCTCTCTTTATCAACTGATGAGAAATATAAAGATATACTTATTTTCAACCTAAAACCTCCTCGAGATTGGAAGGCAAATATACAAATCCACACAAAAGTGTTCAAACGTTAACGCCAAATAACAATACCTGCATAGCCATTTTTGGCACAGTCAGACCAGGAATCATCCTTCGGTTGCGTCCCTTTAGCCTGAAAATAGAAATTATCTAATTAGATTAAGTAGCAAACCACCCTGATAACTATAAGGACATGCCTTACCTTTGAGTTGGGAAATACAGTCTCACCACCCTTCTCAACATTGGACAAGTATATGAGAACTGTCGCAACTCGGTGGCCTCCGAGTTCCTGATTGGCCTTGTCATGAAAATAATCATGGTGTGCTTCATACTTTTGGCCATTTTCATAATGCAGTATCTGCATTGCCTCCCCATTTTCTGTTCACCACAGCTTCAGGTTAAGATTGTACAATATTTCCACTTTGGGGTTGGGGTGTTTGGATGAAGAAGGAACACCGTACAGCATTACCTGTAGGAAAGAAGCTCCAAGCAGCAATCCTTGTCTCAATACTGCTCACTATTTCATCCTACAAATCCCACCAAAAAATAAAAAACAATAGAAATAAACTTTTCAAGCTTTCAAAAATTTAAAATTAAGTCAACTGTCCACCAACAATTAGAACAAGAAGACTAGATAGCCTGAACACAGCAACTCCAATAGAAAGCTAGCTCCAATTAGTAATTCATTAGCTTAAAAGAGGGTGTGTGAGAGATATCATGGATGTGCAGCACCCTTCTGACAAAGATCAAAGAAAAGCATTTCTGAAATACATCAATTGTCTGACAGATGGTGCTTGGAGATCCTTTAGTTGAGAAAAGTCTGGAAGACTTCCTTCACTTGTGACAAGGCTGATTGTAGAAAGTTGAACAAGCTTGCCGGTCCAACACTTGTTAAAGTTTGGAAAATTGTCAAAGAAATAAAAACTACTAAATAACCTGAGAACACCAGGTTCCTTCTTCATGACAACAAATTTGCAGTAAAGATTTGTCACAATTCATCTTTGCCTACTGATGTCAACTATGGGTTCAGCTCCTCTTCTTGAAGGAAATTTCCCAAAGGAGCGCCCAGTGAGTTCTGAGAGTTTGCCACATGGACTATACCCATCCTAGGGCTAAGATAAAATACCTACTTTTCTAAGTGAAACCCACAAAAAACCTGAATAGAACCCAAACTCAATTTGGAATCCCATCTTTCCCCTCTGAAAAGAAGTCTTAGTCTTCCTCATTGTAAAGCCTGCAAGATACATCATGCATACCTTATACTTAATTACCCAGATATCCCATGACCTGTAACAGGAAAGTTCTTTCACCAATTTACTACCACTTAAAGAGTGAGGCACCTTGGTTCATAAAACTTTATGGCCTAGATGTTTTAGCTGAAGCCATAAAAGGGATACCAGCAACCTTGGTCCAACGCACACAACCCCAGGTAAATAAAATCTCCAAATGAGGCCAACATACCAATGATATAGTCAGCTTTGCCTATTATATGGTAGCAAAATTTGGGTATAGCATTAGCATAATTTCCCATCAAAACTATGTGATTCAAATTTACATCAAAAGAAAGCCCAATTCCATTCCCTTATAAAAGAGTAGCAAAATTTGAGAAACGTGCCACAGACCTGTTCTTTACTAAGAAACATGCCAGTGCTCGTCCGAACTTCATTCATGATACTCTTACCAGAATCATTATCCGCCACCATTGATATCTCCAGCTTATCTCTTGCCTATCTCAGAAGTAAATGATAAAACAACAAATTCATGTCAGGGGCGTCATGTATCAAATGATACCTCCTACCCACAGTCCAAGTTATACAGGGTGGGTGAAAAAACATGAAATCGTCTCATACCAGATTAATGAGGTGGTCACACTCCTCCTCTGACAGAAACCCCTCATATAAGAAAGCCCTGAAGACTCCAGTTAAAATTGGCAAAGAAAACGAGATAAAAATAACCAGGTTTTTTTTGTATCTGGGTCAAGATAAATGACCAAGTTTGATCCAAATCCAAACTAAATAGGAAAAAAGAAACATACGCAACTAAGTAGAGACAGAGAGCGAGTTAGAGAGGACGAAGACCTGGGATTCAAAGACAGCTCTGTAACTCGCCTGGGATGAACACCAGCATAAGTAGCAGCTTTGTTCAATTGCAGAACCGATCCATCTCTGAAAATAATTATGAAAATCAAAATTGAAAGAGATGACGAAAGAAAATGCGATAGGAGAGAAATGAAGGTTACGTTTTATTGTCGGCTGGAAGTCGAGGAGTTGCACGAGAGATGCTTGGGAATGAGAAGAGAAAGAAGAGAGACAAAGAAAGGTAACCTCCAAAGCCCATTAGGTTTGGTCTCTGCGAGAAAAAAAAAATTATAACCCCACAATATTATTCCCCACGAAAGAGAAACATTTTTAACCACCAAATGACAAAACCTTCTTCAGTGAAACAGGATACTGGATCTGGCTACCATAAAACGTGCTAAGCGCAATTGTTGTTTTTAGAAGCTCCGTTCGGAAAATCTTAACAGAAACCCCAGAAAAGCCGAACAGTAGAGCAAATTTTGGATTTTGGCGAACAGAAAATATCTCTGCCGAAAGCTTGGGGCTTGCCAGCTCTGCAAAGAGCTGAGCGCTTAGGTGAGAACAGTGGCGAGGACGAAGAAGATCTCACTGTCGTCCTATGTTAACAGAAAAACGTCTCACTAGATGATATTTCCCTGTTTCAATTTTTAACTCGTACAAACAAATGGAAGCCCAATCAGGATTTAAACAGTTTGGTGTTTCTAAAATATAGTGGCTGGATCCACCATTCTCTGAAAAATCGGTTCAACTTTCGATCTCCACCATTGACAACACAGTTAATGCTGGAGGATTTATCCAAATGGTTAATATGAGGTGAATTATTTGGGAAAAAAAAATGATCTGATTTTATACGTCTCAATAGCAAGCTATTTAGCAGTAATCCAATGGTGAGATCAGCATTATAAACTAGTATTTGTATGTGTTCGTGTTTCACTCCGTATTTTAGGTCTTTGTATCAGAGACTTTACTGTAGCAAGCGTGTCTGTATTAGTGTTTCTTTCTAGATAGAATAGAGGAATTCAGTTTCTGTATGGAAGAAAGGACCATTAAGATCAACTGGGAGGGGGGGGGGGCAAAAAGCCAAAAACCCACTTGGTTCTGCTTGTGATTATTCCACAGCAGCAGACAGTCTTTGGTGGCTGTAGATTTTTGTTCCTGAATTTTGTAATTGGTATTGGTATTGGAAAGAATCCAATAGATAGAAGTGAAATTCTAATGAAACAAATGAAGAACATAATGTTGGCCTAACTACTAAACTAAAATTAAAAAAGGAAGTACAAAAACTTCTTCCCCAAAAATTCTCTAGAAAAATTCAAAATCTAGATATGGCCCTGAAGAGCTATCTGAATCTGTAGCTCCCTTGTCATTTGGGGGCATGGATGACTTAATTGTTTGATTAACAAATGACAGATCAACTGGCTTAGGAATATCTGGAGGCTGTGTGCTGCGAATGAGAGCCCAGTTGATATTTTCAAAGAAGGGGTGCTTCTTTATCTCTGTGGCACCCCTTTTGTATCCTAATCTCTGCTGTGGATCCTTAACAAGCAGACTCTTGATCAAATCCTTAGCAGCAAAACTCACATTTGATCCTTCTGGAAACTTCAGCGACTGCCCAACTACATTGAATAACGTCTCACGGTTACCATTTCCCCTGAATGGTGTCCTTCCGTGAAGCAGTTCATACAGGAAGATGCCAAATGTCCACCAATCCACAGCACTTCCATGGCCATTTCCCTTGATTATTTCAGGAGCTAGGTACTCATGGGTACCTACGAAAGACATCGAGTGGGCAGAAGTTGGCTCTGCAATGAGGACAGGAAGAGAACTCGTACGCCCCAGACTTAAACTTTCAGTCATGGCCTTTCTTGCTTTTGAAGTGAAAAAACGGGGTCTAAAGCACGAATGCTGCAAACATGCAGGCTCAACACAAGCTGGTAATTTGCATGCTGGATCATTGCATCCTGGCTGAATGCAATAGGAAGAGATCCTACGGGATGATTCTGTACCTGACCTCATGAGGGTAGGACTCACAGAACACTTCAGTGATAAATCAAAATCTGAAAGCATGATATGGCCATCTTCCCTGACCAAGACATTTTCAGGCTTCAAGTCCCTGTAAACCACTCCCAACATGTGTAGATACTCTAGGGCAAGGAGAACTTCTGAAGCGTAGAACCTGGAAACAGAAGAAATGGATTGTTAACACAGCATAAAACCTGAATAAGAAAGGATGAGTGTTAAACACCAATAAACATGAATAAACAAAACAAATTCATGCAAACATGACAAAGACTTAACATGATTTACACACACCAATGTTATGTGTTAAATCCACGGGTGAAATAGAAGATGAATCATTATATAATGGAAAATCATATGCAGAATGGAGAACTCTTAAGAACATTCAAAAGTTGTAGCAAGAACTCCCCAATAAACCCTGATTTGTAACAGCCCAAGTATCACTTCTTCCCTTGCTTACACAACAAGAAAATCTAACAAAGAAACACCCCACCAAATCTGAGTGGGGAGAACCTCAAAACAGGTAAAGAATTCAAGACACACATAACATAACAGTGATAGTGACACACATAATCTCTCTGATGACTAAATCAATGTGGCAAGTTCTAAGGAAAATTTTGCTGAACCACAATAGTAACTCTTTAAAGATATCAACAAAGGTAGAGAATTCCAAATTTGTTTCTATTGTTTTTTTAGAGAATTAATTAATTGATACAGGTATTGACTCCTTCCAATCACCAACCTGCAACCACCTTCACTCATAAGAATTCAAATACACCATGCAATTTTTCCTGTGTGGATTGATCTGAAGTCCATGTTGTTCGGCAACCCAATTTTCTTATGTCTATCCTGTCCGTAAGTCGAAACCACAATGCCCCATTATGTTATAATATCTGAAACATTATTTCCGTTGCAGGACAAGTAAATAGAAACCCAACATAACAAAGGCTACGAGGTTTTTATAGCAAAGACTCACCGCGCCGCTTGCTCTGTGAAATGCTTTCCCGGCTGCCGCTGCCTTAATGTATGAAGATCTCCTCCACTGCAGAACTCCATAAGCAAGCAAGAGAACTTTTCCGTCTCAAAATGAGAGTAAAGTGTTGGAAGAAAAGGGTGATCTAGCAAACCCAAAATATCCCTCTCGGTTTGAGCCCTGAGCAATTTCTTCCGTCCAGCTAACAACGCTTTATCCATCACCTTCATCGCAAACAAACAGCCCATCCCTCTAAGCTCCGCCAAGTACACACTCCCAATGTCTCCACAACCAAGCTTCTTCAAAAGCCTAAAATGTCCCAAACCCAGCGCACCATCTTTGGTCTTCAAACACTGAATCGCATCCCATCGAAGATCATTACCTTTATGGGGTTTGCTAGGGCAAAAGCTTCTGCAACTAGCCTCATTACCATCAATACTACTGCAGTAGCTTGCACAGCTCAAGCTACTGCTATTGTCGGTTTCTGCACATTCCAAAAACTCCCCATTTTTATTCGAATCAGAGGCACTGCACTCGCTTCTTTTCCCATCTAGACAACCATCACTTAACTTACTAGTATTTATAGAACTGCTACTCGAACCATTAACGGTGCTACTAGTAGTACTACTACTATTATCCAAACTAAGCTCCTCTAAATTAATACTGATGCTCGTCGGAACAGTAACAGACTCGGCATCCGCATCGGCATTGGCATTGGTATTGGTATCACCATCACCAGCGACGATGACACGGTTATTATTATCGGTCATGTCTCCTTCCTGAAAGGGAGGTTCTTCAGAGTCCCACCACCCACGCACACCAAATGTTCGGTAAAAAGTTTCAGACAAAAAGCTCGGTTAAAAGAGTTGGACGGATAATAAGAGAGTGGGTCTGGCCGTCTGGGTCAAGGGTTGTGGGGACGTGGCCGAGGTGGTCAAAGATAGCGAAAGAGGCGCGGGCGCAACTGGGCATGGGGAACAGGGCAATTGATGAAAACAGGTAAATTTCAAATTTCAAAAGCGAGGGAGAATCAGCAACGTGAGGTGAGAGACCCAATGCTTGAGCCGAGCTTCCGCTCATCTCTGCGTGTGTGTGTGTTTGTTAAACGCTGCGCTGCCCCAGAAGTGTGGCAGCTTGAAGACAAACAAACACCTCAGAGAGCGACAGCGTCTGGGGAATCGAGAGTTACGACCGCGACAAAACATTAAAAGCTTCTTTAAGCTCACTCCCCAACACACAGTGCTTTAACTTAGGGCTCTCTCTGAACTAAATTCCAAAACACATCAGAGCAGAATTTTAACTGACTCATCCAACGGTCATACTTCAACCATGGCCCACAGGTAATAAGTCTGCATTTAACTTATGGGCCATTGAATCTGGTCCTACGGTTTTAAGTTGTATCTGTTTTGCGAACTGTCGATTAAAAAAAAAAAATCCAAATGGAATATTCTCTGGATTTTGTAGTACGGGAGGGAGAGACCAAGAGTCATAAGTGATTTGTTGACCTCCCTGCTCCCTTGGTGTCCTCCTCTCTCATCATTGATGATGTGATTGGACTCTCAGCACTGACTTCCACTCATTATATTCTCTCTATATGAGAAGTGAGAACGAAAATTATGAGGTGGTTGAAGAGATTCACTCTACATCCATGGTGAAGAAAAACTAGGTTCACCTACTGTTATAGATAAGTGACTTGGAAAAAACACAACTTTACTGCCTGCCTCCCTCCCTGGGTCCATGGGGGACAAAGTGACAAATCACATTTCTTTTCTTTGTGAACAGAAAACTGATCAGAGCCTTTCATTGGTTTCTATAGATCAAAAACTAAGAAAGTTAATTTTATGAGATCAAATATTTCTTTGTTGGTAAAAATCATCAACCTTTTGATGGGGAAAGATAATTTAATAGAAATAATAATAATAATGATAAGAGAAACTTTTTTTTTCTTTTTCTTGGATGACTGGATGTGAATGATTAAATTTTGAATCCTCACCTAAGCTTGTATAATAAGAAACAAATATCAATATCTCAAAACTGAAACCACTCAAAGTTCATGGAGAAGTGGACAATATTATTATTAGAGATGTAAAATGCAATGTAAAAAAAGTTTGCGTGCAATTTTAGTCAATTCATTATTGGAATTAGATAAATAAAAGGTGAAGAGTTCAATTTCAAAAGAAAAAAATCATTCTCATTTTCTTTTGATAAAGAAAACCCATTCTTGTTATTTTTCGTTATGTAAAAGCTGACCAAGAAGGTTTTCTTTTCTAATTTAAAAAAGTCTTCAAGGAATAAATAATCTTGACTTGTTTGTATTAAGCTTTGAAATGAGGAGTTCTAATAATTATAATGGTTTTGGTTGGGGAGTTAAGAACTTTGTAATAGTTTTTCTTTTCTTTTTTTGGGTAAAAATATTTCTATTGCGAAGGGCAAACCAAGCCGATACATCTTGATTTCAAATGTCAAGAAGCCAAGGAAAAGAACACAACCAAATTTTCTTTTTTGCCACATACATGGCCCTCTTGCTAGGAAATGAGCTACCAAGTTTGAATCCCTAGAGATGGCTAGTACCCCAAATCCCTTTGTGAATACAATATTAAATTGATATCTCCCACTTGCGGACTTAGTTCAGCATGCATAGGGAACTTTGAAGGGAATTTTGGACTTTCAATATAAGAGGGATGAGTAATGTACATGATGTTCTTAAATTTATGAGTGACCTCTTCAATATGGTAAAATGAAAATTTTGAGGGTTATCAAAAACAGAAAACCAAACTCTCTCCAAGCTTTTTGCACGATGTTCATCGAAAGGCTTTTCATGCTCAAGCCAAAAAGAAAGAAAGAAGATACCATAAGTCTGAATGTTTTAATGGTAAATTGGTATGTTTTGTTCTATATGTTACCATTTGGCTGGTTAAAAGTTTGTCAATTCTTTGTTGGAGTCACTTGCAAGAGTACAATTTAAGACTTCTCTTGGGGACCTGGATCCCATATTAAAATTTCATGCCCCACATTCATGGTAGCAGCAATGAGGCTATGAGCTCAAATCTCCTTTTGTGGAGGGGGACCTTCTCTAACTGTCCCTTACGGATTAATTGAGGTGCGCATAAGATAATTTGAACACCACGAGTACAAGAAACAAAGAAAATAATTGTAATAATAATAATAATAATAGAAACTCGGCTTGTTGGCACAAAATCTTGGGTTTTGCTAGTCAAAAAATATACCCCCTCCCTGTTCAACTAGTCATGTTGAATGCAAAACAACACGTTTTGGCTTTTAGAAAACTTTGTTCAAACGTAAAGTCAGAACTTCTCATGTGTCAAGGAGGCCTTAATGTTTACTCATCCACAAATTTTGGATATTTTCAATCAGTCAATTGTTTGAACTTTGAAATTAACGACCACCAAGCTTAACTTATCATGCAAATGATGAAAAATATTTCAAACAATACATATTGTTTATGTTATTTCATTTGATTCCTCGTTGTGTTCTGTTTGACAAAGTCTTCTGTTGATAAGACAAGCCAACGCGATATCATTGATTTTTCAATTGTAGTTTGGTCAACTAATAAATAAATTTTAATTTAAATACTCCATTTGATATTAAAATCAACTTCTCGAATTTCTTCATTCTCATCATGAATCTTTGAATAAATCTATCGAAGATATTAACAAATAGTCAACAAGATTTGTTCAATGTCAAATACAAGTTTAATATGGTAATTCAAGGATTTGTGTTTTACGAAAGTAATAAAATAAATATATTTGAGAGATAAAGAGAAATAACTGTTTCTTCACTAGAAATCAAAGAGAAAAAGAAAAATCTAAAATCAGCAAAGGAAGTTTAGACAAAAGGAGTGATGTGACTGAAATGCAATCATGCATGACGTAAGTATATCATTTAGGCAAAAGGAAGTGATGTGACTGAAATGCAAATTACTGACGAGGACGGTGGAAGTAGTCCAGGCCAAGGAACTAATTTCGAATTGTGATTTTGCCCCGTCGAACTTCAGGAGGCGATTTGAAATTGTATTAAATCGCCAAAAAGTGTCTATTTCCGGCGAACCAAACGAAGAGGTGAAATGACATAATCAAACTAAAATTTTCGGAAAATTGTCTATTTTCCGGCGAACCAAACAAAAATCACAATAATCAAACGAAAATCGCAGGATTTAGTATTGTTTTTGCCGGATTGTTGAAGGAGAAGGAGAAGAAGAAGAAAGAAAGAGAAAAAGAAGAAAGAAAGAGAAAGAGAAAGAAACACTATGAGCCAGATCTTGGGTTGCAACGGCGAACTCTCAAAGTAGCAACAGCGGCGTCGGCGAGAATAAATGAGAAAGAAATCAACGTTGGTGATGGTGGTGGGTTTGATTTCTTGGGCTTCTTCTTGGTGGTGTCGGCTACGTCTTTAAGGTTCTGAAATCTGAATGCTCTTTTTGCAACTTGAAGATGCGATAAGGTTGTTGAGTTGCTTGGGGCTTGGATGATAAGCGTCTTCGAAGGCTCTCGCTTTGCACTGTAACGATTTAACCCAACCATTCGCCATGAACGACTAAGAAAAGGTTGATTTACTGTGTGTTTCGGGGGATTTTCTCTCTCTCTTTCTCTCTCTCTATTGCATCTCATTTACATTTGGGATGGCTTGACACACGTTCAGAACAGCTCAGGCCACACAGAGAGATACGTGTAGGCGAAATCTCAAAGGTAAAGTTTGGCGAAATGTAGGCAATATTTCGCCGTTTCGACTGATTCGCTGCATGAAACGAACGAAATTTCGTTCTTTGGTCCAGGCCCAATTGTAGGTTGGGCCTGCAAGATTGGTCCAGTAAAGCCCAACTAGCATTTATTATTGTAAAGTGTCAAGTGGTCTATTTTCCAACCACCATTTATAGAGCCGTTAAGGAGGGTTTGAATTTTTTACTTCATGGGTCCCATCTATTACCAGAGCAATGATTCCATGTAACAAAATATTATTTTTCAGTGGAAACCACATCACATAAACAAGGAATGACAACCTTAAAATTGAAGATCTTATTCCTTTCCAGGATGAAAGCATTTAACTACAGGTGTCATACACCATAGGAAACCCTGTCTTGGGAATTTAAAATAAAACAAAGAGAACGGCACCAATTTTGAATTATTATAAACAAAAATGGTCATCATCACCCCTTACTCGGGCCACCATTTTTGAATGACAGCCTTTTCCAACGGTTCTCTCCGAGGGCATAACATGGAATCTAAATGTTAGAAGTTAGAACAGCGCAAGTGCGCAACCAATGGGTTTTATGGAGTCTTCCGATCTTACTGGTCCGGTATAGTTTTCTCGGTCCTTTTAACCTTAAAAGCTGAATTTCTTTGGGAAAATTACGTGATTAATCATTTTTAGGTTTTTTTTTACAAAAGTAACAACTTAATTTTTACTTCACGAAACTAGTTAAAATTAAGTTTGGGTGTACAAAACTAGTCAAAATAGTAATTTTTACATTTTTAACTTTTAAAATTAACTACATTAAAAAAAAAATCACTATTTTGTTTAAAAGGGAAAAGTCATTAATTTTTCATTTCCTTTGAACATTTTTATCTCCATATTTGTATTATTAAGTTTAGGGGTAAAAATATTCAAATGGATGAAAAATCACTATTTTGACTAGTTTTGTAAATCTAAACTCAGCTTTAATTAATTTTATTAAATGAAACATTGATTGGTTACTTTTGTAAATGAAAACTTAAAACTAGCTATATTCAAGTAATTTTCCCAATTTCTTTTATTCATTATTCAGTTTGTTTGTGACCACCTCGATTGCCTTTTCGAAGGAAAAGAGGGAGAAAAGGGAAAAAAGGGAGAACTTTGTTGTTTATAAGGATCGAACTCATGACTTCTCTACTAAAAAAATATGAATCTTACCACTCCTCTCTCTCTCTCTTTTTTTTAATTTTTTTTTTTTGGGTTGGCCGTGGTTTGTTGCTTGGTTCGCTCGAATCCTTATAAATGCAAAAAATCCCCGTTAGGAGACTCACCCACCACAGCCTCTACCAACACTGTATATTGATCCGATTGAATTCTAAATTTTTCATTTCATATAGTTGATACTAAAATATCTAATTTTAAAAGCAATATCTTCTTTTAATTTAGCTTGGGAATTAACGATGTCAATTTGTATTTTAAACAATTTACTAAAAATGCTTAAGATTGAGTTTTTTGCATGAAGAGTTTATACTCAACCTTTCACATGTCAATTACCAAATCACGTAAATGAGGAATGCCCACGTGTCAACATCCTTCCACGTGTCAACATCCTTGCCGTCTACTTCAATGATCTCTCAACAGTTATCTTGCCTTGCCATGACCCATCCTCGAAAAGGCTGCCCAACCGCGTTTCTGTCGAGTCTTCCACGTTCTAGAGTTTACCATTTCTGCGTGTTAGTGAAGGAAATATATATATGTTTCTTTTACCAAGAAAAATATAAATATTTATTTATTTATTTTTTTTTTATCTGACCAAAAATTTTGCACCTCCATCTTCCATTTTAGGAAAAAAATTAAATAATAGTAAAATAAAGAAAAAGGAAAAAGAAGAACCGCAACTCCACTCGACTTCTACGTTCTACTACTATTTTACGGCGCGTCGAAAGTTTCTGTGACTCCATGGGCTGGTTTTTGAGTTAATTGACTTAATTCTCGGAAAGGGAGGAGGAGACTGAAACGGCGTTTTAATATTTTATTCTCTCTTTTCTTTTCCCCTTTCGACTAGTCTTCTTTTTTGTTCTTCAGAGGACCTGTTCATTTTCTTCTTCAGCTGCTGACCTAACCCTTCTAAATCAATTTACTTCTCTCTTTACATTTAAGAATTGAGATCTAGTTTCGCATAGAAGAATCGATCCAGGTTTTGGAACTAGTTTTTGTAGTTTCTTCTCCAATCGAAGCGAAACAGCTTAAAGACATTTTTGTTGGTTTTGGTGATTTTTGTAAGGGGGTTGGGAGTATCAGGAGATTCTTAAAGCTCAGGACTGAGGGAAGGGGTGGTGAAGATGAAGAGAGCGAAGTTAGATACTTTCGTCTCTCTCAGTCGGCGGAGGTCAGTCCAATTACTGATCGGTTTGGGTTTTTTGTATTTGATTTTGATGAGTGTAGAAATCCCGGTTGTTCTTCGAGGCGGTGTTGGTTCCGTTTCTTCCGACGGTTCCAGTGGTTTAGCTTTTCCTCGGCCATTACGGCTTGACAGTGAAGAGGAGACGCAGGTCAAAGAAGCGCCAGTTCGACCTTCTAAGATTCCTTTTAGGGTTTCGCAGAGTGCTCTCCGGCCATCGCAGCCGAGGAACCCCCAAAGACGGATGCGAGAGTACAAGACCATCTCGAGTTTAATCTTCCAGGATGGTACTTTAAACAGCAACAAAGATGGGTTATCGGGGCTTCAGAAGTCGGCTAAGGATGCTTGGGACCTAGGGAAGCAAGTCTGGGAAGAGCTGGAGTCGGGAAATTTGCAGTTTGATGAGTTGAAGAATAGTGAGAACCGATCGGAGTCTTGCCCAGATTCGATTTCGCTTACTGGATCGGAATTTCAGAACCGTGGTAAAATTATTGAACTCCCTTGTGGGTTAACTCTGGGATCGCACATTACGTTGGTGGGGAGACCGTTACCGGCTCACCCTGAACACGACCCTAAGATTTCTCTTCTTAATGGGGAGGATCAGTCGGTTATGGTCTCACAGTTCATGATGGAGTTGCAGGGATTGAAGACAGTTGATGGGGAGGAACCTCCAAAGATTCTGCACTTCAATCCTAGGCTAAAGGGTGACTGGAGTGGACGGCCGGTCATAGAACAGAACACTTGCTACAGGATGCAATGGGGATCGGCGCATCGGTGCGACGGTTGGAAATCAAATGCTAATGAAGAAACTGGTATGTGGGTTCGATTAACTTCGCCGGTTACTTATACTTGCTTTGTGTTGAGACTCTTCAAATGCTGTTTCAGATTAGGTTTTTTCGGATTCAACTATTTATGGCTCCACTTTATGTTGTTGATTGAAAACGAAATCAATATGAGTTAATTCAGTCAAAGTTGTTGTACCAGCTTTTCATTGAACACTCTACTCAAAGTATTAGATACAGCTTTTCAACGAATTTTACTTACCTACCGAAGTCTTCCATCTTTCATGTTGAAGAGATGGCCCTGTTGAATTGAAGAAGGGTAGTCCCCCGAGGGCTGTACTAAAGCCTTCTCAATAGGGGTTGAGTCCCCCTGTTGTTTGTTTACTAGTCTTTGATTCCCTTCCTCAGAACTTGAATGGGAGCCTCTTATGTTAATTTTTTTCTTAGCAGCCAAAAGCAGCAGATGAGGAGTTAATTTTCCTTCTCATCCATCCCAATCCCAATAATTAAAAGTTAGAACCAAAGGAATTTCATCACAACCATTCTACTTCAATGGTCAATTTTTCAGTATGATTAACTTCTTGCATCATGTGTAGTTGATGGACAGGTCAAGTGTGAGAAATGGATTCGTGATGATGACAATCATTCTGAGGAGTCAAAAACAATGTGGTGGTTAAACCGGTTGATTGGCCGAAAGAAGAAGGTCACTGTTGATTGGCCATACCCATTTGCTGAGGACAAGCTGTTTGTACTCACAATTATTGCAGGATTGGAAGGTTATCATGTCAATGTTGATGGACGACATATTACCTCTTTTCCTTATCGCACTGTTAGTACCTTCATGAAGATTCCCTGTTCATTTATCGCCTCCCCAAAATCAACATTTTTAACTCATCATTTGACTGGGTGATGTTCACAGGGATTTGTTCTGGAGGATGCAACTGGACTATCGCTGAATGGGGACATTGATATTCGTTCCATATTTGCTGCTTCCTTACCAACATCGCATCCAAGTTTTGCTCCAAAGAAGTTACTTGAGATGTCTAGTAGATGGCAAGCACCACCTCTTCCTGATGGCCCTGTGGAGTTTTTTATTGGTATCCTCTCTGCTGGCAACCATTTCGCGGAGCGTATGGCTGTCAGGAAATCGTGGATGCAGTCAAAACTGATCAGATCATCAAAAGTGGTTGCTCGGTTCTTTGTGGCACTGGTAAGAGCAAGTTCTCTATGGCATATGCAACTTGGGTTTTGAACAATTATAAGACAGTCTTAACATATTTCTAGCCTAAGCTTCTACCTCGGAGTGCTAATGTTCACTGGGCTTGATTCCTTGGACAGAATGGAAGAAAAGAGATAAATGCAGAGCTAAAGAAAGAAGCTGAGTTCTTTGGTGATATCGTTATAGTTCCGTTTATGGATAGCTATGATCTTGTAGTTCTTAAGACTGTTGCTATCTGCGAGTATGGGGTGAGTTCAGAAATTAAAAAGATTGAATTTAAAATACATGCCTGAGTTTTGATAGATAATTTCCAAATCTGACAACTTTCTTGGATCACAGGTTCGCACGGTAGCTGCAAATTATATCATGAAGTGTGACGATGACACATTTGTAAGGATAGATGCGGTGATGAAGGAAGTGAAGAAAATACCAAGTGATAGGAGCCTATATGTAGGGAACATAAATTACTATCACAAGCCCTTGCGTGAGGGTAAATGGGCAGTGACATATGAGGTATATTTTGGCCTTCCTTTTCTGCTTTTCTTTTACAGATTATAATTGACTCGTATATGCTTCTAAGTATCTCTCGGCCATACTGTTTTGACATCCAATTATCTAATTTTTCGTTACCATATATGGTACAAAATGTAGTTTATACTTCATTTTTGAATTTGAAGATTTTACTCCCCTTCTCTTCAACTTCCCTTGCCACCATTTGGAGACTTAGTTGTTGGAAAACCAAATCATTTTAATATCCCTCTTGTGTTCATCTTTGAATTATTTCAGGAATGGCCAGAAGAAGATTATCCACCATATGCGAATGGGCCTGGCTACGTTGTGTCATCTGATATTGCACATTTCATTGTATCAGAGTTTGAGAATCACAAGCTGAGAGTAAGTAGACCACATTCTGTGTGTGGGTGGGTGGGTCGATGGGTGTCTGTTTGTTTGTTTCTCAATTTAATTAAATGAATGAACATATGATGCAGCTGTTCAAGATGGAAGATGTGAGCATGGGAATGTGGGTAGAGCAGTTCAACAGCTCAGGGCCGGTGGAGTATATTCACAGCTTTAAGTATTGCCAGTTCGGGTGTATCGATGATTACCTAACGGCACACTACCAGTCTCCTAGGCAGATGATCTGTCTGTGGAACAAATTGCAACAGGGAAAACCTCAGTGCTGCAATATGAGATGATAGTTCTCTCTTGCTGATGACAATGACAGAATAACAGCCGTGATGACAATGATGGTGATAATTGATTATGTGGATATGGAAACGAAGAGCTTGCTGAGCAAGTTTTTGAAGATATAGCATCATCTTGTGTATATTAATCTTGGAAGTTTTGGGAACGAGCTCTTGTTCCCTTCATAATTCATTCATTATTTTTCCTCCTTTCGGTGTTTTATTTACTTTTCTTTTCTTCTCTTCCTGGATGTGATTGCCCACAGAGATGAGAGGATAGCTGCATCTGAATGTAGAGGAGTTCAGGGGCTTTCGGTTGGTACTGGATGGTAGTGGTGAGATGGTGGCATCTGCACTTTCCTTTCTTTTTCCCGTGACAGCCTTTTCAAATATTTGTGGTTCAAAGGAATCTCAGGCTTACCTGGACCACTAACCAAGTTAATCATTCTTGAGGGTATTACCTATCCAAATGGGTTTGAACTTGGAATTCCAGAATGGCAGGAATCTTGTTCGGGTATTACAGATTTCTATTGATTTATATTTTTTCCTACCGTCTCGGTGGATCCTATAGGTATCTCTGTTCCCATTTAATCCGGCCGAACCTCATAATCATATGTAGTCGATGGAGTTGGTCCTTCTACCCAAAAAAAAAAAAAAAAAGGAGTTGGTCCTTGTCTTTTCTATCTTACATGTATCGTATAGCAGTCTTACCCAAACCCATTGTGGTTGTTTCGTTGGGGTTGCAAATTGATGAATGAGATTGGTCTCATATTTCGCGACTCTGGTTTGGCCCCCATTTAGGCAATAGTGGACAAGGGGGAAGGTTATGGTTTAAATTTGGAGTGTTATGGTTTGGTGTATTTGAAAATCCAAAAATGCGTCCTTATTTAGGCACACCTTCGATTTTTTTTTTGGCCAAAACAAAAAAGTAGCGATTAAATTAAATGAAAGAGTTAAGATCAAAAGACCTATACATACGGAAGGAATCCACAATAAACAAATGTGGTATACCCCACCAGGATCTATCTAGAGATAACCTGCAAACACATTTAGCAAGGAAATCAGCATAGCCATTGCCAATTCTAGGAATATGACTAAAAGAAATCCTAGGGAAGAAATAACAACGCTTCAAAATATTTACTACTAAACTGAGACACATCCAATCTAAAGAAGAGTGGAGACTTTGGAGAGCCCTAACAACAGGTAAACAATCCGAATGAATATGTAAATCAACCGCTCCTAAAGAAGAGCCCAGAATAATGCCATCTCTAATTGTTTCAAAAACGCCTTCGATTATCCATACTATACACTCTTATCACTCTTTGTTTGTAGAGATCCAACTCCATGTCCGTACTGATCCTTGTTTGAATCCGAGCCATGCTACAATAAATCTGAATATGAGAGAAGGTACTAACTTTTTCAACTGTATGTTGACGGCTCGTGGGAGAAAAACTCTTCTTCAGAAGGGAGAGGTTGTTTAATTTGGGATCAACGGGAGTTTTCTTGGCTGCACAATGTAAGTTTAGTTCAGCCCAATCGGCTTTGATGATGGAATTGGAGGCCATCCGTGATGGTTTTTTTCTAGCATCTTCTCTAGGAGTTTCTGCAATCCATGTAAATTCGGATTGCCACTCTGCGGTTTTAGCTTTACAGGACTCGTATATCTCTTTAGATTGGTTATGTATGGGTCTTGTATATGAGATTAAACTCCTTACTACCAGGTTTACTTGTGTTCATTCTAGGCATCTTAATAGTTATGCGGACTATTTAGCCCGTGGGGCGCGTATGTTTCAGTTATCTAGGGTTTGGTGGGGTATCCCCCTTTGTTTGTAATTAACTCTTCTTCTCTCTTTGTGGGGCCTCTTTCTAGGGACCTCTTCATCTAATGAAATTTTCCAGTTTTTTACCCAAAAAAAAAGACAAGGGGGAAGGCTGCGGTGTTTTGCCATCGGAGGCATTGGCTTTTCATGCTACTATGTGGATAGTGGAGGAAGCCGCGTTCCTGGGAAGTGCTAGTGGAGTCAGACTCATAGAAACTAATTTGGGCCTTGCAAGGTTACTCTCCACGTCTGAATCACCTTCTTGTAAGGAAAGCATGTCTATTTTTGTTTCTTCACCATACAATAACTATAAGAATTACATCTTGAGTACTGATAAAATTATTTGAAGATGAAACATTTAGCAAGTCTTATATAGGCCTTGCCTTTATTGTGTGTGGTAGAGAAGTGTTTTACGGCGAGGTGATCCACTTGCCTCGCCCCTTTGGAAATTCTTCTTATTTTGCAGGATATTCAAAACAAGAGGGTCTACTAATTTTTTAGTTTTAGTTTTTTAGCAAGGGCATTCAACCATGTGTCGAATGCCTTAGGAGTGTCTTGTCAATCCATGTTAGGGTTTAGGGTTTAAGCATAAGGTTGCTTAAAGCATTATATTCTAAGTATCTAGTTTGGAATATCTAGACCGTTGTTTTGAGCTAATATTTATAGACCAAAACTAGATTCTATGGTTAGTCGGACTCTTTCATTAAGGCCCATCAAACCGTTGCATCGTAACTCCTCTGATGGCCTATAACAGTTGGACTCTCTCACAAAGGCTCTAGCCAATCCATTGATAGTTGATGTGTAATAAAGATTTCATGAGCTCTTCGTTGGTCCTGGTATTAAAATATCATTTATCAAGGAGAAAAAGAAAATAAGACAACTGGAATCATGGATTTGAGGTTTATCAAATCAGCTTACGCCTATCTTGACTACATCTTCAAGAAATTTTGCTTTATACATGTCGTGTTAAAATTCAAAGTTATATGTTTCTTCCTGTTGTTTATATTTGAAAGTCTAGTACCGGTGTTTGCGCTGTACAAACTAATAGGTGGCACGGGAGTATCGAGGGGGTTAATGTTAAAGAAGCTATTCAAATGGGCCTGAACAACAGTTCTCTTTACTTTCAAATTAATTATCCAAACTTACTTTTTTTGACTTCTTGATTTATTTAAAATTCTTAAAATAAGCTTAAAATTTTGTATAACTTATTTATATTTTATAACTGATCACATCATCAAAAATGGTTGCTCGGTTCTTTGTGCCACTGGTAAGGGCAGCTCTCTATGGCATATGTGAGTTGGGTTCTGATCTATTATAAGGTTTGACAAGGGGTAGGTTGGGTGGAGATAATCTTCACTATTAGTTGATATAGCCAAGGAACAATATATCGGCGAATTTTGCCCAATTTGCTACAGAGCTAAATAAATATATAACCAAAACCGAAATTGCAACATTTCTCTGGAAAATCAATGATTTTCCGGCGAAATATCCCAAGTTTGCCAGAAAATCGCATTTTTTCAGTTTGGTTATCACTATTCACTACCACCAGTGGAAAATCTTCTACATCAAAACTTTAAAAAACAGAGAAGATCATCATTGATTACCATTTCTTTAAAAATATAGAAGATCTTTAATGTTGTTAAGTGCCTGCTGACACGGCCCAATTAGAATGACAAGACCCAATTTATCATAAGCCCAATGATATTAATATTAATGGGCCATACATGGTCTAGCCCAACTTAGCTAAAGTTACTAATGGGCCACACTGCCCACCCAACTTAGAAATAACACTAATGGGCTACACTTCCCATTCTAGAGGGAGGGAGATTCAAGGAATCTACATCTATAAAGTATCTTGTATCTAGAAATATCCCTAGAAATATCTAGACCCACTAGAATATTCCTAACCATTAGATTCTGACACTTGTACAAATCACAACCATTCATTGTATCCTACCTCACCTATAAATGGGGAGGGATTCATTTGTACAAAGTATCAAACAGTGAGCATACGTTCTCTCGGTTCTCTTTGAGCTCTAGCTTTCTTCTACTCTCTCTCTGGTTTTAGGCTGACTTAGTGCAGTGTGCTTGTTCTTGTCTCTGGCCTGCTTTGTGTTCGGCTTTTGGTGTGTCGCGTGTGGGCCGTGGCGGTCCGGCGTTTGGTGCGGGGCTACGTGGGAGGGAGACCCCCCCGGTGGCGGGGCGGGAAGTCCTTGTTGTGCAACTTGGGCCACGTCTCGCGGTGGGTTGGGTGGGGGGGACGCCTTGCTTGGGGAGCGGACCGTGGCTCTGGCCGGATGGCGGCTCGGAGTTCCTTTGGGTACTCTCAACACCATGGAGCACAACAACAACCCTTGTGCTCTTCACCCGTGGTGGAAAGATCCCCGGTGGGCTCGTGTGCTGAGTTGAGTGAGAGTGCACGTGCGGAGACCACGTTGGGGTGTTGGCGTGAGGCACCGGGTGGGTGCCGCCTGGCATTCGGGGCGGTGCTGGGAGGTTGACAACTTCCTTGGCACTGGGCGGTTTTCGAGGCTCGTCGATGGAGGCGAGTCTCCAGATCGCCGTGAACTCTACCTCACCGAGCCGGCTCTATGGTGGAGCGGGTACCGACATGCGAGGTCGTGCACCATGACCTGGGAAGACTTCAAAGAGCTTAGAAACAATTTTATCCGGAGAATCTGCATTCTTGGCCCGAGAACATCAAGAGGCTAAAGCCACGGGGTCGATTCGAGACTACGTGGGAGTTCTCAACACTCATGTTGGAGGTCCCAGTATGCCGAAGAGGAACTTCTCTTCGACTTCATGGATGGGCTCCAAGTTGGGCCTCGCAAGGCTACAACGTCGAGGTGTACAAGATCTTGCTCGGCTATGCGGCGGGGAGTCCTTAATAGAGTTTGGGCGAGGCTAAGGCCAAGAAGAGCAATTGGCAGGTGGGGGAGGGTCGCCGCCACACGGAGGCACACAAGTTCTCTTCGACAAGGAGGGTGGCGCGAGGAATTCCGCCCAAGCAAGTGCTTCCTTTGTGATGGACCACATTGGGCTAGGGTTGCCCACGGAGGCCCTGTGCACTCCTCGAGCACGGATGAGAGGAGGTGCACTGGATCATTGCGCGCTTGGTGCCATTGGCCAGGCGCTCCTACTCGCGGGGTTGATGTCTGGAGGGCTATCCGCAGGTGGCGGGCCATGGTTGATACGGGGCAACACACAACTTTGTCTCACGGAGGGGCGCGTTTGGGGCTCAGTGGCAGGAGAGGGCCTTGCGGTCCTCGAAGGCACGCCCTTTGAGGGAGTTGGGAGTCGTCAATTGGGCTTGGGCCCGTGGACTTGTCGGTCGTGACATGCGACTTCAACTTGGTGCTTGGCATGGAATTCTTGACACGGGTCAAGGTCGTACCTGCCATTCTTAAACGGTGTGCTTATGGAGGAAGGAGCACCTTGTTGGTCCCAACGATCAAGGGACTGGAGGGCGCTTCTTTCGGCCTGCTGAGGGAGCCGAAGGGGCGTCACACTTTGGCGGCCTCTTGGGACAGGAGGATGTCCCCGGCGCCGCCGGAGGTCAGGACTCTGAGGAGTTCGGCTGATGCCCCGGTTGCCCGCCTACAACCAAGGCGGGTTGCGTGGCTGTCTACTTAGCAGCCACAAGAGATGAGAGTGGGCCAGGATGCGACCCCAAACTTCGGGGATATGGTCATGGTGAGTTACTACCCCAACATTCAAGTCCTTGCGGGTGACGGCTGGTTCGTCGGTTGAGGCCCGTTCAAGATCATGAAGAAGGTGGGTAAGGTTTCTTACCAACTAGACCTCCCACCAAAGCTCAAGATCCATCCCGTCTTCCATGCAAGTATGTTGAAGCCTTACCAAGAAGATGCGGAGGATCCTAGTCGTGGGACTTCTACAAGGGCACCTACGAGCGTAACGACATCCTATGATAAGGAGGCGGAACATATAATGGCGGATCGAATAATGCGCAAACGTGGGTGCCTCCGAGTCGAGAGTATTTGGTGAAGTGGAAGGGATTGCCCGAGAGTGAAGCAGTTGGGAACCGAACGCATTGTGGCGGTTCCAAGAACATATAAGGAGGTTCCACGATGAAAACACGCGAGGACGTCGCGGAATAGGTGGGGGAGAATGACACGGCCCAATTAGAATGACAAGACCCAATTTATCATAAGCCCAATGATATTAATATTAATGGGCCATACATGGTCTAGCCCAACTTAGCTAAAGTTACTAATGGGCCACACTGCCCAGCCCAACTTAGAAATAACACTAATGGGCTACACTTAGCCCACATTCTGAGGAGGGAGATTCTAGAGGAATCTACATCTATAAAGTATCTTGTATCTAGAAATATCCCTGAAATATCTGCCCACTAGAATATTCCTAACCATTAGATTCGCACTTGTCAAATCACAACCATTCTTGTATCCTCCTCACCATAAATAGGGAGGGATTCATTTGTCAAGTATCAAACAAGTGAGCAATACAAGTTCTCTCGGTTCTCTTGGCTCAAGCTTTCTTCACTCTCTCTCCTGGTTTGGCGACTAGTGCAGTGTGCGTGCCGGCACGGTTGGCTTAGTCAGGGGCGGGGGCCGGGGCGGCGCCGCCCCCCCCCCCCCCCCCCCCCCCCCCCTTTTTTTGGTGGGTTGTGGTTGGTTTTTTCCCCCCCCCCCGCCCTCGGTTTTTTTTTTTTGTTTGTTTTTTTTCTCCCCCCCCCCCCCTGCAGGGGGAAAAAGGGGCCCTTTTCTTTTTTTTTTTTCTTTTGGTTTTAGGGGGGGGGGGGCCCCCCCCCCGACAGGGGGGGGCCCGGGGTGGGGAATACATGTCGAGAGCCAACGATCGCATCAAATCATAGTGATACAGCTCATGGCCTCATTTTCTCCGACTCCGGCTGCACCAGCCCATGATCGGTGCCCTCAGTTTCTTCATTTTTTCTGGCGAAATCCAACCAAAATTCTTCAAAATCTCGGCGAACTTTCGCCGATATTTCAAGGTTTGGTTGGTTTCGCCAACCAGCAAAACCTTGAAATCCGGCGATGTTCCATTCCTTGGATATAGCTAGGAGATCTTCTACACCCAACTAGCCGGGGCCTCCATTCCTGTCACACTCACTTAAGGCCTTATACGAGTAGGCCTTGGTTGACACGGATTGGCCCTATGTTAAGGCTTATGTGAATATGGGGAATGGGGGCACCAGCAGATTGGGTGGATTTTGGCGAGATTCTAGATCCGTTGATATGTCATATGTGTACTAAATTACTAATAGAGACTCCATTGGGTCTTGGCTGGTCAACAAATCACATCCCTTAGAAGGTCATTATGATGACGTCATCACGTCTTCAGTCCACATACGTGAAAGCCACGTGCCTAATAAGACAACAAAGACAACAACGACAACAACTTCTTCGAAGTTGGAACTTGGAACTTGGAAGTTGGAAGTAAGGAAGGTAATAATTTACATGAGCCGTCGCCTTCATGCAGTCCAGCGTCGGCAGCCTAACAATTTACATGACTTGCCACCCATTCCCATTGGCATGTGGGTCAGGTTCTATGCATGCGATTCATATTAGCTGCCGTGCGGGCCCCACTCCTGACTCAAAAGTGAACTCTTTCTTCCTGGGGCTCAGCTTCAGTGCTTCACTGCTGCAAACGGCTCCGCCCTTTTTTCAACGCACTTTTCAGAAAATGAACGATCGACCGTTTCGCAGGTCCAGCACCAAGCAATATCTTCTCTGCCTTTTCGTTTTCTTCTTCAACTCTGTTTATTTCCCGGTTAACATGACACGTCAGTAACCAGAAAGATTCGATTTCTTGGCGATCAAGTCTGTTTTGTCCTTGCACGACGATTTCAACGTGTGTTAATAAAAAATTAGTAGCCACATTTGTAATGGGGAGTGGTTGGTTGAAACTGGCTGGAAAAAGAAGCAAAAAGCGTGACAGGAATGGGATTTAATGGGATGGGAGGAACCCAAACCCAGATAAATGAATAACGATCGAACACACGAAGAACCCAAAACAGTGTGTAGCAGCAGTAGCGAAAAAAAAAAGATGGTGATGCCGATGGGGTTCATGGGAGGGAACTTGGCAGGATTGGGGTCGATGGTGGCTGGAATCATGTTCATATCTGCAATTTTTCAGCAGTACTTTCCTCAACATCTCCGAGATCTGATAGAGGAACATGCGTTTCGGTTGTTGAAACTGATGAACCCAAACATGCAGATCACCATCCACCATGAAAGCGGAGGACATTTCAGCACCAACGAAGCTTACACTGCAACAGAGGGTTACCTCAGTACCCATTCTGTAACTCAGGGGAATCGCCTCAAGGCCGACATGACCTATTACTCCCCCAAACTCGTCCTCAACCTCGCCGATGGTGAGGAGATCACCGACTACTTCGAAGGTGCCAAGCTCCGGTGGTGTCACCATGTCACCACCGTAAACAACCGCTTCTCCACCGACGAGAAGCGCTCTTTCACTCTATCCTTCCGCAAGAACCACCGTCAACTCGTCGTCAATAGCTACCTGCCTCAGGTAATTGAGAAAGGGAAGGCTGTGGTTACCAGCAATCGCCAACGCCGGCTCTACACCAACGATCCCGAAGGAGATTGGGATTATGTTGCGTTCCAACACCCAGTCACATTTCGTAATCTGGCCATGGATCCCTCGAAGAAGAAGGAGATCCAGGACGATCTCATGACCTTCATTAGTAGCAAAGACTACTACGCCAACATCGGCAAGGCTTGGAAGAGGGGTTACTTGCTATATGGCCCTCCTGGAACAGGCAAGACCACCATGATCGCCGCCATCGCCAATTTATTGAATTTCGATATCTACGACCTTGAACTCACTGCCGTCAAGAACAACACTGATCTTCGGAGGCTCATGATCGATACAAGAAGTAAATCCATCATCGTCATCGAAGACATCGACTGTTCTCTTGATCTCACTGGCAAAAGGAAGGAAAAGGGTAAAGACGACGAAGAGGGCGGCAAGGGCAAGGGCAAGGACAAGGACAAGGACGCCGATCGGAGCAGTCAAGAGGGCAAGAAAGAGAGTAAAGACAAAGACAACAGCAGTAGCAAAGTCACTCTATCTGGACTTCTCAATTTCATAGATGGGCTCTGGTCTGCCTGCGGCGAAGAACGAATCATCATTTTCACCACAAATCATGTGGATAAACTGGATCCTGCTCTGATTCGGAGTGGTCGCATGGATATGCACATTAAGATGTCCTACTGTTGCTTCGAAGCCTTTAAAATCTTGGCCAGGAATTACCTGAACATCGATGCACACCCACTGTTCGACACTATTCGTGTGTTGCTGGAAGAAATCCAGATCACCCCTGCCGATGTGGCAGAGAATCTGATGCCTAAGACCATCAAGGGAGATGCTAATACATCCCTGAATCGCCTAATTAAAGCTCTTCACGCAGCCCGGGACAAGAAAGAGGAATTAGCAGAATCTACCAAGAAGATGAAGATAAAAGAGGAGGAGCAGAAAAAATCTATGTTTCGATGGCATAGCAGATCTTCTTTCAAAAAGAAAAACAAAGCGATCGACCAGTCACTGCTGCAAGATGGAAAGTAGCGGAAACTCGACCAAGACAGACACACCGGAGGGCCAGAGCAAGCGTGTTCGCGTAGGCAACTTGAGGTGAGAGAAAGCATTCTCACATGGCCCAGCTGGACTGACCTACTTTAGATCCGTTGTGGAAGTGGAACTCAACTCAGTTTACACGTGGCCTCAGTTGAAGGGCATATGAGTATTCGGTTGGATCCTTTAACATTTTCCATTTCCATGAATACCCTTCATTTGCTTGTAAATAAAAATAAAATAACATAAAATATATACTCTTTATATAATGTCTTTTTTTTTTTCTTTTCTGTTCTAGAATTAGAAAGTCAAAAGATTATCTTCCCATTTCTCATACAGAAAAAATGAAATACCAAATTTACCCTTGTCTTTTCATTTAGTAGTTTTTTTCTCGCACTAGCTTAATCAGTCGTGGAATTAAGGGAACTGCTGACCCGAGGTGGCCCACTTTTAATCAGTTGGTTTTCTTTTGCAAAGCTCTTCATGAAACGTTAAATTGGACAAGTTTAAAGGCTGTAATTTTCATCTTTTGGGACCCATTTTTCCTTTTTTTTTTTTTTTTTAATAAGTTTCTTTATTTTATTCAAAGAAAAAATACGAGTATCTCCGTCTTCTCCATCGCCGGCCAAGAACTCAGCCCTTGTTGCAATTGAGTTCGAAAGCTTCGGAGACGAGGGGCTATTCTTCAATGTCTATTCAATAACAATAAGATCGAACAACGTGGAGATCTAATCATCAAAACAGATTTCTTCAATTCAATCCTCATTCTCTATCTATTTGTCTCTGTGAGCCTCTATCTCTATATTCGCATTAACAAACCGCAAAATCGAACCAACTTCAATTCTATCTTCCATTACTACTCTTCTTTCTATCTGGCTTGCTAATGGGTTCCTGAGGGAGAAATATTCGACGAATAAGCAGAGAGGAAAGCGTTACAGCCATGAATGTGATTAAAATGTTATGCTTTTCTAAAACACAGGATTTACTATGTTAGTGGGTTCCGAGAGAGATATAAGCAGGACAAAGAAAGGAGTTAAGGGATTTGTTTTATTTGGTTGAGATTAGTAGAGAAGGGTCATTTTTTTTTATTCTTACTGGGTTCGTCTTCTATCGCATCATATTTTCCCAACTTTGTTGAAATGGCTTTTGCTTACCACAGATGGTCAAGGCCAGAGGTTTGCTTTGAGAGAATTAAAAATAAATGTCTTCTTAATTTCTTGAAATTCAAAGTTTTGATTAATTATCTTGTTGACTAGTTGTAGGTTTATCCAATGTTGGGAGGACATGTTTTTTCTTTGAATAAAAGAAAGAAATTTATTAAAAGAAAAAAAAAATAAAACAAATAAATTGAAAAAGGGCATTTTTGTCACAAAATTTATTAAATTAACAGTTTCTATTAGACTTGTCCTTATTTAATTACTTCATGAAACCACAGGAGAGCCATATGCAAAAGAAAACTAAAACTAGACTAAAAGTGGCCTGGACCAAACCTCAGGGGTCCAGATGAAAATTACCCGAAATTAATTAAATAACAAAAATTAAAAGATAACCCCCAAGGGCCCAATTGAAAAATAAATAGAATAAATTATCATTTTTTTTATTACTTTATATTTGAATTCTAGGTTTGGATTTCTTTATAGGGAGGAAAGAGTTGACAACATCTTGAAGAAGAAGGAAGACTTCTCTCTTTATTTTATTTTATTTTATTTTATTTAAGACAAGTAAGAGAAGAAGAGAATTTTCTTCTTCTTCTTTCCTTTTCAATTTAGCATTTTAGGTTTAGAATTAATTTTTTCGTAAATAGGAGTGATAATGTAATTTTAAAATGTAAAACATTAGGATAATTTTAACAGACCATAATGACAGAGACATTAAATTGCAGGTAAAGTATAAAATTGAATTAATAATTCCAAAGTATAAAGAATTAAAGATAACATAGTAATTATGCTATAGTATAATTAAAAAAATTAACTCCTTCTGAAAGCTCTACTCGCTCTGATTACTCTTCTTCATCGCTATCGTTGTCCTTTTCAATCTGATGATCATCTTCATCTTCATCTTCATCTTCCTCCTCGTTCTCGTTCTCTTCCTCTTCCTCCTCGTCGTTGATTTCAACTAATTCACCTCTTTGACGCTGGAGCACCTTATTATTAAGAGCTCGAATTAAGTTTTCAAGGGAAGTGGTAGCATCAAAGTCGAAGGTCTTGGGTATCAAATTCTCTGCAACATCTGCAGGGCTGATATCGATTTGTTCGAGCAGTCGTCCTATTGTATCGAACAATGGGTGTGATTCGACCCCCAAATAATTCTTGGCCAGAACCTTGAACGCTTCGAAACAACAGTAGGACATCTCGATGTGGAAGTCCATGCGACCACTCCTTATGAGAGCTGGATCTAGGTCATCTATGTGATTGGTTGTGAAGACAATGATCCTCTCTTCACCGCAGGCAGACCAAAGACCGTCTATGAAGTTGAGAAGTCCAGATAGGGTGACTTGGCTTAAGCTTTTGCTGCTTTCCTTCTTATCCTTCTTCTTCTCCTTTTCGTTCTTCTTCTTCTTCCTCTGACCGGTGAGATTGAGTGAACAATCAATATCCTCGATGACGATGATGGACTTGGGATTGGTATTGATCAAGAGCTTCCGAAGCGCGGTGTTGTTCATCACAGTAGTGAGTTCGAGGTCGTAGACGTCGAAATTCAATAGATTGGCCATTGCAGCGATCATGGTTGTCTTGCCGGTGCCTGGAGGACCGTAAAGCAAGTAACCCCTCTTCCAAGCTTTACCCATCTTTGCATAGTAATCTTTGCTCTCAGTGAACTTGATGAGGTCCTTTTTGATCTTCTCCTTCTTCTCTGGGTCCATGGCTAGATTATCGAAAGTTGCTGGATGCTTAAAATAGACAGAATTATTCCATTCTCCTTCATTATCGTTGGTGTAGAGGCTCCCCTGGCGATTGCTTGCAATCCTAGCGTCGCCCTCTTTAATGACGTGATCGAGGTAACGTTTGAGGACAATTTCCCGGTGTTTCTCGTGGAATGAGAGCTTGAACATGCGCTTCTCCGACTGTTCCTCGTCGCAGTACATGTGGCTGTCGCGGCTGACGCTGACATGGAAGGACCAATGGAAGATGACACCCTCGAAGGTGTTGTCGATGATCTCATCGCCATCGTCCAAGCTGAGCTCAACTTTGGCGGAATCGCTGGGTAAGTCTGCCCTAAGGAACCTTCCCCTGCTTGAGGTAAGCTCACTGAGGTAACCCTCAATGGCATCATAAGCGTCGTTATAACAGAAATTCCCTCTGCTGTATTCATTGAAGCAGATCTCCATCTTTGGGAACAATATCCTCATCCATTGAGAAACCCAACCCTCTATTATGTTCCGGAAATCGGGTGAGAAGTGTTGCAGCAATATTGGCCAGCAGAACATCAATGTAGCCACCAACGACCCCAATATTCCAGTCCATGACTCCCACATCATCGTCATCATCTTCTTCTTCTTCTTCTTCTTCTTCAACTTTCGAATTAGCTTTCTTTTGCTTTGATCAGTTAGTCTCGTTCGGCTCCTCTTCCCCTGCTTATATAGCTTGCGGAGCCTCTGTTCTCCCAATTTTGAAGTAGGGGAGTTCAAATCCAATTGTGATAATAGGTTCCTACACAGGATAGGAATCTTTGGCGGCTTTCCCCCCCCTTTTTGGAGTTCAAATCCGATTGTGATTTGGAAGAAAACAATCGACCTGTCTGTCTTTTTCCACTTCTACTCAAACTCAGCCGCTGTCTTTTTCCACTTCTACTCAAAATCGCTGGTGGTGGGATTTCGAGAATCAGAACCTTGAAAATCAGTTTGTTTCTCTTCTATGATGATTTTTATCTTTTGATTTTCATAGTTTTGGACATTATGACATAGGACTTTATTTTGTGGATTTCATGAATTATATGATGAATTTGTATAGGTATCTCTTTGATTGAAAAATAGATAAACTGAGCCACAAAATGCCATTAATTTGTTTATTAGGTTCTGAATGTCTGTTGTATTATATATTCTCTCGCGTCTCCCAGATGAGAGATGGATCGCCCAAACAATAAAGAAGTTGAATGCCAATCCTATGTGCCAGATTTAGATTCTGAAAATCAAGGACTATTGTAATCGTAGTCAATCTTCATAGAAATTAAATCTCCAACCCTGAGTCTGAATTCTCTCTTCAGAGAAATTGAATACTAATATATCTTAGGCAGGTAAAATTTAGAATTTCTTGAACCTGATGTTTAGAATCTAATTTCATTTTGAAGCATCAACAACTCTAAAGAATCTCTGTCCTTTACAGCATCGAATCCCATTGGTGTTTGAATAGTAGCTTTAGATTTTTATAAGAAGATAAGGTGACTTTGTAACTAATGGATGATGGAATTATTACACTAAAATAGGCTTTCAGATCTTTACAACTTTGCTTTCTTTCCACTTTTATTAATTATCTTGAAAGTATCTTGTCATCAATTTATTTTGTTTGTTGGCCCTATTTCCTTTCTTTTCTTCTTCCTCTGACTTCCCAACCCTACCTCATTATAGGAGGGTCATTTGATAGTACTGTTCTTGGCTTACTTGGGTGAAAGAGAGCAGATATGGATGCTTTCAAGGCTTACAAAGCTTGTGTACCAGTTGCATGGAGCCCTAATCAATATGTTACCTTCGTGAGGGGCATTCCAGGTACCAGGAGGCTTCATAGATGCACCCTGGAGGCAATGCGGCTCCCAAAATGCAACAGAACTATTGTGCAAGGGAATACTCCTCTTGGGGGAATACTTCAATAGGTTTTAAAGCTGGCTATGATGAGTGATGCTCTTTATCTTTGAATGAGATGGATCTCATCCAAATTTGCTTTTATTCTTTGTTTTCAATTCTTTATTCACTGGTTAAGAGATTGGTGTGATTGAGAAGAAGAGATGTATAGAGCTAGCTAGCAAGCAAAAAGAAGCAGCCCACCGAGCTCTATGGCCTCCATTGGTTGTGAATCATTCTGTGCTTGATTTTCTTCTAGTTTCTCTGCTGCTTCTTTCATGTTGATTCTAATTGCTCAATAAATATGGGTTTTTCATGAACTCGGTTTGTCACAAATGTTGGCCATCGCATGCATACACTTGGGTCATATATATCAATATCTGAATCATTGATGATGAATAATTGATTTAAATTTCTTATTATCATATTCCCTATGGTTATTTATTGTGGTCATGGTTTGTCGTTTGATTTCTGTATTGTGAAACCTTCCTTTATGCACTCTATTGGATCTACCAATTGATAGATAATGCTACTGCCAAGATTTCACTGGGGATTTGGCATACTTGGGATGGTTCCAATAGAAAACACCTAAGTTTTCTTCTAGGCATTAATCTGTTTTTCCACCATAATTTGGCCCATCAGCTGGATGATATTTTTATGCTTAATGGTCAGGAGACGGAAGCAGCATTAGCAGCCTTTATGGAGAAGAAGGGGATCTGAGTGCCTGACCACCTGGCTCCGAGTTGGTCCACTTGGGCCAATCCACAGGCATCTGATGTCCTGGTTTTGGTCTCAGATATCGCTTTTATAGATAAAAGGGGCGAATATGGTGACGAAGGCTTCCACACAAGAAAAGTCCCCGGGAAGAGGGGTGAGAGTTTTCCTGTGCACCCTTACCCAACGATTTTTGTTGGGGGTGTTTCTATGTGTGGCTCCTATGGATGTTATTTTCTTTTCTTATTGGGCGTTTGAGTTGGTTTGTTGTTACTGATTTTTAGTGGCAGTAGTAAATCTTTCTCTGCTTTTTCAGAAGCCTTTAGCACCAGGTTCACCCTTTAGTATGTAGTCTTATCTCTGGTAAAGGTAGGAATCCTAATTTATGTTTAATCTCTTATGGAAGATGGTCTTTAGGCTCAAATGCAGGAAGTGGATGGATGCATGCCATCTTTCATGCTTAATAGTAGGTTATTCCGTTATTGATCTTCACTAAGGGCTATTGACAATGTTTTTGTTTCAAAATACTATTTTTGGGTAAGGAACAAATCTTTTGTGCCAACAGAGCCTTTTTCGAAAGCTGGGGTATTCTGATCCACTTCCTTCATCGTAGGAATTCGCTTCATTGCTGGATCAGACACCCAACCAAGATGGATGGCGGTAAATTGTGATGACTCTATCGCTGGGGAGTGTGGTGGTTATAGTTCAATTGGTTGAATTTTCATTGGCCAAGTCATTTTTGGCGCAGCTGGAGGAAGCCTTGTTGTGAACGTTTTGAGGATGGTATTAGAGGCAATATGTTATGGTTAGCATATGCTCACCAACATGGTGCAACTAAAATCCAAGTATGGTCTGATTCCCAACTTGTAGTCCACATTGTCATTGGCAAGTAAGTGCCCCTAGGGCAGTGCTGGACCTCGTGGAAGATATTGCCAACCTTCGATTGACTTACCAACATTGTGTTGTCCTTCACCATGTGCGTGAAACAAACCATTGTGCTGACTTTCTCAGTAACTTTGCAAGACTCTAGACTCTCTCCTGAGATAAGCTTAAGCCCTACCGCCCTCCCCCATGGGTAGCTGAGCTTGTTCAGTCTGATGCCAGAGGGAAACTGTATCTCAAAATGTAATATTTCCTCTCTTTTTTTTCCAGTTCAATATAAAGCACCTTTTATTTAAAAAAAAAAAAAATCTTTTGTGCCAATTCTGGAGTATTCCTGTACCAAGATATGTTGCATTGTAAAACTTGGAGTTCTTTTTTATCCTTTGAGCAACTAAAGGTGACATGCTATTTTATTTTTGGGGTCACCAAAGAGACATGCTTGGATTGCATATAAAGAGAATGATTTATTCTATTTTGCTGTGGAGGTGGAGGTGGAGAGGGTGATTTGTGGATATGGAGCTGTATTCTACATAGTTCTTTTAGTGAATTTGGATTAGCTCACATTTGGGCATTTTTTATATTAAAATTTATTAGAATCAAATTATCATTCATTGATAGATGAGTGTTTACTTTCTAGTACAATGGTGACAATCTCTTATATAAAAGAGTAAAAAAGTCTTGAATTTGAGCTTCATCATTCTACACCTTTTCCCATTACATTATCTAGAAGGGTAGGGACCCTTCACCAATTGAAAGGAAAAATGTATGTGATATTTTTCCACGTCATCCAAAAACTTTATGATAAAAGAAAATCATTTCTCATAATAAAAAAATAAACTCTACTTGGGTGATTCATTTTACCTTCAAGATCAAAACTTGTTTTCAATACAAATGATACTTAAAGAATTGATTTATAAGCCTCCTATTCTTGTCTCTAGCTTTGACTGGGCAAGCGCCCAAAACGATTTCTCGATCACCTGTTTCGTAATAAATGATACTTAATTTTTTTTATTTGGAGAGGCTAGTGAATTTTGAATGTGATCAAGATTTAACTATTCAAAGATCCATGTTTCTCAGTAGAGAGATCATGAGTTCGACCTTTGATTACATATGTAACTCTGAATATGTAATCGAAGTGTGTGCAAACTGGCACAGATACGAATCCGGATCATCTCCCGGGGAGCACAGGCGGGAGGGATCCGAACCCCACCAAAAAAAAAAAAAAAAAAAATCCTGAATATGACTCATAAAGTCTTTTACTCCTGTCCCTAGCTCCGATTCCTCGTCAGCACAAACTAAATGAAGGAAGATGCGAGGAAGAAAGGAGGAACCTCTTACTTACAGTTGCTCTGCTTTCTTTATAAGTGAAAGAAGCTGAAACCATGGCCAGTGCTTCAACCACTGATCTCTTCGAGGTGATGAGTAAGAAGGAAATGACGATTCCGACGGCTGTGGAGGTATGGATGAGCTTCAGCTCTACAGTTGCTGCTATAATGTTTGGATGGGCCATGTTCCAGCGTTATTGTCCTCACCAACTCAAAAATTATCTCGTCAAATACGTTCGGCGATTGTTACCCTTTTTATACCCTAACATCCATATCAAATTCCACGAGTTCACCGCCGACAACTTCAGGAGCCGCAGCGATGTCTACACCACCATCCAGGCCTACCTCAGCACCAAATCTTCCAGCCACGCCAGGAATCTCAAGGCCGACGCCGGCGGCGGCGACACCCGCAACCTCGTCCTCTCCATGGATGACTACGAGAGAGTCACCGACGAGTTCCAAGGCATCAAGTTCTCGTGGTATGCAAGCGTTACCTTCTCCAACACTTCTCGATACTCTTTCTACCCGGCCAGGAACGATAAGCGCTACTACGGACTCACCTTCCACAAGCGTTACAGAGATCTCGTTATCACCTCTTACCTCAACCACGTCATGGAACGGGGCAAAGCCCTGAAAAAATCTAACCGGCAGCGGAAACTCTACACCAACAACAAGAACGATAATCCGTACCGATTCAGCAACTCATCGATGTGGAGTCATGTGCTGTTCGAGCACCCGTCGACGTTCGAGACGCTGGCCATGGATCCTGACAAGAAGAAGGAAATCATCGACGACCTATTTAATTTCAGAAACAGTAAGGGTTACTACAAGAAGATCGGTAAGGCTTGGAAGCGAGGCTACTTGCTCTATGGTCCACCTGGAACAGGGAAATCTTCTATGATTGCTGCCATGGCAAATCTCTTGGAGTACGATGTCTATGATCTCGAATTGACGGCGGTGAAGGATAACACGGAGCTGCGGAAGCTGCTAATTGAGACTAGTAGCAAGTCGATCATCGTGATCGAAGATATCGATTGTTCCCTTGATCTTACCGGCCAAAGAGAGAACAAAAAAGACGAGGAAGAGAAAGAGAAAAACAAAAAGAAAGACAAAGACAAAGACAAAGACAACGAAAAAGAGGAGAAAGCAGCCGCTAAGAAGAAGGCAGAGGAAAAGAGGAATAAGGACAAGGAGAGCAAAGTGACTCTATCTGGGCTTCTCAATTTCATAGACGGGCTCTGGTCTGCCTGCGCAGGAGAGAGGCTGATCGTGTTCACCACCAATTATATGGAGAAATTGGACCCTGCTCTCATCAGAAGGGGTCGAATGGACAAGCACATAGAGATGTCCTACTGCAAATACGAAGGGTTCAAGGTCCTCGCCAAGAATTATCTTGACCTAGATGCTCACCCTCTGTTTGAGGAAATTCGTGAGTTGATAAACGAAACCCAGATTACTCCCGCCGATGTTGCAGAGCATTTGATGCCAAAATCCTTGGGGGAAAATGACGAGGAAGAGTGTCTGGAGGTACTGATCCGTGCTCTACAAGGGGCTAAAGAAGAAGCCAGAATGAAGGCAGAGGAAGCCCTAGCAGAGGCAGCCAGAGTGAAGGCAGACGAAGAGCTTAGGACTACGAACGAAGCAGCAGCACAAGAGGAGGAATCGTTGACCAGAAGTGACGACAAGGAAGCCGAGTCGATTCGAATGGAAGAAACGGATCCAGCTTAAGGAGAGTGCATCGGACCGTTGTGCTCTGCGCTCAACACAATTTCCTTTTTCGTCCAGTGGGCTTATTTGTTGGGCCGAAATAAATAATGGGCTTTACTTTTCACTCGGTCTTCTTTGTTAAATAATGAGGCCCACGTTCGAGTTTCGATGGTAGGTATTGTAAACCGTTTTATTACCACCAATAAAATAAAATAAATATATAGACGTTTTATAATCGAATTAAATGCGAAATGTACGTCATTAATAACTTTTTCTAAGGGCACTTTTGTCCAACTGAAAACCTAAAGGGTGAAAAATGATCGACCTGTCTTTTTCCGACTTCCTCCCAAACGAAGCCGTCGTTTTTGCGATACAGTTCATCAAAATCAGTTTGTTGCAGCGGTTCATCTCCTTTACTTCTTCTTCTTCTTCTCAGCGTCTCCTGGTGGTCGGATTGCAAGAGGCTGAGTTATTGCGGTCAGTGAAATAAATCGGGTATTTTATGGGAATATGATTCATGTTGTTTTCGTCTTATCCCGAAACTTATCAGATGGTGTTTTCTTCTCGCGAAGATTCTTCCATGGTTATATATATTTTTTGTTTTAACTCAATCGAATCCTCCTTCCTGGAAACAATCAACTTGTAGTTTGAGAGCTCGAATTCTTAGTCTTGAATCCTCAAAAGATATAAAAAATTATTACCTTCCCTGCTTTGATGAAATGAGGGTGGTTCAATATCTGATAGCTGTTACATGCTTTTCTTTTGCTTTATTATTGATGAGAATTGCAAACCTGGGCCTCTACCTCTTGATTTTGTGCCACTAGAAAATCGATAATATGTCAGCTGGTGTTTGATCATTTATTCTAAGCATTGTTCCATGGGGGCACGGATGATCTATGGTCAGGAGATGGTGTTTTAGAAATCCTTATCTAACCAAAGGTGATAAAGTTTGCATTACTTTGCAGCACCGTTGGCATGGCTCCACTATGTTTCTGTTAATGTGATTCCTTTCATATGGTTCGACTTCAGCTACACATGTATTTGAATAATTGATGCTTTCACGGTTTTAGACATTATGAAGTGAACTTTAATTTGTGGATTTCATGAATTACATGATGAATATTGTATAGGTATCTCTTTGATATATATAACTGGGCCAGAGAATGCCATTATTTTGTTATTAGGTAGTGAATGTCTATTATATAGGTCCATGTTATTGCTTATAGACACTACCCAAAAAAAAATGTTATTGCTTATAGAGCAACTGTATTTAACATGTACATGTCATTGCCATGCATATTATATTGCAAGATTAAAAGAAATAATTGTTGTCAGAACATAGGAACTTAAAAACATCAAAATTTAGTAATTCATAGGAGAAACCGGACTCAAAAAGTTGATGGAAATTCTGAAATCCCAAGTTCTAAATTTAAGATCAACAATAGAAACCAGAACTAGAAGTACCAATATAGTCTTCTTGTAGAACCACGAGGTGGATCTGTGGAAGGTACCCTTGCACTCTTCCTAACCGTCTGCTACACCCACCTAGGATGCGATAGAGCTTGTGGAGATGGTGGTGTGGCCGACTCCCATCCCTCACTGGCCTCCTCATCTGTGTGAGTAGCTTCTCTTGGCCCAGGCACCTCTACATTGTTGTGACCCTTATATATCAAAATCTTCTTTTAAGTCATTAGGCACATCAACCCAAACCCCTCAAAAACTAAGGTAAGAAGTCGACCATAAGGAGGACTACCATCTCTTAGCTTAGTGCCTCTAGCCATCATGAACTAGGTTATAATGTTAGTCAAGTACTGGTGACTTGTGTAGAGACAATAGACATGTAAGCATGCATATAGACACGTGATTTAGATGACCCCCCGATGAAAAGACATTTAACTGAACAATTCTAGCAAAGATCTTTGGGGTTGGGAAGACAATTTCAACATGGAGCTTCCCATCATGCTTACTAGAACATAGACAAAAAAGGATCTCTTGATTTTCGGCCTCTGTCAAAATACTTTTGTAGCTGGCCTTAGGTAAATAGAAAACCTTATCTCCTAGGTTGGATACACTTAACCGCTCAACTAACTCATCTTGGGTAAAACATATATCTACACCCTTAACCCTACTGGTGAGAAGTTATTCCCGACATCTCAAATTACAATAAAAATGTCTAACCAATCGAGGGAACAATGCCCTCAAGGGAGAAAGCATGGGTCCCCAACATAGAGCATCAATTTGCTATCCTACCCCAAAGGTTAGAAAATCCACAACTGTGATATCTCTTTCTTGTAGGACTAGTTTGGTCCTATAGTTGATATCCGCTTCCTAATTCACATTTGTATTCGTTTTAGGGTGTCCAATCCGAAATTCTTCTTACTGGAAAATATCTATATTCGTCTGGTAAGCAACCATAATCGAATTCAGATAATTGCTTATTGGATCAAATAATATTTGGATAAAAATTTATCTAGTTAGAGTAAAGTATTAAACATTTGTCTTCTCTAAAAAGGGTTGATAATGAAAGGGATTTTTTGTCTCAGCCCAAGCGGAAGGGAATTGGGGCAACTATAGGACTAAGTCGATCCTACAAAGAAGAGGTATTACAGTTGGGGATCTTCTAACCTTTGGGGTAGGCCAATGCTTTGATGCTCTAGGTTGGGGACCTATGCTTTCTCCCTCGAGGACATCGTTCCCTTGATTGGTTAGACATTTTTATTGCAATTTGAGATATCGGGAATTGTTGAATCATAGCTTACTTCTCATCAGTAGGGTTATGGGTGTGGATATTAGCTTTACCAAGGATGAGTTAGCTGAGTGGTTGGGTGTATCTAACCTGGAGGATAAGGGTTTTTGTTTACTTGAGGCCAGCTAGAAAAGTATTTTGATGGAGGCCGAGCATTAAGAGATCCCTTTGGTGTATGTGCTGGTAGGCATTATGGGAAGCCCCATTTTGGCACCCTCTTTCCAACTTTAAAGATCCTTGCTAGAATTGTTCAATCAAATTCCTTCCATTGGGGGGATATCTACATCATGTGTCTTTTTTGCATGTTGACATTGTCTACTATCTCTGCACGGTCATTATCACCCGTTTTAGGATGGCTAGAGGCAGTATGCTAAGGGATGGTAGCCTTCCTTATGGTCGACTTCTTACCTTAGTTTTAGAGAGGTTTGGGGTTGATATGTCTGATGAGGGTTCTAGAAATGCACCATTTAACAAGACTTTCTTTAAGAGGATGTTGATCTCTGAGAGTGATGGCAGTGTAGAGGTTCTTAGGCCAGGAGAGGCGCCCCACACAGATGAGGAGGTGGGTGAGGAAGGGGAGTTGGCCCCACCACAGGCTCCATCGCTCCTTAAGTGGTTGAAGCAGACGGTTAGGAAGAGTACAGGGGTTCCTTCCACTAGGGTACCTTCCACAGATCCAAAAATTTCCTTTGGCCTTCCTTAAGATGCCACCATTGCGCACTAGTGCAGAATTTCCCTAAGAGTTACTATCCAGGTTCAACTTTTCAAGGTTAAGATGTCGAGATTCCTAGATTGATGTATATATATATAGAAGGGTGTTGCTGTTGTCAACCTTGGACTGGATTTCCCAAACAAGAGGCAATCTATATTTATTTCTACCTTGCAGATGAGAGATGGATTGAGCCAAACAATAAAGAAGTTGAATGCCAATCCTATGTACCAAATTCAGATGCTGAACATCTTGGACTGTTGTAATTGTAGTTGATTTTCATAGAAATTAAATCTCCAACCCTGAGTCCTAAATTCTTTAGAGAAGTTGAATACTAATATATAGTTTCAGGCAGGTAAAATTTAGAATTCTGGAACCTGATGTTTTAAATCTCATTTCATTTTGAAGCATCGACAGCTCTAAAGCATCTCTGTCCTTTATAATGTTTAACCCCATTGGTGTTTGAAAATAAGTCCTAAATTTGTATAAGAAGGTAAGGTGACCTTGTTACTAAAGGATGATAGAACTATTAGGCTGTAGAGAAAGATTTACCTCCTATGAGATTATTGGCCAAAGATACCTGCACTTTGTGGCTAATTTTTATGTTATTAAAGGTTTCTATATCTTTGAGAAAATGTAAAAGGGAAAAGAAAATCACTTCCAGATCTATATAACTTTACTTTCTTTTCACTTTATTAATTATTTTGAAAGTATCCTTAGTTAATTTATTTTGCTTGTTGGCCCCTTTTTCTTTATTTTCTTCTACCTCCCCCTCCCACCCCTACCTAACTGTAGAAAAGTCATTTAATAGAAGTGTTCTTGGCTACCTTAGGTGAAAGAAAGCAGACATGGATGCTTTCAAGGCTTTCAAAGCCTGTGTACCAGTTGCTTGGAGCTCTAATCTGTATGTTACCTTGGTGAGAGGCATGCCAGGTACCAGGAGGCTTCATAGACGCACCCTGGAAGCATTGCGGCTCCGAAAATGCAACAGAACTATTGTGCAACGGAATACACCTTCTCTCAGGGGAATGCTTCAACAGGTTTTAAAGCTGGCTATGACTAGTGATACTCTTTATCTTTTGAAGAGTTGTTCTCATCCAAATTTTGCATTCATTCATAGTTCTCAAATCTATTTTCACAGGTTAAGAGATTGATTGTGATTGAGACAGAAGAGATGTATAAGGCTCGCAAGCAAAAAGCAGCAGCCCACAGAGCTCTACGGCCTCCGTTGGTTGTGAATCATTCCGTGCCTGATTCTTCTTAGTGATCATTTGGGGTCTTCGTAGGTCAGTTTCTCTGCTGCTTCTTTAATGTTGATTCTAACTGTTTTTTCATGAAGTGGGCTTGTCACAAATATTGACTATCACATGCATACATTTAAGTGATATATCAATATCTGCATCAATGATTTGTAAATAATTGATTTGAGTTTCTCATCATCATTTTACTTATGTCATCTTTTATGGTTATTTATTGTGGTCATGGTTTGTCGTTTGATTTCTGTATTGTAAACCTTCCTTTATACACTTGATTGGATCCACCAATTGATAGATATTGCTATCTCCTAGACTTCATTGGGGATTTCGCATACTTGGGATAGTTCCACTAAAATACCTTAGTTTTCTTCTAGGCATTTGCATTTTTTATTAAATTGGGTTTTCACCATAATTTGACCCATCAGCTAGATGATATTTTTATACTTAATGGTCAACTATATTGAAGGAGACTGAAGCAGAAAGAAAGCAGCCTCTATGGGGAAGAAGGGGACCTGAGTTGCTGACCAGACCACCTGGCTCTGAGTTCGTCCACTTAGGCCAACCCTTGGGCATCTGATGTCCTGTTTTTGGTCTCAACCTGGTGCCGAAGGCTTCCACACATGCTGAGTCCTTTTTTTTTGGGGGGGGGGGGGGGGGGGCGGTTTTCCTTCTCACCCTTACCCCAGCAAATTTTGCTGAGCGGGTGTTTCTATATGTGACTCCTATGGATGTTATTTTCTTTTCTTATTAGGAGTTTTGGTTGGTTTGTTGTTATTAACCTTTAGTGGCATTAGTCGGAACTCTTTCTCTGCTTTTCCGGAAGCCTTCAGCACCAGGTCTGCCCTTTAGTATGTAGTGTTATCTCCAGTAAGGGTAGGAATCCTAGTTTCTCTTATGGAGGATGGTCTTTAGGCTCAAATGCAGGAAGTGGACGGATGCATGCTATCTTTCATGCTTAATAGTGGTTTAGTGATCTTTCACATTGGGGGGGTGTATGTCAATGTTTCTGTTCCACAATACCATTTTTGAGTCAGGAACAGATCTTTTGTATCTGATTTTCGAGTATTTCTGTATCAAGAAATGCTGCATTGTAAAACTTGGAGTTCTTTTTTGCCTTTTAGCAACTAAAAGAGACATGCATGTTTTTCTTTTCCACCCCCCCCCCCCTCATCCGGTCAACAAGGAGACATGCTTGGATTACATATATAGAGAAGGATTTCTTGTATTTTTTTTGCAGAGGTGGAGGTTGTGATTTTTGAATACAGTGCTGTATTCTGCATAGTTTTTACTTTCAGTTTGTGTTTTTGTTTTCTTTTACTAAAGTTACTATTTTGTGCTTCTCAAAACTGTCCAGAACAATTTTTATTATTTGGTACGTTTATTTGACAAAAAAAAAAAAAGAAAAGGATTGAGCTATACATAATACAGAATCTGTTATATTTCTGCCAACAGAAAAGAAAATTTGAAACAATGCTATCTATGCTTGCTTGAGTAACCCTAACTGTCCAGAAGTCGTTACTTGCATGGTTATGTATGGGTTGTGATTTTATCGTTGTGTGTGTCAATGTACCATCCGTACTGTTCCCTCCAACCATCCTGGTTTTGGTTATTAATGTTTGAGTCCCTGCGGGGCTCTTTCCTCTTTTCAGGCTTTAAGCAGTCCGTGGAGGTGTCTTTTCAGGCTTTAAGCAGTCTGTGGAGGTGGTTTGCTGACAGGGCTTCTGTTTCCTAAGTTTTGGTTGGACATTACTGTATTAGTTCTTCCTTAATTACTGTTGTAATCATTTTGAGATGAGGAGAGAATTGAGGCATAAATTCCGATTGGAAACTTGAGCAGATCTGTACTGTAGAAAAAAAGTCCTGCTTACAACATAAAGAGCAGTGTTGCATTCATGCTTTTAACTGGAATTGCTCCCACTGGTTTTCAATTCACTCAGATTGAGCAAATTAGGGAGGGATGGAAAAAGTCGAAGACTGAAAGACCTGGTCTTTAATTTCATCAAGGTTCAACCACTGGTATTATGTACTTAATTGCATCAAGGTTCAACCACTGGTAATTATGTACCTTGATACGCAAGGCATGTTTAGATCACAATTGTCCAGGTGACTTGTTTCCTTTTCAAGTGATGCAATTTACCCTGCCAGGGCAAAGCCTTGGGAAAACTTAATTTGAAGCTCATCACGGGTAGACTTGAATGTTGTGTATTTAATGCGTCGCATGTACTGCCAATGGTTGGGATCGAGACTGAGATTTTAATATGACCGTTAGATAGTGTAATGCCCAACATTGAAGTTGATCCCTTTAAAGGAGACCATGGAAGCCTTGCTGCCCAAGCGACTTGGACGACACGATTGTGTCAGCGTCCAAGTCTTCTCGCTTAAAGAAAAGCACAGAAACTGGTCAAACCAAGCGCGGCAAGAAGATGAGTGGTGGGAGCCAGCGCTTGTCCTTGGTCTTGGTTTGCGATTAATCAAAGCTATTATGTTTGTCGAATCTATTAAGTTTTATATTTAATTTTTTTGTTTGGTGCAATAAGTCTTATATTTGGGGACGTTTTTTCTTAGTTTTATACAATAATATATTTCTACACGAAAGAATATTATGAATTTTCATATGATGCTGACTCTTTTAGTCCCGAGAAATCGACTGCAATTGACTCTTCTTTTTTTATTAGACCCTCTTTTTAAATGTTCGATGGAAGTGATGTGGATTACAAGCTAGCACCTTCATACCCTAAGTATGTCTTGAGTAAGGCTATTTTTGAATTAGGGTTGGACCCCTGGGCCTAACAGGGCATCTTACCTCAGTCATATACATGGATGTACAGTGTGGATCATCTCCTTTGATGGGAAACACTCTGTATTTTTCTGACGGCTTTTACAACCACAAATTATGTAGGGTTCACAAGTAAAAATAATAAAATATATTTTTTAAGAAATTCATCGTCCTAATCCTGTGAACCCTGTAATTTGTGGTCAGTAGACGAGTACAAAATGCTCCTTGTCAAGGGAGATGATCCGGACCCATGAATGTGTACATAGATTGTGTTAATCCTCCCTCTCATTGCTCAAGTTTTTCCTATGTTTCAACCAAATTCTTTTTTTATCATAAATATATTTGCTGCCACAGTTCCTAGTGACTTGTATTACAGTTCCAAAGTATTGTATTTTATTAATGTTAATGTTTAATGAAATTGGCAAATATGTCAACACAAAGCTGTTCTAGTGGTGAAATCAACACCTCTTAGTGAAGAGGTCGGTCGTGGGTGGGTTCGACTCTTGTTGAGGCATATTAATATCCCAATCTTCCGATTTAATAAAGTCCTTTTGTAAAAATTAAAAAAAAAAAAAATAAAAAAAAATGACAAATACAGGTCAACAAAGGTACACCGAACTAAAATGAGGTTCGGTGGATGCCTGACTAGATGCTGATAGATACTCCTTTATTTTGTTTGTGAACATATGATATATGTACTAACATCTAAAAGTTGACGTGGATTTTCTTGTCATAAATGTCTTGGATATGAGTCGAATTATATTCGAAAAACTCGTTTGTTTTTACTTGTATAAGATCCATTATTTAGCATCGCGTCTACACAGGCCATACGTATGCAAAGAGAAACTGAATCGAAGTTTCTGAAGAGCAGCCGCGCCGTACTCGTTCCTTAGCTCTGATCCCATTCCCATTTCGAGGAAACAAGGAAAGCTCTTCAGATGAAGCTGCAATCACTGCCTTCACCAGTTTTACTTGCTCTTTCACCCCTCAGTTCTCTATAAAACAAAGCAGCTCAGAGACACAGAAGAACCATTACTGTATCCGATTTCAAGATACAAGAAGAAGAAAATAATGATGATGATGACTGGGGAGGCGTGGACGACTTTGAGCAGCACTGCTGCTGCTATAATGTTCGGTTGGGCTATGTTCCAGCAATACGTCCCTTACCATTTCAGAGAGTACTTCACTAAATATGGCCATCAAATCGTATCCATCTTCTACCCATACATCCAGATCACCTTCCATGAGTACACCAGCGACAACTTCAAGCGCAGCGAGGTCTACACGACCATTGAGGCCTATCTCGCTTCCAACTCTTCCAAGCGCGCAAAGCGTCTCAAGGCCAACGCTGGCAAGGACAGCCGCAACCTTGTACTCAGCATGGATGATCACGAGGAAATCACCGATGAATTCCAGGGCATCAAATTCTGGTGGTCCTCCAACAAGATCGTTCCCAAGTCTACTTCCTTCTCTTTCTACCCTGCCTCCGACGATAATCGTTACTACAAACTCACCATCCACAAGAGCTACAGAGATCTTGTCACCACCACTTACCTCAACCATGTCATCCAACAGGGCAAAGCCATCGGAGCCCAAAACCAGCAGCGGAAACTCTACACCAACAACAAGAGCGACAATTGGCATGGGTACAGAAAAAAATCTGTGTGGAGTCATGTGGTGTTCGAGCACCCTTCGACGTTTCAGACTCTGGCGATGGAGCCCCAGAAGAAGAAGGATATCATGGACGACCTCGTTAATTTCACCAAGAGCAAGGACTACTACAAGAAGATTGGCAAGGCTTGGAAGCGAGGCTACTTGCTCTACGGCCCTCCCGGATCGGGTAAGTCCTCCATGATTGCCGCCATGGCAAATCTCTTGGATTACGATATCTATGATCTCGAATTGACGGCCGTGAAAGACAATACGGAGCTGCGGAAGCTGCTGATCGAAACTACTAGCAAGTCGATTATTGTGATTGAAGACATTGACTGCTCTCTTGATCTAACCGGCCAAAGGAAGAGCAACAAAGCAGAGGAGGAAAAGAAAGAGAAAAACGAAGGCGAAGGGGGAGCCGAAGCAGTAATCAAAAAGGAAGAAGAGAGGAATAAGGACAAGGAGAGCCAAGTGACTCTATCTGGGCTTCTCAATTTCATTGACGGGCTGTGGTCTGCCTGCGGAGGAGAGAGGATTATCGTGTTCACCACAAATTATGTGGAGAAATTGGACCCTGCTCTAATCAGAAGGGGTCGAATGGACAAACACATAGAGATGTCATACTGCAAGTACGAAGGGTTCAAGGTTCTGGCCAACAACTATCTTGATCTGGACGCACACCCTCTGTTCGAGAAAATTCGTGGGTTGATGGACGAAACCCAGATTACCCCGGCCGATGTTGCAGAGAATTTGATGCCAAAATCCTTAGGAGGAAATGCCAAAGAAGAGTGTCTGGAGGCACTGATCCTTGCTCTAGAAGAGGCTAAAGAAAAAGCCAGACTTAAGGCCGTTGAAGAAGCATCAGCCGCGGCATCCAGAGAAGAGGAACCGCCCTCAACGGTGACCAAAGAAGCAGAAGAGAAAACGTCGTTGATCACAAAGACAGAACACAAGGAGGCCGAGTCGACCCAGTTGGAGGAAAAGATTACAGTTTGAACCTTAGGAACTGAACTCCATGGTAATAATTTCCAAAAAATGCAGTCAAGTCTTCGTTGTTTCTTACGAGTTACAAATATGGTGTTTCCTTTTTTTTAGGGTAAGGAAGAAACAAAAATAAAAATAAATTCATGAACTCATCGGTGTCAATTTGCAAAGGACAAAATTTTCAGCATAGCAATGCATTGGGCAGCGAATTGGGAAATCTATCACTATTCAAATTTTATATTGGAAATTTTTGTTTTGCACGCGTACAAATGTTTTTCAAAATGATAATGTAATGCCAATATGATATTATAAAAGGATAATTATTGTTGAACTATGTGCTTTGATTTCAAGCTTTAATTTTGTATAAAATTACCATTGCCTCTATACTGGTTAAGGGTGTCAATCGGTACGGTTTCGGTAATTCGGTGCGATACCAACTTTGAATAACGAAAATCAGAACCGTACCGTATCGAATTTAAATGGTGCGGTTTGGTTTTGGTATTTACAAAAACGGTTCGGTACGGTTTCGATATCTAATGCAGTACAATTTCGGTTACGAATAAACTTATGCCACTTTTGTTATTAGTTCATTAAGATCCTAATAAAATTGTGATCAACTATTCGATAGAATTTGAAATTAACAAAGATAAAGCAAATAAATCTAATTAATAGAGACAAAACAAGTAAATGCAAGAAGATGAGTGAATGATAAAACGAAAAACTGAAATAGGGAATTAGGAATAAGGTAAATGTAAAGTGTTTTAATTGTAAAATTAAAATTTATATCCCTTAATTTGGTACGGTACCAATTTGGTACGGTTTCGGTACCGACAGTATGGGTACCTAAAACCGAAACCGTACCGAAGAAATTTGGTTTCGGTACGTACCATACCAAATTTTGAACGGTACGGTATGGTGCGGTTTTAGACGACGCGGTTCGGTATGGTTAAACGGTTTCGATACGCAATTGACACCCTTAATACCGGTAAGTTTCGTTAGTTTTGATGATGTAACATTTATATATTTTCTCAAAATCTCAAAATAACTTTGGATTTATTTTTTTACTTATTTACTTTATAATACTATTCTTAATTAATTATGAAAAAAATAATTTTAAATCTTTTTTTCTTTAAAAAGAAACCACTAAATAAAAGAAATATGTGATTGAATATAATTCAAAATATAAATTAAAGATGAGAAAAGAACAATTTAATTCAAAGTTGAATCTTGAAAATCACTTAATATATGTGAAAGATTGTATATGTTACTAAATTTTCTATCAATTAACATCTTATATGCTAATTTATTTGTAAAACTTCTAATATAAGCATGTGGTCACACAAAAAACAAAACGTCTCTTGTGTACATCTCTCTGAAGTGCACAACACTACACATTTATACCAAATAAAAGACTGAGGTTAAAAGTTTAATTTTAAATTTGAAAAATCTAAAATACTATTTTAGTTCCATTGTTTTCTTAGCCTTTTATTTGATATATATATATTGCACTGTTGTGCACAATAGAGAATGGTGCACAACAGAGGATGTTTACTCATCAAAAGATTAATGCAAAGTCTTGAATGCTAAGCATTTAATGTGCAACATGTGTGATAATTATTGTAACGTCTTAGGAAAACTTAATTTGAAGCTCATCAAAAGACAGGGTAAACTTGAATGTTGTGCATTTAATGTGCAACATGTGCCGTTAATGGTCAAGATTGAGACCGAGATTTTGATTTCTACCATTGGTAGCACAATAATGCGCAACATTGAAGTTGAATCTGAAAAAGAGACCATGAAAGTCTTGCTGTTCAGGCATTAAGGCAATAAACAATTTTTTCTTTGCAGCAACGACAATCGTGTCATGGTATCAAAATATGATCGAACAATTGATAATCAAATCGTGTGGGTTTACTTGCAAAAAATTTATATTTTTACATTTTAAGGATTTAAAGTTTCTTAATTTACAAAATCAATCCCTTATGTGCTTACTCCCAAATCTCGAATCTGCAATACTTCGCTCCTTTCTACAAGTTTTCTAAACCCAACCGGGAAAAGAATACCATTCGAAACACAGTGGTACTGAAGCTTGGGTGTGTCTGTCAAAGGCCAAAGCTCGCTAATGTGTTCAGCCCAAAATACAAGTACAAAGCATCTTCTAATCATCACTGCCATAATTCCGACGTCCACGTTTCCTCTTCTTCCACCTCCTCCTGGGACAGAACGGCGGAGAAGACGACACCACCACCACCACCACCTCTTTATCAGCTTAATACCTGGACACGACACCACTTTCCCATTCCGAACGGAAGAAGCCCATTGCAAGGATACCCAAATAACCACGACAACAATGAATTACTCAGAAGACTCAAAGATTGCAGAAAAAATTGTTTGTCTTGTATCTCTATTACAAATGGTTTGTTCCAAACACAAAAGCCCCTTAGGCTAAGTTTGTTTGCTGAAATACAGATAGGGTGGGAAAATCGAAAAAATTAGTAGATTTCTTACTTTTCCTTAAATCCTAAAATGGTAGATTGTTTGGTTGTTTAGGGTAACAAAGTTTCCAAAAAAGTTTTCTACAACCCAACTTTCTCACTCCAAACTATTTTAAAACCCCACATATTTGGTGGGACTTTGTAAGAAGTTGGGAAAAGTAAAGAGTAGGACCCACCACTATCACTTTTTTACAAAACCCTATCCTTTCATTTCCTTCTCCCTCACCTCACTACACATGGGATTCATATATATATATATATTTTTTTCCCCACCCCACTTTTGCAAACAGACGCAGCCTTAGTGCCCGGAAGGGAATGGGGGACGGCCCTATGCGCAGGCAGCAGCAGCACCTCTGCGAAGGGGTTTGGGCGAATCAGCGAGCGTGTGGCTGTGGTGAAGGATTCGGATGAACCTTTAACTTCATTTCCGGCAATCGATGCTTCAAATGATTCTGGAGAAGGAGATTTTACAGTTTGATTGATTAGGGATTTTAAGGGGTTGATTTTGTAATTAAAGAAACTATAAATCCTTAAAATGTAAAAATAAAAAATAATTTTTACCAGTACACCCACCCTATTTGATTGTCAACCATTTTTGATCATATTTTCGTGATATAACACAATCAACGCCGCGTTAGCAGCAACCAGCAGTGGTGCTGCACATAAAAATCCTTGGATGACACGTTTGAGTCAGTCTGAGTCTTCTCGCTTAAAGAAAAGCACAGAAACTGGTCAAACCGAACGCCGCAAGAAGATGAGTTGGGCGCCTGCGTTTGTCTTTGGTCGTGTTTTGCTATTATGGTCGTCGAATCTATCAACTAATCAAGTTTTATATATTTGTTTTTTTTTTGGTAAATCAAGTCTTATATTTGGGACGCTTTTTCTGCACGGGTTTTATATAATAAGATATTTATACACGAAAGAATATTATAAATTTTCATATGATGTTAACTCTTTTGGTCTTGAGAAAACGGGATTTTTATTTAGGTAGCAGTTGCCTGCTGCTGCCAACATAAGCAAAAGAAAATCAGACGGTTATGCAAATTTTGATTTTTACATTAAAAAGATTAAAACTTTTAGAATTCACAAATCACATCCCTGCCTCTACAGGTGAATCCCCAAATTCTCATTCACGGAAGTAAGCTCATTCTCTTCCAACAAATCGAAAATAGTCTTTTGAGGAAACCATGGATCAAGTCCTTCCTTACATTGCTCTGGCATCCATGAGAAGTGGCAGAGTGGACATAAAACCGATTCTGCTGTGTGGAAGTAGGTACAGAAGCGAACCACCGATTGAACGCTGCAAACTCGTTGGCCAAAGTTGTGGTAACAGGCACAAGCTTGGGCTTGAAACCACTCATAACTGTTCCGGGCTGTCTTGGCCCATGCTGGCTGCTTGTTGAGCAAAGCCATTCATGGGAGCAGGGTTGACGGAGGTGTTCTTCGACCAAAAAATCTGCTCTCGAATTGCTTGGAACGAGTGACCGGGGTCAGAGTCGACAAAGAGAGCATCGTCAGAAACGAAGTTTTCCAGCGAACTAGGATCTCTCACGGAGAGACGGTTCGACTCTTTACCGGTGAGACCGTCGATTTTCGGCCAAGCAGATTTCAGCCAGCCTAGTATGTGATCGAAGGAGCGATTTTCCATGACTAAAACAACTAGGGTTTTGATGGGGCCTTTGATTTTTTTTTCTTCCAGTGGAGGTTTTCGAAACTGTGGGATTCAGAGAAAACTAGTAGGTGGAGGAGGAAGAGTGTAAGTACACGTCGACGGCCGAGCATCTTGGCCGGTACGAAGAGATAACTCATTCGCCGGCGAAAGAAAACCATAGATTCCAAGAAAGCTCAGTTACTTGAATGGGAATTTGGGGATTTGTCGTTAGAGGCAGGGATGTGATTTGTGAATTTGAAAACCTTTAAACTTTTAAATGTAAAAATAAAATTTTGCATAACCGTCTGATTTCCTTTTGCTTATGTTGCTTAATCCTAACCGCTTGCTATTGGCGCAAATAAAAATCCGAGAAATCGACTGCAATCTAGTCTTTTTTTTTTGTTAAACAATTGTTTGCTAAGAAATGACAACAATCTTCTAAAATGTTTGATGGAATTGATGTGGACTACAAGTTAGCACCTCGTCACCAACCCTAAATATGTTTAGAGTACCATAAACATACTACAACAAGGTTGAGAAGGTTATGCTTTGAGTTAGGGTTGGATCTTTGGGCCTAACAGGGCAGAGTTGCATCCTATTCGAATCGTATACATGGATGTGTACATAGATTGTGTCCAGTTCTCGGACAAAAATCCCCAGTTCTCCCTCTTATCGTTCAAGTTTCTCTTATGTTTTAATTAAATTCTTTTCAATAATAAATGTACTTGCTATCACGATTATTTCCTAGTGACTCATGGCAGTTCATTTAATTTTCCTGTGCAACACTGAACTACCTACACTTCGGATGAATTCTGATGTAGAGATCCCATTTTGGTTTTTCATTTTCTTTTTTTACTTTTTGAACTACACTGAAATCCCAAAAAAAAAAAACAAAAAAAAAAAGGGTAGTTGATATTGAATCTCAACCCCTAGAATTCTTCTGTAGGTAACTCAGTGCTGCACAATTAAACAAAATTGCACTTCTTTACGTACTTCATTAATGTTAATGTAATAATTAAAGGTTTAATGAAAATGGCAAAAACTGGTCAACAAAGGTACACCGACTAAAATGAGGTTTGATGTGTGACAAGCTTAGATGCTGATGGTCCTCACTCCTCATCTTCTTTTTCTTTTTGAGCATAAGAAGGCATGTCTCATCTTGTGTGCTTTTGTCTTCTAGAATTAATAACTAACACTTAATTCATAGATTCTGGATCAGCACCTTATGGTGGAAAGCACAAAGTGCTCTCTTTACACTTCACAGCTATAAAATCAAGTGGGGCCAATAGGAAAAGAAAAAAAAAAAAAGAGCGGTAGGGCCCACACTAATACCCTATGGCCCCCTTGTATTTTGTGGTTCTGAAGCTTATGAGGAGGAAAAAGGGGTTGAAATCTTCGGCGGCGCTCAATGTAGCGGCCATCTAGCAGTCGATACTAGATGAGAGCCACATGGAATATTTGAAATCGTAACTGTCCACTAGTTATTCTGAAGAAGATATTTTTAAACCGGTCCAATAGCGCCGGCCCACCGATTCAACCTTGAGCAACACACAACTACCCTCATCCCTACCTCTTCCCTTGCCGACTGGGAACAATGTCGTTGTTGCAATCAAAACTCAACTCACGAAATGGAATGACTCTTCTGACCAAGTCTGCCTATAATCTGAGCTACGACAATGGTAGTAATCGGAGCCAATTGTATCGTAGAGCAAACCGAGGAGAAACAAATTTTCTATGATTTATGCAATTTAGCTTCAATGGTTTCTATTTTACTAGGCTATGGTTAGTACTCCTTTAATTTGCACTCAAGAACTGTGTAGGGTCGTTAATCTATCAGTAGTTTAATTTCATCTTTTTTCTCGTTCTTCATTCAAGTACCGTAGTTACAACTTACGAGCGGAGCTGCAATTGACATAAAAAAAATGATATAAAGATAAGCAATACTCAGATATAAATTCTGGTGGGAATCATCAATGCTTGCTCCTTACTGGGCTCTGCCGTTCCTAGACGAGTTTCCAATTGGATCCGTCGTAACTACAGCATCATGTTTGCTTCCGTAATCTTCTTTCTAGGAGCTTTATTATGGGTTTGGATCCAAACTTCGCTTGGATCTTGGTAGATTGAATCGTTGCCAAAATCGGTGTTGGTATTGGTCCCATGATAGCACCGATCTACACTGTAGAGATTTCTGCGACAATTTCTGAAGTTACTTGGCTACATCTCCATCATCTCTTTTTCTAGACGTCTTGAGAATCTCAACTTGACGAATCATGCTTGGGGTTGGCGGAATTCCTTTGGTTTTATTAGCATGCAACATCGACAACGATGACATTCTCGGCGAGCGAGGGAAGAGGGTAAAGACAATGGTAAATTGTATGTTGCTCAAGGTTGGATCGGTGTGCTGGTGCAATTGGACCGGTTTAAACATGTCTTCTTCAGAATAAGCGATAACGTATGCAATTTCAAATATTCCACGCGGCGCTCATCCAATAATGGAAGATTTCAACCAGGCCAAAAGTGCTCCAGTTGGGTCACAGATCCGAACTCGAATCCATATACCGCCAATCAGAATTATGAAATTTTATCCGGTTTATTTTATACAATCATCCATTTTTGTTTGGACGTATGACGTATGTTCTAACATCACACCAAAAGTTGAGGTGGATTTCTTTGTCAGAAATGTATTGGATATCAATCGAATTATATTCGGAAACTCGTCTGTCTTTCCAAGGTGCCTTTTCGGGTCAACACATTTACACAGGCCATACGTATGCGAAGAAAAACTGAGTCGAAGTTTCTGAAGAGCAGCCGCGCCGTAGTTGTTCTCTAGCTCTGATGCCGTTCCCATTTCCAAGAAACAAAGAAGCTCTTCAGAGGAAGCTGCAAGCCTGCAATCACTACCTTAACCACCCACACCACTTCACATTCATTTACCCGTCAGTTCTGTATAAAACCAAGCAGCTAGCTCAGAGGCACAGAAAAACCATTACTGTATTCGGTTTCAAGATACAGAAGAAGAAAATTAATGGTGATGACAGGGGAGGTTTTGACCACTTTGAGCAGCACTGCTGCTGCTATAATGTTGGGTAGGGCTATTTTCGAGCAATACTTCCCTTACGATCTCAGAGAATACTTCACTAAATATGGCCATCAAATCGGATCCATCTTCTCCCCGTACATACAGATCACCTTCCATGAATACACCAACGACAGCTTCAAGCGCAGCAAGATTTACACCACCATCGAAGCCTATCTAGCTTCCAACTCTTCCAAGCGCGCAAAGCGTCTCAAAGCCAATGCTGCCAAGGACACCCGCAACCTAGTTCTCAGCATTGATGATCACGAAGAGATCACCGATGAATTCCAAGGAATCAAATTCTGGTGGTCCTCCAACAAGATCGTTCCCGTGTCTACTTCCTTCTCTTTCTACCCAGCTTCCGTTGATAAGCGTTACTACACACTCACCTTACACAAGCGCTACAGAGATCTTGTCACCACCACTTACCTCAACCATGTCATCGAACAGGGCAAAGCCGTCGGAGCCCAAAACCGGCAACGGAAACTCTACACCAACAACAAGAGCGACAATTGGGATGGGTACAAAAAATCTGTGTGGAGTCATGTGGTGTTCGAGCACCCATCGACGTTTCAGACTCTGGCGATGGAGCCCGAGAAGAAGAAGGATATCATCGATGACCTCATTAGCTTCAGCAAGAGCAAGGACTACTACAAGAAAATTGGCAAGGCTTGGAAGCGAGGCTATTTGCTATACGGTCCTCCTGGATCGGGTAAGTCTTCCATGATTGCAGCCATGGCAAATCTCTTGGAGTACGACATCTATGATCTCGAATTGACGGCCGTGAAAGACAATACGGAGCTGCGGAAGCTGCTGATCGAAACTACTAGCAAGTCGATTATTGTGATCGAAGACATTGATTGCTCTCTCGATCTAACCGGCCAAAGGAAGAGCAACAAAGCAGAGGAGGAGAAGAAAGAAAGAAAAAACGAAGGCGAAGGGGGAGCCGAAGCAGTAATAAAAAATGAAGAAGAGAAGAATAAGGACAAGGAGAGCAGAGTGACTCTATCTGGGCTTCTCAATTTCATAGACGGGCTTTGGTCTGCCTGCGGAGGGGAGAGGATTATCGTGTTCACCACAAATTATGTGGAGAAATTGGACCCTGCTCTAATCAGAAGGGGTCGAATGGACAAGCACATAGAGATGTCGTACTGCAAGTACGAAGGGTTCAAGGTTCTGGCCAAGAACTATCTTGACCTGGATGCACACCCTCTGTTCGATAAAATTCGTGGGTTGATGGACGAAACCCAGATTATCCCGGCCGATGTTGCAGAGAATTTGATGCCAAAATCTTTGGGAGGAAATGCCGAAGAAGAGTGTCTGGAGGCACTGATCCTTGCTCTAGAAGAGGCTAAAGAAAAAGCCAGAGTCAAGGCTGTTGAAGAAGCATCACAGGCGGCATCCAAAGAAGCAGAGCCCCCTCAACGGCGATCAAAGAGGCAGAAGAGAAAACGTCGTTGATCACAACTACTGAACACAAGGAGGCCGAGTCGACCCAGTTGGAGGAAAAGATTACAGTTTGAATCTTTCATCAGGAGGGAACTCAACTCCAAATGCAGTAGTAAGTCTTCGTTGTTTCTGAAAATTTTCGTTTTTTTTCTTCCTATGGTAAGGAAGAAACAAAAATAAAAACAAATTCATGGGCTTCCTCTGTACGTGATTGACTCTTTTTATTTTTATTTTTTTTAGAGAGAATCTTTCAAATTAAAGCAATATAAAGGACGACCCAATACTTGTAATTTCCTTTAGTTGATCAGAATCTGTATTTTCGTCCAAATTTATATCCCATTTTCTTGTATTAGCTTTGGTGGATTTTAACCTCAAATTTTCAGTACATAAGAATCTTATTAATTAAAGTTGTAGACATTGGGTGCTCATTTGTAGAAATTAAGAAAATAACAAACGAGTCTATGTGTGAATGACACACTACTTGGAAACAATGGCACTTAAACTAGGGTTCTAAATCAGCTTGAAAATGAAGGGTGGTGTTTTTTTTTTCTAGGTCTAATAATTGAAATTTTATTGAAAATAAACGGAAGAGAAATGCTTTTCTCTACAAACCTCAAGGTTTACAAAGAAGTCTTAGGCCAGACTTAAACCCTAATGTGGATTGACGAGTTTTTGCCTTATTCGCACGATTATATTGGCTATCCTCCTCTTCATCTTCGTCAATCACTTCTTCATGATCTTCTTTCTAGGATCTAAGTATGCCTACTATTTCACTTAATTTTTCTTCTTAACTTTCTATCTATAGCTATTGAATTCTCATTCCATGTTTTTTCAAATTCACAAAACTAATAGCATTGGAATTCTCATTCCTTGTTTTTTCAAAATTACAAAACTAAGTGTCTTCCTACCCAAGCAACAGGAAGTTATTCGGGTAAATTGAGTGAACACGGAGTTCTTTCGTAAATTGAAGAAAAAAAATTAAGTTCTATAAAATAAAATAAAAAATTCTTCCTTCACCTCTTTACTCTATGGGCAAAATAGTAATCTTAAAGTCAAAGTTAATAGAAAACGGGTTCAACTTCAGTGCTACATATACTCACAGTCGAACCGAGTGGTTAAAGTCAAAATTTTGAATATTATTAGTGACCTAAGCCATGAGTATTATCTAATAATTAAAAGTTGATGTGCTTCAATTAAAATTCCATTCAAAGTTGCAATTTTCAAAACCAACGAATTGGACCATTGCTTTCACCAAAATTTAAAAATAATAGAAAAAATTGGACTAAGGCTGAGCTTTTCCTGCTCCTTCCATCGTCAACTATTTCTCAAGTCAAGCAGAGTTGAGAATCTGTATGATAGATAAGCAAAAATCCAGTTAAGCCATCAAGCCTCCACCCCTTAAATGAGAGATAAGGAAAATCAAGGTTGGTGAGAATCTGTATTTACACCCACTGTTGTATCCCATTATTATTATTATTATTATTATTATTATTATTATTAGGGTAATTAATTTTCACCTTGACTTCCTAAGACTTCCTCTAGGTCACTTTTACTCCAAATTTTTTTTCTTCTTCTTTTGCATCTGTCATGACCAAATAAGGACACATCAAAATTTTGATGACCAAAATACCCTTACAGCACAAATAAGGTCGAGTCAACCCAGTTGGAGGAAATTAATACAGTTTGAGCATTTGATCAAGAGTGAGTGAAATCTATGGTAGTTTCCAAAAATGCAGATTAAACCTCTTTTTTTAGTTTTGGTTTCTTTCTTGTTTACCAAAGAAGGGATGCACTAGCGGTAACTTTGTGCACCCGTAATGTTCAGACTTTTGTGTTTGACCTATGCAAACATTAGTCATGTGAACTGCTAGCGTAAGTATTAGCCCCATGCATAGGTCGATGAGTATAGGGGATTCTAACTTAGGACATAAGGACTATAAAACTCATGGGAGTGAACATGGGACCACTCAAATTAAAAGCCCCATGCATATGCTGATTGAAAGGCCAACAAGAAACCCCTCTTTTTACCTTGCTTAAAACCTAGAGAATCATAAAACTTTGACTTTCTCTCAAACCCGAGTTGGATTCTAGTTTCTGGGCACTCCCTCTTAAAACTCATCGAGCACTCTCTAGGAGATATTCGATAGAACCTTTCAAATTAAAACAATGCAAAAAGCAATGCTCCCATTTTCCTTTGGTCAATTTTTCATCATTTTTTTATTTTTACGTTCAAAAATTATCCATCAACATTATAGTGGTAGTATCCATGCACACCCCATAAATGATAGGAAAATCAACTTTAATAGTTGATGAGTATCAGTATTTTCTCTCACTTTTCTAGCCCATTTTCTTGGTATTTCGTATGAATATAATCAATACGTAAGAATGCTATTAAATTATATTTTTTGGGTAAACAAGAATATTATCAATTGAGGTTATAGACATTAGTGTTCATGTTTTGGAAAATGAGAAAATGACAAACACATGTATGTGGCAATGACACACACTCTAGAAAGAAAGACACATATGTGCTATTTTTTTATTCTTCGGTTGAGTTGTATTTGACAGTGCATTGTGATTAATCAATTTTTGTTCCCTTGAATCTATCACCAGTCAAAGTTTATATTTGGAGTGGTTGGTTCGCACGCACGCATAAATTATATATATAAAAGTATGTCCGAAAATAATAATGTAAGGTCTTATGATTATATAAATAATATGACCTTGACTCTTGAATCTGGACAAACCGACCCAAATCTTTTTATATTTATTTTTCTCACATGATTTCTTTCTATTGGCTTTCGATGTGTTGGCGTTTCTAACGTATTATTGGTGAAGTAAGCAACGAATGTCACCACTAAGTGAAAATTAATGAATTTCAATTCAAATTCAAACCAATTGGCTGAGCTTTTCACTGATGCTTCCTTGCTCGTCAAGCATTTCTCAAGTCAAGCAGAGTTGCTGGCCTAAAATATTCAATAAGCAATATAATATTTATGGCAAAATGTAGTAATTGGGTAAGAGTATTGAATCGTTGTTGAGGAATCTGTAAATATACTTTAACAATTGTTCTCACAATACTGTCAAATGAGCTGAAACGTACTAGATGTACTTTCTTTAAGGTATTTAGACACCCCGATTCGTGCAATACGGGTTCTACAGTGTCTTCACCCCAAGATTAGTCAGCCCAACCTTTAAGGTTGCACCCCAGAAAGGTTACTTCAAGTTAATTCAAGTGTATCAAGTAATGTTGATTGCTTGAAAGAACAACAACAGGGAGAGAGAGACAAAAAGAGGAGGAGGAAAATTCAGTCCTTAGAATGAACTCGGAAATGGCTTTATATAGAGTTCCAAAGGTTGTGCGTGAAAGGGTTAGGTCACCTCTTTTGTTGAGGGTACTTTTTCACCTCAGCTCCCTTCAAGAAGATACCTGTCCAGCTGACCTCCCCACTAGAGAGTGCCTCTCTAATGGCATCTCCAAGTAATCACCCAGCAATAGGCTTTCTAGAATAGGGCCCATGACAAAATGGGCCTTCCGGATAGCCCATGACCCAAGGTCATATATATATAGGATTCAAGCAAATTAATAATACACGGACCCTTACTATATATAAACCATATAATCAAATCCTCTCAACCCGATTTGGGACTAAATAAAACTATGGATAAAAGACACAATTAAAACAAATATTTATATAAAATTTTAAACATATTTACAACAAAGAGAAACAGTTTTTTAAAGAGCCCAACAATCCTTTTTCTTGTATTAAGTGTTCAAGAAATGGAACGAATTCTTCCATGCTTATCATGTAGATGTAGATACGAGTTCTAGTCAAAGATGCAGGGGTGAAAATACCATCTCCATGTGTCTAGACTAAGCAGTTCAGAGAGCATTGATCTTTTGTACTTGGAAATGGGAACTTGGAAGCCATTGACACAACTAACTGCAGGAAGTTGATCTAAATGTGTATGGTATGAGCTAGTTCTAATTTCTAAGATCATAAAAGCTGTTGTTTTCATAATGTTTCTGGGTATCATCTGTATTGGGTGATACGTATTGGTGTTACACTTCTACCAAGCTGATACTGTATTGATTATATGGGTCAAATACTGAGTAATGAAGTCCCAAAATCTACTTGTCAAGGAACATTTTAAGGACAAACTCATCTAATACCAGTCATGTATCAGATTAATACTGAATTAGTAAACAAATTCTCTGCTTTCAATGATGCATGAGAAAAAAATGATTCAAGTAACTTCCAGTTCCTCATGCATCTTGCACCCTAGCTGCCTAGCATGACCCACATCCAAAACCAGAGGAAAAATGTGAGGAAGGAAGCAAGTACAACCTTCATCCAATTTGCTCTTTTAACTTCTCTGCTAGTTACTCTTCCGTTCCTCTCAAGGATGGCTCCCTATAAAAGGATGCCCATACCCCAACTTGATTTCTTCATTCAAAAGCAAAAGCAGAAAGTTAGAAACCGGCCCGTTCATGTCTGTTTTCTCCATGAACAAGAAAAAGAATGAAATGTTGATGATGCTGGAGTTATGGAAGAGCCTAGGGTCAACAGTAGCAGCCATAATGTTCGCCTGGGCGATGTTCCAGCAATACTTACCCCAACAAGTTAGACACTACTTCACTAAATACGGTACCCATAAATTCACTTCCTTCTTCAACCCATACATCGAAGTCACCTTCCATGAATACACCACAGAGCGTTTCATGCGCAGCGAGCTCTACTCTGCCATTGAATCCTACCTCATCACCACCTCTTCCAAGCGCGCAAAGCGCCTCAAAGCAGAATCCGGCAAGAACGCTCGTAACGTCGTGCTCAGCATGGACTATTACGAGCAAGTCACCGATGAATTCCAAGGCATCAAGCTCTGGTGGTCTTCAAACAAAACCATCCCCAGAACTAGTTCCTTCACTATGTACCCAGCTTCAGACGATAAGCGCTATTACAAACTCACCTTCCACAAACGCTACAGAGACATTATCACAAAAGCTTACATCGACTATGTTCTGGGACAAGGTAAGGCAGTCGCAGCCAAAAACCGGCGGCGCAAGCTCCACACCAACAACAAAAGCGACAGTTGGCAGGGCTACAATAGATCTGTGTGGAGCCACGTGGTGTTCGAGCATCCTTCCACGTTTGAGACTATGGCCATGGAAACGGAGAAGAAGAAGGAAATCATCGAAGATCTCATTAATTTCAGTAAGAGCAAGGATTACTATAAGAAGATTGGCAAGTCTTGGAAGAGAGGGTATTTGCTGTATGGACCTCCTGGAACTGGGAAGTCTTCTATGATTGCTGCCATGGCAAATCTCTTGGATTACGATGTGTATGATCTTGAGCTGACTGCTGTGAAGAACAACACGGAGTTGAGGAAGCTGCTGATTGAGACTAAAAGCAAGGCAATCATTGTTATTGAAGATATTGATTGTTCTCTTGATTTAACTGGGCAAAGGAAGAAGAAGAAGAAGGAGGAGAAAGAGAAGAATGAAGGCAAAGGCAAAGGCAAAGGTGGGAAAGGTGACCCTGCAGCTGTTAAAGAGGAAGAGGAGAAAATTAAGGATAAGGAGAGCAGTGTGACTTTATCTGGACTACTCAATTTCATTGATGGGCTCTGGTCTTCATGTGGAGGAGAGAGGCTTATTGTGTTCACCACAAACTATATTGATCAATTGGACCCAGCTCTCATAAGAAGGGGTCGAATGGACAAGCTTATTGAGATGTCTTACTGCAGCTACGAAGGGTTCAAGGTGCTTGCCAATAATTATCTGGACCTGGATTCTCATCCTCTGTTTGATACTATTCATGGGTTGTTGGATAGTACCCAGATTACTCCTGCAGATGTTGCAGAGAATTTGATGCCTAAATCCTTGGGGGAAAATGCTAAGGAGGATTGTCTGGAGGCATTGATCAGTGCACTTCAAGTGGCTAAAGAAGAAGCGGCAGTGAAGGCAAAGAAAGCATTAGCAGATGCAACATGCAAGGGGAAGGAAGAACCTTCAACAACCATAGCCAAAGAATCAGAAGAGAAAGAATCGGAAAAAACTACTGAGGAAGATGAGGGAGCAGAAAAGAGCCAATTGGATAATAAAGATAGGGTTTGATTGGAGATTCAGACCGGACCAAGTAGCATTAGGATCTCCGAATGGTTAGTTTCTTACTCTTGTTTTAATTTAGAATGTGTGTTTGCATGTAACGTTGAATGAGCTCCAACTCTATTTCTGTGTCTAAATAAGGAAGCTCACGTTACAGATTAAGAAAGGTGAAGCCCTCGCATTAGAATTTGTAATGAATGTCATAAACATCGTTGCATATAATGGGTGGAAATCCAAGTTCTTATTACTGCTACCATTGAAAGTGTTCCTTTTTTTAATTTCTTTTTCTTGGGGTAATAAGAACTAAGAAGAACTACCATTAAGAGTGTTTCAAAAATTATTAAAATGGTCTTACAAGAAAAATAACTATTGTCCTTGCAAAATCAATTAATTACAAGAAATCCATTACACTTACATTTAATCACAAGAAATCCATTACACTTACATTTAATTACAAGAAATCAATTACACTTACATTTAATTACAAGAAAATCATTACACTTCTTACAATAGTAAAATACCAATCCAAATTCTTGACAACCCATTACACTTACATTTAATGCCAAGAAATCCATTACACTTACATTTAATGACAAGAAAATCATTACACTTACTACAATACCAATCCAAATTCCAGACAACCCCTGTAACCATTGGACTTGTCAGGATGTTCTTACGTCCTGCTAATCACTTTTTCCTTCCTTTTCCACAGAATCGATCGTCTCGGCGCACTTGTCTTCAGTTGTGATCAACGACGATTCCTTCTCTTGTGCTTCTTTGGTCGCCGTTGAGGGCGGCTCCTCTTCTCTGGATGCTGCGGCTGATGCTTCTTCAACGGCCTTAAGTCTGGCTTTTTCTTTAGCCTCTTCTAGAGCAAGGATCAGTGCCTCCAGACATTCTTCTTTGGCATTTACTCCAAAGGATTTTAGCATCAAATTCTCTGCAACATCGGCTGGGGCAATCTGGGTTTCTTCCATCAACCCACGAATTTTGTCGAACAGAGGGTGTTCATCCAGGTCAAGATAATTGTTAGCCAGCACCTTGAACCCGTCATACTTGCAGTACGACATCTCTATGTGCTTGTCCATTCGACCCCTTCTGATGAGAGCAGGGTCCAATTTCTCCACGAAATTTGTGGTGAACACGATAATCCTCTCTCCTCCGCAGGCAGACCAAAGGCCGTCTATGAAATTGAGAAGCCCAGATAGTGTCACTTGGCTCTCCTTGTCCTTATTCTTCTCTTCTTCCTTTTTGATTGCTGCTTCGGCTCCCCCTTCGCCTTCCTTTTTCTCTTTCTTCTCCTCCTCTGCTTTTTTGCTCTTCCTTTGGCCGGTTAGATCAAGAGAGCAGTCAATGTCTTCAATCACAATAATCGACTTGCTAGTAGTTTCGATCAGCAGCTTCCGCAGCTCCGTATTGTCTTTCACGGTCGTCAATTCGAGATCATAGATATCGTAATCCAAGAGATTTGCCATGGCGGCAATCATGGAGGACTTACCCGATCCGGGAGGGCCGTAGAGCAAGTAGCCTCGCTTCCAAGCCTTGCCAATCTTCTTGTAGTAGTCCTTGCTCTTGCTGAAATTAACAAGGTCGTCCACGATACCCTTCTTCTTCTCGGGCTCCATCGCCAACGTCTGAAACGTGGAAGGGTGCTCGAACACCACATGGCTCCACACAGATTTATTGTATCCGCGCCAGTTCTCGCTCTTGTTGTTGGTGAATAGTTTCCGCTGCTGGTTTTTGGCCCCGATGGCTTTGCCTTGTTGGATGACATGGTTGAGGTAAGTGGTGGTGACAAGGTCTCTGTAGCTCTTGTGGATGGTGAGTTTGTAGAAACGATTATCGTCGGAGGCAGGGTAGAAAGAGATGGAATTAGTCTTGGAAACGGTCTTGTTGGAGGACCACCAGAATTTGATGCCCTGGAATTCATCGGTGACTTCCTCGTGATCATCCATGCTGAGTACAAGGTTGCGGGTGTCCTTGCCAGCGTTGGCCTTGAGACGCTTTGCGCGCTTGGAAGAGTTGGAAGCGAGATAGGCCTCAATGGTTGTGTAGACCTCGCTGCGCTTGAAGTTTTCGTTGGTGTACTCAGGGAAGGTGATTTGGATGTATGGGTAGAAGAAGGATCCGATTTGATGGCCATATTTAATGAAGTACTCTCTGAGATGGTAAGGGACGTATTGCTGGAAAATAGCCCAACCGAACATTATAGCAGCAGCAGTGCTGCTCAAGGTCGTCCACAACTCTCCAGTCATCATCATTTTCTTTGTTCTTCTTCCTTGTATCTTATTCTTGAATGAAGTAGTTGGTTCTCGTGTTCCCTGTGGTTTTAAAACAGGGGAGAACAGCAAGTACGCAAGGAGAATGATGAGGGATATTGTGGCTCTCTTGCTTGCTTCGTTTTATAGAGAAAGGGAGAAGGGAGAAGAGCAGCTAGTAGTAGATCAAGGGGGAGTGGGTAAACTAGAGAGAGAAGTACCAGGCGGCTTCTTTGTTTCTTGGAAATGATCTAGAGAGAGAAGTATCAGGCGGCTATGCTCTTCAGAGAACTTTCATGCAATTCCCCTTTTGCACGCGTACTAGAAAACGATTTTTATAAACACAAGATAAATCTTCCGAATATAAAAACTGATTGGTGGCGACATATATATATATAAAAAGAAGACCAGAAGACCAGGAAGAAAAAAGAGAAAAAAAAAAGAGGGTAAATATTTCAGCTGAGCTTTTCCTTGCTCGTCAAGCAATTCTCAAGTCAAGTAGACTTACCTCGAGCAGAAGCTCTTAAGGGGCCCGGGGTCACGGCCTCCCTCAATTGGAAGTTTTTATTTTTCTTTTTTTTTTTGTGTATGTTTGAAATTCACTATTTGGGATCCACGGTGAATCTTATGTGGAGCCACATAATATGCTGGTGAAAATGTGTCAGTGTTTGCCTAATAAGGAAGTGATCCGAACTTATTATTCGCCGCACCCCCACCAGACAGACAGAGTATTCATGGCAAGAAGTTCCTCTATTGAACAGTTAATAGACAAATGAACTAAATTATATTCACCCTCTTTTGTTCTTACTCTGGTCTTCCATTCTATAAATACCGAAGACGCAGCAGAGAATTTGATGGCTCAATCCAGGACTACCTCGAGGCATTGATCGGTGCTCTTCAAGTGGCTAAAGAAGAAGCGGCAGCAAAGGCAGAGAAAGCATTAGCAGGTGCAACATGCAAGGAGTAAGAACCTTCAACAGCCATGACCAAAGGATCGGTAACTGCTCAGGAAGGAAGACAAGGCAGGAAATTCAGACCTAGCGTTAAGATTTCCGTATAGCTAGTATCAAGGTTGCTGCTGCTAATTACAGGGGCCATAGGATTAGGTGATGGAATTTTCTTTTTTAAAGACTTGTTAGTCCAGCTGGGTTATTTCCGCGTTGTGTTATTGCGTATTTGGATTCTTTTTTTGTTGTTGTGATTTTTACTTTTCTTGCCTTTTGGCGTTTCTCTCGGGTTTTCCTGATTAGACTCGTTTGGCATGTTTGGGAGGATCTTTGAATAACTTATAAATAAAACTTCTATAAAAAATCTTCGTTTGGGCATCTTTCCTTTTCTGTGTCGTTCTCAGTCCTGCCTGTGGTTAGGCTATTCATGTTTTGGCTTTTTATGAGATTTTGTATAGAGTCAATCATTCCAACTATGTCCGAATGATTTAGGCCTTAGAAGGTAACACGTTAAATGTGGCTAGGCAGGAGATTTAAATGGAAATATTTATTAAAAAATAATTTAAATTATCAAAGTCAACATGCCAAATGTGATTAGGGAAGAGTGTATACATGAAATAATTTATGGAAACAATTTAAATTACTAATGAATCTTATAAAAGAATCTTCAGAGTGATTTTGATAATCGTTCCAATTATGTCCTAATGATGTAGGCCTCATAAGGTAACATATTAAATGTGACTACGTAAGAGAATTTAAATGAAATAATTTTTAGGAAATAATTCAAATTTCACATATTTGCATCAGATTAGGATAAGCATCAAATTTACTAAAATTATTGAGTAAAAATACTCAAAAAAATTAGGGGTGAAATATCAGCTCTAGTTCCAATGGGTAGCGAACCGGGCGAAATTTCCGAAACTTCGTTCCATGGACTTCCATGTAATTTGTGAATCCGGATCTGCGACCCGACAGGGGAGCACTTTGTGGAATCCAGATCTTCTCCCCGTCATGCACCCCCATGACTTCCTGACCACAAAAACCAATGGGTCCCACTGATGAAAAAAAAATTTTTATATTCATTTTAAAAAGTGTTTTTCACCGTGGGGCCCACTGATGTTTGTGCTCCCGTTGGGGTCGCTGATCCGGACTCCACTTTGTGCTCCCCGACACACTTCCTGACCACAAAAACCTATGGGGCCCACGGTGAAAAACACTTTTTAAAAAAACAAAAAAAAATTCACCAGTGGGACCCACTGGTTTTTGTGGTCAGGAAACCAAGGGGGAGCACTCGAGGAGATGATCCGGATTCGTAATTTGTAGATGTAAAACTGTCAGGGGATGATCCACGAGGTCTTTTTTTCTCCAAGGATCAGAGAACACGAGTTTTGAATTTGTTTTTGGTTTCAGTACCAAGACGAAAACTTGGGTGAGAAAACTAAAAGCTGAGAGAAATTTTGGTAAGAAATGATAACTTGAACATTTTATAACATTGAGGAAAAAAGGCAAAAGAGTTCCCTTCACTGGGGTAATCAATACATACTAGATGCATGCGAGCGAAGGTAATTTCCCCTAATAAATACTCACCTCAAAAAAGGACATGATAGCTCATACAGAACATATACTCCAATCGGACCCCAATAATTAACGATGTTTATGAAATTATATTATAGTCTCATTGAAGGATACTCATTTGAAAATCAAACCTGGAAAGTTACAGTAAGGCTCATTGTGCCCTTCTGAGGAACCCGAAAAGGACTTCAGAACCAGAAATAAAGAACCAATACCGAATGTCAAGCTTTCTTAAGAATCTAACGAATCTAAACCATAAAATGAAACATCATGCTAATTCACTGGGGAGAATGACACCAACACTGAGCATATTCAGATGGTATCATTCGATCAGCAGATCAACCAGTGATCTACAGCAAATTAATGGTACAATCCTGCAAGAATGAAATTTTAAGGGGCTCAAACTTGAAGCCAACAAATTTCCTTGTTAACATATCAGCTTCGTGGATATTGTACATTGATCAGAAAAAGAGCAGACCAGCAAGGGACTCTTACAAATTCCCAGATCGTAGCATAAATTGCTTTGGTGACGAAGTAATAAGATGACTATCCTATCTACACAATTCTCTGCATCATTTTGTGCTCCCTGCTGTAAACCTACTGAATAAATTACACTGGCGTGGCTGCTCACTCTACGCCATGGGAGAGAATAATCCTTTCCATGAACTAGTATCAAAATTTAGAAATGGCCCATCAAACACTCAGCTTGAACGAGAAAGGAGTGTACAAACCTCACTTTCCCACAGCAGACTGTGCACAGAGCCCCCAAGGAGGGTGGATTCTTCTAATTGTAAACCTAGAAATTGTTCATATCTTCATCTTTCATTATTGTGCCAGGGACATCATCAAAACCAGAAACTGGTGCAAGCTCATTTAAGTCAAGAAATCGCCTTTTTGGTACATCACTGTATTTTTCCTCAACTAGGCTGTTTGTTTTCTCAGGTGCCTGGCTTTGCTCATTTTCCAACTTCCCATGGTGCTCCTGAACTGGTTCATCAACTTTCATTTCCTCATCACCCTCATCACCCTCATCACCCTCAGAGTCCTGACTTTCCCTGGAGTACTCCATATCATTGCTTCCGTCTGATTGCCCATCTAATGCATTTGGTTTCTCAGGTTTCATAGAATCTGCATCTGATTCAGACTGCTCATATTGTCGATAGTTTATTTGGTTCCGAGTAGCCCTCTTGCTGCGTCTCAAACCTGACTGAAGCTCATCAACTGACCTTAATTTGGTTCCTCTCCTGCTTCGAGTGGGGAATTTTTCAAATTTATGATGCTCATCTGTATCATCACTAACACTCAAAGACTCTTCTTCCTCTTCTTCCTCATCCTCAGCATTTTCATCCCAGTGGTACTCCTCATCCCCCTCCGAGCTGCTAGATACCTTCTTCCTCTGTTTTCGGTTCCGCAGATACTCCTCATCATATACTGCTTCTCCAACTATATCATCATCGCTATCAAAATCTGCCTCATTGTCTGATACAGCTTCAACAAACTCTTTCTCTGAGTACCTCTGGGGCCTTTGCCTTCGCCGGTTACTACATAGGTACACGTACGTTAGACAGATTACATTTACCATGATCCATAAATTTAAGAATTTGAGGAGAAAGGGAGATGAAGTACCTGCGATCCAAAGGTCCAAGTTTATGATGATCTTCATCACTTTCTTCACTATCAATTGATTTTGGAGAATGGCCATCAGACACATGCTGAGGGGCATGCAATGAACCATTCCATCTGCCATTAGTGGATGGTTCAGATTTCATCCCAACTTCTCTTTTGACAACATGCTCTGGGGAAGGTTGTTTCCGTCTAAAATACAATATGAGAGAACATAAAATATCAGGATAATAGAAATCATAGCGAAAGAAAAGAAATTTGCTTTTTCAATCGGGACAAAATTTTGCGGCAATAAGTCTGGTTCCAAGTGCAGAAACCCATACTTTGTTACTTTAATGGCTTCATTGATAGACCGATCAAAATCATCTGCATAAATTTTCAGTTGACCATCACTTAGCGAATAAACTGTAGCTTTATACTATAATTTTCCAGGAATTACAGGAACAATGTTTTGGTTGAGATAAGATATTATTTGCCCTTACCAAATGTATAAGTAACAGGTTTTCTGTCACGGAGAGACCGTCCTGCAGGGCCATCCGCATTCAGAAAGCCATCAAGGAGGATGGCTTGCCGATGTTGCTTTTTCAGCAACCTCTCTTTCCTCTGCAGCCAGAGGAAATAATAAATCACTACAGAAAGGCAACTGCCACTTCAAGAAAAAACAAGGGAAAAGACGCATATCTATGACAATACAGAGTACCATAGAACTGTTAGAACACAAGCATCAGTTAAGCAGATACTCTTTGCAACAATAAAAAATGAATACCTTGTGGATCTTCTCTATCTCTGGAAGCATGTCTAACTTTAACTTCTTCCCTACTGCAACCTCCGTTCTATTTTTGCTTTCAAAAAGCTTTTCCTGTAAAAGAATAAGCTTTAAGTTTAACATAGTAAAAATAACCAATGTTAGGGAGCAAAGGAAAAGGAACCTTGTTCATTACTTTGTCTCAGCTAGCAAATTTGAAGAATTATGCAAAATTTTAATTTGGGGAAAACAGGGGAGGGGGAGCGGTGGTGGCCTCAGTGCAATGGTCAGTGGACCATAGTTGTAGCCTGAGGTTAACACATTGAAAAAGGCTCTCAGCAAACATTGCTGGGGTAAGGCTGCATAGAAGAACTGTGCCCCCCCCCCCCCCAACCAAAAGATAAATAAATAAATAGCAGGGTCTCTGCTTGTGCAGAAGCCTTTGAAACTAGTTTCGCCCTTAAAACAGTCTACATTTATGCATAAACTGAACCTTCTGACCTGTGTGTGCGGCAAGGTTTTTTATTTCTTTTTTCCGCTTGTGTGTGGGCAGGGGGGGAGACAGAGGTGGAGGGTGGAACCACACACAAATGCACATTATGAACAAGTATTTATACAAAAAGAGTATCTTCAGTGGAATATTAGCATCGTCTCACTTCTAATAACTGGATGGCAATCAATACTTCTTGTATAAATCACAAACAGTAAGCTTCCAGACACCCACGAATGCTGAACTTGAATTAGCAGCATATTAGGGTCTGGTTTCTGAGTTTCAGGACAGGAACAATGCAACAATCAAGGGTTTATGATGGGAAACTTGGGCAAGGCAAACTTGGGCAAGGCTATGAACCCAGTTCTTCCGAGTGATTAGAATGAATTTCAATCAAAATATTAATGTTTTCTAATGGCTGGTTAGGATCTAGCCAGGTTTTGGATAATGGGATGATGACCATCGATGGACACAAGTTATGGTTTAGATGGTCTAGAGGATTTGGAGAAGAACAATTATGGTTAGGATGATCAACGCACTGGCGTTGAAGATCCTTAATGGCAGCTGATCTTCGAATGCAGAAGATGGATCAGCTTTGGGGCTTCATACCACAAGGTTTCAATTGGATCAAACACCAATTCCACCAGTATTGATCAGTCACGGTACAGTTTCCAAGGGAGAAGACAAATTGCTGCAGCAGCTTTGAAAAACTTTCACAAATCTGTGAGGCAATGAACACCAATGGGCTTTTTCCTAATCAACCTAGTGATGCAAATCCAGCACAAATTGGTCTATTTTCCTTTGAAATCAACCTAGGGCTGATAGATACAAGTGTTGGGCATTTGTTCATAGGTTTATGTGGTCATGGGCCTACTCTATAGGCTCAAAAATTTAGTGTCAAGGCTAAGTACGAAAATAGATGAATTAATTAGTCTATTATGTCCAACTTAAGTTATAAGCACAGAATAATCTGCAGTAATAAGAAAAGATTATTCTTCGCTCCTAACTTAAGTTAGACCGAATTTAAGTGTCCTACTCCTAGTCCTAGTCAAGTTAGTTACTTTGTTGAGTTAGCTTCTAATTTCGAGTTAGAGTCCAGCTTGGAGTCCAAATCAGATAAGGACTCTAGCATATTGTGTATAAATAGCCCCTTCCAGGGAGAAATCAGACTGAATGTTGAATAAGAAAAGCTTCTCTTCAAGTAATTCTTCTCGTGCTTGTTCGTAAGTCCTTGTTTTGTCAACTGGGAATTGAAGAGCCAAGGCTGAGAAAGGTTCCAAAGGTGAAATCAAGCCCAGACACCTGCAACTCGTTGAAGATCAGAGTTCGACCTTCTCCATCTGAGTATTCCATCCTCAAGGTTCCATCCAGTTATTACAGGCAGCCTACATCAATCCACTTCTCCAAGCACATTTTCTTTTTCCTATTTTCTTGAATTCTATTGTCTTAATCTGGACAGATGGAACCTCTTTCATTCAATTGGTATATCAGAAGCCCATAAGAGACTGGTGACGTTAGGTGTGGTTTCAGGGCATTGTTTCTGATAGGTATGATGTGGTTTAACACCATTAACTTCATTATTTGAATAATACATTTCTCATTGTTGCAGATTAAAAATATGAATAAATAAATTCATCATCCAGGAAAACCATATCCACTGGCTGCAGATAAGTGGAATCTATTATCTAGCACATACATAATTACACTATTAAAACAGCAGCAGAAACAATGAACTTACAGACACATCTTGGAATTCATCCAAGTTTGTTGCAGCTGTTTCCCACTGGCAAGATATAGATGGGAGAGTTGGAACCCCTTTCATCTTGGCTTTTTTCACTTCAATTTTTCTGATCTCCCGGTACAACCGATGACCGATTACAGGATCATCTTCATACCTATAAAAGTTGGACATGCTTTGAAAATCCCATAATTCATGAGAATACACAAAAAAATGAAACCCTTGCACCATTGCATTAAAATATACATATTAACTAGGAAACTGATATATTTGATGCCTGAAAGTTAACAGCTCATGCCATGATAAAACCTAATGAAGCTCAAAAAACAATCTCATCAAGTTTACAAGATAATTAGCTTTTACCAATATGAAACTCCATGTGAATCACCTCCAATACGTTCCTTACGAAATGCTGAAAGTTGAACCCCATGTTTAACAGAGTCGTCAATGAAGTTTCTTATGTCTTCTTGCTGCAAAAAAGAGGAACACCATAAATTCCTTCCATTTTTACACGCCTAGGAAAACTGACAGAAAGTGGACAAAATTTCTAAAGATAAAGAAAAAACATCTGAGCAGTAACTATCATCAATTACTAAATAAGCTTTGAATCTAGTGAAGAGAAACTGAATCACAACAAATTTACCAGCATATTTCTTAGAATATAGAATATTCGCAGCAAATAAAGAACAGCATCTCATGAAATCTCTTTTTTCTTTTTTTTTCTTAAATAAATAAGGAAGAACTTTATTGAGAAAGAACAGTAGAACACATACAACCTGGCATTAGGATACAGAAACTGATAAAAGTTGGTCACAAAACAACTAACGAAAAAGAAATTTTCAAGGTACTGCGTTACATAACTGAAACCTTAAACTAAATCATCAACCGGGGAGCACATGATCCCGCCTACACCGGAATGAGATATCCAGATATTGCCCCACAAGCTAAGTGCCATCACATGTTGAACCAGGAATTTAGGATTCCTTAAGTCTACCTCTTCTGTTCATTCATCAATATCCAACCCCAAATCAGTTGCAGGCTTTCAGCTACAACAATGGGTCAGGAAACAACAATTAATTTTGAGAACACTGTCTACCTAACCTAATCGCCCTGAATATACCAGTAATAATAATATCTTCCTGATCGCTAACCACCCCAAAAATATATATCTTAAATCCCAATGGGAGCCAATACAGTATTGAGTTTTCATTTTGAAATAAAGGTTGCCCAGTCATGCTGAAGTATATCATACATGGAAGATAGTTTCCGTTTGCACAATGGAGGGAAATGCCAGAAGCAAATAATCACCTAATATCCATAACAAGAGTCAAATCAACTCCACAAATCCAGGAATATTACTAAATTGCTTAGTAAAGAAGGTGACAAAAAGGCAGCTAAGGGCCTAAGGCTATAAATAAAGCCCTGGCATGTAACTGATGACAGAATTCAGAATATAATTAATAGTCTGTTGCGGTCTAAAAGCAAGATTAGTAGAGCTCCTCATCAGTGGTAAGGGACCACCTTTTGATCGAGTAAGCACCTTGGGGTTTCTAATTGAAGGATTCTCCTTCGGTGGTGCTTGTAGCTTGCCTCCACTTCTTTCCATCTCCACCACACTCCATTACAAGGTATATGTTACAGGTAATTAAAAAGTCAACACTTAATTCCATTCCCCTTCTCATATCAGCCGCTTTTTTCTATTTTCTTGAATTTTCGGACTTCTTAGAGACCCAAAATTCAAGGTCAGTATGACCGTTATATCTGTCCAAACTTAAGGAACCTCATTCCCAAAACCCTAGTGACCTTCCATCCCAATTCTCAGCCCCCTCGGACCAACCAAACCCTAGAGTTGCCCATTCTTGTTATTATCGCTACTTTCTCTCCAAAATCAAGAAACCCAAATAACTCTCATACCACTCATCCAAAATCATTGAAACTTGAAAAGATTATTCTAAGGATCAAAATATAAATTCCTCTCTAGTTTTGTCCCCTTCCCCTAAGTTTTCATCCCACCTCAAATCTACTCCATATCAATGAACTTACAAACCTCCCCATAGGATGGGTTAAAGTATCCTTCATACCGTAAATATTCTTATACCTATATCCATAGTTGTCAAGGCGTCGCCTAGGCGATGCCTTGGCGTCCTGGCTGGGCTTTAAGGGGTTGAGGCGACAAGCGCCTCATGTGAATTTCATAAGTAATAACATGAGATACATGGGATCATTAGATTCCAATTGGGAATCATCTAATGGTTGAGTGCATATATAAGTTTTACATGAGATACATGAGATCATTCTAATATTAAATCATTAACCCAAAAAAAAAACACACACACAAAAAGAAGAAAACCCGAGAATCACTCGATCCCAATTGCAATTTGTGAGCCCTAACTCTCTGCTCTCGTCGTCTCTGCCTCTTGGCCCTCTCCCTCTGCTACTCTCTTCACCTTCCACTTCATCGATGATGAAATCATCAACTCCGGCGACAGCCAGAACTCTCTTTTAGCTTTTCATTTCTTCTCTGGTACTTTCTTACTCTGCTACTATCTTTAGTTCCACTCGATCGACGATAGCAGCCAGCGACTCCGGCGACATCCAACGACAGCCATAAACATCACCGGCGACACCACTGTACTGTCTTTTTCAGTTTTGAAGGTCCAAAATTGATCGACTTTTGCTGCTAGCCTGCTACTCTCTTACTTCTGCTTCTTTTTTTCTTTTTCCCTCATAGGCTCATATGAAAGCCACCGTAGTTGCAGCGACCAAGTGGCAGCGGCTCCGGTCACCATCTTAGGCGACGATATGTCGCCGGAATTTTTTTTTCTGCATTGTAACAATGTTATAAGGTCGAATCCATGAAAAAAATGTTTGGCTAGATTTTTCCGGTGCCGGCTGCCGACCTAACGCACCAACCCTCCTCCTTTACCCGGGCTTGGGACCGGCAACAAAACACTGGCGGAGTGGAGACCCAAGTGGGGATTAATACCAAATTAGAATCATGGAGAGTAGCTTTGGAATCAAAAAGCTTTAAACTTAGTAGATCGAAGACAGAATATCTAGTTTGTAACTTTAGTCATGATCGGGCAGATGATGAAGAGGTGATACTTGACGATAAAGAGATTCCTCAGAGTGATTGTTTTAGGTACCTAGGTTCAATCATAAGTAAAAGAGGTGATTTAGAGGATGAGGTTTCCCAAAGAATTAAAATAGGGTGGATGAAGTGGAGAGGTGCGTCCGGGGTCTTAAGTGATCGGCGTATTCCATTAAAGCTTAAAGGAAAATTTTATAAGTCCGTTGTTTGACCAACTATGATGTACGGTGTAGAGTGTTGGGCTGTTAAAAAGAATCATACAGATAAACTCAGTGTAGCAGAAATGAGGATGCTAAGATGGATGAGTGGCAAAACTAGGATGGATAAGATAAGAAACGATCATATTAGAATTGGTCTGGGAGTTGCTCCCATAAGTGATAAGCTTAGAGAAAGTCGTTTGAGGTGGCACGCCCACGTTCAACGGAGACCTATAAATGCTCCTGTTCGGAGAAGTGATATAATCCATATTGAAGGAACTAGAAGAGCTAGGGGTAGATCTAAGATAACCTTAGGAGAAGTGGTGAGAAAGGATATGTATAGCTTAGGCCTTGTATCTAGCATGGCCTCGAACAGAACTGATTGGAGGGCAAGAATCCATGTAGCCGACCCCATTTAGTTGGGACAAGGCTTATTGTTGTTGTTGTATTGTAACAATGTTATAAGTTGCTTTTTTTTTTCTAGTTTGGTTTGCATTCTTGAGATATACTGCTTGGTGTATGCATTGTGTAAATGAGATTCCTTTGAATTGCAATTATTTTGATATTATCTGCTTTTATTTATTTATCCCTTGCATTTGATTTATGTGCTTGTACTTCTATGTGTCTACTATTTAGTTACATTTTTTATCATATCTTGATTCTCATTAATGATAGGATGATACTTGGAATTTATTTAGGACCTACTATGTGTGGTTTGTAGTATGTTGGATGACTTGAGGTAGGCTAAATGGCTAATATTAATTTTTTTTATTATATATAAGATAGGTTTATAATGAATTAGTGTATGAGATGTACATTAAAAAGTAAAAATTTTATTTAAAACGCCTCGACCGCCTCAAAAGCACCTCGGAGGGCGCCTCGTCAACTCATCTCCCCAACTAGCTAAAACTGCCTCGCATCGCCTTGTCCCCGTGACAACTATGCCTCTATCCATCTATATCCCATTAAACAAACCAAATCCCAAGCAGGAAATTAGAACACAATTATTAGGAACCAATTAGGGAACAACCACCCATACACCCTAACCCAAAATTTCTTGGTCCCACATGATTTGGTTCTCTTAAAAGATCTTGGAAAAACTGGCCCCCATGCACTTGAGGCTACATCACTTTTGTTGCATGGATATTTCAAGGTTAGTCAGTAATTGGAAGGAATGTTTTCAAGGGTTCATCAATTCAACCTTCATTCACCTGAATGAGGACTCCAAGGAATGATTCTGATGGAAAGCTATCATTCGATGTCAGAATCCAAACTTAATTGCAAGCCTCACGAATCTCCAAAGGAACCACTCCCAAGAAATGCACAACCATGCTACATCCTCTTACTCTTACCCTCTATGAGCACCCAGTGCACAAGGCTCCTCCTAACTCTTACCCTCTAAGATCCGTCCTAAAAGTCCAACTTAGGTGAAGAGTCTTTGCTGAGTGTACAACATAGTCAGCCTAAGAACTTCAGACGGAGACTATGCCTGATGCAGCAGCCTCCAGAATAATTAACTGGCTCAACAAGAACATGGTTGTCAAAGCGTCCACCTAGGCGGCTAGGCGCCCCTAGGTGGCAAGGGGGTTTTTCAACCGCCTTGTTTTGAACCGTTTTGTTAACATGCAGTTTTTTTTTCTTCTTTTTCACCTAATTGTTACCACTTTGTTGCCTTGTGCACCTTATTGCCGCCTAGATGCCAAAACGGTCACATTTTGTACATGATAATATTTTTTATACAAAGCCGTATACGAACTTAATAGTTAGTCATTTTGGAATTGGGAATCAATGGATCATTAATGGATAAGGCACTTATTTGGCGTCACACTATCATAGAGGTAAGTAAATGTAAAATTACTACTTTCATTTTCATACTTATAATTTGATATAGTTTATAGTCATATGTTATGATGCTTGATGAGATAAACTTATGTTTGTGCTTCTTTTTTTTAATAATTTTTCAGAATTATGATTCTTGAATGCTTTTTTTTTTTTAGCTGAATGTGATTCTTGAATGTTTCTTTATCTTATAATAATAGAAATTTATCAAAATAAAAGTAGTCGTATTGAAATTGATGAGCCATACGATGAAATTATGGGAGAGAATAATTGAAACCCGTTTGAGACACTTAACTACAGTTACGGAGAACCAATTTGGGTTTATGCCAGGAAGATCTACAACGGAGGCTATTTACTTAATTAGGAGACTTATGGAAAGGTATAGAGAATGTAGGAAAGATCTTCATATGGCATTTATTGACCTAGAAAAAGCTTATGATAGAGTCCCTAGAGCGTTAATTTGGCAAGTACTAGAGAAAAGAAGTGTTGCAAGTAAATATATAGATATAGTTAAGGATATGTATGATGGTTCGGTGACTAGTGTTAGAACAGTGGGGGGACAAAGTAATGAATTTCCGATAACAGTTAGACTACATCAAGGGTCAACTTTAAGCCCATATCTATTTGCACTGGTAATTGATGAATTAACCAAAGACATTCAAGATGAGGTCCCCGGTGTATGCTTTTTGCGGATGATATTGCGTTGATTGATGAGACCCAAGTGGGGATTAATACCAAATTAGAATCATGGAGATTAGCTTTGGAATCAAAAGGCTTTAAACTTAGTAGATCGAAGACAGAATATCTAGTTTGTAACTTTAGTCATGATCGGGCAGATGATGAAGAAGTGATACTTGACGATAAAGAGATTCCTTAGAGTGATTGTTTTAGGTACCTAGGTTCAATCATAAGTAAAAGAGGTGATTTGGAAGATGAGGTTTCCCACAGAATTAAAATAGGGTGGATGAAGTGGAGAGGTGCGTCCGGGGTCTTATGTGATCGGCGTATTCCATTAAAGCTTAAAGGAAAATTTTATAGGACCGTTGTTCGACCAGCTGTGATGTACGGTGCAGAGTGTTGGGCTGTTAAAAAGAATCATATAGATAAACTCAGTGTAGCAGAAATGAGGATGCTAAGATGGATGAGTGGCAAAACTAGGATGGATAAGATATAAGAAACGATCATATTAGAGTTGGTCTGGGAGTTGCTCCCATAAGTGATAAGCTTAGAGAAAGTCGTTTGAGGTGGCAAGCCCACGTTCAACGGAGACCTATAAATGCTCCTGTATGGAGAAGTGATATAATCCATATTGAAGGAACTAGAAGAGCTAGGGGTAGACCTAAGATAACCTTAGGAGAAGTGGTGAGAAAGGATATGTATAGCTTAGGCCTTGTATCTAGCATGGCCTCGAACAGAACTGATTGGAGGGCAAGAATCCATGTAGCCGACCCCATTTAGTTGGGACAAGGCTTATTGTTGTTGTTGTTGTTGAAAAGTGTAGTATTGAAGAAGAAAAAAAATGACCCAACCGCTTTGGTCACCTTATTGCCGCCTAGCCACCGCTTTGTCGCCTAATTGCCTAGGCGGAGCCCCAACCGCTTTGGTTGCCTTGCCGCCTTGACAACCTTGACAATAAGAATATGCTATGTAAGCTGGCAGCTGCATCAGAATCCTGACCAACCTTCAAAGTCAAAAATTGTTTCCTCTACCTATATTGTACAATGGAACAGCCGCCAATATAGTATATTTCAACCATGCAACTAAATTCTATCACCACCTAATTAAATCTTAGGCTAGATGTAAAGTGTGAAAATATACAATCATATCATCATACAGGTCTCTTGATCTCTATATCACGACTTGAGTGAAATAAAAATGAGGTAGCTTATGATGCTACCTGTTGCAATCTGTAGCATGGAAACAAGTCAATTTGAATATTCCCATTATGACCAAGAAGAAATCAGACACTTGGGAAAGCACCAATTAGAACCAATAAAAGAGTAGAAATTATTGTACCTCAACTCGGATGTCACACAGTGCTTTCAAAATCACCACACGTGTCCCAGGATCAAGTTCTTTGTAAGCTTCAACTTCCGTCCTAGACAAGTTAATATCATAAACATATTAATATGTTGATTACTAGCACACTTTGAGTATCTAAATCTACTCACCCATGTGATGCCACAATTGGTATTTCCCCTTCTGCAACCTGAAAGACCCAAAACTTAAGTCAGCTGAAAACTAGTCTGAGAAAGAGGGAAGATAGAATGAGAGAAAAAAATCCTTTTTTATAGGAGTTAAGCACTGAAATCCCTACCCAATGCCACCAATCCCTCAGTTTTCTGCATAACACTGTGACCCAGGTAGCACGCCCTAGCGCCATCCTCGTAACAGGAGGAATTGCCTATAGATACAACAAAACATGATTGAGGCATACAAGAAGTAAATGTTTCAGCCACAACTTGAAACATAACAAGCCAAAATAATATGAACGAGAGAAGTAATAGTATTTTTACTGGAAATGACTATAGGAGATGACAAAACTTTCAAGATAAACATTTACCATATAAAGAAACACATATCATCAGTAATCCCAGCAGTACACCATAACCCTCGTCAGTTGATCTTCTCTTGACGATAAACAGAACTACTGAAGCAAAAACTGGCAACCAAATCAGAAACCTTATGGCCTGACTCACTACCAGGGTATGCAGAAGATGGCAAATTTGAATCACAATTTAACAAACTAGGGATTAGCCACACTTTTCTTGTCACATAAGATTGTTATTAACCCTTGATTTCAGAAAACAAATCCTTGAACCAATTTTTATGAGCAAAAAAGCATATTTTTAAAAATAAAAATAAAAAGAGAGAAGAGGAGGCAAAGTAAAACTTAACTCTCCTTGTTTCCAGCCTTTACCAAAAAGCAATAGTGAAAATTTAAACCCTTGAAGCATCAAATAATTTGTGCCAAGGGTTGTTAGGTTCTATACATGTTGGGCCTTTGATCCAGGGCTTTTAATGTAATATGTTACTTTTAAGCAGCTAAAGTAGGAGTAGTTTATTTGCATAAGAAAATTAGGTGTTTTTATTTCCCATACAGAGTTTCTATTATATGTTCTGAAATGAATTGGTTATACTGGTTTTGAACCAGTGGTTAAGTTAAATTATTCTGAAAAATATCTTTTTTGGCTAAGGGAATATTCCTTGATGAGTTTTAAGTGACTCAGTTTTGAGTCTATTCAATTTCCTAGTCAGTTTAAGCGACCAAGTAGGTTAAGAATTAGGTCAGGCCTTTCCTATACGCGTGGGTGATACACATCCATCAGCAGAAAGGGGCTTTTTCTCAAGAAAAAGTCAAGGGTTGGGTTCTATACCATAGTTGACGTGCTAGGTTATCCAAAGCAACAGATGCCTTGGATGCCAGCACGAGACAAGGCAACGCCTTGACAACTATGTTCTATATATGTTAGGTCATGATCCCATGCATCCTTTATGTAATAAATCCTTGTTAGGCTTAAACTATGGCTAATTAGGTTGCATATGAAACTATGCATTTTTATTTCCATACATATTTTTATTATATGTTTTAAATTACCAGTTTGGCTGGTACAAATCAGTGATTCAGCTTAGGTTATTTAGAAATATCATCCTCTGACTAAGGGATCTTTTTTAAGCTGTTGTTCACTCTGTTTTGAGTCTAGGTCAGTTTCCTAGTCAGTTAAAGTTAGTAAGGTTAAAGACTCAGCTAGGCCTTTCCTTTTTAGTATAAAATCTATCATTGAGACTTATATAAAAGGTTATAATAGAGCAAATACTGAAAACAAATTGGTGGATAAAATTTTGAATTAGTTTTAATGCCAGCAAATTATAATGACATAGAATGGAGTTGTGACCATCCTGAGCCCAGATAAGGTCAAGGGCGGTTAAAGTATCCCACGTGATACCATCCCCCCCCGCTTCATGATGAAAACCCCCAGATTTAACCTTGGTCAAGGGTAGTATTGGAATCTCCCAAAATCTAAGGGCCGCCCAGGAATCCCAGAAAAGGGAACTAAGCTTATAAGGTATGTAGGGTGAATTCTAGCACTCTAAACCCTGCTGAAACTCAATTTTTTCCAGATCTGAATTTTAATTAAAAAAAAAAAAGACTGAAAAATAAGGTTTTAGGGCTGCTAATGCTGTTCTGTAATTTCAGAAACTCTTCTCAAGGTTTCAGAGTGTAGGAGAGGGACTTAGTTGAGTCAGGGCTTAGTTTTCAGAGGTAACAGAAGAATTGCAGAATTTTCTGTTCTGTTGTTGCCTCAGGGAGCAACAGAGAGTGTCTGAGATGGCCGCAAGGAAGAGCTGTAGGGCAGGGGCAGGGGCAGGGTGGGGGAGGGCTCTAGCAGGGCCATAGGAGAGGAGGGGGGGGGGGGGATGCTGCTTTTCATGTGAGAGCAGCAGAGGCAGGGTTTGAGAGGGGATGCGCAGAGCAGGAAAGGGACTGGGGGTGCCTTGCAGGGGTATGGGAGTGTGAGGGAGGGGCTAGGACTTGCAGAGAAAAAAGGGAAAGGAGAGAGAGTGCCTGCGATGGGATGGGGGTTGCTGTACTTGATTGCTTCTGTAGCTCTTGAAGAAGATGATGCAGGCTTGAAGAAAATGCAGGAATTTATTAATGGCTGCTGGAACTTGAATTTGATTGCGAACTGTTGATTAAGAACTCTTCAAAAATCCGCCGTGGCCCTCTTAAAGATAACCACGACCTTATGTCTCACAAAACTCTAATTTTTAATTCATCCAAGACTGAAGAATTACAATGAGCAATGAGGCTTATTTATAGCCTTTACAAATAAAAAAGAACCCAACTCAAACTCAACTTAAGACTTAGGGTGCATTTCATAACTCTCCCGCAGAATGTTTTTCTTGTTTTCACATGTTTTGAGAATAGAAAACAATTGAAATGCATTGGATAAACTGGTTTGTTTTTGTGTGCTAGAAAAACAAACTGGTGGAAAATCTTGCTCAGAAAACAGGTTTTGCGAAAAAAACTAAAAGTTCAAGAAAACTGCGCCCGATTATTTATAATTAAAAAAAGGGGAGAAAGAAAGAAAAACAAATCCACTCTTCTCTCCTCTGCAACTCTAGCGGAGACTTCACGATCTTCTCTAACCTCTGTTGCAATCGAGTTCATTGTAGGTGAAGGAGCATGTTTATCAGTGAGCATATGCACTATGGTTGCTGCTCGTCAGCTCGTCGAGTCTCTGTTGGCTTGATAAAACACCAACTAGGGGATGGTTGGATGGACCTGTTGGCTTGACAGAATCATAACCAGGGGATGGAGATCGGATAGTGAATCTGTGTGAGACTATTTCACGGCCACTCGAACTGAACTGCTAAATCTCAGCAGCAGATGACCTGGTCACTTGGTTTCAAAATGGAATTGAGTTTGAAACCCCACCCATACCCTATTTTGGTTGATTCAATCTAGTATCAAGTTGAGACCATCATGTGTTTGATGATTTGTTTCAAATAAGTGGGATCTTGTGTTTCTTGAGGAGCCATGCAGTTACTTCAATCTAGTATCGAGTTGAGACCATCATGTGTTTGATGATTTGTTTCATTCAGTGGGATGTTGTGTTTCTTGAGGAACCCATGCAGTTGCCAAATGGAGGGACCCACAGAGTCCCACTGAAACTTGAACCACTGGTGTTGTTCAATATTGCTTTTTTCCTCTTTGTTGTATTGAATCCTAGCACTGGTAAGTTTTCTCTTGACAAGAGTGTCTTTTAATGAACTTGAACCACTGGTGTTGTTCAATATTGCTTTTTCCCTCTTTGATGCATTTTATCTGAGCACTGGTAGGTTCTGTGGTTTCTTTGTTCAAGTACAACCCTCCTTCATTTTTGAATGCCACTATCAGAGCTGGTTGAGATTTTAATACTTTGTTCCTCAAGTTTGTTAAGTCCGTTGATCAGCTTATCATCTATTTCTGAGTTTGTCTAGCTGACTTTTGATATTTCTCTTATTCAGAACATGCAATTCTCTTGTCAATTCCTTGATTGAATTGAGTTGGATTCTGTCAGATGTATGAATCTGACAATCTAATCATATGAGAATTTGGTATTTAGTTAGCTTATTTAGAAGTAGTATTAGGTCAGAATTTTCTTTGAATCTGGCACACTTTCTTGCCTATGACTATGATTCTCAACTGTTGTTGGTTTCTGAAACTTATGTCAAGCTGATTTGAAATTTTGTTGCTGTTATTATCTGCTCCTGTTAATATTAGGGAGATTTGAACCTGAGGGATATTTGATATGCTTTGTAGTCCTTATTGTGAGACCTATAATGAACCGGAGAAATAGTGTATGGTTCATTGCATAGAAGAAAATTCGACCGAAATTGTCGAAATTTCGGTCGAAATGTCTGCATTTTTAAAAAACGAAACGAAATTTCAATTATTTCGGAAGTATCAATTCGCCGAAATTGTTCGCCATCCCATTTCGCCGAATTTCCCATCGACCTAAATTTCGCTATCGCTTCCACTTGTTTCCGTTTTGTTGATTTCTTCCCATTTTCACCTAATTTTCCTCTCCTTCGCCTTCAAACCCCTTTTGCTCTTTTTGCCTCCAAACCCTCCTAGCCACACGCTACGGAACTCCGCACATAGTGTGAGCTGGCCACCCCCGTTCCCTTCCCTTTTTTTTTTGTTTTGTTCTGCCTTAAATGATCTTGTTTGCCTTGATTTATTGTTTGCCTAGGACTATGTCTATTTGTGTTTTGTTAACTTATCTTTTTATTATTTGCTACCATTTTTTCATTTTTTTATTATATAATTATTTTCTAATTTGTATTTTTATTTTATGTATATATGTTATATAGGCTTTAGCTTTATATATTTGAGACCCATCACTTGATCTGCCGGTCATTTTATTTTGTTGACTTGTTGTATTGTACCATTCTACCACAATTCTGTTGTTGTTGATTCTTGCTGTTGCTCGTTTGCGCTTGTCGGACCATCATTTGTTGTTCTTGATGTATTTTCATAGTTTTGTTTTTTACAAATACTAGTTCCATTGTGTTTATTATGCTTGATGGTAGTTCGTCCATCTTTTGAGTCCATTGGGCCCGTTGGTTCTAATTTTCGGTGTCCGTTCGTCGATTTCCCGTGTGCTTTGCGGTCGAATTCCTGTTTCGGTCGAAATTTCTTCCTTGGTTCATTGTGATACAGAATTTATTGTTATTTATGAGGTGAACTTTAATAACAAAATATTCAAAACTAAGCTTAAAGAGGTACTCCCATATATAATTTTAGGCTCAGCAGAGGGGTGTTCATTGGGATATCATTGGATATGAAGACTGTTGTTTCATGGGATTCAACGATTTCTGGGTGTGCACACCTTGAAGAATCTGCTGACGCAATTGGTTACTACCAATTGATGTGCCAAAATGGGGTAAAGTCTAATATGAGCATTTATGTTAGCTTGCTTTCACCATATATGCAACCTGAAGCACTTTTAACTGGTAAGACAATTCATTCATGCAACCCAAACAGGTTATCAGAGTGATGGAGGATTCATTTACTTATGGTGAAAATATAAGATTACAAATGAAATAGAGGCCTTTCATCACCTGTGATTTTTTATAACTTGCCTTTCCTCTTATTAACTATTGGGTTTGCAATTTGGGTAACAAGGATTTCAGGAACAGTAAAATTAAATTCCACCACTGACCGATTTGTGAGAATCATGAGGCCTCGTGACAGGAGGCATTGTGATTATCGGACTTGTGATTGTATGCTGTGTGACTTGTGTCATTAACATTCTCGCCGAGATCTATAATCTGTAATCAGAATTGGTTGCTCATCCAGTTTTTTTCTCTGAATTCCATTTATGTTGAGTTGTGATTATATTGACTTGGTTCAGCTGGAATTAGTCCTATATCTTCTGAACATTATGTGATTATCAGTTTTATTTGCATCCTAAATTGCCGCTATTTATAATCTCCCATGTCTGAACTTACTCTCTAGTTTCAGTCCCATTAGAAATGGTTGTGAGCAGTTACTGTTGATTCATCTATAGCTGCTGTATTGGAGTGTTCTGAAATTCTAGTCTAGTCATTAGCTGTAACTGAGATTTCAAGTGATTTTTCTTTTTGATATCAATACTTAGTGCTCTGACCTAGGGTTCAAATGATATTTGTAGTTTCTACTTGGCATAGCTGCCACTCATAGTGACTGTACTCTTTAGTTTTAATTGGCCCATGAATTGTAACCAGAACCTTGTGGCTTCATACTAGTGTGGAATCCATACTGCTGCCCCATTTCTAATCTCTTTTGGTCTATTACAACCCTCTTGCTGTTGTTACATAAAGGTTTCAGTTGCTGTACTCAGCACCTACTGATCCTCTCTTACTGGGTTGGGTTTTTAGTTGCTCTTTAGTGAACCTAGCCCCATGACAATTAAAATACCTGGTGGGTCTTTACTAAAGTCTAAAGCAATATTTAATTCCAAACCCACATGAAGCAGTGAATCTTTCGCTCAATTGGTAAAGCACTTGAAACATGAGCATATTTCAAGAGGATAGTGGTTCAAATCCACCAAGATTCTTTTGATTCGTTACGAGTTTAAATCATACATCACAAACAGCTTGCTAAAATTAATTTCAGTTCAAGTATATGGTCATCCTTTGTAGTTAATTAGAGGATAATGTTACTTTGGTAATTATCAATACTCGTTATAAATGAAATTCCACCCAGAACAGATTTCAAACATGTTTACCAAACATGTTTTTTGTTTTGAAAACGTTTAACAATATTTTTGGAACATGTTTCTCAAATGCTCAAAATTGTTCAAAAAACTTCTTGTAAGCACAGGAACACCAAAAAATATTCTTTGCAAGAAAACAGTGCTTCTGGTATTGAAACGTTATCAAACGCATACTGACCAGCTCAACTAGCACCTAAAATAAAATTCTTCTTCTTGAAACAAAAGACTGACTTATCCATAAGAGTCCTCTTTAGGAAAAGACTCCCTACCAAATAAATCACAGCCATTTAATAAAGGTAAGTTCTAATCAAAGGCAAACTCCTAAAAGATGAGAACCCTTCATGTAAAAGAGTCTTATGTAACTACTGGAAATCCACTCAAATACAACTCATATAAGAATTAAAATGGACTGGGACTCTCCCATAACTCACAAAATATTAACCCAAATAAAAAAATAAAGATAGATCCATAACCCTTGGATTGATGGGGTTCCAACCAGACCCTTCTTGAACCCTAAAAGGGCTGGAAGAATGAACAAAATACCCCTGGGATAGGGTTCGGCCAGCATGTTTAGGTGGGTCTTGGGACCCACATCGGGGTTCGGCCAAGGGGGGGTCTCTGTGTTCACATCTTCTCTCCTCCACCCTCAAGAAAAAGTGTCGTTTCTTTCATATCTGATTTCTTTTCTGATGCAAAACCAGGGCCAAAATAGGGCCTAGTACCACCAAGGCTATTTTGATAGTTTTGCATATTTTTGTTGAGGCCAAATTAGGTTTAGTTGGGTTCATTATGTTTGTGGGACCCTAGATCTACTTTTATTTTTCAGTTTTGAGTCCTTATTTATCAATTATTAAAGTGTCCTGATTAAAGTAGGATTCCTAAGTTGTGAAGGAGTCCTCTAGAGTGTCCTTTTCAAAGAATCCAATTCTATTCTTAGGATTCAAATTGGATTCCTCTAGCGTAAGTTATGAAGGTTCCTTGTGTGAGTTAAAGTCCTAGTCAATTAGAAGTTGTCTTGAATTTAGTGTCCAAGTTTAAATTCCTTCAATAGGCTATAAATAAGCCTACTAGCATTGTAATCAGCAAGTTGATATGATGAATAAACTTTGATCGAGTGTTGAATGCAAGCAAAAGAAGTCATGGGTTCCCTAGAGGGGGCCAGCGGCAACTTCAAGAAGATTAAATTCTGCAGAATTTCTGATTTTCAGCCTCCCTATTGCATCCTCCAAGTAAGTAGAAGCCCCCAGCCCCATTCCCTATCCTCTCTCACCCACAAGCTTCCCCTACCCCTTTAACCCTAGTTTCTACAACCCAGCTCATTCCCCTCACCATAGATCTTCCCCAACCCTTCCCAAACCCTGTGGCAGCCTTACGAACCCTCCCCCATCTCTTAAATCTAATCCCCTGTGATGCAAAATTGAAGACATATTTAAGAAAGAAGAAGCCTATTGGGTCAGGCCCATCAAAGGCCTAAAGCTATCACCTGAATCAGCCCATGGCTTTCATGGGCTAAGACTATTTTAGTGGGTTAAAGTTAACCCACATATGTTGAACTTCATAGTCTAGACCTTAGCCCAAGTCTAGTTTTTGAAAAGTCAATAAAAGGGGCTGTGGTTTGAAAATAAAATAACTCATTGTCAAAGGAGCTTTCCTTTGTCAAGAGTTAGGTAGTAGTTGAGTTATTGATAGGTAGGTGGTGTTAGCTAGTGGTTGGATGTTACCATTAATATTTATTTCTCTTTAGAATGCTATATAAAGAGACTTATGTAAGAGGTGAAGAGACAACTCATCAATTGAAATCAAATTGCTTTGTTAACATTCCTTCTCGATGGAGAATCCTTGTGTTTGATCAAGGTAGGTTGGTGTTTGATCCAATCGATCCACCTTGCAATGTGAAGCCCAGGTGTTATATTGTTATTCTCAATTCCCTCATATTGTCATTTCAATTTCTTCATCATAGTTCTGCCCCTGTTTTAAAGATCTATTCAACCCGTCTTGTTATGCTATTATCCTTATAATACCACTCTAGTTTCAGCCCTATTTCACATCTGAGTTTTGTTTCATCTTAAGTCCATCAAATCTGAAATTGATTCCCTGTGAAAGGTCCTATTTGGCTACTGTTTTGACCAATCAAATACAGTACTATATTACCCTGCCTTCCCCTAACCCTAATTTACAATTCCAGCCCCTCCCTCTTTACCTTTTCTTCTTCATAAACCTGCGGCAACTTCTGGAAATTCCAGAATTTAAACCCTGGAATACAGCAGCCTCCTAGTACTCATAGAACCCTATTCCCTAGACCTAAACCCCGTCCCCTTCTGAATTTAGAAACTAATCACAGTCTGCTACCTTCGATCCTAAATTCCAGTCCCTCCCCACATCTAGAAACCCTTAAGTTCTGCATCTTCTTAATAGGAAATCTAACCCAAGAAACCCTAATTTCTATAAAACCGTAAATTCCCCAAACCCTAACCTGAAATCCAGGTCTGAATTCAATATAACAGCAAGATTTCAAGCTTAAAAATAAAAAACCCAAGACTTCGAGCCTGGCAGAAGCTAATCCTAGCCCTTGCCTAAACCTAGCACCTATAAAATCAATCAAAAACCCTCAACCGTAGGGTATTACAGCCTCAGAAGGCTGCTGATTCTAAGGAAGAGGATCCTGGAGCAAGCCTAGATCAAGGGCATTATGTCAGTAAGACAAAACCTAGATCCTGGTTCACATCATTCTCCTTCAAGTTGTTAACATCTATTCCATAACAAGAACATTTTCCATAAACAAGCTGCTGTCGATGTATCTCTGACTCTCTGTAACAACACAAGGTTTAATGCATCCCCAGCCCTACACTTATTCATCTAATCCTCTAAAACCCAAATCTCCAAATCCGCACTTTGATTTTCATTTCCTATGCAGTCACTTGGTCATAAACCAAATTAAGATCAAAACATCCCAAAATAAGGCTCTAACTCCATCCCCGCGACCTTCAATTCAAAAGTGAGTCAAATTCTGTCTGGCAAAAACCCTAAAGAAGCTATTCTATCTCTAACCTTCGAATTTCATAAATCCAAACCATTAGAATCCTTTCAAACTCTGACCACATCATTACCTAACCATGAATAATACTTGATCCCCTTTGCTGCCCAATCCAACCATAAAGACCCTCACTTCCCAATCTCAGTTTCTTGCCAGTAAAACCTAAAGTTCACGTAGCCCAAACCAACCATCGGAATAAACTCCAATGCAGACCAATTACTCCCCATACTCTGCTAAGTGCTAACAAAACCAATAGAATGTGGTTGCAATTTCACCATCTGAATCGCTACTCCCTCATATACTTAACTTTCCAGAACTCAAAACCCAACCATAAAATTGTTATCTTCCTCCCCTTTTTTCCCTCTTCTCTCTCTCCAAACACATCAGCAATATTTCGCCATGCATACCGTAACTCTAGCGACCAAATCCAGATGTGAATCTTATACATCTCAAACCAAAATGGATCTTCCACCAAAGCTCAAAACAAATAAATAAATAATAACAATTACTAAAGATGTCTTTATAACTTGAAACCGCATCTACGTTTGTGAATAGTAAACATGTTTAAAAGGCATTAGGTAGGAGAGTACTCGGCAAATCTTGTTAAAGACAGCCAAGCTAAGTACATAGTTACCTTTGCCTCCCCCACCCAGTCTTTCCTTTCCCTCTGCCACCTAAATGCCAACCCTAACTGCATGATGCATCCTGTGTTGGAATGGCCCCGAAGAAGTAGATCACCTTTTCTTTCCTGCTCCTTGTGGGCGAAAGCCATTGTCACCATGTGGCCCCACTCCAGATGCTCCTTTGTATTCTCTAGGGATTCGGCTTGGTTTTTGAGACTTTGATGGCACTTATACCAATGATTTGGTTGGTAAACTGGTGTTCAACGCTTTGATCTCTCACTTGTGGTGGGAGTTAAGAAGATGGAACTCCAACTCTAGATCTCTTGATTTGTTTTGGAGAGCCATCTGGTTTGACATTTCCACTAGATTGCAGTCTCTTCCCCACCCCACCCCCAATTTTGGATACCCCAAGGAACAAGATTATTGCTATCTCTTGAGGTTTACATTCTTCCTTTTTTATGGCTAGTAGATTAGTAACCCCCCCGGGCGCCCATCAGAGCTTTGGTTAAGGATTATTTCATTCAACCTAGAAAAACTAAGCATTAATCTTCCTAAGGGAAACAAGGATGAAACCAATAAATATTTGTTGTTTTCCTAGTGTTCAATAAAGCTTCTCGTAGAAGTTTTTAACAATGTTTTCAAAGATATTACTGGATGCTATTCAAAGAGTTCCTCTTTTCATCATGTCAGCATTTCATATAGAGGTTATTAGAGCAGACCATATGTCCAACCACAAAATGAGAACATTGACTAAATGAGCATGGACAACAGACCCTAACCAAATTTCTTCAAAGATCAATACAGAATTAACCTGTTAAATGACCATGATGTGGCATTTTCACTTCATCCATATCATCTTTACGAGCATCGCTCCTCAAATAAACAGTACAGCAGGAATTTTGACCATTTATAGAATGAAGCAAGCTTCAAATACATTTTCCCTTACTATTCCTGAAGTTCATTCAGGAAACTAGCAATCTAGAAGACCTCAAAGGGAGATCCTTGGGCCAAGTAAGAATTAGGTCTGATTTAGCTCAAATGAGAGCAGGAAACACCTACATCTGAAATGGCATAGAGTGACACCCGAATGTTGAGTGCATATAAAAGTCATCTCAAATATTTCCATTTCGGGAGTGGGAGTGTAAAACTAGTCACCTATATTATATGAAAGTTCCAGGGTGAGACCTATTTTCCTGCCATTAGTAGGGAACTGATACTCCTCAATTATGATCTGAACAGCATGGCGCAAACATATGAGCTCTACAATACAACTACTTAGATGAAAACATAGCATCAATTAATTATCAGGAACAATTGGTATTGTTCTTAAAGCAGCCTCCAAACATATTCATAATATATTAAAGGGAAAGAAAAGTGAAGAATATCTATAAATAGAGCTTCTTACTCGTCAGCAACTCATCATAGCCATATGGCAATATGATTAAGATTTAACCAAACACCATGAGAAAATAAAAATTACTCACAAGAAAAGAAAATCAAAAAAGACAACTAAAAATTTATGCCAAAACGCAGTGTTCTTAAGCGGGGACCATTTCTTGCATGAGAACATGAAAATAAGACAGCGTGACAAATCAAAAAGAAGTTCAAGCTTGTGAAATAACAAACTAACCAATAAAGATCAGAAGCATGGTACAACATAGGAACCAGCCAGTACTTAAGCATCAAAAAAATCAGAAACCAATTTATTGCAAAGGATTTTACCATTTTCTGACTAAAAGGACTAACCTTTAACAGGGGTATATGTATATCATCTAAAGTGCTATTGGGTGTAATCAGAGCCGTCTCAAGCTCCTCCGCCGAGAACTCGACTGTGATATTCAAAAGAGGCCTAAAAACCTACAACCATGTGAAAAGAAGAGAGGAAAAAGAAAACAAAAAAATGAACTTGAGCTTCAACCCACTAAAATACAAGAAACAAAACAGTGGCGTAAAAGGTTACAATTTCAACTCTCACATGTAAAAAGTTGAGAAGGGAAGCCAACTCCCACATCGAGCGGATATTCCAGCGGGCCAATTGTGAAGGTGGTGGCTCGTTAACGAGCGGCGTAATAATCTTACTGCATTGCTGCTGCTGTTGCTCCTCTTCTTTATCTTTCTTAGAGAGATTCTGTTTGCGCTCGAGGGCATCTTTCTTGGAGGAACTCCGTTTACGCTCGACCCCAGATGTGGCCTGGTAGAGCCGAGCGGCGGAGCGAGCCGTACATGCGCGAGGAGGTCGCTGTTTCCTAGTGGAGTAGTTATTGTTGAGGCTGTGGTTGTTAAGCGACTGCTTTTCTTCTGATGGAGGCTCCTCGTTGTGGATCGATGTCGAAACTTCTTCGGACATCATCAGAAAGGTATCCTGTTAAGCGCAGAGATCGCAAAAATGTATCGTTCTTCGTCCACGAAGGAATCAAGATACAGATCGGGAACTAGCATTCGAAACCTAGGCAGTAAAGCGAAATCGAACTGTGCAAGAACAAAGAGTCGCTAGGGCATAGACTGGTGGAATTTTCAGGCGACAAGGACATGGAGAACAACTACCCCAACCAATCATCTCCTCAGATACACTAACGAAAATATTACCAAAAGAAGATACCTTAGCAGCGTTCAGAAAAGGCAGCAACAAGAGAAGTCGAAGAAACAGAGCAGACGAAAACGCAGAGTCTTAAAGACTTAAGCGAACGAAGAAAGGTGAGGGAGGTAAAGGAAAAATGAGGAAGAAGAAGAAGAAGAAGCAGAGGGGCAACGCCTGGAATTTTAATGAACTCTGGTTATTCACTTATTTGTTCAACCTAGGTTTGTGTTTGTCGTTAATTCTAATTTCTATATCTTCGATTCGATTTCTAGTTCTCTATGTTTTTGTCTTTTTTTTTTTTTTTTTTTTGTTGTAGAACTAGTTCTCTATGTTTACTACTCCCATAAATTTTGATCAATGCGTCTGACGGGTTTGGGCCCACAATAATCACCACCGTTGACTAAGAAGTCAGTTCATCAGAAAGAATCGAATCGCGATTTCTCAGACGGTTTAGGGGAACAGATGCAAATCTAATCTACTATACGTAAAGGTCGCCGATCAGACTTCAAAGGTCTCAGTGGGTGAAGGCAGTCTAATCCTGTGATTCAGATCTCAACCGTCGAAAGAGTTTCTTTCGTTGTAACGGTGGGCTGAACGGTTTTGATCGATTAATACCTTTAATAAGCCCTTTTTTTTTTCTTTCCCTTATTAGGAGGGATGTGGGTATTGACAAAAAAAAAAAAAAAAAAAGGAGGGATGTGGGGAATTTATTCCTTTTTCTACTTTCTCTTAAATATATCAATATGACAAAGCAGGGCCAAGCCCAGCAGATTGCAGTCCAACCTCAAGGCAGGCCAGGCTGGGCCGTGCTTGGGCTAGGGTTGTGACCCTAAGTCGGATATGCATTTAAAAAAATAAAAAAAATAAAAACTGTTATGTGTGCTCCGAATTTTTGTACTCGAATTTAAAGATAGACCCGTATTAATATTTTTTATAGGCACCAAAATGACTGATTCGTGAGAGTTATGATGGAAGCAGAGGGATGATCCGATGGGTCAACCTATTTTTCCTATTAAAATCTATATACATGCACCCTACATTCTCTTAGGCTGTTTGGTTACATGAGTCTCAGATTTCAAATATATAGAGATTTCAAATATGTGGAGTCATAATTTATAAAATTAAATGTTTGGTTGTGGAATGAAATCTATGGATTCGACCTAAAAAACTATTTGATCGACGTGATTTTTGTGAATCTGTAAATGTGTAGCTTTTTTGAAATCTCTGGATTTCACCCCTTACCCATAAATCTACGTATTCACGTTTTTAGTGTAAAAATGTGAATCTCTAGATTTCATGAATCTAGAGAATTTTACATGTTCTAGATAATTTTACAACCAAACAGGTATAATTCTCAGATTCATGAATCCAGAGATTTGAAATCTCTAGATTCATGTAACCAAACAGGCCCTTATAGAGTTTGTGAAATTTGGGATTTCCATCCTATGTTTTGGATGAGAGTTTTTGTTTTGTCATTCTTGTAATTTGGTTTGAGATTTCTATTGTAATTTCTTTCATGAGAATTTTCTTTATCCAATAGATGTAACACACCATGTTGGTTTGTGAACCATATTAAATTTGTATTCTTTCAATTTAAATTATTCGTATTAGTGTTCATATCTTGCTTTTTTTTTAAGGGTTAAACTTAATTTCTTGGTGTTTGTAAAAGATCCGGCCAACTCACTTGATTACGGCTGTATATATTGGTGGTTTTGTAATTGAGCCACTACTTAACAGATTCCCAAGTAAGGCATCCATGACATGGTCTAAATAGATTACTGAATGCTAAAAAAGAACCAAGTATTGAGTCGGGGGTGTCAATGTTAAACCCGGCCCGATAGAACTGACCGAGCCTAACTAATTTAAATCCGAACTAACCTGGCCCATTTACTAAATCTGTCAGGCTTTGGCCCGGCCCCGTTATTAAATAATCAGTCCAGTCCACACTTTAGGGCAGTTAGGCACTTGACTGGCCTAACTGAAACCAATTGAAACTGACTTGTTAGATCCAATTAAACCCAAGCTGATTTGTTATTTTTATATATGATCAAGGTTACACCCATAGGTTTGGATTGCAAAATCTACCTTTCACTTGTCTATCTTTAAGGGTCGAGGGAGGGGGGGGGGGGGGGAAATGTACTTTTATCCTATCCAAAAATTGAAGAAAAGCCACGTGCTAGAATCTCTTGCTTCTTTGAAGTCGGATATATTTCTATGCAATTCCCATATACCTAATGCAAATCATCCAAACCCTTTGATCTCTTCAGCATGTGTGTGAAATTAATTTTACTTGAGATTAAGCCCTCATCACATTGTTCCCACAAAAAAACAAAAATTGAAATCTTTATTTGGTCATGTTCTTTCATGAATATCCAATAATGAGTTTATGTAGCATTTGATGTTGTAAATTGAAAAGAACAATTATGGATTTCTTAAATTTGAATGCACCGTAGGTTAATTATGTTTCGTAAAAAGATGAGGAATGAAAATGATCATTAAAATATGAAATAAAGATTAAAGATTCTAAGAAAGATTAGTCTTACCATTTTAGCCAATGCAGATTGGTAGAACGATCGACATCCATACTTCTCAGTAGAAATGTCATAGGTTCAATCCTTGCAGACAGCGTCTCTCCACAAAGATATAATCAAGGTGTGCGCAACCTGGATGAAATGCGCAGGATCATCAAACCGAAATTTCGGCCTTAGGAAAATTCTGATCCCACCGCCTAAAGTAAATGGTTTGATGGTCCTGCACATTTATTGCGCAGGATCCAAGCAATTTAACACCCCCAGCTCCAGTATTGACCTTCCACTGAATTCCACAGTGTGAATCTATATTTTCTCAGAGAAGGAATTCAAAATTTATTATCTTGATCAGAGACTATTCTCAGAGAAGGATTCAAAGTAAACTTTCCGTGACCAAGTTCATTATCTTGAACAGAGATTAGTCTTACATAAATATCAAAATCTCAATGGGTGAAGTACTGTTTCTTCTAAGGAGCATCGCTTTTGTGTATGAAATGAAGACATGAGTAACAACATTAAGCTGATGATTATTTTGGGCTTTCCCAACATGAGACGAGGTGATCGTTTTACCAACTAAATGAGTGACAACAGATAAATCCACTCAGTCCAAATGAGAGTTATTTTCTCTGTGTACCATGATTATTGTCTGTGTTTTTCCTTTTTCTTATGGTAACAGTAATGTTATGGTCAAACCTGACGTTTGGCATTTGGATGGATGAGCTTCCATAATGCAGACAAGTGGAGGGCAAAGACTGAAGAACATGTTTGCATGAAGACACAGTTCGACAAGGATGTTGGCTCAGGCACATCAAGAACGTCTCTTGTGGGGCAAGTTGACATGGGTATTCCCTTCTGTACTTGTTTGTCACACCTCGACATGAATATAACCTATTCATGTCGTTCACCCAGACTACATTGATTTGATCTTCGTCTAAGAAGGTTTCAACGGTTCATTTATTATGAATTACATTAAATCTATATGTTCTTTTGATTTATTTTTATTTTTGTTTATAGTTTTCTTGTGATCATTCTTACAGTAACTATATATACGTATACATCACCAACCCTTCCCTGGAAAGAAAGAACTCACGCAATTGAAACTTTAAGCTTCCCCAAGGAAGAATAGAAATGTTAATCTATACTTCCAGATATGGAAATAAAAGATAAACTTACCATATATGACAAAATTGATATTCTTAAAACACAAAAATCTTTAGATGGTTTCTGTAGGGGGGAAATCAAAATCTTAAAACTTACCTCATATAGTCATATGTATAAATCCCTCACATCCAACCTTAACTTCTAAGAAAAGTTAGGAATTCCACAGAAAAGATGGTTCACCAGAAAGGAAACACTTGGGGCTTGCTGAGCATTAATTAATTGCCAAGTGAAATGCTGAGTTCTTAATTTGATCATAACTCATGATCAAATATACTTAGAAAAGATGGAACGACAACCAAGAAACGAAACCCTTGGGCTTGCCAGCCAATCAACTCTCAAGTGGAATGTTGGATTCTTCTGCAATATTAACTCATAACCAACGACTACTTCTCTATCTGAGAAATTGAATACGGAAACAAAAGTGACATATACGCAAACGACCAGCCATGCATGCATAGAGAAGAACAAGTCGTGTATGGGTTGTATTCTTTATAAATAGTGTTGGAGTACTAAATCAAATCAATAGAAAGTCATTCGTTGACATGACCTTTTTCCCTTCCAATACTCTAGCTACCTGGGTCAATGATTGTGCTTTCAGAAATTCAATACGAAAGGAATCCATCGTTCCATGCCAAAAACTGAATTTAAAATGCTCTTTCTTTGACCATGCTTATCAGACTGAGAGACTCAGTGACTGGGGACACATTATCCCTTTTAGAAAGCAGTTCTTTCATCGATTCATGTCCCTGCTTTTAGGGTACCAAGTTCTCTCTGTCCCCGATCTATGCATAAATAGAGCCCAGGTACGTAGGTACGTGAACATGAGCTCCTTGTGATGATAAGAAGCAAGGGCAGCAGCTTCATAAATTTAGAGAAAGAAGGAAGCTAATTCATGGGCCAAATCAGAAGCTGGGGTGATCTTTGTCGCAGGTGAGATGGCATCTACTCAATGTCTCAGTGAAGAGGAAATGCCATCCTCTTGCGACAAAGAGGACCCTGCCTTCTTCTTCTTCTCTCTCTCAGTGGGTTTGGGCTGGCTGTGAGAATGTCAAACAAACAAAGAGGTAATACGATCTTACAGATGACTTGTTTCCATCTTTCACCATGCATATCTCCGGTGTTGGAGATTGTACATGGTAAGTAACTGGTGATCGATTTTCTCTGGTATCTCCTAGCTTGAGTGATTATTACTCAATTTGCCTATTTTCCCTAACATTTCAAGTTGCAGCTTATGAGGCTTTCCAGCACTGGTGTGGTTTCTCCCTGAACAAAGACATGTAACCTTGCACCATCAAAAGGTTGTTCAATTGGTAATGACCGGCACCTTGTAGTATATGAACTATACCTAGATAAAACTGCAAAAGCCTCGGTGAACAGTATCTTATGATGATAACTGTGAAAAGCTAACCAATCTTAGATCTGTTGATTCCAATTTGCTTTGGTTTTTCGGAGCCATGATATAAACCTGTACTTGTTGATCCGCCACGCAAGGCTGCATTTTTCAATGGAAGGAAACTGGAGAGTCCCAGCGGCCGTTTGTGATGATTGGTGGAGTATACCACTTGAGAATATGGTAACTGGATTTCCTTCTCTTCTTCTACATGGGATCACAGATAGAAGGTGGCAATCATTCTGAGACGGAAAGCATCATCAGAGTCCAACCCTGAAAGCACTATTGCCATAGTTCTTGTTCCAATCCGGCCAGGATTTATATATCTCATTCATGGCTGAGTGGCTGGTTAATTCATTGTGTGTTTGTGTTATTACAAGTAGTTCTGTAAAGAAAAGATCGATGAGAAACAATATCAAGAATTAGATGTGAGAAACGTACCATGGATACGTGAAAATCACAGCGGCCTGTAGGTCAAATTATGCCCTTCATTGGTCTATCATGGTTCTCATTGATTGAAATTCCACGCTTGATCTAACCGTACAATCTTGCCAAGCACACAGATCTAAAAAGAGTCAGAACCGGGTAGCTGTCCGATTTGTCCTGATTCCCGACATGAGTTCGGCGTGGCTTGAAATAGTAAAAGTGGGCGACTGGGCATTGGGAATTTCAATTCTGCCTCGCCTTTTGTAGGAATTTTTTCCAGGTAATTAGATGAGTCGATATTTCAATCTCGACCATTGATATTCTAATCTTGATCTTGACTGAAATTTTGGATCTGACAATTCGAAATTCCGCATGACGGTCCTGTGCATTTAATAGTAATGCACATGACTGAAGCAATTTCTCCCTGGAGTGGGAAAAGGAAACGTGCAATTTACTTTCTTTTTAATAGAATAAATATTTAATTAGAGAGAAAAACCATAAGTACTAGTAGCAAGACTTAAACATCAAACAACATAAACCACCATCAAACAACATAAACCACCAAACATAAAGAGAGGTGTGTGAGAATGTAAAAAATATAACATCTTGAGTCAAATTTCTTTCCTTAGCTGAAGCATCTACAACCATATTTGCTTTCTTAACACATGATTGGAAGACTTATATACAAAAAAAATATTGCCCTGAGATTATGTTTTCATTTTTGTCTTTGGTTGCCCACAAATATAATATCGTTTGCGCACGACAGTGAACAAGGCACCCAATTTTTGTTAGGAAAAAGACACTTCTAAATTGCAAGTGGGAGTTTTCTGTTGCAGAATAACTCGTTATTTTACCTTAAGATGGTACATGAATCTACCGGCAGGGATAGAAGCATAATTGTAAAACCACCGGACCAAAAACTTTTAACTCTTTCGGTGGGGGAAAAAACCAAAATTTTATTTCTTCATGCTAAATGAGCACAATTGTTCAGCCCAAAAAGTGCAGTCGTCGGATCAAAATTTTTGATCTTGACCGTTGATAAACGGCGGTCAAGATTTCAATCTAGGTCGAGACCAGGAAACATATGGGGGCAAAAAAAACTATCCAAATTTAATTTCTGAATAATCACCATATACTCCTAATTGGAGGTGCCAGAATTCTCAGCCGCCGTCATCTGATTGAATGGCAACACCAATCTATATGGACGATTGCAGAGGCCAGCATCATCAATAGTTTCTGACCACTGGGAAGCAAATACAGGCCAACGATAGAGATTTTTACAAAGCATGCCGGATGAGACCAATGAGATGCAATAGAATGGAGTCAAATCCCATCTACAAAACCATCAAGGATCGGATCAACAAGCACAACCAGACTCAAGGCTGAAACAGGTTAATTATATATTCAATTTTTCACTACAAGTATCAAAAGAAAGGGGAGGGAACACAATATTTTACACTTCACGGGCTAACATTTTACAACTAATAATCAAGCTCGAGAATGTTGCCATGCACTCAATTGTAATATAGGAAGATCCCCATATGTAAGCTTTCCAATATCATCCGTTATTTTTCATCTTGCAAAGAAAGACCTGCCAATATTTTCCCTTCATTGGCAGTTCGTGAAAATCTGCATCGCAGCAAGCAGCAAGCAGCAAGAAAAACACATAATTTTGGTTTCAGTATGGTTTATAGGTATTCTCCCAGTGTAGAACAAAAGAGCTACATATAAAGACTAAAGCAGTAATGTGGATGAAAGAAATTTTCAGCCCACACTGTGTATCGTGTTACCTACTGTAAACTATGGGTTTACACTTCCTGCTTCTACCAAATCTGACCCATATCTGTCAACCCAACAACTTAATACTCATTAACTGCTCGTTATAGGTTTACTGGTACCCTTTACCTGTTGACACCAGAAGCTGCTACACAATCCTTAAGCACCCCCATAATCATTTGCACTGCCTTGGGCGGAAATTTTCATTAGATAAGAGAGACACAATTAGCTTTTCAAGTCTTTTTGCACCAGCACCTGGCCTGAGGGCTGTGGTGTTACCCACAACCAAGCAAGGGTCTGTCCCGTTCAGACTAGTGCCGATGCACCACCCACCTGGAACAATCATTCCAGGACCTCGGAGTAAAAGCTCAGCATCTATCTTGTCCAGTACTGGATTATTTTTAAGGAACTTCCTCGCAAATGGAGCATTGCTGTCAACCATCTTTGTCATGTCAGTGAGACCGAGGTGGTGGGGGTGTTGCTTGGGGGGATTATCCCATGATATGAAATGCAGGTCACTGTTGACAGTAGTATTTCGGAACTCCTGAGCATTACAGATGACAGTATGGAAATAGCCTTCGGGGGAGGAGATAAAATTTGTGTAGTACATCAGAACAGTGCGAGGAAGATTGTCCCATCCCCAAATGCAGTAGTCAATGAAAGGGCGAGAAAGCATCATCCAAGCAGAACCTATCACAGAGGAAAGAAAGCTCTTTATATGGTGCTTACAAAAGAAAAGCTTGATCAAGTAAAGAAGCTAACATGTGAAGCAGATACAGCAAAAATTGATCTGGGAGCAACTGAATCAGCGGTGAAAAGTCCTTATCAGTTTATTATCTACCTTGAAAATGTATTTTCTGTTTCTTACACGAATCTATATTATAAACTTCATTTCCATTCAAATCATGCTCGACTTGCTTCCTCACAAATGCCTTGACTTACTAAAATGTGATAACATAAGATGGGTCCTCAAAGGCCTGTGTTGCTAGACCCCCTGCCACTGTGATCCCTTCCATTATTGAGGATCAAATGGCCAACTTAAATACCTCTTGGGGGTCAAGAATATTGATTCTTTATCAGAGACTGTGGGTGGGGGGGTCCTCTATGCATGGGGCTCAAAAAGATTTAGATCCTGTTTTGCAGTCTCTGGATGCTGTCACCTTAACTCAATCGATGGTGACGGTTCTTGACTGATAAGAAGTGCTTGATTGAGCAAGACTAATGATGTTTGCAGGAGAAGCAACCACGCTACAAAAGGATGCTACTGCATCGAGGGTGACTTTGTCGTTGATTTTAGGTCTCCAAGGAAGAAGAAGAAAATAGAGGGAAAAAATATTCTCAGTTCCTCTAGAGATGTCTAGGCCCTTTGGTTCTCTGTGACCTCTAGTTTCTGGTGCCTCTATTATCCTTTGCTCCTTGCTGTTTAGCCTAGTGCCTTTCAGGCTTTGTCATGGGCCCTTGGTTCCTTTTGTTTACCACCCCCTTCTTCTTCTTTTCTCCTTTGGTTAATGAATTCTCTAAAGGGCAACCCCAGTGCCGAAGGATTCCGTACAAGCAGAGTTTGGGAGGGCAATTTTCCTATGACTCACCTGAAAACGGAAATTGAACAAGGAAGCCAGTAGTTTCCTCATGTACAACTTTAATAAGCAGCAAGATATCCATACAAACCAGGGTGTGGACTTCAAACCACTGTGCAACACAATTATCCAAAATCTATTGCCCATGTCAACACAATAACAATAGCAAACCTTGTCCCAACTAAATGGGGTCGGTGCCCGTGTCAAAACTGGCAAATCCAAAGTATGAATAAATGTCATCCAAGCAGTTTAATGGAAGTGCGGCGATATTCAGGGTAATGCAGTTCATATTTACATTCTATCAAGTCAAATCAGTCTTGTTTATCCTTTTTCTTTAGACATTCTATCAAGTCAAATCAGTTTAATGAAAGTGTGGCAATATTCAGGGTAATGCAGTTCAATGAATGGTTTATATTTCTATTTACACAATTCCATCCATTGTAAGCTTGGCAGGTCAGTTCTACTAGCAGATTAGCTGTCCCTGCAAGGCCTCTCATCCCCAGCACTAATAAATTTCACAATCATAGAAGCCTACCTCCCAGATCCTGTTAACCATCCAAAGCTCCTCCCATCTAATATCAGCTTTTCCAATATTAGATTGCCATTTTTCTCTATACTTTTAATTCTTGCAACCCCCCAAAAAAAAAATTTTTTAATAAATAAATAAAATCTCCAACCTGAAAAGAAACCCACTTTTTTGGGAGAGTTACCATTACATGTTCTAGAAAACCCCAGTTGCTTTTTTGAGCTTCTAAAATGCATACAGGCCTTGCTGGAACCTAATCAATCTGAACCCTACCCCACATTAATTCAATGTTCCAGCAGCCATGCAATCCGCTGCATGTATCCTTAGGGTTCTTCATCATCCCCCATGGTACTAAAATAGACCAAATTGTGCAAGATGAGTTTCCTCACTTTATTGTCCAAAGTAATACTTATTTTATCCAGTTGACTAGAAATTCCAATTCAACCAAAGGATCAACCATAGGGCGTTTATTACTGATGAACTGCACATCATAGTAGATGAACTTACCAGGATTCTGCAATGGTGCTTGGCCTGAAAACAATTTGAATGCACCTTTCAAATAATAAAATCAAAATTGGAAGGCTTAGAGGGACAATCTGAAGCGAAGGATTAAAGGTAAGGTTCACCACAAAGGTCCAAGGTATGCAAAGCTCCAAATCCATGAAGAGAATATGAAACATTATATTGAGATAAACAGAAGTTTATGGGAAAGAGTTAGAATTGATGGTTAACTGCAGAAAAGGAGATGTGGTTGCGAGGTCCATTTCTCGAGTGCTACCGTGCAACCATCCCCAAAAGAGTAAGTTCTTTTTCTTTTCCCCTGAACTGTGGGAGCAAAAAGTCAATATACATATTTGGTGCAGTTTCTTGTTATGAAAACACAGGGAACCAAAAGTCTTGATTCTGGTGTAGACTGATTTCATAGCAATTGAGGAGTGGCCGAGCAAGTTCTCCTTGGCTTCAGAGTGGGCTCTGGCTAGCTAATAATAACTCTAGTTTTTTGAATTTATTTATTTATTATTATTTTTAATTCTGTTCATCTGACCTACAGTCTAGGTCCAAAGAACCAAGCCTTTTGAATACCCTGTGGATACCTGGTTTTCAAACCATTTCCATTAACTTAATATTTAATCTCTCCTTCAATCCTGCTCTGGTTGCATCTCTCCTTCAACCTCTCAGTCTAAAGACCGTTCTTCTTTGACGTGGTCCGGTAAGAGACATGGGCTCAAGCTGGCTAACGTGGGCTTTGTAGGTTGAAGTTAGTTGTTGTCGTTTGTTTTGGGCTCAGGAAAGGGCTTCTTACAAGGATCGGCCGGAGGCATCGATGCAAAGGTTAGATTTAGATGGGTTGGGTAAGATTCTAACATACCTTATTAAGGTAGAAAAAGAACCCTTCTAAGAACAAATCATAAGCCCGAGGTCCCCCGTCCCTTATCCAGCAGGGCACTGTCAAACAGCTTATCTCTATTAAAGTCTAACCTCCTCGCCCTCATTGCCAGATCAATTAGGCAATCAAGCCAGCCAGCCCATACTTGGGAAGAGAGGGGAGATCATCCTTTGGAGTGGAAGTATTATTGCAGGGTCCTCGAAAGTTTTCCAATACCAAACAGTCCTGGAAGCAGATAGGAGAAAGATGGGTGAAATAGTTAAACGTGTGAGACCCATATAGTAGGGCAAGTGGACAGAAAAATAAACGAAGGAAAAGTGAGGGAAAAATAAAATGTGTGGGCCCTGCAAGTTTACTGTATGCTTTTCACAAAATCCCACAAAAAATTATGGGACTTTATTTAAGTAGGTAGGGAAAAGTGGATCCCACATCAGCAGATAAACTTCTTCATTTAAGGAAGTTTGTTTGCTCATTCCTCCCACCTCAGTGAACCAAACAAACTCAACTTTTGGACTTTCACTGGAAATAGTATACTTTTCCCAACCCTTTTCTGGGCACCCCATTTTATTCCATCAAACAAAAGGTCTCTAACATTTCTACCCTCAAATCCTAATTCCAGATCCCTAATCTTATCCAAATAACCATCATCCTATATCCGCGCCTGCACCTTTGCCAGACCAAATCACACCCTGTTAAACCTGAACTTTACTTCCAAACTTCACAGCTCTGTCACGAGCACAAATCTACCCTAGTTTGGGCGTCCATTTGAACCCTAGATCCCAAATTCCTCCAAATCTCTGCTCTTCCTTAAATTTTGACCTAATCCTTGATCTAATTTTCCTTTACTCTGACAATCTTTTATATTAATCCCTACTTCCATAATTTGATTCAAAACCCTATGCATCTGATCCTAATCTGCTGCTATTCTTTAACAATTTGAGTCCAAAACCCTATTTATGGTTGCGTTTCCTCATTACCACCATTGACACCGCTATGGAAGGGCTTCTCTCAAATGGGGAGTGCCACATCCAAAAGTAGCCATGTCTGACATGGATCCTGTTAGTGCACCCATGAAATTTTGTTGACACTCTCGCTTATGTCTCACAAACAAGGTTGAATGGTGATAAGTATTTAAAAACAGTTTCACTTTTAAGGCTGATAGTTATCGAGGCGACAAGGCAACAAGGCGAGGTGATAGAGGGCAACGAAGACCAAGGCAACAAGGCGTTGCCTTGACCCCGAAAAGGGCCAGGTCGCCTAGGCAACACCTTGACAACCCTGTTATGGCTTACTCTACAGTATCCCAGATGAAATGTCATTGCCTTGACCCTTCCATTTTGTTCAGATCATATTCCTTGAGCCGTTAGCTAAGTAAGTGTCCATACCCCAACACCTGGGAATTATTCAACAGAGTAACTAAAAAGAGACACGATCTCAATTCACCTTTCATGTCTCACTAAAAATGTATTAGAGGCAGCAGAGCCTCAATCCCATGTTTCTAATTTTCATTCATTTTCATCCCCAAGAATGACAATCATCTTGGTAGATTCAATGCATGCTCCATTTACCTAGGTTCACTAATCAGTTCACTCCAAGTACCCCTTGTTTTACCACATCAGAATTTCTATGAGAGGAATTGTCAGATCATCATCACTCTAATCTGGCCATCACAAAGCTTTCATAGGTACCACATGGATAGAGGAAGTATTAATCAGAAACCTAATAAAAATAGAAACAATCCAATGAAGAAACTACGAAAATAAGCCATAGCCTATGAAAGGAAACTAATATATATATATAATCAAAAGGTCTCATGTAAAAAAAAAAAAATCAGGAAAATATGAATATCCAAGAAGACAAGTGGAGGACACAGAAGGGGGAAAAAGATCAATCTAAGACTAAATAACGGAAACCTGCATTAGATCCTGCAAAAAGACTTGCTTCGCAAACTAATCAGCCAGCATGTGGTTTTACATGAAATGAATTGGAACAAGATGCCAGTTGTGGATGTGTTTAACTAAGCTTCCTTCAGGCAATGGATAGTTTAAGGATCATTGCACTTGGTGACATGCCAAATAACTTAAGAAAGATATATACAGATTGAGCGAGATTAACTGTGATAATTCTCCTATCAATCAAATCAACTTATCTGCAGCTTCTCAATTAAAAAGTTAAGACACTAGTTTCCATTCCCTCCCAAATTATTTTAATTCGTTTTGAACAGCTCTCCTAGGATAGCTGGTTTCTTAAATTACTTAATACCACAGTATAATGCGTAGCATTGTTGAAAACATCAAACAAAAAAAAGAAAGCAACTATAAATTAAGCAGTTTGGCGAAAGCAAGTCCCTAAAGAAAAAGAAAAGGAAGAAAGAAACTTACACGAAGCGTTGATGATGGAATAAAAAACAAAAATTAGAAACCAACGCAAAGAACAGCTAGGAGTATTAGCGAAGTTCACCTGTGAAGAGTTTGAAGGCAGTGGGAATGCTTCGTCTCTGAGTAACCCAGAAAACATCAGATTTCTTGGTCATATACAACCCAGGATCCACAATAATTGGTTTTGCCCGCTGAAACCTAAGCAAGAAACCAAATCCAATATCAACTAGTTTCCAGTAAAATTTCCAAACCAAAGCAAGATCGAAAAGGAAAGGGGAATTGTACGTACTCCTTCCAGCCAATGTTGCTGGTATGATCGATAAAATTGAGATCCCGGGGCAGATAAGATAACGTGTGCAACAGATCTAACCACGGAAAGACGCCGATTAGTGAAAAAAATTCAAAACGGATCGGTTACCTCAGCAATCGAATAAGCGAGACTAACTAACCGTCTTGAGTAACGAGGGGATAATCGGAAGCACTGAGATTGATGAACCAGTCCCACTCACCACCCTCCTTTAACAAGATTGCAGCGGCGTGGAGCGTGTTAGCCACCATGGTTGGACCCCTGTAGGTGATAAGATTGGCCTTGGTGATCATTCTAACGTTACCAATCGAGGTAAAAACCCGGTGATTACTAACGAACCCGAACAGATCGCTTCTTTCCTGGGGAGACGACTCGAGGTCAAGATGAACGACGTAGCGATTGAGAGGATGGTAAAGGGCAAGCAAGGTTCGCTTAAGCATTTCACCATCGCCGGCGGAGCCGGAAATTAGGTAGGCGATGCGAGGGGGTGGAGGAAGGGAAGATACAGGGAGAGGGCGGAGCTTGGATTCAACGAATATAGCACCAGAAGCGGTGGCGGAACGGTAGAGAGGGAAGAGAATACTGCCGTCGGGGGAGATGAGGGTTGTAAGGAAGAGTAAGAACAGCGAGACAAAAGACCCTATTGCTAAAGGAATGATCCATTTTTTCTCCATATGTGGTGTTTGTCTCAGTTGCAGATAACTCTTGAAACTCTTCATTTCATCTCCTATCTGTCTCTCTCTCTCTCTCTCTCTCTCTCTCTCTCTCTCTCTTCCCAGAGAGAGCAGAGAACTGAGAAAAACACACTGTCAAAATTGATTAGCTATCATTGCGATTGCTCACTTCAGCTTGGAAGCTTGTGAAAGGCAATGCTTTGGCTGTTGGTTTTCTAAAATGAAATCAGAAACCAAGAACTCAATTGTGGTTCTGGAGAAGAAGAGAGAGCCAAACTGCCAAAGGGGGAGGATGAGAGTCTATTTGTTTCTTCTCTCGACTTGACTCGTAACTCACAAGTCACAAGGACTAAAGTAGGACGGGTTGGGCGTGTTGCTGACGCTTTTGAACGGTTCGCATGCAGCGGTTCCCACCGAGTCCACCAGGTAATAAAGTATTAATTGGTGGGGGCGTTAAGTCTAACCACTACTGTGTAATGTAATGATTCCATCTAACCACTTGTCACCAATCCGAAAGCCTGAGTAGGCTATGTTTTTGTCTGGTGCAGCATTTGGAGATCCTCTAACAGCTCCTCACGTCGGATATCTAGGCCCCACTTTATGCATTCGTTGTGATCGACACGTCAGACTGAAAGGACGAATGTGGGGCCTGCTCTTCATGTCTACACGTTAAGACACGTTAAAATGGTTTTTCAGAATGTTCTACTTTTACCAAAAAAAAGAATATTTCATAAATTATTTTAAATATTTCAAAAATAAAGTAGTCACAAGACTCACAAATACAAATTTATTTGGATTAAAATAAACTATGTATGGCAGTCAAGATGTCTTTCTCATTCAACGCTGAATATATATATATTTAATATTTCATTATTATTTAAATTAATAATTTATTTATTTTTTTACCACATAGGAGTTTCATATAGAAAGATAAACATTAAATCCTTAACTTACATGTTAAGGTTTAACCCTAATGTTTGGCTTTCAAGTCAATAATCTAGAGATTTATACCAGTAGATTAATTTTATGAATTATGATTTCATAAATTTAAAATCTATTGATTTAAAATTTTTAGGTATTTGAAATTGTCAGACTTATGTAACCAAACAAGCTCTAAATAATTCAATGTCAATAAATTCATTGTCGGGTTAATTTTGAATTTCTTTTATGACATGAAATATCTACCAAACAAGCCCTAAATAATCCAATGTCAATATATTCACTGTCAGGTCAATTTTGAATTTCTTTTATTACATAAAATATGTAAAAAGAAAAGAATGGACAGAATTGTAACTCCAAACCGAAAAGTCGGCAGCTGATGGATAGAGAGAACGAAAATCGATCACTTTCTCCCTCTCAAATAATAAAGAATTAGAGTTTTTTTTGTTTATTTTTTTTGAAAATGACGAACAGAGAGTTAGAGATTGGTTGTTCACTTTTGATAAATCAATCAATGAATCTTCATTTTTAAAATCATTTCTAGATGAATAAATTCCAAAAACGTAATTACAAAAGTCAGCGGGACAGTGAGCTATTTAGCTAATTGGAATGTTTTCATTCGGAAGTCTATTAGCACAAAAACATCAGCACATTCATCATCATTTGTATTTAAAAATTATCTTTTTTCCTTCTCAATAAAAAATAAACTTTATCTGTGTCATTGCAGTACCCAATTTTCCATAAATTGATTTTTCTAACCATTCCTTAAGAACAAAATGATAATATATCAAACCACTACGAGAGCACCATTATTGATAATATATCAAAAGTCTGATAGCATGATTATTAAGAACATTTTATTGCAAACCATTCATGAACAAAATGACCATGAAATCTCAGCCTTCAAGAAGCCTCAATTGGTAACGGCAGTTAAGACTATTACCACAAAAGAAAGAGGTAAAAAAGAAGAAGCAGTTAGACCCAAGCGTCCAATGTAGACCATACAACCTTTCATTGTATGATTCAGTTTCTTTAGTGGAGATTTCAAATATCTAGAGATTTCAAATTTATAGATTTCAAATCTATGGAGTTATAATTTATAAAATTAGATGTTTGGTTGTGGAATGAAATATGAGGATTCATACTAAAAACTATTTGATCGCGGATTTTGTAAATGTTCAAATGTATAGCTTTTTGAAACTCCGTTTCACCCTACCCATAAATCTACATTCGTTTTAGTGTAAAAGTGAATCTCTAGATTTCATGAATCTGTTTTACACCACGGGTTCGTCTGTTCCGGTTTGAAATCCCTTCATGTATCCGGCCCTTGTTAATCCGATAACTGTCAATCAAGGAGGCCAAAGCCCCAAAAGAATCCCACAATCCAAATGCATTGCCTGTAAAGAACACTATTGTAAGAACAACGCATATGAAGAATCCAGGGATGGAACATTCTTAAGGAATTCACTACTATATTGCGCAATAACTCCATCTTTGTCATGAACCCTATAGCTGTTGCAAAAGCCTTGAATGTTTCTCTTTCAACATGTTGACAGCAGAAACCCCCTGCACCAGCTCGCATAAGCTCATACATCAAGAAGGCCATGTAGGAGTCATAAACACTGTCTTTGGTGCTGCTGAAGCACTCACAGATTGAGACTTCCCAGGAAATGCAGTAGCTGCTGTCCAGGCGGCTGCAGCCCCCATTGACAACACTGCCTTTGGTTTCACTTTAGTAGCAGCAGTCTCTTCTTAATCTCGTATGTGGGAACCTGAGTTCAGACCAATATCATGTATAACAAAACCCTAAAAGAAGAAAAAAAATTGGCTAAGATTCCTAATTGTTGAAAATTTCATGCTTATTCAGTAGGGGAGAAAAATGCAACATCCAACCTAGAGAGGGATTATGAATTTCGGTAGCTTTTGCTGCCCGTTTCTGGTTACAAAAACAAACAACAGTGAAAGAGGGTTTTCAATCAGACTCAACACAGCTGTAAGTTCAGGGGTATGCTGAGCCAGCGGTTTCTTCACTACAGTTGATGCTGCCGACTTGACATATGATGTGGCTTCAGTGGTACAGGTCTAATAACTGTAGTGTGATCATCATCCTGAAAAGTAGGAACAGGACCAGGTGGAACTGATGGTCTCTCATCATCGGAGGTGATCCAGGTGGTGGACCAAAGGTGGCCTTGGAATTGGTGGTTCGACCATTCCAGCAGGTGCAGCTTGGTTTAAACCGCAGGGCACCACCACGGGGGGGGGCATATCTGGTGGGGAGGGGGGGGGGGCAAATTGGACGCAGGGAGGTGGGAGTGCCCAGGTCTCAGGCTGTAATGTAGGGACTAGTGGAGGCCTAGGCATACCAGTTTGTGGCCTATGAGGAGGTGGTGGTGGGAAAATCAACTTAGAGGCATCCTTACTGCCCAGGCCACCTTCAGGTTGATGGCTAAAACTTCTGTTGCAGTCTTCTTCCTAAAGACCGTTCTTGTTGTTCTTTTTTTGTTAATATATTATTTATTCATAAAAAATAAAAAATATATTTTGCAGTCCAGGAGGTGGAGGTAGGGGTGGCTTGCTGGCATTGTAAGAGAGACAGATCATGTCATGATTTTTGAAGTATAGAATGTGTATTGACTGAAAAGAAAATACACTCACCCAGTTAGATTCCTTAGTCTCTGTATCATCTGATGCTGCAATTTGAACTTTTTCTGTCACCTAGGCTTGTGCCTGGAGGAGGAGACTGAATTGGTCATTGAGGTGGAGGAGGCAGTGGAATGTGATTTGGATTTTGCTCATTCGGGTAGAGCTCCTGGAGGTGGAGGCGATTTTGCACCAAGAGCAGAAGCAAGATTTGGAGGCCGGGGAAGTGGAGGTGGTATAGGCAGAGATAAAGATACTGCACCCTCTCCAAGACCCAACTCACCAGCATCCGGCAATGGAAGTGGTGGTGGACGAGGAGGTCCAGGTAATGCCACGTCCTCTGGCTCTGACTCTGGCCATGATACTGCACCACTTGATTAAGGTGCTGACAAAGGAATTCTAGGTCCTGCAGTGCAAATACCAAAACAGAAACCTGTAAATAATATGAACAAAGATAAAGTATCATCCATAGATCAAGATTTTGCCAAAGAATTATCTTCTTTTATGGGGGTTCAAAGAAAAGATGCATAAGATTGTATTTCTCGATTGTCTCAACAAGATCTGAAATAACTCAGAATTCTACTGTAACTGTATGCTTCCTACCCAAATCCAGCTTAGATTTCAACCGAAAATAGGTGCACTAACTCACCCAAATCTTGCCTCCAACTCAGTGGTTTAACTTAACTGAGCTGGACTCTGAAACCAAGTTCTCAAACTATGGTATCATCAAGACATGACAATGTATAACTTAAACTGAGCTATTGATGACTCATACATGGGAGCATTTCCAGGAGGTGGTGCTCCAGTAGGATTTAAGGTGGGATGATAATAAACAGAGTCCTGCAACCAGGAGCAGGTAAATATGAGCAACAATGAGAAGAAACATGCATATAACCATCTACTTGGACAAGTATTGGAAGATACTTCTGGCTGTGGATGATTAGCTCTCTCCTCTTCCTTAAGGTTGTTCATCTGCGAGGGGACCTAAGTGGCTGCAAGAGATGATAAAGCCACAAGTAAAAAAAAATACTGCATCAATCAATATTATCAGAGATTTCTCTCTCAGAGATGACTGCTGCATCTCTGCAATTCTCTTCTTAGAGAGATAAACTCTCTCTTAGGTGGATGGTCTCCATCATTATTATCACCTGCTACTTTGGTTTTTATGTAATGATGTGTTATTTGATAAGCAAACTCTGGACCCACTAAGGGTCCTTCAGTATGAATCTAGGGGGGCTCTACTGAATTGAGGACTGAGCCCCCCTGGAATTAGCGATTATGAATTTCAACCTATGGACTATGTTTCTATTAAGAATTGCATTGCACTTCTTGGATTAATCTAATGTAGTCATTGTCCTATTTTAATGTGTGCAGGGTTCCTAATCCAAAGTTGAAATGAACAGGGTGGATTTTTGGGCTGTTTTTTGAAGAATCTTTTCAAGTAATTAGCCCTCTCTAACCCCCTTCACCCTACCCAAAAAAAAAAAGTAGTTTGATATAAAATATGGTAAAGGAATATACACAACTGTAATTCCAAAATAGAAAGTCCACAGTTGATGGATAGAGATTATAGAGAGGCGAATTTAGTTATTCTCATCCTCTCAAGTAATAAAGAATTAAATGTTGCTTGTTCCCTAATTTGATGAATCAATCAATGAATCTTCATCTTTATACTTTTTAACCTCTTTGCCTACGTGGGTTTCTGGTGATCTCTTTTCACAATTAGAGAAGTATTCAATGAATGTGAGCTATCCCTCCCCCATCCCCCTATTGCCGACAACCCCAGAAATAGGTTAATTGTTAGTTTCTGGGGTCTCAGCTGCTCTCTCATCTCCCCCTCTTGAGCTCCTTGCTCCTCCCCCCCACCCCCTTTTTAATTTCAGTTCCTCTGTAATCTTCTCCTGTAGTGTTGCTTGTTGCTTTTAATATATTATTTATTCATCCAAAAATAAATAAATAAAGACAAATTTAATCATTTTATGAGCGTGCCTCACCAGAAGGTTAGGATTATCCCGAAGAACCTGTTGAGAAGCTTGGGCAATATCCTCGGTCCTCCTTTATAGGACTTAACAAAGTACTGTTTCTCTGTAAAATTTAAGAGAAATGAAGAAAAAAGAACATAAAAAAACCCTGAAGCAAGATCAACCACATACAAATGAATCTTTTGGTGACCCATCAAAATTCACAAAGAGATACCAGACAAACCAGAGGAAAAATGAGAAGACAAACAAAGGAAGAATACGATGTAACTTAATATTTAGAGAAACTCTAACCAATAAATATATAGACGCATAAAAATAAGAATTATGTCTATCTATAGATTAGTGTAACCGTAGGGTGAGAGTAACACCAATTTTATAGAACTGAAGTGGTGCTAACCTTTGGAGATTCTCAATCCAACGGCGATGTTGTAGAAGAGAAATTCTTCCTTGAATCAACATGCCTGAATGCTTTTTTCGTAGGACTTCTTCCCATACAATGATAATCTCTTCACCTTTGTTAATCTACCGTTCTAGCTGCCTGCCCCCTCTTTCTATTAAGGTTCAAAATTCCCTTTCACTATTCCTAGAGCCCCATCCAAACACAGATGACCATCACCGTGGGCGAAGAAAACTCAGTCCAAGCCTTAACTTCAGTGAAGATGGTTTTGACTGCTGCTGTTTCTATATCCTTGTCATCTTGGAAGGCATAGACCAGCTGCTGACAACGCAAAAAGAGATAAGCTGAGAAGTCTCATAGGCAGGTACCCCTTAGCTACCTGGATTGCTAGGCAAAGTGCCAAAATTTTCCCTTGTAGAAGATCATAAAGAACACACTCAAGCCTGAGTTCTTTAGCCAGTAGCCTGTAGCTTCCTAGATATGGCCACCTCAGAAGCAACAACCAGTAATCATATGGTTCCAATCTGATCATTCATGTGTCCTTGTAGATTTTTGTGAATGGTTGAACCAACAGTAATAAGTAAGTTGGAAGATTAGTTTATTTCATCACTTTTATCATTGCTGGAATGAACCAACATAAGAATTGGGAGCATCAATCACCCACCTCAGCTTAAACTCGCGAAACACCAGAATTTTCCAAAGAATCAAGTTAAACATGTGCACTTTACAACAAATTGCTGTAGTTTAGGCCATTCAACAATGAGATACTCTCAGACAACCATCAGTTTCCAGCAATGCGTATCCGGTTAATAATTTGAGATGCATCATCCAGTTTGTTTGCTCTCTCGTAAATGCTGGCAGTGACAAGATGTAATTCTTTCTTGTGGATATTGGGATCATTGTTCAGCTTCTCAAACAGTCTCTCCACAGCCTTAAAATTCCTCTGAGCCCCATAGAGGCTTAACATTTGAAAGTGTACTTCATCAGAGTAAACACAACCTTCTTCCTGCATTTCCGTATAAACAGCACTCGCTTTCTCAAATTCCCTCAGTTTTCCATAAGCATTTAACACGAGAGCAATGACATTAGAATCAGGGAAAAATCCTGCCGCTCTCATCTTCTCAAACACCTCAATCACATTTTCATGCTTCTTACTCCTGGAAAGCAAATCAATCATGCACCCGAAGACAGATATATCCTTCAGTTCCTTCACATCGGAAGCCTGACGGAAAACCCATAAAGCCTCTTCAACGCGACCGGCTCCTGCAAGTATTGAGATGGCTGTCTCTCTGGGTATGTTGTCTGGATGTTTGAGCTCATGAAGCAGACGCTTGGCATGTCCAACAAGACCGGCCCTTTCATATGCCACAATCATCGTCTGGTAAAGGACCTGATCAATCTCTACTCCAGAGCTTCTCAGCTTTTGGAACAACACTGCTGCACGATCCAGCTTCCCAGCTTTTCCCCATATAGAGATTATTGTGGAATAAGTAACAGCATTTGGTTCAATCCCTCTACTTTGCATCTCTTGGACAAGGTTGTTGGCTTTCTCATGCTCCAGAGACTTGCCATAGATTTTAATCATCGTGTTGTAAGTGACCACATTCTGTTCGATATCCTTTCTCTGCATCAACCGGAAAAGGTGGATGGCTTCCCCAAAGAGATCAGCCTCGCCATATACACTCAGGAGGGTGTTGTAACTGACCACACTGGGCTCAATACCGATCTTTCTCATACTCCAAAAGAGGCGGTCTGCTTCCTTGGCCATGCCAAGCTGACCATAAACATCAATCATGATGTTGCAAGTGGTAAGATCGAAAGGGCACTTGGCATCTTTCATCTCCGAGAATATGGTCAAAGCCTCAATGAATCTTTGGTGTTCGACGAACGTAGTGAGAAGGGTAGAATAGCTAACGGTATCGGGGGCAACACCAGCCGATCTCATCTCTTGAAGGAGGAGACGAGCTTCACGGAAGAGCTTAGCCTTGCCGAAAACATTGATCATGGAATTGTATACAACAAGGTCCGGGGAGAAGCCAGAGCGCTTCAATCTGGAGAAGAGAGAGATGGCCTTGGAATAGTCTTGGAGCCTGCGGGAAAGCTCTATGAGGTTACTGTACAAAACAAGGTCACCAGAGACACGGTCTTGTTCCATCTGCTGCAGCCAAGAGAGAGCGGAGTCGAATAGGCCCTCCTTGCCAAATTGGGTAATGAGGGTAGAGTAGGTGAAACGATCAGGTGAAAGGGACCTTTGACGCATTTCATCGACCAGGCCCGGGGCGAGCTGCCATTGCTTTGCGCGAAGTACATTACGAATGACAACGTTGTAGGCAAAGACAGAGGGTGCATAAGAGGCCTCTTCTATCATCCAATCAAGGAGGGCAAGCGAACGCTGCCAGTCGGGTTCGCGAGAGAGAAGGGAAACCATGAAGCGAAGCGAAAGCTGTCTCCCTTTGTATGGAGACATCAGTGCATAGAGTTCCTGCTCGTTGGATGTCTGCCTAATGGATGATAAGAGCTCTTCCATGTCGATGCTGTGATCCCAATAGACTGTTTGTTGCTGCTGATGTTTTTGACGTTGATACCTGATATGCCTTCGATGGAGAGGCGGAGGAGGGTTCTCAGTTGATTTTCTCCACACATCTTTAACTGAAGTCGAAGAAGATGATGATGAAGAAGCTGTAATAGGTAAAAGAAGGCGAGAGCTGAAGCAAGTCTTTGGCTTCTTGGAGAGGAATGGTAGGAGATTGCTACAAGTGAAGGAACCATTGATGTTTCTGAAGAAAAATAACGTAGTTGGAGCGGAAGACGAATAGCAAGCAGCAGACAACGGTAGGGAGAGAGAATTTAAATTAACCGTTGTAGTAGTGAAAGAGAAACTATCCATCATTTAGCAGAAAGACCCAAACTGCAATTTTATCTCAGAAGAATCATCTACCATAAATCGAACCCATACGGTGGCTCCCCAATTCGAGCAGTTCTACGCTGGATTTTGAGACTTGAAAGGAATAGGCGGAAAATATTTTGTTAGTCTAGCATTCTAGCCATCGTGAATCGTACTTCGGATCACTGGATGGGAGCCACAGAAGCAATTAAGCTATCAGTTACGATTTGGAACCTCTGCACTTATTTTCATTATATTTAACCAACAAAATTCCCCCCGGTTTTGGCCAAAACAAGAAAATTGTGATTATATTAAATGGAAGAATTAAGGTCATAAGACCTATACAAACGGGAAGGATCCACAATAAACAAAGGTGGTATACCCTATCAAGATCTATCTAGAGATAACGTGCAAGCCCCCTTAGCAAGAAAATCCGCATAGCCATTGCTAATTCTAGGAATATAACTAAAAGAAACTCTAGGGAAGAAAGAATAACGCTTCAAAATATCTACTACTAAACTGAGATACATCCAATCTAACGATGATTGGAGACCCATAAGAACTCGAACAACAGGTAGACAATCCGAATGAAGATGTAAATTCACCGCTCCTAAAGAAAAGCCCAGAATAATGTCATCTTTAATTGCTTCAAGTTCAACTAAGGTTGGGGAAGCACTATGACCATATCTGCTTTGAGCCGCTACAAATCCACCATTATAATCCCACATGATGCACCTTCGACCTCTTTTGTGTGAAGTACTATCCCATTATCCATCAACAAAAATTTGAAAAAGATCAAGTTCTCCAGAAATGATGTGACTGGGCCTTTGATAAAAATCCCTATGAGCCCTTTGAGATTTCATCATATGAGATTGCATATCTGCACATAGATAAGAAAAAGTAGTCATTGTATGAATTATGGAGGCCTCAATCCCTCTAAAGAGTGCAGCATTCCTAGTATTCCATATACACCAAGTTAAGGCACTCCACATCTGATTCACTAGGGTTAAGTTATCACAACTATGGAACTTTATTTTGATAAAATCCATCCAGTCAAATAAATTTGACCTTAGAAAATCAAATGTATTAATACGGAGATGAAATAGTCTCCAACACTCTTTTGCATAATGACAAAAAAATAAAGTATGACATACATTATCCGAACCATGACCACAAATTAGACAAAGAGGGGTGAGAGAAACATTCCTCGAGAAAAGGGAGCTCCCAATTGCAATAGCCTCATATGAAGATCCCCACAAAAATTATTTAATCTTTGAGAGAGTAAGAATTTGTCAAATAATTTTTAATATATTGAAGAGGAGGAAAAAGCAACATTCCCTCCGCTTTGAACACGACACAATGCTTTTTTTTTTTTTTTTGATAATGAATGCTGCTTCGTTTGAAAACATGAATAAACAAACCGAACGCGTTTCAATCGCCCTAATTTTTTTTTTTTTTTTGGTAAACGTTATCCATCGATGTTGAGAGAGTCTTGAGACCATTCAATTCTCATTTTCCAACGTTACGGGAAAAGGGCAAGTTGGTCAAAAAAAAACCAAAAAAAAAATATTGTGGCGTGGAAGAAAACATACCCCACCATGATACCATCTAAGGGTCGTTCAATTGGTGATGAATAACACTTCTCAACGAACACAGGTCACGGAATAACACTCCCTATGATACATATAATAGTCCAACCCCTAATATAATTGTTTTTTTTTGTTTTTTTTTTTGGGTTATCACCCCTAATATAATTGATACGAGGCTCATATGACCAAAAGAGAGAATACATAAAAACAGATGGGTATCATTTCATTCCTCAAGATTTAAGAAGACCCTTGCCTGTCCGAGCCTCTTGGGCAAACACAACGAGAGAAGGTAACTGCCAGAACACAAAACTTCCACAAATTCTAGTTTTCTCGACTGCCTCCAACTACAATCATTCAACAAGATTTCGTTCTAAGAGAGATAATCAAGCCTTTTCCAGACTATGCATTCCCTAGAATTAGAGTATATGGATACAAGGATCAAATGGACGGATCAATGCACCTCCAACATATCAATTTTGCAGAAAGCCTAAACACTAAAAGTTGACAACTAGTACATAGCAAAATTTGAATGAATCCATATTCCGCTACTACTTTTCTGATAACATGATCATTTAAAGCATTTTATTGCAAACCATTGAACGACCATGAAATTTCGGCCTCCGGAAGCCTCAATTGGTACAGTAGTTGACTAAAGTGTCCAGGTAGACCATCTAAGCTTTCATTGTATGATCCAGTTTCTAAGTTAATCCAGATAAAAAATAGCCCATCAACAGAGACCAAAGCCCCAGAAGAATCCAACACTCCAAATGCATTGCTTGTAAAGAACTGGTGTAAGAACAACGCGCATGAAGGATCCAGGGCTGGAACATTCATCAGGGGTTCACCACTATGCTGCACAGTAACTCCATCTTTGTCGTGAACCCAAAGCTGTTGCAAAAGCCTTAAATGTTTCTCTTTCAACATGTTGACAGCTGAAATCCCCTGCACCAGCTCGCATACGCTCATCCGTCAAGAGCACCAAGGGCTTTCATGTCCTCCAAAAAGGCCATGTATGAGTCATCAACGCTCTGTGTCTTTGGTGCTGCTGAAGCACTCACAGATTCCGACTTCCCAGGAAATACGGTAGCTGCTGGCCGGTTAGCTGTAGCCCCTGTTGACAACGGTGCCTTTGGTTTCACTTTAGGAGCAACAGTCTCCCTTCTTACTCGTACAGATGCTGGAACCTGAATCCAGACCAATATCATGCATCAATAAATCCCAAAAAAAATTCTAACAACTGGCTAAAAGTACAAAATGGTAAAAAAATTTCTTGCTTATTCGATAGAGGGGGGAAATGCAATGTCCAATCTAAAGAGGGATTATGCATTTAGGTAGCTTTTGCTGCCCGTCTGATTAAAAAAAAAACATTGAAAGAGGGATTTCAATGAGACTCACCATAGCTGTAAGTTCAGGGGTATGCTGAGCCAGTGGTTTCTTCACTACAGTTGATGCCGCTGACTTGACATATGATGGTTTTGGTGGTACAGGTCTAACTGTAGCAGTATCATCATCCTGAAAAGTAGGAACAGGACCAGGTGGGACTGGCGGTCTCATCATTGGGGGTGGTCCAGGTGGGGGACCAAAAGGTGGCCTTGCAATTGGTGGACCAACCATTCCAGGGGGTGCAGCTCGGTTTGGAACTACAGGGCCAGATAATGGTGGCCGCATATCTGGTGGAGGGGGTGGAGGTGGGAAGCGCGAAATACCAGGAGGTAATACATCAGGCTGTAATGAAGGGATTAATGCAGGCCTTGGCATACCAGATTGTGGCCTAGGAGGAGGTGGTGGTGGGAGAATCAACTTAGAGGCATCCTTACTCCCTGTAAAATTACTTGCATCAGACTCAGAGTGGCCACCTTCAGGTTGATGGCTAACAAACTTCTGTGGCAATCCAGGAGGCGGAGGTGGGGGTGGCATCGCTGGCATCTGTAACAGAGACAGACCATGTCATGATTTTTCAAGCATAGAGTGTGCATTGACCTAACAGAAAATAAGCTCACCCGGTTAGACTCCTTAGTCTCTGTATCATCTGATGCTGCAGTTTGAACTTTTTCCCTGTCACTTGAACTTGTGCCTGGAGGAGGAGGCTGAGTGGGCCGTTGAGGTGGTGGAGGCAGTGGAGGGTGACTGGAATTTTGTTCATTGGGTAAAGATCCTGAAGGTGGAGGCAATTTTGCAGCATCGGAAGCAGGCTTCGGAGGCTGGGGAGGTGGAGGAGGAACAGGCAAAGATGAAGGTACTGCACCGTCTCCAACACCCAGTTCACCAGCATCTGGCAGTGGAGGTGGTAGTGGTGGAGGAGGAGGTACAGGTAATGCTACATCTTCCGACTCTGACTTTGACGATGATGCTGCACCACTCGATGAAGCTGCTGACAATGGAATTCTAGGTCCTGCAATGCAAAAACCAAAATACAAACCTGTAAATAATAAGAACATGATGAAGTATCATCAATAGGTCAAGATTTATCCTCAAAAATATATCCCTTTTCTTATGCTTCCAAGAGTAAAAGCATAAGATTGTATATCTCCAATATCACTTACGAGATCTCGACATATCTCACAATTTTCCTGTAATTGTATGCTTCTCACCCATAACCAGCTTCGCTTTCAACCCAAAATTAGGGGCATTAACTCAGCCAAATCTTGCCTCCAACTCAGTTGTTTGGCTGATTGAGCTGGGCCCCAAAATGAAGTTCCAAACTATGGTATCATAGACATGAAAACGTACAACTTAAACTGACCTATTGATGACTTATACATGGGAGCCTTTCCTGGGGGTGGTGCTCCAGTAGGATTTAAGGTGGGATGATAATAAACAGAGTCCTGCAACCAGGAGAAGTAAATATGAGCATCAATAAGAAGAAACATGGATACAATCATCTACTAGGACAAGTATTGGAAGATACTTCTGGTTGTGGATGTTTTGCTCTCTCCTCTTCCTCTGCAGTTGTTCGTCTGCGAGGAGGACCTAAGTGGCTGCAAGAGATGATAATGCCACAAGTTAAAAAATACTGCATCAATAAATAGTTAAAATAGCATATGTTGCATAGAAATATACCAGAAACCATAGGAAAGCTTCTTCACCTGAACATCACAGGAGTCTCACCCTTCTCCCGCACTTTCTCTTCATACTCCTGTCAAGTGAAAAAAATTACAGCAGCCGTCACAATATGTTACAAGCAGGCTATATAAATGCTGGAAATACTGATCAGAAGGTTTGCCACCAGGTAAAGATGGAAAGAGGGAGGAGATATGCACACATATCTCTTAACACAATTTGCCACAATTTTCAATATGATCCCCAAAAGTAAAAAGAACGGAGATAAAGCAAGGGAAAGAAAGAAGAGTGCAACAAACAGCTGGTCAACTTTACTTCATCTTCTGTTTTATTTCTCTTCTCTTTAACTAACCAAACCTGGTTGGCGAACCAGGACCTCAGGCCAACCCCATAAACTTAACACTTGATAGATAAATTTGATATTCAGATATCTTATATCCAACTTTTTTCTACAAGAAATTTTTAAGTGATCTTCACTTTTCGAGCCCACCTAATGCCTCACCAGTCACCACTGGAAGTCAAGTTCAAACATTGTCTGTCGGTATAAGCAATGTAGTACCCATCTAACTGTGGGTTCTGATCTGCGAAAAAGAGACATATATCACATTCAATACTGCGAACAGGTTTTACAAGCAGGTGGAACTTGTTGCAGCTCTATTTGATGTACTTAATGAGCTAGCTAGACCAATCCATACGACCAGGGTTTAAGACAATACCAAACATCAGGTAGCATGTATATCATGAGGATTAGGACTCATACACCTGCAAGATCCTGAGAGATCACTAATGTGAATAATCAATATGCTGGGGCAAGCTAACTATATGATCTCTTACATTTATTTTTCTCCAGAACATGTATTAGTCTTTTCAGGCAATTATTAATGCAAACAATAAAATTATGTTGGAGCAAGCTAACCATAAGATTTCTTACATTTCTTTTTCTCTAGACTTCTACAATTACTTCCAAGCAACCAATTCACCATCCAATCACACAACCAATTCACCATCCAATCACACATCAGTATGAAATTTATCAAGCCATTTGCCACTACACCAGATTATATGGACTCCGTCAACCAACGATCCCAGGGTCTGTTTGAATGGTGGCATCCTAGCCAAACAGGAAGTATATCAGAATGGTTTTTATGGACCATGAAAGCAGTACAGTTCTGGTCTTATGTAGGTGAGTAGCTACCAGTGATATGGTCACCACTGGATTGAAAGGTAATAATTGAATTTTAGAAGATCCCTTCATCCATGGATAGTCTGATCCAATCCTTGGAGAGATGCAGCTTTTGGTTATCAAATGGATCCTTTCAAGTCTCAACGGCACATGGAGACACTCACATCTCAGAAAACGATTCAGGTACCTTAGTTCAGTTTCTAAGACAATTCTCATTGGGTTTCTGATCCAACCCTTGGCAAGTGCTTCTGACAAGGTGCTTGCAACATAAACATTGGAAGACGTTAGTTCTTGGAGTAATGCCAAATTTCCTCTAAATAAAATAAAAAGGGGGTCATTAACCAGCTCTGGTCCCTCCAATGTGGGGTCTTGGGAGGTGTGTGCAAGTCAGTCCAAACCTTTGAAGATTTGCACAAAGTGGCCTCCCTAAGACTTAACTCAGGGCATTTTGAATTGGCATCATGAACCTTTTACCATTCCATCAGCAAGTCCCCCCAACGTCTCATACCAAATGAAAATGCTTACCCATGTATAAAGTTTTATATACCTTCCTCTTCTTCAAAACAAGGTTCAGTGTGTCCTCAAGTTGTCTTTTCTTGTGCTTCCTTGCCTTGTCCAGAGCACCATCTGCTTCTGCACCACTCAACAATATGTATTAGTGGCATTAGGAATGAAGAGTTTCCAAGCCAAACTATCAAACTGAATATATGGAAACAGATGACATTATATCAGACCAACAACAGAATGCAAGATTATTCCAAGCTAAAGAAAACGATAAAAGGGCACAACATATACTTGCATATTTCAAGTTTGTGCTGTAACTCCAGAGTTGTGGGATTACATGTACAAGTGTCTCCATCAAGTAGTCCTAGTATTAACTTCACCGAACATTCATTTGCATGATTATCTTGGGTATCGAGATATATACGAGGTTAAATAATGTGATCTATAACTACTAAATACCAAATCAAGGTGTCTCAAAAACATCACAAATCATAAATATTCATCCAGTGACCAGTTAAATTAAGCTGACGCTTTCATATTTAAAGCCCTTGAATTTTGAATTTGCCTGAGTCCATATACAATTGGAATTTGAAAGAAGAGAAAGGGGCAGGATTTTCTCATACTATGAGGCTGTCTCCAACCTTCCCATCAAGAGCCAATGGGGACCAGAATCTGCAACACCGCTCAATTCTACAACCTTATATGGCCATGAAATCACTAAACAACCTTAATTCCAGAATCATCACTGCAAGGTTTTACCAAAACAAAAAAGGGTGTACATTCTTTTCTCCTGGGGGATCTTGGTAACGAATTTCTTTATTCATCCAAAAAAGGGTAAATCTGCTGCAGAAGGCTTCTGTACAAGCAGTGTCACCCCCCCCCGCCCCCCCCGGGGGGTATTTTTCTACACAGCCTTACCCCCCAACTGTTATTGCTGGGAGGCTGTTTTAATACCCTGACGGCTTGACCTTAGGCCACAAATGTGGTCCACCAACCATAGCACCAAAGCCCACCCCTTAAGGGTTTACCAAATCAACTCCAAATAAACAAGTGGCACTTAAATCAGAAGTTCAAAAGCTGCAGGTCGGCAATAAGGCGCTCACCCTCAGAGGAAGATATGTCCCTCAAGAACCCAATCGAGTTTAAAGTTTGGGGCTTGACCACAATTAACGGTCTTTGAACCAAGGTAATACTGTAATAGTAAAGTCAATCATCAGCCAAGAATTAGGCGCTTAAAATCCTTGGTTGCAACATACATATTAAACCTGGGAGTGATTTCATTATTTGCAAAAGAGGAGAGCTTGAACAGGTGAATTCTAGAGTTCTGATCTATCTGCATCAGACCAGTTTACTATGGGATTACTATTCAAAGGAGATCTACCTCACAAAGGAGCTGCCTTAAGAAGACTAAATTTGGTAAGGAGATCTGCCTCATCTACCCTCTCTTCTTTGTCCCAAATTGCGAATCCTGAACCCTAAATCAGAGATTCCGATTTCCTGCCTTTTTTAACCATTACAATTCCTTCAATTTTTTGAGGACAACTTCTTCATTACAGCCCCTAGACTCAATTCCAATTCCATTAACACCCCAATGACCTTCAAGTCCTACTTATTAACTGTGCTAACTTTTCTGATTCAACCATCAGATTTCTTCCATATTCGGAGGATATCACCCCGAAAGCAACCCCCTCTCAACCCAAGTTACAGTTTAAAGCCCTAATGGATCTTAACAGTTTCTCCTAGGAAGACCCAATTTTCAATTTTTCATTCAAGCCATCAGTTATCTCAGAATTTTGGATTGCATAAGTCATAACTCTTTCCTCCCTATGAGAGATCGACACAAACCCCAGCCCCAAATGCCTTCGCATTTCACCAAACCATAACCATAACCCCTAGATCTCAAGTTGGTTCTTTTTGAAGATCTTGTCATCTTAACAACAGAACTTTAATCTTATAGAGAGGCTATGTCAGCTTGTGGATTAGTTGTTACTTGTGACTGATTTACATTATGGTTAATGGTATTATCAACACAGTGGAATAACTATAAAACATTCAACCAAATCTTACCAGAACACTGATTTTGAACTACATAATTGCAGTTAATGGGCAAAAGTTGCCAATCTGGGAAGGAATAACAAAGAATGAAGAACAAGTGATGGAGGCATTTTGATGAGGGCATCAGTGAGCAGTTCCGAGTTTACCGGCCAGCGCCGACGTAGAGATCATCCCACGACAGCATCTATGTGGATTGATGATGAGTTCGGAGGTTATCAAATTGCTAGGATCCTATGGTTCGATGAGAAACCCTACTCATAGGCAGTTTGTCATGTTATTTTCCTTAGTCTTAGTGGGTTGGGCAGTAGTTTACTATTGAAATATTTTAATTTCATGTTTGAGTCTTTATGGGATGGGCCTAGAGTCTATTTTGGCCCAATTTTGAATTATTTTGAGTTTGGGTTATATATACAACTTAATAATGTAGATACCGAATTTGATTGATCAAAACAGCACCCAAATAGGACCTTTTCACAGGGAGTCAATTGCAAATTTGATGGACTCAAGGTGAAACAAAGTTTAGATGGGAAAGAGGGCTGAAACTAGAATGGTATTATAACGGGCTGAATAGATCTTCAAATAGGGGCAGAACTATAATGGAAAAAGTGACAATAACAATGTAACATTTAACACCCGGGCTTCACACCGCAAGGTGGATCAATTGGATCAAACACAAGGGTTCTCCAAAGAGGAGGATTGCTAGCAAGCAATTTGATTTCAATTCATAAGTTGTGTCTTCACTTCTTACATAAGTCTCTTTATATAGCATTCTAAAGAGACATAAACACTAATTATAACATCCAACCACTAGCTAACACCACCTATCTATAAATAACTCAACTACTACCTACCTCTTTGACAAAGGAAAACTCATTTGACAATGAGTTCTTTTATTTTCAAACCACAGTCCCTTTTATTGACTTTTTAAAATCTAGACTTGGGCTTAGGTCTAGACTATAAAGTTCAACATATGTGGGTAACTTTAACCCACTAAAACAATCTTAGCCCATGAAAGCCATGGGCTGATTCAGGTGATAGCTTTAACCCTTTGATGAGCCTAACCCAAAGGGCCTTTTCTTTCTTAGATATGTCTTTAATTCTGCATCACTTAAGTTAGGGTTATTTTGGGAATTAAACATGTAGGGTTGTGAGGGATCAACTTTTTATAACCTTGAATGGAATTCGTTTTTGGCAATCAATGAATGAAAGAATTTGGAAAAAAGAACTCACGTTGCTCTCTCTCTCTCTCTCCCCCTTGGCGGAACCAGCACTTCCCCTTCTCTCCAGGTAATCTCTCTCTCCTCCTTTCACCCTTGTTTCCCACTAGAAAGATTTCCCCTTGCTCTCCTCTACAAAGATCTACTCCTTTTTTTCCTCAAAAAAGACCTAGTTTCTTTCCTGAAAATCTTCTTCTTCTTCCCCAAACCCCACGATTCTGTTTTCTTTTTTGCATTTCTTTTTTTCTTCCCTCTTTCCCTTATACGGTAGTCTAGTTGTCTTTTGTTAGTCTCCCTTCCCTTCTCTTTGTTTCTTTTATTTTCTCTCCCTCTCTCTTATCACCTACTCTCTTTCCTAGGATACGCCTTTACTTCAAAATATTGTTTTTTCTCCTTTCCTAGAATTCACCACTATTTCAAAATATTTTTTCTTTATCTTATTTCTGTTCCTAAATACTTTCTAACCCCTGTTTTGCAGCCAGGATCAGCAGGTAACATTATCTCTCCCAAAATATTTCTCATTTATTCTTTTGGCAGTAATTTTGTTTAAAACAAAAACTTCCCAAAACTCCCTTTACATTGTCAATTGTTGAATTCCTTGTTAGAAATCTGATATTGATTAGGACAACTCTATTTTCTTTAAGTTTCTTAATTCCCTTGCATTCAATTTAGTGTTATGGTGCCAAGATCCCCATCCCCTTGTTTCCCTATTGATTCTTGTTTAGTTGTGCTTACCAGTAAGACTTATTGTGTTTATTTCTCTACTTTAGCTGTCTTACATGCATGATTACTCAGATTTCAAATGCTGCAAATTCCTTTCTTTACTATCTATCAAGAATAGGTGTTTAATTCTAAGAGTCTAGTAGCCCACTTTGTAGGTCCCCTAGTTTCTAGGGTTTTTCCTACATCAATTCTAGTATCAGAGAATGGTTTAGAGTGTCAGTACTGCTGGACTTTTAGGTTTCAAGTTGTTAGAATTGCTGGTTTTAGTTTAGGTGTCTTTAGGTCAGACTGTGTATGGTAGTAACCCGAAGTGGAAACGAATATTCCAATATGACTGGTTCATCAAGTGCCCCATTGACCCCTGACCAATTGACTCAACTGCTCCAACAAAATGGAGAGATCTTAAAGGCCATTCAAACAACTCAAGAGGAGTTAGATAACCAAAGGGCAGCACAGGCAACCCAAACCACCACCATTCAGGCCATAGAATGAGATGTTCGAACCCTTGCAACACAACTTACAGCCATAGAGGGACACCAAGAGTAGCATGGACATAATACTCAAGCCAATGGACCTAGGAATGAAAACTACCAAGTGGACCTCCAAAACTTTGACCACCGCTTCGAGGATCTTAATAGAACTGGGGATAATTTCCAAGGTAATGGAAGAGGTAGAGGTCGTGGAGCATGTGGACATCTTGGTCCTATGCATCATGCAACCTATGAGCATGACAATGCTCTTGACAGCCATAATAGAGGGTTCGATATTAGGAGGATAGTCAATGTAGATGCCCCATCTTATGATGGCCAAATAGATGTGAAAGTCTTACTAGATTGATTAGACAAATGGACAGGTACTTTGATTTTTATAATATGTCGGAAGAGGTTAACTTTAGATTTGCTAAAATTAAGCTTACCGGGGCTGCCCAAGAATTTTGGAAAGAATTAGAGTACCAAGAGAACAATCTAGGACTTGAGCCAATGACCACTTGGGTTGAGATGCAAGAAAGGCTTAAAAGGGAGTTCTTACCTATCACCTATAGGCTGAACTTGTTGAATGAAATGAACACCCTAAAGCAAGGGAAATTAATTGTGACTGACTACATGGCCAAATTCAATGAACTTAAGATTAGAAGCCGTACTCGTGAGGATGTTCAGCAGACACTTTCTAGACTTATTACTGGACTTAACTCAGATATCCAGTCACGACTTGCACCCCACTTAGTGCGAGATGTCCCTCAAGCCTTTAGGATTGCTCTAGAACTTAAGACGTCCATGAAGACTTTTCCTCAAAAGAATAGCTTTCAGCCCGGAGAATCTAGCTTCCGAAGGTCTACCCCTAACACTACTAATTTCCAAAGACCCCCTGTTAATCCACAACACCCAATTGATAACAAGGGTAAAGCCATTTTGGGAACTCCCCCCATGAAAGTTGGCCAGCTCCAGTGTTTCAAATGCCAAGGATTTGGACATGTTGCTAGGGAATGCCCCAACAGAAACCTTTATGTTGGAGGGCAAAACCATGTGGATTTAGATCAGGATGACAATCAAGAGCTTGAGTATGAAGACCATAGACCAGATGAGGACATATCTGATGAGGATCTTGATATGGTATATGGGTCTAAGCTTGGAGTTGTACGTTGTATGGTATCACAACCCAAAGATATTGATGATTGGCAACAGACTAATATTTTTATTACCTACACTTGCCATCAAGGTAAGAACTGCCGAGTTGCCATAGATAGTGGTAGCTGCATGAATATAGTTGCTCAAAGTGTTGTATCCATAATGGGGCTCAAACCAGAGGCTCACCCCAAACCATACAAGGTTGCTTGGGTCGATCAGTCTACTATCCCTGTACCCTTAGGTGTTTAGTTCCCCTACATTTTGTTGGTTATGAGGATAGAGTGTGGTGTGATGTCCTAGAGATGGATGTTGCTCACATCATTCTAGGGAGACCATAGTTATATGATAGGGATGTCACTACCTATGGATAATCTAACATCTGTATCTTTGAATATAAAGGGAAAAATATCCGATTGACCCCTACCGCCCCAAAAGAGCTTAAGGTTGTGGAGCATAAAGGCATTACCATCAAACAAACTTGCTCTAAAACACTTGGCATACTAAATCAGCAAGAGTTTGAAGTTGAGTGTAATGAGTCAAGAGTTCTTTATGCTCTAGTTGCCTCGCAAAGTAATTCAGATACACATCACACATCAGACAAATTTGTTAATAGAAGTCTAGGGAACTTGTTGCGTTGTCTTATAGGAAGTACCTTACCAGTTGGGACCGGGTCCTTACCAAAGCCAAGTTTGCCTATAATAGCTCTAAGAACCAAAACATTGGTCTGTCACCTTTTGAGGTTTGTCTAGGATACCAGCCCAAGGCTCCTATAGACCTTATTCCAGCTGTGTCCAGCTCTAGGACTTCCCCATCAGCCGAGTCATTTGCGCAGCACATATCTGATTTACATGCAAGTATAAGACAACGAATAGCACTGAGTAATGATCAATATAAGTCCAAAGCTGATGTGCATCGACAACTGCAAGAGTTTCAAGAAGGAGATATGGTGATGGTTAGGATCAGACCGCAGCGTTTCACTAAAGGTAAAGCGAGCAAGCTACATGCTCGTAGTGTAGGACCATTCGAGATTTTGAAGAAAATAGGAGCTAATGCCTATGTTCTTAATCTGCCAACTAACATGGGGATCAGCAATATTTTCAATGTGGAGGACCTTGTCCCTTTCCATGGCACTCCTACTACTGCATCTTTTTATCCAGATGACCTTGACACCCTTCCCTTTGTTTTTTATGAACCCCTTCACTCCCTACTACTTCAGTACCACCTATGCCTAAATTTCACAACAGAGTTGAGACAGTTGAAGAGATCCTTGATGAGAGAGTTACAACTACAAAAGAGGGAGGTTACAGAGAATTCCAAGTTAAGTGGCGGAGACATCCTAAGATCGACAACACTTGGATCACGATGGCGGAGCTACACACTACATGACTAAACATGCTAGAATACTACCAGAGCCTTTATTCACCGGAGGTGAATTCTTCAAAGTCAGGGAGAGTTAATGAGGACATCAATGAGCAGTTCCGAGTTTACCGGCGACGCCGACGTAGAGATCATCCCACGACAGCATCTATGTGGATCAATGATGAGTTTGGAGGTTATCAGATTGCTAAGATCCTATGGTTCGATGAAAAACACTACTCATAGGCAGTTTGTCATGTTATTTTCCTTATTCTTAGTAGGTTGAGTAGTAGTTTACTATTGAAATATTTTAATTTCATGTTTGAGTCTTTATGGGCTGGGCCTAGAGTCGATTTTGGCCCAATTTTGAATTATTTTGAATTTGGGATATATATACAACTTAAGTTGGGGTTGTTTTGGGAATTAAACATGTAGGGTTGTGAGGGATCAACTTTTTTATTTAAACTTTGTATTGAATTCGTTTTTGGCAATCAATGAATGAAAGAATTTGAAAAAAAGAGCTCACGTTGCTCTCTCTTCCCCCTCTCTCCAGGTAATCTCTCTCCTCCTTTCACCCTTGTTCCCCACTAGAAAAATTCCCCTTGCTCTCCTTTACAAAGATCTACTCTCTTTTTTCCTCAAAAAAAGACCTAGTTTCTTTCCTGGAAATCTTCTTCTTCTTCCCCAAACCCCACGGTTCTTTTTTTTTTTTTGCATTTATTTTTTTCCTTCCCTTTTTCCCTTATACGGCAGTCTAGTTGTCTTTTGTTAGTCTCCCTTCCCTTCTCTTTGTTTCTTTTCTTTCTCTCCCTCTCTCTTATCACCTACTCTATTTCCTAAGATACGCCTTTACTTCAAAAAAAATAAAAATCTCTCCTTTCCTATGATTCAACACTACTTCAAAATATTTTTTCTTTCTCTTATTTCTGTTCCTAAATGCTTTCTAACTCCTGTTTTGCAGCCAAGATCAGCAGGTAACATTATCTCTCCCAAAATATTTCTCATTTATTCTTTGGCAGTAATTTTGTTTAAAACAAAAAACTTCCCAAGACTCCCTTTACATTGTTAATTGTTGAATTCCTTGTTAGAAATCTGATATTAATTAGGACAACTCTATTTTCTTTAAGTTTTTAATTCCCTTGCATTCAATTTAGTGTTATGGTGCCAAGATCCCCATCCCCTTGTTTCCCTATTGATTCTTGTTTAGTTGTGCTTGCCAATAAAACTTATTGTGTTTATTTCTCTACTTTAGTTGTCTTACATGCATGATTAATCAGATTTCAAGTGCTGCAAATTCCTTTCTCGACTATTTGTCAAGAATAAGTGTTTAATTCTAAGAGTCTAGTAGCCCACTTTGTAGGTCCCCTAGTTTCTAGGTTTTCTCCTACATCACATTTACAATTTTTTCAATATATTAACCCAACAGAAACTAAGAATTGAAAAAAGAAAGCATATGCAGGATTTAATTATCTGACCTGTCATCCGAGGAAGTTAGGAAAGAGGAAAAGGGTATGACTAAATAAATCACTACTAGTAAGTTTTAACAGAACTAATTAACAAATAAAATGAATCCCAGTTTCCTATTTTCACCCTATATTTTAGCCCACTGAAGTGGTTCATCACAAAGTAAACACATGGTATCGAAGTTCCAAAATACCAACCCTATGCTTGATTCCAAAATAGACCCCCCCCCAGGTGATTTATCTGCATCAGACCAGTTTTTGAGATATTTCTGACCTGTGCTTGCTAAGTTCTTCCCCCTAAATTTTTTATATTTGACCGTCATTAAGATGAATTATTCGACCATATGAATTTCTAATTCGTTTCATTGGTTTCACCTGAATTCTGGATAACTTTTTGTAGCCCATGATTCTGGTATTAGCTGGTTTTTAGAATTCTTACTTGAGGTGGTCTAGAACCAAATTAACCATGCTACACTACAGTACGGAACTAATCATGAACAGGACCACTCCAGCTCCAAGTCAAAGCAAATAATTATTACAAAAAGGTGAACCTGTTGTCGAAGGCTTCCACAAGAGCATAAAAAGAAATATCCAGTGTTTACTAAGGATAAAGCTGAAACCTTTCCATTTCTCTTATGATTACTATAGAATTCTATTTTGACCCCAACAAACATTAAATAGAAACTTTTCAAAATGTTGTCCCAAAAAGGCCCAAGAATTACAGAGGACGGTAACAACAGCTTCTCTTGTTTATCTAATAATGGTAATTAAAGCCCAATACATAAAAATGTTCTAACATACTTCAGATAACTTTGTTTTTGGATCATAGTATAGGAAGTAAAATTGCACTTATGGAGAACCGAATGAAAAAAGAAAATAATGAGAATAATAACATACTCATTAATTCCAACTTCTCAATTTGTTCCTTAATAGTTTCAGGATCCTTCTTCAGAATGCCAACTTCCCTCACTTTCTTTCTTTCTTTTTTGTTCTGTTTGACAGAGGAAACATCATAGTGAGGAACGTTAGAGTTTGAACAGAGATTCAACCAGTCAAGTATACCATAAAGGATACAAGATTTTACCATAAGAAACCAACATACAATAAAATGTAGGTTTAATATATATATCAATCTATTCATATAGAATAACAGCTACTCCCCCACCCCTCGCTACGAACCTAGAGAGAAGTTAAATAAGCATAAGCATGATACAGTCTCGCACAATCATTTCAAACTTAGGGTTTTAGTGCTTTCCTATCAGTCAGAACGAAGTAGCTTGAAAAACAAAGAATCTGACTTACAATGTGTTCTAGTCCATCTAGACCACGCTTCATATATTAATAAAACAATCAACCAACTGTCCTTTCTTGTTGAAATTTGTAATACAAAAATTGAGTAAAGCATTCTGATTCAGATTTCCACCGTCTCTCCTGACGCTACGACGAATATAAAAAAAAAATCGCATTAACGATTAGAAAACATGTTTCGAAAACTCAAGCTCCAAGTAAGAAAAATAATACTAGTTTCACCTCATCCGCTTTTGAATGACAAAACTTAAATCTTGACATGGGTGTTAGGGTTTTCAAGTACACACATAAGAATACAACTGACGAGTGCTGAGAGTGCAAGAACAAAGGATTAACATGAAGACGAGAGAAGAAATAGTAACCCTAGAAACGAAATTGGTGTTTTTTTTTTTTTTACCCTTTTCAGCTCCTTCTTGCGTAGCTCCTTCCGGTAGGCATCTGTAGGGTTCATCACCTTCCCTCCTTTCGTCGTCTTCATCTTCGCTCCAACGCTCTCTGCTTCTACGTAGATACCTCGCGATGAACTTTTCTGTGATGAAAAACGAGACGAACTTACTCGCTCTCTCTCTTTCCGGTGGATGAATTTATTATTTATCCAACAGCGCCCACAAGGGCAAAACCGTCCATGCAATGTCTTGTATGAAAAATTAATGTATGATTCCCGATCTCACTGAACATCTTCCTCGTCAGCATGAAGTCAAGTTTGCATTGAGGGCTCCACTCCGCCATGTGACTGTGTGACCTCCTATTCGACGGCTGAGATTGGGATTTTTATTTGTTGCACGGGCTGCGGCCTGCAACCAAAGGTTATGATCTCGCCACACGTACAAAAAAAATATCCAACGGCCATAAATAAAAATGTAAATCAAAATCATCTATATTACCTTTTAAAATTACATATTTTTAATCTATAATAATAAATCACCAGATTGAGTTCTACCCTCCCTTGAGGAAAACCCTAGATGTTCGGGGATGCGAAGTTGGTGGTTCTTTAGTTAAGATTACTCATCCTTTAGCTTCTAGTGCTGCCATTAGTTTAACCATAAGAGAATGAAGGAAGTTGATGTCTTTCTCTCCTTATTTTTCCTTCTTAATTTTGCCGCAAGATGGTGATAAGCTTCCTTTCGTTTATCGGACGTCCTGGATTTCAAGGGGCCCTTAGGCACGGGAGGAAAGGAGCAACAGGTTAGCATGATGACTTCTGGGCCCGGTGCCCTGGGACATCTTGGGTTGTTGGGCCAATGTTTTCCGCGGTGTTGTGTTGCCTGGTTGCTGCGTTGGTTGGGGTTCGGTTGGGTCTCCTTCCCTTTTCTTCCGTCGTTTTTATGGGGGCGGTTGGGCCCCCCGCGCGTCATGGAGCTTCAAATTAAGAAGTGTTCCCAATTTACTTCATTCACAATCAGTAGATCCTCGTATTTATTCAATGTCAAGTAAACAACAAAGAAAAAGCAAGTGGCTATTAAGGATTCTTGTTGGGGTAACCTTTGGAATCGATTGTGAAGCTATGGCTGCATCGATCATCATATTTTTAAGACAATCTCTATGAATAGGAGTCAATCGGAAGCTCCAGTGGAGTATCTTGTGCATCTGTAGAATCTCGGGAGGGTAGAGTAGAACCCAATCTAGGGATCTATTGTGTAATTTGAAATATATAATTATAGAATAAATAAAATATAAATGTTGATTTGCATTTAAGTCCCATCTTTTGATTTATGGTTGTTGGATCTATTTTTGTAAACTTGGTAAGATCATGACCATTGGTTGCAAGCTGCACCTGCTTAAACAAATCAAAATCCCAAGATCACAAAATTTTGTTATCACCTATGCAGATATCGTCTACGTAGGGACCTTATTACGACACCGGTCATGCAAAACAATGAATGCTTGGATGGATGGGCAACATAGTATTATCCTAATTAAATTAAAAGTATTCTAAGGTTACAAAAATTAGTCCATGATTAAACTAAAATTTACAAAAAGGCCACTAAAGAACCCTAACCTTGTCCTTAGTTTCATAACTTTCATTGTCTCTGGTGAGCACCCATGGTTGCTTCTCTACCCTTGGATTAAAGTCAAATCTTATCATTTATGTTTCTTCATAGGGTTCGATTAATGAATCCACAATAATGGTCAGAGAAAGTCTCAGCTATATGCTTATCCAAGAGTCTTATCGGTTATTCTCTTCTTCTACTCTTTAAGAGCAGTCTCTTTCTTGCTCTCTCCTTCTTTCGTTTTTGGTTTATTTTTTCTGTCAGTTCCGATGCTTCAATTATTTTTTACACCGATGTTATTGCACCTTATGTTTTATTGATTTTTTTTATTTTGTATAATAGAATTGGGGGAATTTTTTTTTACCCTTTTTTTGATGTTATTGCTTCTTCGTGTTCATGTTTTGGTGGATTTGAGTTGTTTCTTTTGTAAGTGGAGGCTAATCATCCCAATCAAAGTAATACAATGATTGATTTAACCACTAGCTTTTGAAGAAACTCTAGTTTGTGGATAATAACTCTGAATTGGGGGTTCTACAATTATTATCTTTTATCTTGTAGTTAAAATGGACATTGTACATCAAACTTTATCAAATTTAACATTATTAGAAGTGAGGGGATAGTAGTGATTTCATAAAGAGAGACATCAACAATTATCCCTTGATAAAAAACAAAGATTCATCGTAAGGGAGATTCGTATCATGAGTTGGATAGAAGACACCACATCTAAGGTGTGAGCCTTGTGAGTTAAAAGGTAGGATGCCTAATTAATGTATGATAATGCCTACTTAATGTGTGATAATGACCTGTTATGTCCTCAACCTTTTTAAGGATAGTGCATTAAAAAAAAAATGAAAATAAAATAAAAGTCCCCACCTACCCGAATCCGGATCCTCACCCCATCGAGGTAGCACAGAATGCTCCCCAACTGGTTCCCGACCAAACAAAACAGTGGGGCTCACGGATGATATTTTTTTATCTTTTTTAAAAGTATTTTTCACCGTGAGCCTCACTGTTTTGTGTGGTTGGAAACCCATCGGAGGAGCTGATCCGGACTCCACTTACCCATGGTAACCTATTAATTATGGGAGTATTTTGATCATTGGAGAGGAAGGACACGGTTTAGATTTATCAGAGGACAAATTTTAGAGCCTAAGTCAATTAATACCGGTGATCCTTCTATGTTTCCTCGCAATTCTGGTTTTATTCTTTTAACTATCAATTTTGTTGTAATCTGTAATTTTTTTATTTTCTTTTTTCTTCACGCCAAGAGTAATCTGTAAATCTGGTTGGCTTGGAGTTTCGTCCTTACCATGCTTTTAAAAAGGAAAGGAATTATTGGGGAGAGAAAACAAAAGGGTTTTCTTTGGGAGAGCGACTTGCTTACTTCAGTACTTTTCAATTTTGACCGAGATTTTGATCTCAACCGATTTTATATTTAAAAAAAAAAAACAAATGGTAAAGATCGAAATCGAGTAACGACAGTGCGCACATTAATTACACACCACCCAATAATTTCGTTTAAGAGGGGATGCTGGCGCGCAAGTATTGATTCTCTGTCTCTGTCAGAGTCAATTCTCTATCATTCAAGACCAAGAGGACAAAATGATAACCTGTAATTCTGCGTTGTTCTCGACAATCTTTCAATTAAAAGCTATGAGTTCAGCTAAAATTTTCCTATTCGCTTACCCAAGTGAACGTGGACCACAACCCAGATCAAGAGCAGAACCAGAGGATCATCCCACATTCGCCTCACAGCAAATCATTTTGGGAGCTGAGGATCTGATACAAATTAGGAAAGAAACACGCACATTTATCAACAAAGGATCCAGCAAAGATTGAGACAGCAGCAACGATTGAGACAGTAGCCAAATTTATTTTCTCTTGGGCATTCTGGTGAATAGTCTGCGCGCATAATTACAGCGGTGGCAAATCAATAATCTAGTTAAATGGTTTAACGAAAAGATCATAGGGTCACTGCCTCATCGGCACCGGGAAGCGGAAGAGTAGAAAGCCAGAGGTTAAGCTTGAGAAGGTAAAAATGAGCACCGGGAACAAATGGGTAGCAACCGTCGCAAGCATATGGATCCAGTGCACTAGTGGCTCCTCGTACGCCTTCGGCATTTATTCACCCGTTCTAAAATCCAGTCAGAATTACGACCAATCCACCCTTGATTCCATTGCGGTCTTCAAAGATGTCGGAGCTAACGCTGGTCTTCTCTCCGGATTACTTTACGCCGCCGTCGCAGTCCCTTCTTCATCATCGTCGGCATCTTCTTCTTCCTCCTGGATTGGTGGACCATGGATTGTTCTCGCCACTGGAGCAATCCAGTGCTTCGCGGGTTACTTCCTTATGTGGCTTTCGATCATCGGAGTCATCCCTCACCCACCTGTCCTGCTTATGTGCCTTTTCATGTTTCTTGCAGCTCATGCTCAGACATTCTTCAATACTGCCGATGTCGTCACAGCTGTTCAAAACTTCCCTGATTATAGTGGCACCGCCGTCGGCATCATGAAGGTTTGTCTCTTCATTTTTTTCTATTTAGTTTTCCAGGTGGAAGATCTAATTGGTTTAATAGACATTCTGTAATTCAGACTCATGAAGCATATCAATGCACGAATTCATGTTGATATCGACGCACGAATTCATGTTGAGATTCTTTAGAAATTTGATGGGTTCAATCTTAACTTTGAAGATATTCAACCCCTCCCCTTTCTCCCCAAAAAAAAAAAAAAACAAAAAGAAAAAAGAAAAAGGAACCTCTTCTGTTGTTTGCATTTTTTAGGTAAAAACGTGGTACTATATTTGTTGATACCATTGAACAAGAATTTTAAATCTCGTCCATGAGGTTTGAGCTCTCGCTTAGAACCGTACATTATAGACCTCACAATATCTGTCATTGTGCATCTTTTTCTTGCCCAACTTATTGTGTTCCAGACTAGTAACTGCTGAAAACGGGAAATAAGTAATTTTTACTCGTGTCTTTTACTAGAATTGTTTCTCTAGCTGGACACGTCTATGGATTATACTACCTACACTAGGATTGATAATTAGTATCTGTGTGTGTCTTGAAGGGCACTTCTCACCTTACAAAGACCATACTTGAGGCTCAGTTCTTTTAGTGATATTGCAATGGCTTTAACTAGAGGCTCCTAAGCAATGTTCAAAACTTTGTGGTGGAAGTCTGGTAATTTTGCTTCATACCCATGATTCAAACAAAGTGGATTTTGATGCTTGACAACCATGTTTCTTTATTACTGTTTCTTCATTAGGCTTTTTGCACATCCGGTGGTCCTTGGATGTTTGGTTCACTCCGGAGCAGGTTAAGTAGCAGTGTAATCCCTGTTCCGTTCACTTTCTCATGAAAAGATCACCCTTGTAGCATACCAGGCTGCTTTCTTGTGTTTGTGTGCGTCAAAAATTATGTTTGTATTTCCGTCGGTGTTGATGTTTGCTGTGTAGTCCTTTAATGGCCTTGAAGTTTAACACCTGATGAACATAAAATCATTCGGATGCAGTATTCACCATGTTCGGATTATCACATCATAGGTATAACGAAGGCTGCTTTTTAGGTCCTTCAAAAGCCCCAGTTTATTTAGTTACATATCATCATCAATGTCTGGTACTTGTGTTAATGTCCATAATAGATGAGGTCATATCTGTCATGATATGGCTTTACCTAGAGATTTATCAGATTTTAACTAGTTTATTTTTTAAGGTTTTGAGTTTTTATGAAATGCATTTTGCGAACTCTGTTAATATACAATCTCAGGATATGTGATGTATTTTGGTATACTTATGAAACTACTACTTGATCTATATGTTAGTTTAACAGGTCTCTGTTCTGAAATTTACTTTCATGCTTCTATTTGATTACTGAGACCTTGTGTGGGTCTTGAAGTGCCAATTCTTTTGACGGTGCTAATCAGCTCTCTTTATTAGGGCTTTCTTGGTCTAAGTGGAGCAATTCTAATTCAAGTTTATGACACAATATTTGAGGGCAATCCAAGTTCTTTTGTTCTCATGCTTGCACTGCTTCCAACCATTGTCCCCTTTATACTCATGTGTTTTGTGAGAATCTACCATACCTACATGGGAGATGACATGAAGCACTTGAACAATCTCTCAGTTGTTGCTCTTGTTACTGCTGCTTACCTTATGGTCATAATTATTCTGGAAAATGTTGTAAGTCTCAAGTTGTGGGCACGCATACTTACATTTGTTGTCCTCCTCCTTTTGCTTGCCTCCCCTCTTAGCATTGCAATCCGAGCCCAGTTGAGAGACGAACCAAAGGTTAGTGGAGACTTCATCACTTGAGAGGACCCCAATTCTGGATGAGCCAAATCCATCAAAAGACAAGAAGACATATGTGGTACACGATCCTGTTGGTTATCATGAGGTTCCGAGTGGTGTGGATCATGAACTGATTACCAATGATGAGAGGATATTTCTTCAGGAAGAAAATGTGAATCTTGTGCAAGCCATGCGAACAGGGAACTTCTGGTTGCTGTTTATTGCTATGGCATGTGGTATGGGCTCAGGACTGGCCACTGTAAATAACATCAGCCAGATAGGAGGATCTCTCGGTTATGGCAGTGTGGAGACGAGTACTTTGGTTTCTCTGTGGAGCATCTGGAATTTTCTTGGCCGTTTTGGAGCTGGGTACATATCTGATTATTTCCTGCATCTGAGAGGTTGGGCTAGGCCAGTATTCATGATCATTACCCTAGCTTCCATGAGCATTGGCCATGTAGTGATTGCCTCTGGGCTGCCTGGGGCTCTATATGCTGGCTCAGTATTGGTGGGTGTCTGTTATGGTTCACAGTGGTCATTGATGCCCACCATCACCTCAGAGATATTTGGTGTTCGGCATATGGGCACCATATTCAACACCATTTCCATTGCAAGTCCAGTTGGATCTTATATTCTATCTGTGAAGGTAGTTGGGTATATTTATGACAAGGAAGCAGCATCGACTGATGAGAGCACATGCAGTGGTACACACTGCTTTATGTTATCGTTTTTCATTATGGCATTTGTTACCCTTTTGGGTTCTCTTGTTGCCTTTGGACTGTTCTTGAAGACTAGAAGTTTTTATAAACTGGTTATATGCAGAAGATTAGAACATCTTGCAAGCCGTGAAGAGGGAATTTGATAGCTGGTTGGAATAATAACCACAACAGTGTTCCTCTTTTATTCTAATTATCTACGATTGAATGTTGCATATTGTGGAGTTAGGTATCCCGTTTGCTTGTATACAGGAGTATAAAATATATTGTACTATTGGTTTTTCTTGTATACAGGAGTATAAAATATATTGCAATATTGGTCTTTCATCCATTGTGAGAGATTTTTTATTTATTTATTTAAATCATTTGATAGACATGAGGTGAGCCTCTCTCTTGCTCTCTTTTTTCCTCTTTTTTTTTTTTTTTGGGGGGGGGGGGGGAGGTGAGCCTATTTCCAGCAATTAAAGTTATTGAAGTTGTCCTTCTCAGTGTGTGGCTATTATGAGATTGTTGGAATTATTGGTTCTGAAGTACTTAATGGGATAGAATGGTTGAAATTTTCATTCAAGTAATTGTAGTTATAGCAATACATTCAGTGTATTAAGATGCTATTGTTATATATTCCGGATAGCTTCCCTGTTAATGTGATTGGTTATATGAGTCTTCCCCATCTCTGAGTCCACAAGATTTACTTCTTACACATCTTTTGTGTATGTTTTTCCTTAAGAACATGTCTATATTTCGTAATAATAAGTAATTTTATGGTTCTAAATCCTGTCGGTTAATTCATCTTACCATTCTATTTTTGGTTATTTATTTGAAATGCATTTTAAAAGGTTTGTCTAACATTTCATTGTGCAAAGCATGCTACTCTTGTGATCATCTTTGTCTCATCTCACCATTCTATGGTCATCTTTGTTCCTGTTTCTTCCCATAATCTGTTTAACATGTTTGACAATGTCATCAGACAATAGACCAGAAGTAACTTTTGTGTCAATCCATCTGCCTTGCTCTTTTATCTTTCATGGTTATTATTATTATTATTATTATTTTTGAGGGGGAGTGGGGAAGGGAGGAGCATAAGAAAGCTTTGATGATTAATTTGAGAATTGTCAGATAACAGAGGCATTACACTCGCACCTGCCATGACAGTGGATGGAGACATGGCCAATGGGCTAGCTTATCTAGAATTCCACCAGGTTTGTGGGGGATTAATTTTTCTGCCCATTTTGGAACAAGATACATTGGTTGATAGTGCTTTCAACTGGCTATTAAATTTCTAGGAACCTGGCAATTTCAAGTTTCATGGTATCTTTCTGTTGTTTTCACTGGATTTGAAATGTTTTTGCATTCTAATTCATTCTTCTTGTCTATCAGGGAATTAACAGAGCATCATTCTTCACCCTCCTTCCACCCCTCACCCCTTATTGATTCATTTATCTAATAAAATAGAAATTAAATATATCCCCCATTCTAACACACTGCAGCAAAGAATAGCCAATATAACGTACCCACACCCAAAATTCCCTTATTACATGTGCTCTTGTTGGGAACACAGTCTGTATTCCATGTTACATGAACTCTAAACCCAATTTGATCCATCAAGTTGGTTACTGGACGCATAGTTAAGCACTAAGCCACAAATATTTGTTTCTTCTTTCAGTAGATTTATTCATTTGTATGAGAAATTGACAGGTTGATTTCTCCTCCTATTTGATGCTGGCTAAGGAGGAAGACGGTAGCTTGTGGTTATTTCGCAACGTCACTATTTCTATTTGTGCCTCTCCATGAAATTTCGAGTTAAGTGCAGAAGCTTGGCTCCAGTTACTGGTTTATCTGGAGTTTCACAATTTGCCAGGCTCTGACAAGCTGTGCTGAATAACACAAGAATTGTAGTTAATGGGGTGCAGTACTGCTGTGGAGGAATGTGCATTGCTGATCTTTTCGACAAGGAAAAGGAATCTGGTTACAATTGTTGTTTGAATTCTAAAACTATTTTCTGAAGATACTTTTTAAGTTTTCATGTCAGTTGTTATCAGAGGGTTTGAATTTCTAGTTTCCTACTTGTCTATATTTACCCAAGAGTATTAAATGTCATAACAGTATTAGAAGCAGAGATTTGAATCTAGTGAGACCATGTCAGGATTGAAAAGCACTCAGAATCTTTGTGCATAATCTCAGCCTTCACTATTACTCTTGAATAATTTCATTTTTCAAATATTCAAGCATTTCATTTTATCAAGTTCAATTAGCCAAATTAACCACTATTTGTTTGATCTGTATACATGGTCTTATTTCCATCAGGCAGTTTTGTTAACACGAGTGTTATCTCTTCACTGATTGCCATATAACCTTGGTGCACATCTTTCCACGATTTGATTGTCTCATGCTCTTCTGATGCTCTGTCGGTCCACAGAATTCCAGCCCCAGGAGATATAGAACTAGATGTTTAAAGAATATATATCCCTTAGTAGGTAGATGATAGTCCAGGCTTCAGGTTAAGTACAGAAATAAATGATTCCTACAATCTTTTTTCAAGCGTTTGTTTCAATCCTGATTCAATCAAATACCTTCTAACGCTTCACATAATATACAACATTTAAAGAATTTAACATACTTGGGCTCTGTATGGCAACGCGCTTTTGGTTATTTTTGAGATATAAATGGAAAAGTTACCGAATGATACTCGAAACAGATACTGGTTGGTTTATTCTTTACAGATGAAGATCTTTGAAAGAGAGAAGGAGATTGTTTTGAGAGAGAAGAAAAGTTCTGTGAAAAAAGAAGGAAATTTCCATCACTCTTCTGAACTTAAACTCCACTGTTGGAAGCTCTACATTTGATTCGCCAGAAAAGTGAACTCATACATACCTCTGCTTCTCTCTAATTTCAAAATGATCAAATTACCCCTTTTAACTTATCATATACTCATTTTTATCACTTTGTTTCTCCTTTTTAAGTTCCTTCTCTCTTCTTCATCGTCATCACAGCCCTCATTGGGAAATCAGGCTGCAAATCCCTCTATTGTCTATCTCCACCTTTTAACCCCACAACACCACCCCACCCTCCCCTAACTCCTGTACAAAACCATCCTCCTCCCTCTGTGGAGGAACTTAGAACTACTCACCACCACCATTGTCACCACCACCGCCACCGCCACTGCCACTCTTACTGCCTGTAACATCAACCACAACCGTCCCCCCCCCCCCCCTCGAACTGCCACCACCATCATCATAATAACACTGGTACACTACCACCCCCACTGCAGGGCCCCGAACCATCTACAATGCCATCACCATCGAGATGCCACTATCACCTCTACTTCCATTGCCATCAACCCCACCAATGTTCTACCATGACATCCACCAGGACTGCTACTGCCACTGCTACTGTTACCCCCTTTTGCCACCTCCACCACCATTGCCATCATCCAGTCCTCCACCAGCGCAGCACCTAGAGGATACATTTCTGTTTATTCCAAAGATCTCCCAAAAAAAGAAGAAGAAGAAGAAAAAAGGGCCTAGGTATCAGTTCTTTGAAAAAGAAATGTTGTCGGGCAGAGCCCTAGTGTCTTAAAAACTATATTTAGGTACCATACACAAACCTGATACATCAGTGTATCAGTATATAGATGGTGTAGCAGCAGTAGACAGAATTGAAGGCGCATCATTTATATTATACTAACCTGTTGCCTTTGGTTTCTCATTCATGCTGGTGATGCTTTGATTGTTGTGTTGCAGGGTTTTGCTTCTAAAACTGCTGGAGCTTGCCTTTACAACTACCATAGCAATCCAATGTAGGAGGAGACAAATGCATTGATTTGTAGCTGCGTCATTTGAATTTGAACTATCAAAAAGACCTTTTCTTTTTCCCAGAAGATCTCATTGCTGGTGCTATACTGCTACTGATGTATTGCCTATCTTCTCTTCAGGATAAGGAATGACTATTTTCTATTCTATAAGTCGTCTTCCAAATCTCCGCTTCTAGGTATGGCTCTCTATTGAAATGAATTTTTGGGTTAGCCATTTTGCAAAGAAAAGTTAATTCTGTCATCAGATCAATTCACAAACCTCAGAAGACTTTTAAAAAGAACGCCTCAACTATTAACTGCATCATGAATGACAATATGGACAATATGGAGCTTTACAGAAATGTTTATAGGTGGTAAAGAAGGTAAAGATTATTTTCTATCTTTATTGAATGAATATCAAGAAGTGTATACCCAAAATTGTGGAATGTCATCTATCTAGAGTGGAATTAAGAAAAGAAAAAAAAAAAAAAATGAAAGAATGATTGAAGGAAAAAGGAGAAGGAAAAAAAGAAGGGGCAAATCTTCACTTGATTACTCTAATCGATCAGTTGACACTGATTAGAAGCTCAAACATGCAGCTGTTCTCTTCAGTTCATTCTCTTGAATATGGTTAGGTCGCTGTGTCGAACCCTTTAACGAATCCTCTGAGCTGCAATTCAAGAAAGAAATAACAGTTAGATGGATGACTGTAAAAAGAAATTTGAGAACCCTTATTTTGTTAATCCCAATTATGTGTCTGTGTGTACCTTGAATCATAGGCCTCCTTGGTATCTATGTAAGATTGCCTATCATCAATGGTGTCAAAAAATGGTGGAATGTCAACGAAATCTCGTAGAGCTTCTGTTGGTTCTGGTAACATAGGAAGTCCTTGTGAGACAAAGAATGGAGATTGATTGGATGCGGCAGTGCAGATACTGCTGGGGTTGGTGTTATAAGAATTCTGATTCTGAATCTGGTTCTGTATCAGAAACATGTTGTCCTTATTGGGTTCCATGTAGGCTGGTGCAGCAGGGCTGTAAGCAGTAGTGGCGTTATTTCCATTGGCTGGAGAAAGAGATGATATGGGCATAGCACTGAAAGGCTGAGGATTATGGTGGAAGAGTGTGAGAGTGCCGTTGGAAGGAGGAGGAGGAGAAGTGGACATACCCAGTTGCAGTTGGGAAGAAGGAGAATGGTGGTGAGGGGGAGAGGAAGAAGATAGGTGTTGATGTCGATAGAAAGCAAGCTGTGCCTGGACGGCATTGAGCTCTTGCTGAACCTGATCAATCTGAAACTTTAGTTGGCAGATGATTCCATAACAGCCATGAACAGGGAATCTATCACGCATGTTGGATTGGTAAATGATAGAACCCATGGCATCCTTCATCTGACGTGGGTCGATATCTTTGAGTGTCTTCTGGATTTTTTTTACACCGAACAGTCGGTGTGCATTCCGAAAGTTATTGGGTTCGTGGGGCGGAAAGAAAGGTGCCAGAGGACAATCCGCGGCGCATTTCCTTCGTTGGTATTTGCACGCAGCACACGCCTGGCTCGTGCCTCCTTTCACGGTCATCTTATTCACGGACCAAATTCAGGATGAATTTATTGCGCAGCTGAGAAAGATAGGGAGAAATCACAGACGAAGAAAGAGGAGAATAACCCGTTGAAGCTCATTTGGTCATAGCTTTAAAATCGAAATGGAAGGAAAAGAGAGAGAGAGAGAAAAGAAGAAAAAAAAATAGAGATGAGATTTGATAACCAAATGAGAAAAGCAAAACGGAAATCGAAACCCACAACAGAAACCCAGCAGAGCATTAATCACAACAGCAACATGTGTTATTATTGTTTTGAGTATTTGCTCGTGGTGGAGACTGAGTAAGAAACAGAAAAAAACCGAATTTGGTGGGAAGCTAGTTTTGGCCAGACGACCGTTGGAGGTCTAGGTGTCGCGTTCTAGTGGAGTCTCGACTCCCCGCCTGACCACGTCATCGTTTCATGACTCTCATAACTCTTCTCCGTCTCCCTTCACCCATCAATCCATCCATCCATCCATCATCCAAGTTTGGAATCCAATCATAGTGACTGGGGGCCCATATACCCAGAGGGTCCCATGCCCTAAGGGTGAGGGGTCGGGCAGAGGAGAGATGTAATAGACCCTCTTTAGACTTAATGCCTCTAGAAAGAGACTTTATCATATTCATGCTCAGAAAACATTGAGTTATATAACATTTATATTAACTCCTAGCACATTAGGATTCCGATATGACTGGGTTGGGATCTGCTGGTTTTCGGATATTTATTAACAAGTTTTTTTCATTCTAGCCACTTAAGTTGGACAAAAGTCTTGTTTGTCCAATTAAGTGATAAAAATGACAAGCTGCCCACAATGGTCTTTTTCAGAAATTACAAATTATCCACAGTTATTTTTCTGTTAGATTTGAAATTAAAATGACTATTTTATCTATGAGGTGAAAAGAAACATAATTTTTTTTAAATTTTATAAAACCTCACTTACTTTTTAACAAATTTACAGAAAAAAAATTCTCTTTCTGTTATCATCTCCTTTATCTTTTTGAACGAGGAGGATTGAGAGTTTAGTGATTGGACAATGATAAGATAGTCAAGCGGTTAATAACCTCTCATAATATCAACTCGCCAACTCCAAAAAGAAAAATTATATTAGCATGTGATACACTATGGCTTCACGGTAGACAAATATGAGAATGTCCTTTTAAGGATAAACACACCCAAAAGACGTAGGGGATAAAAAGAAGAGATTGATGGCTATGGATGGATCACCTGAGAGGCATGATTTCATAAATTTGTTTGATTAAAATTTTGGTTATCCTCTTAATTCTGAATTGTGAAACACATCCCAACCTAGCTGGTATCGACGCTGATGAGATTTCAAATCTAGGATTTTGGTAATTAAAGAAATAAATATATGTATTTCCCTTCCCTAATATCATGCTATTAGGGTTTCAAGGTCAACTAACATGTTACGTGCGTATCGTTACCGGCAAAACTAATAAATTTGGGTATTACTCAGAAAAATAATAATAATAAACAATTGACATAGTTGTAATGTTTTAATAAATATTGAGGGATAATTATGTCATTTTCTTTTTAAGAAGGGAGGTTGTTAGAACTAACTCGACAGGTTCATAGGACGGTTACAAAATCATATTATAATATGAAATTATTTTCATTTTGAATTTTAAATTTATAATCTTAAGGCGATGAAAACAAGTCAAGAGCAGATAATTCACACAAAATACAATTATTTGCTACTAAAATATTTTTTCAATCATGAAGACCAACCATTGATATTACATACAATTTTTTTTTCAAAAAACTATAAAATAAGGGGAAAGATCTTTAAAAAAAAAAAAAAAAAGAGGGTCCAGTAGGATGTTTCAAACCTAAAAAGAGGACCAATGAAATAAATTTAAAAATGAAAAAGAAAAGAAATTTTTTCAAAGAAAAAAAGGAGGCTCGACATGGACTCCTTGGCCATAGGACCATTGCAGGTTATATTCAGGGGCAAAGCCAGAATTCAATATTGAAGGGTCGAAGAATTCGACGTAATGAAGTCCGGATTACCGGATAGAAAAGCGCTTAACATTTTTCTTTAAAAATAGATGATAATCGGATTCAGTAGGCCCTTCATTAAAATTTATTGGGACTTCTCAATCATGAATATTTTATTATATTAAGAAATAAATCTACATATTATTTGTGGGACCCACACACATTTGAAAAAAATAGATAAATTACTAATAATGATAAATTTTTTCAACAAGATATAAAATTTATTGGGGGTTCCATTTATAAATTATTTTATTATATTAAGAAATAAATTTAAAAGGAGAAAAAGAGAAACAATGATTAAATTGAGAAAGAAAAAGAATACAAAGAATATTTTTTTCCAAATTTTTTTTTTTTGGTACTGGTGTTTTTTTAATACTGGAAATTTAATGCCGTCTGCAAGGGTCGAACCCACGACTTCTCTACTGAAAAGTATGGATCTTTATCACCCAACCAACCCTGCATTGGCATTTCCCAAATTTTTCTTAAACCCACGCTTATAGAAAAGGAAGAATAAATAGGAATAAAGAATTCTACCCAAGAACATAGAAAAAATAAATAAGAAGAAAAGAAGAGAGAGGAGATATGAGAGACTAAATAGGGATTGAAGAGTTAGATTCTAATTAAAAATAATATTTTAAATAACTAATAAGATTTTTTTTACAAAAATTTCATTTAACCCTTTATAAAGGAGAAGAGAATAAAGAATAAGAAAAGATGGGAGAATAAATAGGAATTGATGAGTTAGTTTTTAAGTAGAGATGACATTTATACTTATAATTTTACTTTTAAAAATTATTTTCAATATTGAGTGGGTCAAATAGTGATATTTCACATGTGAGAAGAGAAAAAAAAGGTGAGAAAATGAAGAAATTAACATAAAAAATAAAAATATTAAAGAAATTATAGTAAAATTTGAAAAATCCTGAGATTACAATAATATATACGTGGATTGAAAGGAGGTTGCTTTAGAATAACAATCAATCAGCTCTTATGTACCAGTTGCTAATTACAAATGCACGTCTTTCAGTAATTGGTTAATAATATCTTTGACATGCTTTTAAGTGTGCGTCCGATTGGAGTTTCTACTCTCGTTTAACTCTAAGCTGATCAGAATCATCATTACCCAATACTATTATCTGCCCACACGAATGGAATCAAAAAAGAGATATAAGTGCTTCAACTTTCGAGTGATGAACAGAAAAGACCAGTAAATGTAATGAAGTGAGAAACTGAAAACGTCGATCAATTAATGCACGTGCTTCAAAATTTTCATTTTTATGAGCTGTAATTGTATACAGAAAAGAAAAAGAAAAAAAATATACCAGCAGCATCCACCCGTCCAAGTGGCACATCAACGTCCACGTGTAAGATTGTGAATCCGCTTTAGCTCAACAACTAATTCCCCGGCATCGGGGCGATCGTCCTTATCGGCAGCGACGCAGCGGAACGCAAGCTCTGCGATGGAATTAACGGTCTCGATTGCTTCTGATCCTTCCAAAACAAGGAGTGGGTCCACAGCCTGGTCAAGTGACCCCACCTGAATCTTGGACACCATCATATCCGCTAGCGACACCTCTCTCTTGTCTCGACTTAGGTCCACCGCTTTCAACCCGGATATCAGCTCAAACAACACAACTCCAAAACTGTACACGTCACTCTTTTCCGTCAACCGGAAAGATTTATGGTAATCTGGGTCCAAATATCCCGGCGTTCCTTGCGGCCCGGTCCACACAAATCCTGCCGTCGACGAAGACGAAGACGACGACGACTCTGGAAAAATCAGAAGCCTCGAAAGCCCAAAATCCCCAACTTTGATTCTCATGTCTTTCTCCACGAATATGTTCGACGATGTTATGTCTCTGTGAACGATTGCTGGCTCCACCGACGAGTGAAGGTACTCCAATGCCATTGCCGTCTGCAACGCCACCTCCACTCTCACTTTCCATGTCATTGATTTCTTCTTTTCAAAGCTCTTCGACCCATGGAGATGGTCGGCTAGGGTTCCGTTCTCCACGTAGTCGTACACGAGTATCAATCCTCTTCGATCGCTACAGTAACCGTAGAGCTTTACCAGGTTTGGGTGTTCTATTGATGACAATATCAAGATTTCATTGCAAAAGGCTTTTGTCGATGCTGTCGCCGCCATTGTTTGTTGTCTGTGAAGCTTTTTCACCGCGACGGTTCTGCCGTCGAAGAGCCTACCGATGTAAACCGATCCAAACCCACCGTCACCGATCTTGTTCTTTGGGTCGAATTTGTTCGTCGACGCTTCAAGTTCTTCGTAGGTGAACACAGGTGGGAGAAGATTTGCAGATCTATGACGGTGAAGGAAGAGACTCGTTGGGTCTTCTTCGGATTTTGGAGATTCCAGCCCTCTGAAGCGTAAGATCAACGTTGCTATGCCCACCACAATAACCAAGCAGCTAAAGATGAAAACAGTGCAGAAGATAACTATCCGATTAGGGTTGTCCCTGAGAATCCACGGAGCCGAAAACTTCGTCCGAGAGCGATAACAGAGGAATGGCTTGCGAGGGTCTGAGGAATTGAAGCCGCAAACCCCGTTCTTGGCCTGACAACCCTTGCAGTTGGAGAAGTAAGGGTCGCCATTTCCGTCCCATTCCACTTGGATTCCTAATGTGAGGTAAACATGAAGGTAGCCCATTATGTCTACATGGCAACCCTGCTCCGAGACATGGCGAAGCTTAGCACTGCAACCTGCTAGAAGTCGAACCGGGCTATTGTGTATCTCGCATTCCCAAGAACAGTGGCTGCAATTAGAGAGTGGTTCACAGGGTCGAAGAAGAGAAAGGCGCGAGCAAGATGCGTCCGAGAACCGAAATGGGGAACCGGAAAGATCGATGGATCGATTGGGGATGGAGCTAAACTCGCCACCACCAGTGATAAGAGAACAAGAGGCTTGAGTTGAGGTCCGAGGGGAGAGGAGAAGAGAGGTGGAGTTGGGTTCGTGGTGGAGGAGATCGAAAGTTAAGTTGTTAATGGAAATAATGGCGTGTGGAGAGGAGCACTGGATCTGAAATGAGGGATGGCCACAACCGGGAGATGAAGAGAACGGAAACGAAGGCGGAGAAGTAAAAGGGGGACAAGTACCTGCTGCTTCCTCCGGCGAGTAACATCTGTAAGCGTTTGTGAGATCGACGATGAAGAGGAAGACAGCGACGACACGGGTGTTCGATCTCAACATTGAAGTATTCTTCGAGTAGCTGCTGCAATAGTCATCAGACGAGGAATGAAAGGGAGGGATTTGAAGCTTCAAGGTCTGCTTTCGATTTCCTTAATTAGATCTCCAGTTACTGTGGTGGAGTTTTGCTCTGGATTGAGAGTTTGAGGTCTGTGAATCCTGGAAAAAAGATAAGAAAGAGTAGAAGAGGACTGTAAAAGGAAGACATGATGGGGTCATGCATAGTAGAGTAGTTGAAAGGGTCTCATAACTCCGGATGAAAATCCTTGTTAAAAATCTAAACTTTTCCTTACCTTCTTCAGTTCCACTGCTCTGAGTTTTGACCCTTACTGCAAATTCTGTACTAAATTCATAAATAAGAGAGTTGAGATAGAGACATTCAAACCAGATAGGAACAAAACTTGGGAGGAAATGCAAGTTAAACTTACGGGAAAGGAGATGTAGAGAAGTGGCCCAGTGGTATCTTTTTAAGGGAAACGAGTGGTCAAAGGCAGCCTGCATTCGTTTAACCAAGAAAGAAAGAAAAAGTTTACATTTTTAATATTAAGTTTGGAAGTAATCAAATCAGGGTGGAGCCCCACGCCCTAGCGCTGCAACTCTGCAACTACTGCCGCCCGTGAAAAGCAAGAGAAATGGATTAAAATCTTCAGCGTTGCACATTGGAGCGGCCATCCAGCGGCTGCCCCGGATGCGCGCCATCTGTCACATGACAAAATCATAGCCATTCATTATTTACAAATCTATTTCTCTATAAACCAGTTTCAACGAATCCGGTTCTAAAAATAACCAAATTGCTACACCTTCTTACACAAGCAAATGAATCCAATTCAAGTCCCTTGTTCTGCAAATGGATCCCTAGAGCGATCTGTGTAGAAGACAAACCCATTGGATACAATATGGTTAATCAATGGGAAGAAGAAGAAGGCCAATGCCACAGGTCAAATTGGGTATGTTCTAGCCCCTAAGTACTGAAGACTCATATCAGGTCTTTCTTGACAAGGAAATGAATCATCATTTTTGTAGATGTGTGAGATGTGTCATAATATTACATCAAATGGTTAAAATTCATTTATAAATCATATCAATCAACTCTTTAATCTCAAAAAAACAAAAATAAAAATAAACATGCAATTGTGATCTACCCATTATCATCAAGGTATGTTATGTAGTATTCAAAGAGTTAAAAACTATAGCTAGTTTATTATGAGGAAGAAAAACAAAATTATGAGCAAAATCGTACAGTGGCATGTTTTTTAAACAAAAAGTGAGGGTGTGAGCCTCCATTTTGTGCAATTTGCTCTTTTTTTCCCCTTTCCCTCTCTACAAGTTGGGTGCTATGTCTTAATGGATGAGTACAGCATTAGCCCAGCTAATGCTGGGACCAACTCGTCCAACTTGACCACAGGAAAACTTCAATACTTCAGTCTTCAGCAACCTCAGAGCTAAAAGCAATGAGGGATGATAGGAGTTTCAAGAAGGGTTTATTAGATTATCTATGGAGTTGCATGTGTAACTGGGTGTTAATAAATATTCTGAAACTGTTGCCTTTGCTGATCTCCTTCTGTTTTCTTCTAATTTAAGGAAATTAATAGCATGAAGAAACTGCTTGAGAATTAATGGCAAAACATACCGTTTCCAAGCGAACCCTATAAAGTTCTCACCCTCCTCAGAACCCTTCATCTCAAAACCTTGCTTCAAGTTCTATCAGCCAAAGATGAATACAAGAGGAGTTATAGCAGCTGGGTTGCTTTTGATTGTTGCATGCACAAGCATGTCAACTGTCACTGCTACTTCAACAGAAATAGGTCTACCTATAATATTTGATCCTTGGAGCAGAGAAATAGCTGGAGGAAACGTTAAGTATTGGATGGAGAATCCTTTTCACATACCAACAGAAGGAGGTCAACTTTCAAAGTGGAATCCTTTCATAAGGGCTTTACCACCTGGTTGGGTTGGAAAGGCAGAGACATGTTGGTCACCCATTCAAAGCATACAAGGCTGTGTGCAGCAGATAGTCCAGTTTCTCTGGAATAACCAAGTTCCTTCTACACTTGGATCTTCTTGTTGCAAAGCCATTAGCGAACTTGACAACAGTTGCTGGACAATGATGTTTCCTGCTTCTGCTTATTTCACGACATTTCAAGATATACTCAAAGACACCTGTGTGAAATCTGAAGGTAATGCTGATGCTCCTGCAAACATGCCCTGAAGTTCAAAAGTCACAAATAAGATCAGCATAGCTTGTTACTTTTTCCTTGAATAGACCTACAAAAATTAATAAAAAGAATAAACTTGTATGGCTTCCTTACGGCCAATTTACTTGGGAATTGGTTTTCAGCGAACCAATTTTTTTCTTTCCACCTTAAGGTGTTTCTTATCTACAAACTTATATCAATATGTTTAATTTTACTTCAACAATGAAAATTCACTTTTCCTATCAAAATATCAGTATAATTTACCTGATTTATAATTTAAACCATGTAAATATATCTTTTGGTAAAGACTAATTTTCACCATGTTTCAAATCCCATTTGATGACCTAAACACACTTGGATGGTTGTTTTTCTATATCGGCCATTGTTAAATAGACATGAGTCTTATTCAGAATTTCATGTTCTTCAAAATGACTGGTTGAGGGCCTAAAGTGTGAGTGTGGATCATCTCCCTTGATGGAGAGCACTTTGTGCTCCCCGAAAGCTTTACAATCACAAATTACGTAGGACCCAAGTAAAAAATAATAAAACACTAAAAATAAATCTCATTACCTAATCTTGTAGGCCCCCCTGTAATTTGTAGTCAACAACCATTTGTGCTCCCCGTTAGGGAAGACAATCCGGACACCCAAACTGTTTGGAGATCATATCTAGCTCTTTTGAGTTTTTTTTCGCATAAAAGGCAATTTGGTATTTGAAATAGGATTTTCACTTGTCTTTAAATTTATACTCTTTGAAAGGAGTGACAATGATAGAAAATGACCAGGTTGTAGATGGTCTTTGTCTTTGAAATACCATCTTTACATGGTTCAAGAATCAAAAGTTGATCACAGAAGGGAGAGAAGTTATATTGACAGAGGTTTTATCACTTTCGATAGCGGAGCCGGAGCCGGAGGAGGAAGAGGAGGAAGAAGATAGGGAAAATGGGTGGGAAATGCACTTGAGGGCATTTTAGTAATTTGTTAGACAGAGGGATGTTTTCATGGCAAAAACATATCGTTGAATTTCAGTTGTTTCGGCAACTAACAAAATTCTTTTTGAATTGAAACCGAAACCGACAATGTTTTTGTGAGATATTGTCGATATCTTCGCAAAAAATCACTGATTCGCGAAATATTACCGAATTTCTTGAGGATTTCGGTGATATAAATTGAAAAATCCCCGAATTTTGGATGAATTTCCAACATATTTTTCATGAATTTCTCTTTTTTCTTCGAAGCATATTTCTCCTACTTCTTGCATTATTGCGATATTTTCCTTCAATCTTCCACATATATCAGTAGATTTTGCTTCATTCTTGATAGATATAACATTGTTTACGATGATCAATCGAAATTTCACATAGATCTGAAAGTTTTGTGAAATTTTTTCATCTTAATACCAATTTATGTGAGGTTTTAGGCAAAATCAACAATTCCAATGTGTTTGTTGGCATTAAACTAGGTTATACTCCACATTTGGGCCCAAAATACCCTAGAAATGGAGGTTGAAATCTAGTCAAAATTGTCTAACATTTCACCCGAAAACATTTGTGAAATTCGTATCCTCGATATTTTGGTTAATTGATCACTAAAATTTTAAAAACTAATGGTTAATTTGGAGAGTTAACCGTGAGTAACTTGAAATTTTTAAAAACTAATGGTCAAAGTTTGGACTTAAGTTAGGACCAGTGAAATTTAAAACGGTCGGGAAAGTGCGTAACTTGAAATTTTTAGAAAAATGAAAAAGTAACATAGTATAGAATTTTTCCGACTTAATTTAAGCCTAAATTTAGTGTGCATAATGGAAAAGACTTAATTCTAAATTAAGAAAATTTTCTTCTTTTTTTATTGTACATTATACACATTATATACTGTTTGTTATTAGGTTTTATAGAGTGGTTCTTCTGGGCATTGTCATAATTTTGAAAGCAAATTGCTCCTGGACGAATGTAGAGGCTTTTAAATACTCATATCCTATTTTATCTTTTCCAAGTCCGAAATTTTACTTTCCTTAAAAATGGTTCATGAAAAACCACTATCTCATTATATATAATAGAAGTAAATGGATTTTACCTCAATTTTTAGGCCTATTTGGTTACATGAGTTTGGAGATTTCAAATCTATAGGAGTCATAATTCATAAAATTAAGTGTTTGGTTGTGGAATAAAATCTCTGAATTAATCCTAAAAAACTATTTGGTCGATGTGATTTTTGTGAATTCATAAATATTTAGTGTTTTCATAATAGCAATGAAATCTCTGGATTTTACTTCATACCCATAAATCTACATATTCATGTTTTTGATGTAAAAATATGAATCTCTAGATTTCATGAATCAAAAGATTTTCACAACCAAACTTGTATAAATTTCAAATTCATGAATTCAAAGATTTCAATTCATGTAACCAACTAGGCCTAGATTTATTTCCACTACTATAATCGCATCCAACCAAGGACCCGAACTGAGTGAGTGCCCCCACCTACCAAGAAAAAACAGCCCCTTAAAGATGAGTATGATTGAAATTCTTAGCCCTTCCCTTAGTCATGTTACATGCCATTGTAGAGTATGTCGACAATGATACTTGACGTGAATTGCAAATTTTAGTTTGAGTATATTATCGGAAATACGCCTATATATCTTTTGTGGGCCCACATATATTTGATAAAAATAGATAAATTATTAGGATATTTTTCCCAACAAGATATAGATAAATTAAAGAATCAATTAAAAAAAAAATTCAAGTGACTTTAATCCTAAAAAATTTGCAAAAAAAAAAAAAAATTTAGGTAAGAAATGCAAAAATGATAGTTAGTTACCTTACAATTATAGACATTTTATTTACAATATAAAATCAAATAATAAAAATTGCAAAAGAAATACAAAAACAAAAAATATAAAATCAAATAAAGAATAAAAAAAAAAATAAGTAAAAAGAGAAAAAAAATAAATAAATTGAAAAAGAGATAAGAACATGAATATTAATAATATTTTTCTTCAAATTTTCCTTAATCCGCACTTATAGAATAAATAAAAAGAAATAAACGGAAGAGAAGAATAAACAAGGATTGATGAGTTACTTTCCATTAGAAATGATATTTTGAATATTTAATAATATATATTTTTTTAAAATTTTTCTTAACCCACGTTTATAGAAAGAGAATGTATAGAAAGAAAAGATGTGAGAGAGAAGAGAGGATAATTAATTGGAATTGAGGAGTTAGTTTCTATTAGAAATAGCATTTTGAATATTTAATAATAAATATTTTACAAAAATTTTCGTTAACTCACGTTTATAGAAGGAGAATAAATAAGAAGAAAAAATGTGAGAGAAGAGGTTTTCAAAGGAAGCAGAGCAGGGAACGTCTAAGATGTCTAGGACAAGGCGATGGGAACTGTCAAAGTCAGCATCCATAACAAAATCTTGGGAACTGTCAAGGTCTTGGGGATGTATTTCAAGTGTGGTTCAATGTCAGATGCATATGAGTTGTTTGGAAAAATGCCTGAGGGGAATTTGACAACATGGTATGCCATGATAACGTGGCTAGCAAGAAATGGGCTTGGGGAGGATGCCATTGATTTATTCACTCGGTTCAAGGAAGAACGTTTGATGCCTGATGGGCAAATGTTTATTTGGGGTGTTCTCTGCTTGCAATTTCCTAACTTGGTCGACATTAACGTGAAGGAATAAATAGCTGCACGTGTTAGGGGTTTTTTTTTTTTTTTTTTGGTAATCAGAGATGAGGTTTCCAAGGAAGCGGCAGCCTCTAAGATGTCTAGGATTTCGGTATTGGGGTTAGGGCCCCCCCCAGGGGGCGTCCCCTCCATGGAGAATTATGTCTGTGTGGTGGACATGTTGGCACCGAAAGCATATTTTCAAGGGTGGGACTCGGGTGGATCCGAAGCAGTGGAGTTCATTGAAAAGATGCCAGGTTTGAGACCAAGTGTTCGATGTACCCTACGAGGGTTCAGCAGAACCTGTGGGATAGAAACTCAATCGTGCTCAGAGTTCAGGCTGGGAATATGGAAGTTGGGGATCGTTTTGCTGAGCTACGTTCATGAGTCTCACAGATCAAGCGGTTCACCGACTGACCGAACAATCCAGGGCGGGTCTTGTGGCAGTGAGGAACTTCAAAGACTATTGCACAAGAGAAAATCTGGAGAGTTTCAGCAAATCCACGAGGATCACAGGACCCTCTGGAGGTAAGGAGTAGGATCCAGGAGTATAGGGCTGGAGATACATCGGACCCTGCAAAGGAGAAGATGCGCCTAATGCAGATAGTTGAAACGGCAATGGCCGTGCACAAATGACGGGAGGCTGGTTAGGGGGGGTGGTACCTAGGAAACAGAAGATTAGTGTAGATTTACCCATGAGCAGTTGATGCGGCCAAGAGTCACAAGGAGGAAGCCCGTTCATGATTATCCACTAGTGAGGGACTGTCGCAGCATCTACTCCTGGATGGTCCAGTGTGGTTCAAGTCAGATGCAATGAGTGTTGGCCTGGCGGAATGCCTGGGTCCATGATCGTGGCGCAAGTCTGGGGATGACCAATGATTTATCCTCGGCGGGCCGTGTGTGCCTGGTGGGCAAAGTATTGGGGGTGTCCAGTGACAGCAGTGGGACATTAGAAGGAATGCACACTTATCGAAAGCTTGGTATGGTCCCCCCATGGAGCAACGGGGGCATCTCCAGGATTGGATGCGAAGCAGGGGTTCATGGGCCATTTGACCAGGTGTGGGGACTTTGAACACGGGCAATGTTCTTGCCGAGATTATTGGTGAACTTAAGAGTGATTATTTTACCAACCTCAGTTAATGTATTTCAAGATTTATTTTTAGATAGCAAGTTGGCAATTGGTTGGAACATATAACAATTGATTTATCTTTGAAAGAAACACTTGGTTGAATATCAAACAGCATTACTATAAAAAACAATGCACTCTTATGAATTTAAAGAATTGGAATGTTGTAGTTGACCCTGTTTAAGATGGGATAAGACTTGAGTTGTTGTTGGGCCTTGGTTCAAATATTTTTTTTGTCTTATAGATCACTTGTTAACCTGAAATATCTGTGGTTGATTTTGCTGGTTTTTTGAGAGTTCATAACCCCACCCTCCCGGCCCCCAAAAAGGAAAAAAAGAAGAAAAGCAAGCAATACATGTCAAGATGGCCAACAAATTGCGAACTTTAATGTAGTATTTATTGGGAGTCTGGTAGAAGTTGTAGTCATCAGCAGACTGTGAAATTGTGATAAGGCATAGAGAATCGCCTGTTTTCATTCCCGTTTGAAGTAAATAGTCACGAATTACATTAACAATGTGCAGCTAAAGAACATATGCAAACTGTTAGAAGTCAAAGCCCCATCACTGACTTGATCAATCCATTCAACAGGATATGCATGAATCCTAAAATGGGTAAATGTAGAAGGGATGATCTTAATTTTGAGATTCATTTCGGCAAATTTTCCCTTCAGTATTCTATTAAAATATGATGTCATCTAATCTTTTTATGAAAAATATCAAATTAGTTCTAAGTTTCCAGCATGTTAACTTCTTGGCGTATCTTGCAACTTACAAATTGCTTCTTATAATCTTAAAAGGGTTTCTAGTTTTTCTCTTTCCATTCTCACGTCGTTTTTTTATTGAACAGATTGAGCTTATCTCCTTCTGTGAACTGTAACCGGGAAAGAAGGAATACATTCATCCTTGAAAATTTGACTTCTTTTTGTTTTGAGTCTGACTTTTGAAAGAGATCATTATCTGATGAAAGTTAGCTGTAGTTCAAACTTGATTACAGCCTGATGGTACTAATCTAGCAGTCGGATGTTTAAATCTGATAAGGTTTGTTATCTTAATCCTAAATTAACCTGTCTTGTGCATCAGTGCATGTTTAAGGTAGCGAATTGTTCACCATTGTAGTTAATGCTCAGTGATGACCAATAAGTAGCTATTTTTGTTGCTGTGGTGTTTTGAGCTGATTTCTTTATTGAGTAGATGCACAAGGAATCCCAAATTCCTCAAAAGCAATCACTGTCATTGAACTTTTTTGATGGTCAAGTATACTTTTTAAAGAAAATAAGGAAGGTTAGGGCAGTTGGATGGAATTTATTAGTCACCTGCTGGTTCTTGATAGCAGACAATTTTGGTGAAGGTTGGGTCAGAAGATTAGTCAGATGATGATAATATGATGATAATGTGGAGAGTGATTCAGATTCAGAGGATGAACGTGATGCGAGCAATGAAGAGTGAAGAGACCTACCCACCGACTGGGGATTCTGGTATCGGTTATGTGAGGCATTGGAAGTGTTGTGCAAGATGAATGATCTGCCTATTATCTGCAACACCAGGAACCATGAATTGGGAAGTAGCAGTGAGTTAAAATAAATTAGTACTGATGATGATGATGATGATGATGATGTCCTTCAGGAGCTTTTAGCTCATGGTTTTGAAGGCCTTGAACAGGTACATATTGATGAATTGGAAAGTAGCCATGTATCAGAAAAGTAGTATGGTGCTCAGCGTCCAGAACAATCACAGCAGACCTTTAGAAAAGGGGACCAGGTGAAATATGCTGAGTCCCTGTACATGTAGAAGCTGATAACAGGATCAAATGGGAAAATTCCAACAAGTGCTTCAAGATAATACTGAAAATAAAATACAGAACAGGCTTGCTGCAGAATCTTCAATTTAATGGTTATGTATTGATCTTTCTCCTCATTAAATATAAATATACATTCGATTCCATTCATTATTGGCTATTGATTTGATGGTTAAGTTACTAATATAACCCTCTCCTTTGATTTTATTACCCAGATTTAGTCTCGATTGTTTCTTCCATATGATGGACCAGGGAGTATAACTATTCCCATTTATTGTATAAGAAAGAAAAGTCTGTAGATAAGCCTGGAAAGTGCAATTTAATGGAAGAGCTTTTGAATTTGCGTATGAGTGTGTGTGCGATTTGAAAACGATGGATACCAACAACTCATGAATACTCAGGGAAGAAGAAGAAGCCCCACTTGTTCAATTTTTGAAGAAAGCTATACGCCTTTATTTTGGTAATCAGAAAGCTATACACCTACATTTAACTATAAATTAAAGATTTTAAATTAAAAAAGAAAAGAAAAGAAAAGAAAAGAAGAGAAGAAAGAAAACAAAATGATACCTCAATTGACTACTCATAAAAGAAAACAAGTTTAGGCTTGTTGGGCACATTGGGGAACATATCTCAACCATTCATTGGGTATAGATCCTCAACTTAGTTGAATTTCATATATGATGAAAGGTGTAGATCTCTCCCCTCATGTACCATATGAGTAGTTAACGTGGACTAAAATAAAACATGCACAGCTCGAAGAGGTTTCTTCCCAGAAAGCAACGAAGTTTTTATTTTTATTTTTTTGGTAAGTCGAAGCAACGAAGTCAATAGCCCCCCTTTCACACTTCCGTCCAGATCTCCTTTTTAAGTCATTCTTTCTAATGTAGACTCTGGATTTCTGTTCGACTCTGTTCTTCTTTCCGCTTCACCTGCTTCTTATTGGAAGTCTTCCCCAAAATCCTTTCTTCCACGACAGTAAAGATATATATTTTTATTTTTTTTAATTTCTGAACGTTAGTTCAATCAGAACAGGAAGAAGCCCTGATTTTGTTGTAATTCATTTCGATCTTGAACGACATCCTAAAGGAATTCAGATCATCAAGATGGAATTTTTCCAGAAGGGCAACACTGTAACACTCCGAAGCCACCTGAGAAAGTACCTATTTGCAGAGGAAGATGGAGCAAAGGTTCGCCAGAGCAGCAACAATTCGTCAAGCAAAGCGAGGTGGACAGTGGAGTCTGTGGAAGGGAAAGATCATGTGATTCGCCTCAAAAGCTGCTACGGAGGCTACCTCACCGCTTCTGAAACGCCCTTTCTTCTGGGCATGACGGGGAAGCATGTAATCCAATCTCAGCCCTCTTCCAAGTGGGACACTTCGATGGAGTGGGAACCCCAAAGGGAAGGTTCGCAGGTAAAGCTCAGATCATGGTCGGGCACATATTTGAGGGCAAACGGTGGAACTCCGCCTTGGAGGGACTCCATAACCCACGACGTCCCGCAGGTATCGTCCACACAGAACTGGGTTTTTTGGGATGTGGCAGTGGTGAATAACACTCGAGCTGAATCTTTCGCCGATTATCATTCGAGGGCATCGAGCTTTTCTTCCTGTGTGTCTGACGAGCAGCTGGAATTATTCCAGAAGGGCAACACCATAACACTCCGAAGCCACCTGAAAAAGTACCTATTTGCGGAGGAAGATGGAGTAAAGGTTCGCCAGAGCGGCAACGTTTCGTCAAGCAAAGCGAGGTGGAAAGTGGAGTCTGTGGAAGGGAAAGATCATGTGATTCGCCTCAAAAGCTGCTACGGAGGATACCTCACCGCTTCTGAAACGCCCTTTCTTTTGGGCATGACGGGTAAGCATGTAATCCAATCTCAGCCCTCTTCCAAGTGGGACACTTCGATGGAGTGGGAACCCCAAAAGGAAGGTTCGCAGGTGAAGCTCAGATCATGGAAGGGCACATATTTGAGGGCAAACGGTGGAACTCCGCCTTGGAGGAGCTCCATTACGCACGACGTTCCTCAAGCATCATCCACACAGAACTGGGTTTTTTGGGATGTGGAAGTGGTAAATAACACTCAAGCTGAATCTTTCGCCGATTATCAATCGACATCGAGCTTTTCTTCTTCTGTGTCTGACGAGCCTGGGCTTCAAGACTCTGAACCCAATTCCCCGCGGTCCTCTGCTTCGAGTAAATCATTCAAGTTTTCATTCTCCCGCACATCTTCGGATAAGAGCAAATCCCATCGTGAATCTTTCAGTAGCGAGGTTAGTTATATTTTCATCTTTTTCTTCTTTAATTCTATCTAAATTCTGGTTGTTCTTTCTTAACTGGATCCCTGAATTGAATTTGAGTGAGCTGAAAATCCCAGATAAGTCAGATAATGTAAATTAGTTTATAGTGTAGGTAGTTAGAGGTTAGGTGCCATGAACATTGAGGTTGGCAGAGCATCGAGCACGACCCTGTGTTGATTGACTGGAACAGAAATTTAAAGCTTCACCAAACATAAACACCTTTTTTTTTGGTAACAAAGAAAAAGTAAAAATTTCAGTGGTCTGTTTGCGTAAGCGCTACGCTTCATTAGTAAACTTATGATAATATCATTTTAAAAACATACGAATCTATCCTGATCAATGCCCATAACGTGGCTTTTCCTTTGATTACCCAAAGAAAACGTAGCTTTTCCTTTTTAATGTTGTTTAATTTTTTATTTTTATATACTAATCACAATGTAGTTTTTTAAAAGAACAGGGAAAAAAAGAAGAAGCTACATTACATGTGCTCGAGATTCCTTCTACCTATCTTCCGATTTTAGAATTTATCAGAAAAAAATTCCCCCTATCTTAGGAAATGACATATCTATCTTTCGCTTGTAGTGGGTAACTGATAATAAACGAGTGGCTATCACTGTAATAAAGTGGAAAACCCATGGCAATTATAACCCTGAGTCTAGTCCCATATCATAGTTCTGGATTCGGATCCAACGGCTCCTGTAAACAGTTTCAGACCGCATTCATGGCAACACACGCAGACCTTCATGAAGTGTGAACCTTGTTGACTGCACTGCGCTTTCTGGGCCAATAGCAACTTGTGGGTCTTCCCATCAGGTGTGATTGACCTGATAATCTAATCTTTCCTGACGTAGAATCTGGGAATGCGTGTAAAACTATGTCCAAGTCCGAGTGTTCGAACTTCGAACTGCCGTCAAGAAAGTTGAATTCTTGATGAGGTGATGTGACGTGGGCTCTGCAGCAGTTCAACCAGGTATAGTTGCAGGGCTTGTTCACCGTTACCGGTTACCCATAAATCTTCTTGGCCTGAGCCGCCGACACAGTGCCGGAGAATGGAAGGTGGACCCCTAGGTTAAATCTTGGGTGCTTCCGTCTTCTTAATTCGCTGTGTTTGTTCCTTTCTTCCAATCTTTATCAGGATTTGTCTTTATTGCTTTCTACGAAACTTGGTTAGTCTTCTTTAGTCGGCAAAGGCTAATCTGTAAAAGCAAAACCGCCTTTCTTTATTTGGTCTCTGTTCATCTTTAGCGGCTACAAGTCCTTGATTTCTCCTTGTCTGCTACTTAAATACGGGAAATCGTTCTGAAACTAATTCTGTGTTTGGGTTTTCCAATTTATTGATATCTAGAGTGGAATGGAACTTTTCCACAACGCCAAGGCCGTTCGTCTTCGGAGCTACCATGAAAAATACTTGCTTGCAGATGAAGACGAGGAATCGGTGTGCCAGAAGACAAACGGTGCTTCTCCGAATGCAAAGTGGACGGTTGAGTTTCTCGAAGATCCAAACTGGATCCGTCTCAAGAGCCGCTATGGCAAATACCTCACCGCCTCCAACGTTTCTTTCCTTCTTGGGATGACAGGTCGCAAAGTTCTCCAAACTCTGCCTCAGAAACTTGATTCCTCTGTAGAATGGGAGCCAATTAGAGAAGGGTTTCAGGTGAAACTTAAGACTCGCCAAGGAAACTACCTGCGTGCAAATGGGGGCCTTCCTCCTTGGCGAAATTCCGTCACCCACGATACCCCCAATTTGATCAATTCGACTCAGGATTGGTTGCTCTGGGATGTCGATACCGTCCAGATTAAAATTGACGATGAACAAGAAGGTGCTGATACAGCTTCAGTCAGATCATCGAACATGGAGGTTTGTATTTATTGTGATTTCTTTCACTTCTTGTTTGAGCATTTCACTGAGGGAAACGAAGAGAATACATGTTAGGTTTCAGATCTTCATATAATTAGCTTACGGGTTCACACTAATAATTTGATTTCTAGTCTGATGGCAGGACAATCTATTACAATATCGCTGATGAACATGGTAATGTTCAAAATGACATCGAGGGTCAGAGGTTAATTTTCAATGGGAAAAGTGTGGACGAACTGACCCAGAAGTTGGAGAAAGTGACTAGACTTCAACATATCAACGTCTGTTCTCGCAATATATTGAATGGCAAACTTTATCCCCTCCGGATGCATCTTCCACCCAATAATAGCACTATGCATGTGGTTGTGATTCCAGCCTCTTCAAAAGGTGAATCTCTCTTTCTCTTCCCCTCATTTGATTCTCAATTATCCTATTAATCATACGAACACCAGAGGTGCTTGATGTTCTAATAAGTTTTCTTGGATTGGCTTTATGTCTCCACAGACCATTTGAGAGCAGGAAGTGCAACCACAAGTGCCAGGCCTAGCCAGGCAGACATCGAAAGAGAGGCTGGGACAGAATGGGGACGTGGGCATATTGATCGCTTAGAGGATCTTGAAGACGACGACGACGAGGATTCAGCTGACGAAGGTGCTAATAGTTATACACAGAGAGATGAACTCAGCCAGATGAAGGAAGCCATACAGGCCAGCATGGCCAGTTTTGAGTTAGAGAAGCAGAGCCAAGGGAAGCTTGGAACTGAAGTTGACAGGCAGAGGCAGAAGGATCTCGAAATAGTTGTTGAGATTCAGAGGCAGAGACAGGCAGAGCTTGAATTGGAGGCTGAAAGGAAGAGATGGGAAGAGGTGGAATTGGAGGTTGAGAGACAAAGAAAGGCAGAGCTGGAATTGGAGGCTGAAAGGAAGAGACGGGAAGAGCTGGAATTGGAGGTTGAGAGGCAAAGACAGACAAGGCTCATGATAGAGGCCCAGAGGCAGAGGAAAAGACAGGCCGAACTCGAAATGGAGGCTGAAAGGCAGAGACAGGCAGAGCTTGTAAAAGAGGCTGAGAGGGAAAGACAGAGGCAGGTGGAGCTTGAAATGGAGGCTGAAAGGCAGAGACATGCAGAGCTTGTTAAAGAGGCTGAGAGGGAAAGACAGAGGCTGGTGGAGCTTGAAATGGAGGCCGAGAGGCAAAGACAGGCGAAGCTTGTAAGAGAGGCTGAGAGGCAGAGGCAGAGACAGGTGGAACGGGAAATGGAGGCTGAGAGGCAGAGGCAGAGACAGGTGGAACGGGAAATGGAGGCTGAGAGGCAGAGGCAGAGACAGTTGGATCTCGAAATGGAGGCTGAGAGGCAAAGACAGGCAGAGCTGGAACTAGAGGCTACTAGGGAAAGGAGAAGTGAGTTTGATCAGCCGGGTGTCCCTGAGTATGATGAAGATGGTGAGATGGAGAAAGCTATACAGGCCAGCATTGCCACTTTTGAGGCTGAGAAGCAGAGAGAGGCAGAGCTGGAAAGAGAGGCTGAGAGGCAAAGAGAGGTTGAGAGGCAAAGGCAAGCACAGATTGAAATCGAGGCTTCTAGGGAACGGAGACAGCAGCTGGTTGATCGGTCAGGGGACCCCGAGTATGATGAACTCATTCAGATGGAGGAAGCTATACAAGCCAGCATTGCTGCTTTTGAGGCAGATGAGGCGAGACGGAGAGCTGCTTATGGCAGCATTGGGCAATCTCACACTGCTAGAAGGGATGTTAGGAGACCCTTTTAGCCAGCGTTGCCACTTAGATTGCATATGCGTTGATGTGGGGGAAAATGGATGAGAGATCGATCAGTAGGACTGTGATGTTCTATTTTGATTTTATGAGTTGGCATTTCATTCTGCCAAGGATTCAGCTTTTGTTGGAGCTTGCAGCAATGTGATGTTTCATTCTTTCAACCACCACAGTTGAGAAATTGATTGGTGAGAGAATTGGGTTGTTCTATGAGTCTGAGCTTGTCTTCTTTTTGTTCCCCCTGTGATTCATTCAATAAAATGATGTTGTATACATTAACACATTGATTTGTATGTATTGAATAATAAATAAATTTATTGCCATGGAAAAAGAGAAATCTGCTTGATACGGAAGATTTCTACCCGACCAGGTTTGACCCGGATGGGGCTCTACATGCTAGTTAGTCGGGAAAGATGTCGATCATCCATGACCAAAAGCGTAACATACGCCACATATATAGCAATCATCCTTGATATGAAGGTCAACTCGCGCTGATTGAATCGGACCAACGCAGGAAGCATGATCCTAGGAGAAACAATACCCTTGCCGGGCTAACTTACAAATAGGGTAAGTTAATTATTATAAGATAGGGGACGCATCTCCTTGGTAAGCAAGAAAATCGGTATAATCTTGGGCTTCCGAGTCCTCTGTTCATTATCGCTTTGCCATCGGGGGGGGCGCGGCCCGCATCTAACCTTTCTTGCAAGACTCATCGTCCCCAATACGAGAGGAGGCTCAGTCGGATCCAGAAGCATAATTGATCGGCATCTGCTACTCATTGCCATTGATATCATGTGATTGAAGTATGTGAAAGGCCCTGCAAATGCAAATGCAAATGCTAATCTGATTAGTATAGTTTGTATGATCACATTTACAAATTTCTTATTTATTTTTATTCTTTTGGTAGAATCTTCCAAGCTGCTTCAGAATTTGAAGTATAGTTTCTTGGGAGAGGGATAAGCATGCCCATACACACACTAGAAACTAGAGGCAACGCCATAAGGCAAGGGACAAGGTGTCATGCAAAGGGTTAAGAGGCTCAATTTCAAAGGGGGAACAGTGTTTAGATTTTTTCCATGTAATTTTTTAATGCTAATATTATAAGCATGTACATAAAATAGTGGATATAGTAGATTTAGCTAGAAATCTTAAAGACTTTGTAAAGTAATGACGTAGTGGGAGAAAGAGGATTATCAGAAGTTATCTCAATCTCAAATTTTCTTATTATAAAATGAGAAAGGATTGCAATCTGACAACAGTTGCTTACAAGAATAGATATCAATTGTCTCTCCATTACATCAAAATGCATTGTTTTTAGCTCCCCTGTATCTATGTACTTATCCCTCTTTCATCTCCAAATCCAGTAATCCTACATCATTTTCTTTTTCCAGGGAAGACTTCATCATTTAACCTTAGCCAAGAACATGCTAATTACTTCTCAAATGTGACAACTACTACAGTAGCAAGTATTATGGTACACTTAAGGCATCATCATGTCACCATTCTCTCTAATTAAATATATTTTTCACCATCTACCATTGATTTAATGAATAATATGCCAACCTGAACAAATAATTTCTAGATCCTGAATTTTACTACCCATCTTTAGTGCTGAACAATTCTTTTCCAGTTTTAAGACAAGGAAGGGATTACTCTTCTAGATTTTGTAGTAATGGAGAAATGTTGGTAGAAGAGCTTGGAACTTGCTATTCAGTGGAACAGCTTTAAATATGTTTTTGGAGTCGGAAAAGAACCTTCTTCAATTTTGCGTATTTGACTTAGCCAACTGAATACGACTGCTACCAACAACCACTTCATGACTCACCAGCATTTTTGCTCCACTTGTCCTTCAGTTTCTGGAGCTCTCTCTTCTCAGTCCCAGAAAAAATATTTTTTCATCTTCTCCCACCCTCTTAACATTATTAGCTTTGAGCATTAAACTTCTACTCTTCTCCCATAACTCATCTCATCTTATACAAAATATAAATGCCTTCTTGAGTTTTTTTTAGTAAAAAAATAAATTTATTGAGCATAGAACTATTATAAATACTTGTATCTGAATTACTTAAATTCAAAAGTCAAGGATCAGTTTTTTGCCAAAATTTTAGTAGCTCAACCAAAAGAACAATCATAGATAAGGAATCTATAACAAAAAAGAAGTTTTTTAAAATAAATTAAAAGTAAATAGCCTGAAAAGAATTCGTCAGCTGAATGGTGTCTGATCTTATGAGATTCAAGTGGAAATCTAAGCAGGAATTTAGATTTATCTGCTGAGTCAAGTCTTTTGAATCTGACTCCACCTCTAAACAATTAGCTCCACTTCTAATGATTTGTAATAAACCCTCCTTGATTGCAAGTAATTGTAGTAATGAAAGCTCTGAATTTCTAATCATTATACCAATCCCCTTCCAAGTCACCATGCAGCATTACAATTTAATCCAAATTAGCCTTAAAGAGGTGATAATGATCGAGTTTGAAGGCCGTAAAACTTGGGGGTTTATCAGATTATCCGAAATAATGGAAGCTACAAAAGCCTTAGTTGCTATTTTGATCGCGTCTTCGATCTTCTAGTCTCCATTTGTGGTAGTTAAAAATTTAATCATTCCTAGATTTCCAAATGTACTAAATGAGGAAAGAAATGAGTGATAAACTATTCTGCCCAAAAGATTTATCAATGTAAATATGTGAACCCAATTTCTGCACCCTTGCAGCAAATAAAGAGCTCCTTCAACTGAGAGAGTGAATGCTTATAATCATGTTTATCTTTATGGAAATAATACATGCTTCTAGCAAAGAAATTCCACGAATTAACTTATCCTCTTGCTGAAATAAGCTTTGATGAATAGAGAAAATCTTTTGTCTATCTACAGAAGAAAGACCTCAACAAACAACTTCTTCAACAAGAAAATTTCTTTGTTTAGACTTGAGTTTCCTTGTCAAAAAGTTCATAAATGCTGGCGGTGTGTGCAAGTGCAACTCGGTATAACTCACATACAGAAGCAACCGGATCCAATGTGGCTACTGAGTCAGTAACATGAGCCGGACTGGAACCGAACCAGGTCTATAACTCGGTATGGTTGTTAGACCAATAAACCCGTTCAGACTTTAAACCCGAACTAGCAGCAACTTCCGTTCAGAATTGGTCTTCTCCCCTGTTTTTCGTTCTTTGGTCTCTTCTCCCCTTTCAACTGCTTCTTCTTGGAAATTTTCCACAAACCCTTACTTCTAGAACGACTATAAAGACAAACCCCTAAAATTTCCTACAAAACAATTTGATCTTGACCGAAATTCTAAGCAGGGGAAGGTGTTTAGATGGAGTTTTTCCAGAAAGGGAGGTCTGTGATACTCTGTTCCCATCTGCACAAGTACCTTGTAGCGGAAGACGATGGAGAGATGGTTCGTCAGAGCAGAAATGGATCGTCAAACAAAGCGAGGTGGAGGGTGGAGTTCGTGGAAGGGAAGATCGACGTGGTTCGCCTGAAGAGCTGCCATGGCCGCTACCTTTCCGCGTCGAAAATGCAGTCTCCTCTGGGCATAACAGGGAAGACGGTAATCCAGTCAGAGAACTCTTCCAAGTGGGACACTTTGATTGAATGGAAACCCCAAAGAGAAGGGTTTCAGGTTAAGCTCAGGTCATGGTGTGGCACCTACTTGAGGGCTAACGGCGGACCTCCACCATGGAGGAACTCCGTAACTCACGACATACCTCAAGCACCGGCCACACAGAACTGGATTTTGTGGGATATTGAGGTAGTGGAGAACATTGAAACTGAATCCCTCGCCGGTTACGACTCCCAGTTGTCGAGCTTCTCTTCCTCTGCATCGGACGATTTTCTGGTCGATGAGTCCGAACCAAATTCGCCGCTGTCGATTCCGCCGCAAAAATCACCCAAGTTTTCTTTCCCTAATTTGAAGCCGCCGAAGTTTTCTCTTCCCAAGCCTCCTAAACCTCCCAAGCCTCCAAAGTTTTTCCTCACAGCATCGGAGAAGAATGAAGACTCTTTCACATTCAAGGTTAGTTTAATTAATTCAGTTTCCATCTCTTCTGTCTTTCCTATTTCTATCTCAATTCAGTTATTTGCTTCTTAATTGGATTACTGCATTCATCGTTTTCTTAGTTTAAAATTTGGCAAAGCAGAAAACTCGAAACTTCAATGGCAATTAGAGGTTAGAAGTTAAGCGCCATGAACATTTAACTTATTTGATCGCTAATCACAGGATGACGTTCCTGTTCCTAAAATTGTATTACGTATGCTGCCTTTTCGTTTCTCTCTTTATCCTGTGAGTACGTTACAGAATATCATGCCATTATTGACTTATGAAAACAAGCTGTGACTTCCAAGTTCCAAGTTCCAAGTTCCAACACACAGACACAAAACAAAGAAAATTTGCGGCTTTCATCACCTGCATAAAGTCCTGTTGGGTCGAAGACAATTGTGCCCTGTAAAAGGGTCTCAGACTCTCAGTCTCAGTTCTTTGTGAGAGTCTTAAGTCATAATGTGAGGGTGAGTGGAAATGAATGGTGTGCATTAAATGCGAACGTGCTGTTTACAGATTTCAATCTTAATCATCCATTTTACAAGTGAGTGAAAAACAAGACAGATGGGCGAAATTGAGATTTTTGATTGTCAAACAGAAACAGTAAAGAAGGACATTTTTTAATGCCCAGCAAATCAGCAATGAAGTGAAAGTGAAAACCTGTATTTCTCTTACACCTCCTCACCATTGACATCCCCAGACATTAACAGAGAAGCCTATCAATTCTGACAGAAAAAATAAATGATGGGGCAAAGTAAGTTATGGGTCTTCGGTTAAACGGGCTGTCATAGATAATCTCCCCAGGGTGACGGGCCACGCAGTCACGCACTTCCAATTCCAAGTTCAGAAAGCGAGTTGTTGAAATTTTGTCCCTCTGTGTCCAGGAGAAGAAGGTTGGACACTTTCACGGTTCTAGAGAAAATGGTGCCGTGGATGTCAAGGCATGAGGTTGGCCCTGGATAGTGACCCTTTTTACAAGGCTTCTGATTTTGAGTATATCATAGATTCATAGCCATCTTTCCACATTTCTTCATTTCTTCATGTAGAAGTGTTGAACAGAGAACGAGAAAACTCAAGTCAAATTTGGTAGGCCCGAGCTATCAGGACCCATGGGTATCTGGATGTGGATGAAATTGTCACGTGGCATCTTCAGCTGCAAAAGAGTTGCACAGTGGGTCTCTGTCAGGGAGGGAAACCAGAAGGCAAGCATAACGCCGTTATGGAACCCTCTCAGCTCCCTCGTGGACTTTGGAGCTTTGCTTCCTCTGTTTTTTTTTTTAAGTTTATTTTATGGGAGAGATGCTCAAAGGCAGACGTGTCTTGCGGCTGTTTTACTCGGATGTTGCAAAGGGGAGGTCCAACTTGGGGGCTTCCCAAAACCCCACACGCCCTCAGTTGCTTACTTCCCTGGCTAACCTTCTTTGTAGCTTCCTTTTTCTTTTGTATCTGCTCTGCCTTCATCCATCGTCTTCAACTGTGAATTCTGCAATCTGATTCTGTGTCTTCTCAAATTGATTGAATTCAGAGTGGAATGGAACTCTTTCGACATGCCCAGGTCGTCCGGCTGAGGAGTCACCATGAAAAGTATCTGCTTGCAGATGAAGACGAGGAATCAGTGTGCCAAGAACGAAATGGATCATCTAAGACTGCCAAGTGGACCGTCGAGTTTCTTCAAGACCCAAATTTTATTCGTCTCAAGAGCTGCTATGGCAAATACCTCACCGCTTCCAACGCTCACTACCTTCTAGGTATGACGGGTCATAAGGTTCTTCAAACGCTGCCTGCGGGACTGGATTCCTCTGTGGAGTGGGAACCCATCAGGGAAGGCTTTCAGGCGAAGCTCAGGTCTCGCGACGGCACCTTCCTCCGTGCAAATGGGGGTCCTCCTCCTTGGCGAAACTCAATCACACACGATAAGCCCCATATGAATCACACTAAGGAATGGTTGCTGTGGGACGTCGATATCCTTGATATTTACGTCGACTCCCCAACTTGTCCATTACCACCGGTTAAATTTCAACAGAGTTCTCCGACTTCTCCAGCACGTTCATCTTCATCTCCATCTCCAGTCAACTATTCTGTACCCGCTTCTCCCAAATTTTCAAGAAAGGAGGTTTCTGTACCAGTTTCTCCCAAATTTTCAAGAAAGGAGGTTTGTGTTTTTCATGTCTCTTCGAGAAAATAATTGAATTTTTAGGTGTTCTGCTTAAATTGGTATCTTATTACTGACAATTTTGATTTTTTTCTTTCTAAATGGGGGCGGCAGTCGAGTGATTCACTGCACAAGCCTGACGGCAGGACAATCTATTACAGCATCGCTGATGCGTATGGAAATTTTGAAGATGACGACGAGGGTTCCAGTTTGATTTTCAAGGGAACTAGGGTGGATGAACTGACACAGAGGTTGGAAAAAGAAACTGGGATTCAGGGTATCATCGTCTGTTCCCGCAGTGTCTTGGATGATAAACTTTACCCCCTTCGCTTGCATCTTCCTCCCAATAATAACACCATGCATGTGGTTTTGATTCAAGCTTCTACAAAAGGTCAGTCTTTTCCCTACCTCAATAAATCCTCGATATCCCTTAAATTTGATCAGATGTGATTGTTTTCAGGCTTTACAGCCACCTCTCGTCTCTACAATATCATGCTCAGTTTTGTTTGCTTGGGTTTTCGGATTTCATTTTGTATATCTACCTAACAGCCTTAGCTTTGTGCTTCTGTACCAGCTGCGAGAGATTTGAAGAGGCAGGGAACCCCACTGTGACATGGAGCAAAGCTAGCTAGACGTGATATCTTGTGTACATAAAACAAATACATACATATGTGTTCCATAAATTTCTTGGCTTCTCGGTTTTTTTTCCCCCTCGTTTTTTAGGTAGCAGAGTACATTTGCGAGTCTCAACCATTGAGTTGATATCTTAGGTTTTAAGATCAGTGTTCTCCATTTTTCTTTTTCCTTTTTTGGTAGAAGTATTCTCCATTTTTTGAGTATCAGAACATCACACTGAAGCTGGGATTAAGAATTCTTCATCATTTGAATATCAAGGTCTCATACGACTCTGCTTCTTTTGTAAATTTCAAACGTAAACTTGGTTAATATAGTTTTTTTTTCCTTCCTCTTCAATGTTTTCTCTTCCTTGTCAAACTTTGCGCAAGGATTCGTGCGGGGTTTCCACATTAATGGGTTTGACCTTTCGGATTTAGGCAATATAGATAGAACCTCTCAAGCTCGTCAGGGTCCATTTTCTATTTTGCTCTTGCTCAACTCGTGGTTGCTTACTGGAGAAAATTGACATTACCGGAAACATAAAATGTGAATAAATGTGAACAACAGATGAAACAAAAGAAGCACTATATCATTGACTCAGATGAAAATAAGAGCATGGTGGAGGCAGAATGTTATCTTCTTCTATCATTAGACACATGTAATAAATGTAAGCTACAGATACTGAACCCAAGGGACCAGTCATTTTTCTATGCACAGGACCTCATTCTAACTGGCAACACAAAAATAACCACTTAAGAACTGGTCTTCTCTCTGAAAAACTAAGGTGTGTATGCTTCCAACTATCCTGCAATCAACTTCTATCACCGCGACTGATAAATTGGCACCATGAGAACTCGAACTTCGAACAACAACACTTGTTACTGGTCATCTCCTGATCAAATCAACCTTATTGGGAAAACCAAGAAACCAGAAGAATCCAACATCAAGAAACCCAGCTTTTCCAATGTTAATTTAAGTATAATTTTCCTAAAACCTTTGATCAGCTTTCCTCATTTTGAAGCAAAACCTCTTTAATTATATAGAAATTCTCCAATAGGGGCAAAGTCATCCTAACAAAATTTTGTGCCCTCTTCAAAACTTCAATTGCTTTACAAATAATTACTTCTAATCCCAAAGCTTCCTGAATTGCGGGAGCGATTATGACTTGTATGCGCCATTTATAGACAACATGAATGCCAAGCCCAACTGCACTTGAAGCATTACCCTTCATCGTTGGGGGAGTATACTGAGGGAATCTCCAAGTAAAAGGCTATTGCACAGCTTCAAAGAAAAGAACTTGAGGTTGCAAGTGCCCTCTTTCACACATGATAAGAACATCATCCCAGCCACCAATAACCTACATTAATTAAATTGATGAAACGAACCAGACAAAAGAGTACGATTGGAATGGAATATACGAATTTAGTGAAATATTACCTTTACAGTTTTGTCGTCATACATAATCCATCTTTCATGCTCATAACTGTAGGCAAAGCAGTGATAATGTTGCCCATAATAGCAAACCTACAAATCACATGAAGCGGATCAGAAACCAAAATATAAGGTATATCGTTCCCCAATACAAGATTTCTCTCACAATGGTTTCTACATCCCAGTAATATGTGAAGATACAAAAATTGGCACCAGGAGCTGCAAGTTGTGGATGTGTCGGAACCATTCTGTCTGAAGCTGCAGCCCCAGCTCAGCAGACCTTAGGCACCAAGGTTTTGGTTTCCCAAACCTAGCTCATCTTAATCACGTTTGTGCAACCCAGGGGGTCTAATTTTCTCAATTTGGGTTCATATAGTATTTATAACTATCTCAATCGGTAAATTTCTAGATGCATTATATAGCTCAACTGGAACCAAAGCTTTTAAATAGAAAATACCTACCATAAACCTGAGATTTATTTCAGACTCTAAAATCTACTTTTTGGAATCACGACTTTTTTGGGGTTCTTAGAGGTTGACCAAGTGCCACATGTTGGTCAAAATGACCGACCCTAGACATATACATCAATTCACCAAGACATAACAGATCCTGTGACTCTGGTAAGCTGATATGTATATTAATTATTCTAAATAGTCCCTTCCATTCCTCTTCCTTTTTTGCCCAATGAGGGTCCCCAGCCCTTCGACCTGACTATTCCCCAAGGTCCGTGGAAGCACCAGCCTTTGACAAAGATGAGGCCTATCTATGGTTTAGCCAAAGCTTGGAAATTAAGATAATAGAGAATTCTAATAAGTGCACATTTAGAATTTAGTAGTTACTAACTTTCTAAAATAGAAACTTCAGCAGCCATCTGTAGATAGCCAAGCAAGGTTCCAGAGGGGAGTCTCAGGCAGTAAACACTCCTCGGGTCTGGGACCTCTCTTCCCCTTCTTTTGTCTTTATTTTCAGCCTTTGACAGCCTGTAATAGCCATGGTTCAACAAGTGTTTTTCCCCTCAAATTAAAACTCTAATAACTAGCCATCACCTAATGGAATCCCTTTGCTTTGCATGGACTACAGCCCTGTATCTTTCACTTCCTTTGATGAAAATTTCAACTTAATCTGAATACTAGAAGACCATTCACCAAAGATCCCTGATTTCACTCAACAAATCCCTAAATTCAGGAGTTGTCCAGGTATCCCCAAACTGTTATTAGTTCATCACCTTGCTTTGTCAAGCCTAACCCCTAAGCTACAACCCCAACAAACCCCTACATCAGCATCATCATCAAGTCTTGTCCCAACTAAATAGGGTCGGCTACATGAATTCTTGCCTTCAAATCAGCTCCATTTGAGGCCATGCAAACCCCTACATCATACTAAAAATTCCAAGACAGCCTTGTTGAAATTTATCAGATCTGGTTCTATTTGGAGGATCTTAGCATATTGCTGCCCTACTTGGACAAGCAGTGAAGGACAAGGACTGCATCAGGTACTATAGTTAGTAACGGAAAACTATCACAAATAATATAAAACTAATTCAATAGCAGCTTAATAGAATATTCCACCAACATATAGCAGCTACCAATGACATGAATAATCCATATTAGGCAAATCACTGTTCAGATGAACAGAAACCTATCCCCACTTAGTCTCTTGTCTTCTTCATGCATCTCTTTGGGATGGGGCTGCCTTAGGTGATCTTCAATGGACCCAACAAAAACTTGCCACATCATTGTACTAGGCTTCCTCTCACAACAGTTGTATCACAAACTATTTTGCTGGTTTTGGGGCTAGTGGCTGTCATAGATTGAGGACTCATCGAGATTTCAGTAATCTCTTCTTTCTTTTGGATTATGAAATGAGATGGGATATGAGTCAATATCTAGGATACCTCAATAACATCTATGTAGCTCAGGAGATCCTGATATTTTACTGTATCTGTATATTTCCCACTTAAACCTGGCTTCAATTTTACCAAAAGAAAACTGGACCAACTCGGCAAGATCTCGGTCCAGCTTGTTTTTAGCTGACCAAGTAGGGTAATGAAACAATGTTCTCGATCCATGGTTCTTACGGGTACATATGGACTTGTGATGTACATCACACCATAATTGTCAACTATCCAAAGTGAGGGAAAAATCATTTAAGAGTTTTTTTTCCCCTCTTTTCTTTTCTTCTTCTTTATTTATTTATTTATTGGCTCCCCTGCCCCCAAAAGGAGGCCAAACACCGACACCCCATTTATTTTAAAACACACACCCCAATTCATAAACACACTGTCCTTTGTTGTACGTACCCCGTAATTTTTTGTAACCAAATGCCTTACTAAATCTGAAATTTAAAAAAAAAAAAATGAGACGGTTGCTCCCTGTCCGTTGTTTTTTTTTTTTTGGATGGATATTTTTGATAAAGGGGGTGTCTTTGTATGTTTTGTTACCCTTCCGGCCTGGTTTAATATGTGGTGCGTGGTCCTTTGGGGGCCTTGCCTGCTCTTTTTATTTATTTTATTTCCCCCCCCCCCCCCCCTTCTAAGAAAAAACAAGGTAAAACTGTCTAATACAGACTTATCCAGAGCAATGCATAAGAGCCTCAATAGCAATAATGGTAGAGCAAATTACATATACACCCCCAAAAATCTTTTCTATTACAAATATCCCCCTGTGCCAAAATTCGTTAGTTTTAAATATAAAGAGACATATATGCCCTTAACTGAATATTCTAATAAGTTATATGGTATCCACTACTGGTTATCCAACCTTTTCTATCTATCCTTAGAAGTAGGGCGAGGGTCCGCAAGAGATTCACACCTTCAGCTTCCTTGCTCATTCATTGAACTACCGATAAGAGCAGGAAGCACAGCGGCAGCAGAACAAAAACATACATAAAAAATCAGTGATACAGATATACCTAAAACCATGTACCAAACAAAATCTATATAAACCGAATATCTCCATACAAGCACCTGAAAGGCATCAGCAGAACCCTACGTCTAACTTCCAAAAGCACTAACCACCAAAACCATAGAGAGTCCTCCCCTGCCTCTTGAGTGCATAAACCACATCAATGGCAGTCACGGTCTTCCTGCAAGCATGCTCGGTGTAAATCACAGCATCATGAATCACATTCTAGGAAGATCTGGAAGATTTCACAGCTATCCTCAGAGATTAAACCACTAATACGCTTCATGCCTCCACACTTTGCGAGACGGCGAATCGCAGACTTAGTGATTTTCTGGTTGTTATCTCAACACCTTAAGATGCCTCTTCACTCCTCCCTTTTTCAATCCCTTCTCTCCCTTCCCTCTCCCCGACATCTTCACCTGATTGCCTCTATCCATCCACCCTCAAATGTGCTGTGTTTTCTACGCGTCCCCTATTTTTCTTCTTCCCTCTGCCTCCAAGACACTTGGGCCTGCAAGCTCCAGAGGTTGCTAAGCAAAGTGTTTAATGGAGAGACACTAAGGTACAGAACAATAATGAGAAAGGAAAACCACAATTCTTGGATTGCAGTTAAAGAAGGGCAACATTACGACAATGGCATATGGTACCTAATGGGAATGTACGTGTACTCCACTGCATGGTGGGAGATCTCACAAGATCTCGTGAGATATCTTGGTTTTTCACATAGGCGAGACAACATGGAGGTCGAGAGCAAAGAGTTGGGATATCTTGCTCGAGATCTCGCCCTGGATCTCGCTGGAACTCTCAATTTTTCCCCTTTTTTTTGTGGATTTTGGCTGAATTCTCACTTGCAACTACTCTTAGCACATCTACAACATCGAAGGAAGATCAATCATTCTCTACTTGTTTTATAAACTTATGATTTAATGACTTATATAGAACTTCTAATGGTTGTATAATTTTATTATTCTATTCTTGAAAATTGAGATTGTGATACTCATATGGATGGAATTTTGATAACATTAAGGTTGCTTGATGCATATGATACACTTGTTTTTCATTTATATGCCTTAAAGGTTCTATATTACATGTTGTATAACCTTGCATTCCCTAATCCTACAACATTTTGGTTTCACACTATGGGTAGACTTAGAAATCATACATAGGGTTGTTTTCTGACAAATCCAAGGCCACCAATGTGTTCAAAAGGCCTTAAATAGGCTAAATACCAAGTTTCAACCCAATTGGGACCCTAATCCACCAAGATGGGCCACCGAGTTGACACAAAAAATTTGTATATCTCGACCGAGATGGTTGAGATCTCGGTTTTTCAAGGAGGCGAGATCTCGCTCGAGAGTGAGATCTTCTACCGTGCTCCACTGAGCTTTCTTCCTTAACATACAGAAAGACAGAAAATAGAAAGAAACAGACCATAAACGAGCAGAATAGAAACAGATCAAGTAAAACAGAAACAAGAAGCAAAGCAGAGTTGAAAAAAAACAGAGAATCAAACATAGAAAGATAAACAACCCAACCAAGGAGAATCTGAAGGGGCTGACTTTCAGTTAGTTCCTATAGTTTCAATCAGAATTTATAGAAGCTTTGTTAGCAGATATGAACAAGGAACAGATCCAAATTCAGATCATCAACCCAAGAGATGGATTTTGACTCGTCATCAGGGATTGAATAATGGAATAGAGACGGTTGAACTGGATAATTTGGATCTGAATGGGTTGGGACCAGTCATTATTCGGTTGTTCCCGCTGTTTGAATTGGCTTCCGCATACCGTTTCTCTTGAGACTTTGCATTTCCGGCTGATTCCAGCAGCATTTTAGGTTGATTCTGATTGGATATTGTGATCCAGATTGAATCAAAATTGTTCCCAGTGGCTGATTCTGGCTTCCAAAACCCTGTTGACAGTGAAGAGTTAGTGACTTAGCGTCAAAGCCTGGTTGAAATTCTCTTTTTTAATCCAGTAGAGAAAAGAGAAACTCCGCCAGTGTTTTTTGCTGCCGGTCCCAAGCCCGGGTAAAGGAGGAGGGTTGGTGCGTCAGGTCGGCAGCCGGCACCGGAAAAAATCTAGCCAAACCTTTTTTCATGGATTCGACCTTATATGATAAAAGCTATGCTAGGGCATTCCCCGACAAAAGAAGCGACACACTACACTATGGCCCGGGTGTAGTGATAAGTGGGCAAGGGTTAGCTAGGGTGTCCCCTGTAAGCGACACGTCGCATCGGCGCCCGGATGCAGTGATAAGTAGGCAAGGGTTCCCGCGCCGTGGACGAGTGCGGGTAAAGAAGCTAGTCCATAAGCGTAGGATTAGATTGGCATCTTGGAACATAGGATCTCTAACTGGTAAGAGCTTAGAATTGATAGATGTTATGAGGAGAAGAAGGATTAATGTAGCTTGCATTCAAGAGACTAGATGGAGGGGTAACAAAGCCAAAGAGTTGGATGACTTTAAACTTTGGTATACTGGGGATAAAACAAATAAAAATGGAGTGGGTATAATAGTGGATAAAGATTTAAAAAATGATGTGGTGGATGTTAAAAGAGTGGGTAATAGGATTATTGCTATCAAGCTTGTAATGGAGAAAGAGTTCGTAAATATAATTTGTGCATATGCACCTCAAGTAGGACTAGATGAAAGTCTAAAGCTAGAATTTTGGAAAATATGGATGGATTAATGCAAGGAATTTGTCAAGGAAAAATGATTATCATAGGAGGTGATTTAAATGGACATATTGGAAAAGATCAAAGAGGATATGAGAGTGTTCATGGAGGATATGGTTTTGGAGAAAGGAATGAGGAGGGATTTCAATTTTGGATTTTGCTACTGTTTTTGATCTATCTATTATAAATACTTACTTCAAAAAGAGAGATGAACATTTAATTACTTTCATAAGTGGACAGCATAGAAGCCAAATAGATTTCTTCCTAACTAGAAGGACTGATAGATTGTTGTGCAAGGATTGCAAGGTGATACCGGGAGAAAGCTTAACTCCACAACATAGACTTGTGGTCTTGGATATGTGCTTAGTCCCAAGAACACATAAAAGGTCCAAGGTAAACTATCCCAAAATAAGATGGTGGAATTTGAAAGGAGAGTACTCTAAATCCTTCGTTAATGAAGTAGTCAATCAAGGAAAATGAGATTTTAAAGGGGATACCAATGCAATGTGGAATGAGATGGCTATGTGTATTAAGAAGGTGGCTAAAGATGTTCTAGGTGAATTAAAAAGAAAGATCCATTCTTATATAGAGACGTGGTGGTGGGATAGTAAGGTTCAAGTTGCCATTAGGAATAAAAAAGCTAGTTTTAAGACATGGCAAAGAACTAAGGATGTTGAGGATCTTCAAAGGTATAGGTTGGATAGAAATGAAGCTAAGAAAATTGCAGGAAAAGCAAGGGAAAGGAAGTATGAAGAGTTATACAATAAGTTGGGCACAAAGGAAGGGGAAAAATCTATTTATAAGATAGCTAAGATGAGGGATAAGAAGAATAGAGATCTTGACCATGTTAGATGTATTAAAAATGGAGATGATAAAGTATTAGTTTGTGAGGAAGATATTAAGAAAAGATGGGAAACCTATTTCTCTAGTTTACTAAATGAGCATTCTTCAAGCACTTATGTTTCGGACGATTACACTTTTCACCAAGGCACCAGTGTCCGGACTTATATACGTAGAATTTCAATGTCCGAAGTAAAAGAAGCTTTAAGGAGGATGAAACTCGGCAAGACACAAAGTCCTGATGAAATCCCAATTGAAGTATGGAAGAGCTTAGGAACCCATGGACTAGTTTGGTTGACAAGTTGTTTAATAAGATTATGAGCACAGGGAAAATGCCAGATGATTGGAGGAGAAGTGTTGTGGTTCCAATTTACAAAAGTAAAGGAGATATTCAAAGTTGTAATAACTATAGAGGCATTAAATTGATGAGTCATACGATGAAATTATGGGAGAGAATAATTGAAACCCGTTTGAGACACTTAACTACAGTTACGGAAAACCAATTTGGGTTTATGCCAGGAAGATCTACAACGAAGGCTATTTACTTAATTAGGAGACTTATAGAAAGGTATAGAGAATGTAGGAAAGACCTTCATATGATATTTATTGATCTAGAAAAAGCTTATGATAGAGTCCCTAGAGCGTTAATTTGGCAAGTACTAGAGAAAAGAAATGTTGCAAGTAAATATGTAGATATAGTTAAGGATATGTATGATGGTTCGGTGACTAGTGTTAGAACAGTAGGGGGACAAAGTAATGAATTCCCGATAACAGTTGGGCTACATCAAGGGTCAACTTTAAGCCCATATCTATTTGTACTGGTAATGGATGAATTAACCAAAGACATTCAAGATGAGGTCCCCTGGTGTATGCTTTTTGCAGATGATATTGTGTTGATTGATGAGACCCAAGTGGGGATTAATACCAAATTAGAATCATAGAGAGTAGCTTTGGAATCAAAAGGCTTTAAACTTAGTAGATCGAAGACAGAATATCTACTTTGTAACTTTAGTCATGATCGGGCAGATGATGAGGTGGTGATACTTGACGAAAAAGAGATTCCTCAGAGTGATTGTTTTAGGTACCTAGGTTCAATCATAAGTAAAATAGGTGATTTAGAGGATGAGGTTTCCCAAAGAATTAAAATAGGGTGGATGAAGTGGAGAGGTGCGTCCAGAGTCTTATGTGATCGGCGTATTCCATTAAAGCTTAAGGAAAATTTTATAGGACCGTTGTTCAACCAGCTATGATGTAACGTGCAGAGTGTTGGGCTGTTAAAAAGAATCATATAGATAAACTCAGTGTAGCAGAAATGAGGATGCTAAGATGGATGAGTGGCAAAACTAGGATGGATAAGATAAGAAAACGATCATATTAGACTTGGTCTAGGAGTTGCTCCCATAAGTGATAAGCTTAGAGAAAGTCGTTTGAGGTGGCATGGCCACGTTCAACGAAGACCTATAAATGCTCCTATTCGGAGAAGTGATATAATCGATATTGAAGGAACTAGAAGAGCTAGGGGTAGACCGAAGATAACCTTAGGAGAAGTGGTGAGAAAGGATATGTATAGCTTAGGCCTTGTATCTAGCATGGCCTCGAACAGAATTGATTGGAGGGCAAGAATCCATGTAGCCGACCCCATTTAGTTGGGACAAGGCTTGTTGTTGTTGTTGTTGTAGAGAAAAGAGATTGTTACTCAATTTGAACTGTTCCACGATTAGTAACTATTATCACGCATCCAACACTGCGCCATCTTATTCGGTAAGCTCAGACTTACATAGAATTGGGATGCCAACCATGACATTGATCGGAAGTCCAAAATGATGAAAGGGTCTGCAATTGAAGGATCATGACACTCTCTTCATTTTTTTAAGGGTTTGAGATAAAAAAGGGTAATATGCAACTTTTGAAAATACAATTGATGCTGACTCATTACTTAACCATACTATTCTAACAATAGGGGCATGGTTGATATATACTTTGAAAAATAAGGGGAGTAAACATAATAGAATAAATTTCAGGGGAAGTAACATAATTGTTTGCAAACCCAAGGGGTGTATATGTAATTTGCGATAATGGTACTTCAAAACATGCCTAGGCAGCATTTATTGTCTACCTAGACGTCAAAAGCTGGACACATAGTTGTCAAAGTGAGTAGGTCATCAAGGCATTGGAGGGGGTGTAGATGCAAGGCATGTAGACGCCAAGGCAATGCCTTGACAACTATCTCTTGAATACTTTAAGAAAAGGAAATAGAAGGCAGTAACACGTAAGACACCCATATATAGCAGGGTCTGGGAAGGGTCAAATATATGCAGCCAAAATCCCTGTTTCCAGGACTAGACCACGACGTAAGCTTTCAGCAAGTGAGCACTTTACCAACATGCCAAATATGACTTTCACTTCCCTAGTAATGATGTTGTCTTCTCCAATTCCAAACAATAAAAAAGAATCATCCATATCATTTCTATAGCCGATAGTACTTTTTCCTCCTATTGATGGTGAGTATTCCCTTGTTCCAGACAGACATACCATCATTTTTCACATTACTGATTGATTCATTCTTTCAGTACGGTACTCTCAGTGTTCTACCTTCCTGCCATCTTATCGATATTTTATAAAACTAAGTTTCAACTTTCTATTGCCAGTTCTTTTGAGGAGTTAAAAAACTGGTGAGCGTCATCGTTTAGATGTCAAACAAAACAATACAGAGAGCTATCTTAATGTAAGCTAACCTAAAAAATTTTATTCATCCAAAGAAAAAAATGTAAGCTAACCTTAAACCAAAAAAATCCATCAACAAACTAGCATACAAAAGATTGCAGAGGCAGAGAAATTTATACAAGAAATAGGAGAAAATTTATCACTTGCAACAGACAGATCAAATAAACTAGAAATCAGGTCAAGCGAAGTGCTCTACTAGAAGAATTGACCAGAAGAACTGCAAGTGCTACTTGGAAGATCAATAGCAGAACTATAACAGCAAACCTAACCAGCAATTTTTTTAAGAATCAAATTCGGAATTTGAAGAGAAAGATCAGAAACTAGCAGATGGAATTTGAAATACAACAAACGAATAACTAGAGAAATATTATCAAAGATCGCAATCTGAAAATCTATCCAGAACAGGATTATCAAAAGAGTAGAAGCAGTAATAAGAGAAAAGTGAAGAAATATCACAGCAAATAACAAAGATGAACAGAACCATGAAGAGGAGGGATATCACCTATGGAATAACAATCCTGTATACACTCAATAACTTCAACAATCTGGAAAAAGTCAAAATTCTTACTCAAAACAAGTCTATACCTTCCAAAGTAACTAAACCGACTGATGATCAATCCCTTATACTAAGCAAATAAACTCATTTCAAAACACAACTCCTTAAAGCTACCGAAGCTCCTAGTCTAACTCAAAACACTTCATTAATCCCATGTATTAATGTCAACCCAATAGACATGTCTAAGCCTTCATATCAGACCTGCAATTGCATTGTATTTAGATATCGTATGATGCATTGGGCCAGATAATAAGAGCCCATTTCCCAGCCGACCACAAAAAGAAACAACAGATAAGATACGAACATTAAAAAAATGCAGAAAATATAGGTTTACCAAGAGAAATCAACACAAGAAGATAGCCAGCTTTTATTATATGGTAACAGAGGAGGAGAAGAAAGGTCAGCATAGCATCTGTACATTTTTACAGTAAATAAATTTAGCATACCACTGAAACTAGGCAATATCTGTTTCCTGGATCCAAACCACGATATAAGATGCCAATATCTAGTTCAGTGGTAAGGGCTGCTAATGTTGCAGATATGTCCTCTGCACTCTCGCAAGTATTCTGCCAACCCAGAACTGCAAAATGAACGCTAGAGATGAATTACAGTTTTCCTGCAAAGCATAACAAATGATGTTTGGGAAGGCAAAAAGAGAAGGGGGAGAAACTCATCTACATTGACTATTACCTGTTGTGAACACATGAGGAGCGTTTGAAAGAATATGATGGATGTAATTGAGTTCTCCACAGCCTCCTACCTCTGGGTCACAAGTTAGCTGGTGATGCATATCCACAAGCTTCAAAAGCTTATCAAAGGAACTATCCGAATACATAATCTACACACAAGGTATACTAACTCTTAGGAGGCTCAAAAAGTTGGCTAACTTTTTGCAAAAAAATAAATAATGACTAATTTCCTAAAGTAAAAACTTCTGTACTGTATTAGGAAAGATAAAACTGCATAGCATAAAAAGAACATTAAACATGAGACATGCCTTCATAGTTCGGAGCGCACTTGCATTGATATTATGAAAAAATGAGGTATACTTTAGATGTCTGGATTCCACACCACAACGGTAGCAATTCATTCGTTCAAATATATTCATTCCAAAGAGACTATGTGCTATACATGAGCTTTTAGTACAATCCCAAGAGCCCAAAAGATTGCTTTCTTCTGAATATGAATCAGTAACTCCTGAATTAGAAGTAAATGACTTATGAAGGCAGTCAAAGATTACAGCCAATACTTCAGAAGCATCATTCATTTGTGCCTGTAGAATGGTCATATTATCAGAACTATCAGAATTAGAGATTTAGATAATCACTCAACCTACACTCCCAATATTTTTTTTTCTTGAAAAAGATTGAGCAAATGCTGAAGTAACCAAATATAACGAAAGTAAAGGTACTAAAAGAAACAACAAACATCAGAGTTTCTTGAAAAAGATTGAGCAAATGCTGAAGTAACAAAATATAACGAAAGTAAAGGTACTAAAGGCAGTCAAAGATTACAGCCAATACTTCAGAAGCATCATTCATTTGTGCCTGTAGAATGGTCATATTATCAGAACTATCAGAATTAGAGATTTAGATAATCACTCAACCTACACTCCCAATATTTTTTTTTCTTGAAAAAGATTGAGCAAATGCTGAAGCAACAAAATATAACGAAAGTAAAGGTACTAAAAGAAACAACAAACATATCTTGCATATTTACCTCTTGGAAGAAGTTACTGTTGGGATACAAGTTGCTTAAAGCAATCCTTAAACTAGTCGGAGCAACAGCTTCCTTTCTCATATCTGAAGATGCCATGGTCAAGGCAGTAAAAATATCATACAGCGAACAGACAACACAAGGGTCTCCAACATGAACATGAACTGATTTCGATCTCTTCAAGAATTCATCTCGAAATCGTCTTAAATGCCATAAAGACTGCATGTTCAAACAAAGAAAAAGAACCACAGTTTTAAGGCCACAGATGAAGTAATTGTATATTTGATCTTTTACTTTAAGGAGGAAAATACTAGCTTCCAGAGCATCATGGAAGTGGCACCTGTATGATTACATTCAAAAAGCAATTGTATTCACCAACTTCATTTTTCAACCCTGTCCCAAATACATCAGCTCCATTCAAGCCACCAACTATGACTTCATTAGGGAAAACCCCACAAACACCTTCTGGAGTAATCTTTTGAGAGACTTTTGGCCGTGCAACCCAAGGGAACTTTTGAAGCGCTTCATATGTGTCTGGAAATAAAAGAAAGACATAAGGTTGAGATGTGTCAATGTGGCTGTCAAACAGTTTTTGGAGAATATTTTATTCCTAATGGTAGTACTCTCTGCTGGAAAATATTTTAAGGAATTTGTGGAAAACAAATACAGAGATTAGTAAGGCGGAGACACTTTACTGAATGCAATTCAAAAATTACAATAACAACATCTATTTCAAGATTCAGGATATAATTTTCTCAAAATAGTGAAAATATTCTGAATCTTGATTATTGGTACTCTTGGCACCTATGGAAGACTCCAAGGCGTCCAAGCTCATTCCCTTATTTTTTCAACTTGCATAATTCCTACAAAGTTCCAAAGATGCTAGAGGAGGAAGCAAGTGAACTTAGTAACAGAAGCACATTTGGCATAGTGACGTCAAAATCAACATGGAAGATCTACCACCACCACCCGCCAAAATAAAAATGTATCACTATCAAACTTATTAGTACCTGAGAGAGACAGAACAACAAATGAGAATGCTAAAATTACTGTTCTATGTTGATGGGTAGTAAATCTACCACCCATCATCAACTTCTGGTCACAAACCCATTGTCTCATAATCAACAATTAAAATAAGAAAGTAATAACCAATTAAGTCTGAGGAAGTCCAAAATTTAAAAGGTGCAGATTCAAGCTTGCAGAGATTATGTGCATACAGGAGTCTAACCAGAGGAAGTATCGAATTTCTAACTCATACAGAAAATGAAACAAGTTTTTCATGCTTAATCTCTACAAAATTCACATATAGATTCCATATCTAACAGACAGCATGACATGATAAAATAGAATTACCAAGGCTTTGGCGTACAGCTTTCTTAAGGTCAGCCTGGAACCTTTCCTCATCGTCCTCTTCAGCATGTAGTTGTCGTAAAGTCTTTGTTCCATTGTCGCCAGAATATGGATCAACTAATTTTGAATCAAAGTAAGCCATAATCATATTAGCATCTAACCATGGAGAAGCCCAACCATGAGAAATATATATCACTTCTATTATGTAAAGAAACAAAAAGTAAACTGAGTACAATGATAGATAAAAGTTCACAAGGACATCAATAAGAAAAAGTCAATTATAGATAAGGAATCTTCTCACAGAATAATTAACATTCTCCTTGACAATTTTCAACCACTGAAACCATAATGTAGAAATAAGAGATGTAAAAGGAAATAAAGAGAAGTAAAAGAGGAAAATTCATAATCCCAAGAAAAAAATAGCGTAGTAGTCAATTCAGAATCCCAAGAACATCCCCTACTTGAGTCTCATCTACCGAAACAAGCGTATACCAAGGAACCTCATATTGAATGTCTTTGATTATCCATTATAAGTGCAAATAAAACATGGGCTTAAAGTTAATCATTCATGCAACCCAACTGTAATCGGGAATTCACCACCTTGTTCCCCCACTATTCTTACACTTCTTACTGAACCACCATACATATCCTTAATTATGTACACATATTCACTTGCAACATTTGTCTTCCCTAGTACTTACCAAATGAGCGCTCCAAGGAATATGTCATAGGATGAAGATTAGTCTTGCACTTTCTATACCTTTCCATGAATCTCCTAATAAGGTAAATAGCTTCCGTTGTAATCTTCCAAACACAAACCAAATTGGTTCTCCATAATGGTGGTTTCTAGTCTCAAAGGGGTTTCAATCACTCTCTCCCATAATTTTATAGTATGATTCCTTATTTTTATGCCTCTATAGTCAGTACATGTTCCGATATCCCCTTTTCTCCTATATTCAACTAGCATTTTCTATGTGCTCATATCTTATTAAACAACTTGGTAACCAAGCTAGCCCGTAGGCTCCTAAACTCTTGCATACTTCTGTTGTGATTTCATCAGGACCTTGTGCCTTACGCTTTCATTCTCTGCAGAGCTTCTTTTACTTCGAACATCTTAGTTCTTTGTATATATGTTCAAAATTTGGTATTATCGTGAATAATCTAATCTTCCAAGACATTGATACCTTAAGTATGTGATGTCGTCATCACATACTAGTACTTTTCCATCTTTGCTTTTGATACATCTAACATGGTCAAGGTCTCCACTATTCCTGCCCCTTATTTTAGTTATCTAATAAATAACTTTTTCCACTTCCTTCTTGCTTAGCATATTATATAGATCTTCATGTTTCTTCTCCCTTTCTTTTCCCACAGTTTCTGTAGCTTCATTTCCAGCCAACTTATACCTTTGTAGGACCGCTACATCCTTGGTTCTTTGCCATGTCTTAAAGCTAGATTTCTTATTCTTAATGGCTCTGCAACCATCACCGTCCCACCACTAAAAGCCTTTCCATAAAAATGGTGTCTACCTTTCATTTCACCTATGACATCTTTTACCCACCTTTCTAATACACTTGGCCATCTCATTCCACATCATATTAGTATCCCCCTCATATTCCCACTTTCCTTGTTTGACCACTTCATTGGTAAAAGATTTTAAGCAATCTTTTTTAAGCTCCACCACCTTATCCAAGTATAATTCACCTCAGACTTTTGACAAGTTTGTTGAGCAAGATACTCATTCAAGACTACTAGTCTATGTTGTGCAAGTGAGCTTTCCCCTAGTATCACCTACCAACCCTTACGTACTAATTGATCTTCCAATTAGAACCATAAAATGAAAAAATATATCCATGTTTGATCTGTGTATTTGCAACTAATATGAATATAATTTAATTTTCTCACTCACACACAAATCTATTTGGCTACTTTGATGACCACTTTAAAGGTAATTAATGCTTCTCTCTCCTTTTGAAGTATTCATGACAAATAAATCAAAATAGAAACAACTAAACATACCAACTAGTTATACTTATACATAAAAAACACAAGTTAAAAAAGGAAATCTCAAACAAAACAAGAACTATTAGAAAATCCCCCAGCCTAAATCTGGTCACGAAGACATGAAAACTTGGGCCTATGCTGATTTGCCAGGCTGGACTGCCTGGCTCGATAGGGAAAATGCTGGCTGGCTGAGCTGCTGGTCTTTTTCTCCTTTTTATTCGAACTAAGTTTTTCTACAACAAATCATTCTAGAAGCTAATAATTCAGCCACTTGATGTCTTCCCAGGATATATAATATACCTTATAACACCTGAATATCAAGTTCAGGAGAGGCTACGCGTGTAAAACAGTAATTCAATACTCCAAATTGCATTAATTTTGCTGGAATACTATGCAACTATCCCTGTGATTCACCCTCAAGCCAAATATCATGCACCTATATTGATATTCCATTATCCTCCCATCCCTTTTACGTTTTTTCAACTCATATCAAATCACTCTCATATATACGGTTCTTGATCTACATTGGATGTGATTTTTTTCACTTTTTTTAAGTAAAGGATCAAATTTGTTACTAAGAAAAGACAAGGATCCAAGACCAATCTTTGAGGGTTACATATAAAAAATACAACCTCCCAAAAACTATAAATCAAGTCCTGTAACCAAAACAAAATATTGAATTTTGCATAGCGTCCCAAAAACCTACAAAACAACTGCCACTTGTCCAAATTGAGTATTGCATTGTCCACATTCATCAACTCCTCATGAGCTGCAATCAAACGACCATCAACAAGATCACATTGCACCTTCCCTGATATTGTACCTTCCTCGAAATCAAGCTGCTGTTGGACATGCCTTCGACCCCAACCCCCTCGCCTGGAAGCACCACGACCTACTCTTTTCGATGCATAATTCACCCCAGCTCTTTTCAGACGAGTAGCAGCCCCTAAGAGTGCAGAAGCAACCTCACATGTGATTTTTTTTCCACTTAAGACAACATTTGTTTTTTAATAGGAGTAACATTGTAACCTTAAAATGTTATGCCTTCCATTCATTATAATACATCAAGACAATTGACAAATCTCCAAAGACATTTCACCATCTAAGCTGTTTCTTCAAGAATTATGGCACCAAAAGTTTCCAACAGTGACTCAACCTTATCCCAAAAAAATGAGGTAAGCAACACGGATTCTAGCAAAGTCAAGACAAAGATTAAGAGAAAAGGGACACAAAAATAACAACAGATCAATCTCATATACACTAACCAGGTCAGCAACACAGATCCTTTGCCACCAATCAACTTTAATCAACATCATACTTGAAACAGACCTAAAGTTCTCATGTCAGGCCTGCCCCTTGCTCTATTGGAACCTTCAATCATGACCAAGTGACTCCCCTGAATTGGAGCACCCACAGGCCTTAGTGAAACATGGCCATGCCACCTTGACGACTTTCTCATAGTTTATCTTGAATTGGGGCTACTGCCATACCACATTAGATTCTATATGAAGCTTCTTCACAGCCCAACACTCCAAACCATATATCATACTCACTCAGTTTTATAGCACCCTAAAGTTTACCAGGAAGCATTTCTATGAAGGGTTTTTAATAAAAAAGATGCAAATGCAAAGAAAACCACAGTAAAAGTATTTGGACATATTGACCACACAAAAAAAGGACATATTAGCAAGGATGCACTTACTGTTACCAACACAAGAGTTTTCCTGAGTCCTGACTTGCTTTTTGGCCAAAACTTCTATTGGAGAAACTCCTACTTCATGGTTTTCCTTCTCAGACAACAAGGCTCGTGTGTTTTTTGTAGAGCTATTCTGCCACTTACCTTGTTCTCCTGTCCGTCGATCTGGAGATACATCATCTCTTGGACTTCCTCGGTTAGGTACACCTTCACAAGGCGAATACCCAGAACTCAAAAAGCTTCCCAAAATTTTAAAAAAAAAAAGCCCCATCAAGTTAATTAACAAAACAAATTCCAAATAAAATAATATGCAGATAAGAAAATTAGTTCAATAGGTACAGTAGCGTTGCTTGACTTGGCAATAAGAGTACGTACTTGTCTTCTTAACCCTTGAGGAGCCAGAATTAGTAGTGGATTTGCTGGGCACTGCAGTCCCATCTGCATTATTTACAGGTACAGCTGAAAGATATTTCTGCACCCTCATCCTGTCTCCTAACAGATCCTGGTAGGTGAAAATGCATGAGGCTTCTCTTGGAAACTGAATGAGCTTTCCATTACTGAATTAAGCAGAAAAATATCCCAGTATATTCCTTTAGTTTTCCCATTCAATATTTTTAAGTATCCACATGAAGGAAGACTTGAACATGGAATCACAAGGACCTATACTCTCCCAATGAAACAGAGAATTGTGATGGGCACACTAACCGGTCTATCCTCTGCTTTAGCCTGCACGTTAATAGAAGGCAATCCTTCTGCCACATCCTCTAAAAATGCCCCACCAGCTTTCTTATGTTGCTCAGCCAGGTGCTTTTGCTTGGCCTCATTCTCAATTTGCCTTTGGTACTCCAAAGTTTCTTCAAGCTTTCTCTCCTCAGCTTCAAGCTCAATTTTGCGCTTGAATTCCTCCTGCTGTTGTCTAGAGTCATCCCTATTTGCAGAAACATCAATCTCAGAATCTGGATAACTTTCACCACATTCAACAGGGGAGCAACTGGAGTCAGATACAAAAATAAAATGTTAGGCACTCAAAAAGAAGGGGGGAAGATAAACCAGCCTATTTAAAGACAACGAGACGTACATCTGTTCAGCAGTTTCCTCATGGAGGAGAAGCTGCTCAATTCCACCACTAGCCTGCAAAATTGATCATGTTAGCACCACACAATTGGATCCGTATATTACATAACATTGGACACAGCAAAAGAAACACTCCAAACCCGAGAAAATTAAAAACCTTTGCATCCTTAGCTTTTTTGTATTCCTTGTTCTTTTTCTTATCCTTCAATTTCTCCTGTATCTGTTTTGCGTGATCACCTCCTCTGTTGCTGTTCTTGGCATCAAGTTCAAGTTCTGCTAAAAATGCTTCTCTAGCAGCATCGGACTTCTCTCTAGCATCTTTATTGACCATGTCCTCCAAGTTTGACTGAGAAAGCAAAATTTACCTAAGAACATGTGAATTTTATCCTGAAAAGGTGGGGTGACACCATGTATTAAAAGAAGTCAATAAAACCAATAACAAACCCGCATGAATGACTTCACGATAGGCAACACAATTGCCTGGTAATCAAATGCTGAGAAAGGCCCTAGCTTAAGCTCCAATTGCTGCATGCCGATGACATTCCTCATGATCCTTGCATCAATTTTACCAAGCTGCAAGACTGAAACTGGTAAGAAAAATAACAAAGAATCTGCTCTGGTGGTCTATTTGAAAGCTACAACTGGAACCATTAGACTTACCTCAATAGACAACTGTTCTTTCTGTCTCTGAATTGCCATCTCAATACAAGGGTCAGCTTGGTGCATGTAGTCCTGCATTCTCCACTCATCATCTTCACCACCTTCCAAGTCACATAAACGAGAAGCCACGACCGTCAATGTTTCCTCATACCCAAATGAAGTGGCATTAATACTTTGAGCTTCCTTGAGAACATTAGATATCGCATCCAACTCAAATCTACTACCCATGAGCATCACATCATTGTCACCATCCAAAAGCTCTTCTTGCCGCTTCCTCAGGATGTATTCATAGCTACAAGGCACAAATTCTGTGACATGCTCCCTTTTCTTAACTTCTTCGAGACACAGACTTTCAACTGCCTGCAACGCTTCCTCATAGCTCAAGTGCTCACATTTTCTATCACACAAACTCTGTAAGAGATAGAAGTCTTTCTCTAGCATCTGGAGAATTTCTGTGCCCTTTCGTGTTTTCTCTTCTCTCAGACATTTCCAAGATGCCAATTGCTCTCCACATGATGGACCGCTAAATATCCAAGATAACAGAGCTTCATTTTCAGGCAGTTCCACATCTTCGTGGTTACCAACGACAGCAGAAGTTGCCACAGCACAATCTGCAGAAGCCTCATGATATGTGCTGGGATTAAGCCCACCCTGCAATAAGCGTTCATCCAGAAGGAGAGAAGAAGAATCATCCGTGAGAACAATTTTCTCTTTGATTTCACACCCTAGGGTATCACTGCATGAATCATCTGCAGTTTTCTCAGAGTATCTACCTAAACCACAAGAATGAGAAAGCTCCTGCAAGAATTTGAGGATTTTTGCAAGCTGAGAGGCTCCCAGGAAGCATATACAGAGAGGTGTTTGGTCCAAACCATGGTTCAAGAGCCGTGAACCTGGAGCAAGACCCTGAAGCTCCTCCATAGTGTTCTGTATCACCTTATTAAGATGGCTAGCTGCAAGGTACTTGTGTCTAAGAAGCAACCGGAACATGCCACTTATTCTTTCAAGGAGTTTCGCACGTTCAGAATCATCTGACAATGGCCAACTCTGGGAAAAATAACATTCCTTAGACCATGGGTTTCTCAATTCATAGTTGGAACTATCATCATGGCTGTTACATCCATTGGGATTTCCATTGCAAATCTCCCCTACCCCAGAATCTTCTTGCTGCGGTTTCTCTTCTTCAGGATAAGAATTCCATTTACCATCTGAGCACCAATCGTTGGCCAAACTTTCCTCTTTATTCCTATCTATACAATTTTTTATATCAGTATCATCAAACTTCAACTGATACTCAAGCATGTTCAATGCAGCAGAGGCATCCACGGGTTTCCATGAACCATTTAAAAGCATCTTTTCCCAATCAGTGTCGACTTCTTGAGGTAAGATAGACTGCAATTTAGATGAAAGGTTTCCCATGTGTTCCCGTACAACATGCTGCATGTGTGATTCGCAGTCAATGAATTTCTCATTGCAGCGGCAGCACACCCAGAACTTCCATGCCTTATTGGCCTCAGCAAAAGATAGTGCTTCTGAAAGGATCTCAGATACCCAACCATCCTTGGTTGAACCAAGATAAGCCCTGAGATCACAAACACTTACTTTTAACAAACTGTGCTTCTTATCAGGACTCATGGATTTCCAATATGATCGAATTTGATCCATCCTGTCCGTGGATGAGGCAGTCTTCCGCAAGTTAGCATTTTTACGACGCTCTCCCGTGCGATGAGCCCCCGAAGATGATTCTGACACCCTGTCTTCCTCATTCTGTGATTGGGGCGAATCAGATTTCTGCTGCAACAGCCTCGCAGCGGCAACACGCACCTCAATCTCCTTCCTCCGTTCTTCCGGTGTCTTAGTTGCCTTCTTGATTTCATTGGGCCGCCTAGTCTGGACCAGCTTAACTTCCATAGGGTCTTCAAAAAGCCCCCTCATTGGAATGATACGCAACTTCTCCTCGCCTGCCCCGTTTCCGAAATTCTTCATCCACGTAGAAAGCTTGGCAATGTTAGCTTTCTGAATGAGCGAGCGAAGCTCCTGCTGGGCATTGGTGATCCGGGCTTCGGGGGTGGGGAACTTCTGCTGGCTTTCATCTTGCAAGCTTTCCTTGGCGGGATCAATCGGATTCTGAATCGAGAGAGCACGCTCACACTCCTGTATAACCTCCTCATAACCCTTACGGTCATAACCCTTACTGTCATTGGAAACCTCGTAAAGCAGATTAGCGTAGAAGTGAGCAAACTCAATGGAGTTGGGAGATAGCGTGACCGCACGGCGAGCGGACTCAATTGCGTTCTTAAGGTGTCTCTGCTTGGCATTGTGGTCCTCAATCAAAGAAGCCACCTTAACACAAACAGTGCCCTGGACGCGGTGGAGAAGAGCAGAACCCTCATGGCGTTGGCACGACTCTTTCAGCAGTCTTAGGGCCTTGGTATGGTTCCCGCGGCGGAGAGCACTAAGGGCTCGCTCGCATTCAAGCTTGACTGCAGAGTAAGATGAAACATCCAATCCAGTGGAAGCAGAGACTTCGACCTTAGTCCGCTCAGAACAAGAGTCATCCGGAGCAGCAAGAATCAGCGAGCGGTCACTTTCGACCGGACCCAAACAACCGTCTGTGGCGGTGGCGGTTACGGCAGCGGCATCGGAGACAACAGCCTGAGCTGCCGCAACCGCCGGTTTGGAGCGTGAAGCAGGGTTTCGCTTCTTATGCCCCATTTACGGTGAATTCTAAAGCAATAATGGCTTTGCATGCATAGAAACAGAGGGAAGAGGGATAAGGGAAAAATCAAGGGAGAGATTAAAATCGAAATGAACTTACTTAACTATAAACAAAACCCGATTGAAGCACTACGAACTCAGATGCTTTCAATACGCAGACACCGATCGCTTTGCTTCTGAGTTCGCTCGATCCCTCTCTGCAACTCTCTTCTCTAGCTCTCTCACCTACCAAATTAAAATTGAAATATTTCGATTCCAACCCCACCTCCCCCTTCCTTTTTATTATTGTCTGTGTGTGTCTTCTTCTGGTTTCTCTTCCTGTGGGCTTGATTGAAAGCAATGAATCGATGATACAGTAACAGCGCGATTTCCCCGATCTCCCTCTCTCTCTCTCGCACTCTTTTTCTTGGTTGTCTCGTATGTATATGATGACGTTACCCGAAATCCTGGGCAGCTTTGCGTGCTTGATATAGAAAAACAAATCACGGATGAAAAAATGTACAGAACGAACGAACGAATGGGTATGAAGTCCTGGGTTTGGTGCTTGAATTGGGTCGGAAACGAATGGTTTTTTTTTTTTTTTTTTTTCCCGTTTTGTTTCTTACCAAAAAAAGTTTGATTTTCTTTTTCATGTATTGGTCCAATTCAAGACTGAACCTTTAGACTGAAATTCCAATTAAGTCCTTTTGGTTTCAATCCTCTTCCCTCCCTACAAGGTGAATGGCACTCTAGTATAGGAGCCAATGAGATTTAAGGGTGAATGGTTAGATTTTTTTATTTATTTTTCCATATAAAGATAGAGAAAAACTGCCATTTATTGGGTTTTTAGGTTTAATTTGGCTTGAATTTTGATTTTGTTAGGTCTTCATGTCTATAAATACCCAAACTGGAAGCCACATGAATATTCAATTTCGTCTAGTATTATTAAACTTTTATCAATAAATGATTGATTTTGATAAGCTTGCAAGAGAAACTTTTTATTTGTCTTCTTCTATCTTTTTTGGAATAAAGTTAATTGCCCACTTATATTAAATGGTTATATCATATAATTGTCCACTGACCTTAGATTTCAATTTTAATATCATAGATACATTTAAGTTCATAAAATAATTCAATTTTCTACCATGTTTTGAGTTTTGACTGTTAATTTTTGGCCATAATAAAAATATGTGAATAGTGTAAGAAAAACAATTAATTAACATTCATGAAAATATCAAGGGATAATTACTATTCTCCTCTTATACTTTTATTTTATTACAAATCATTCAAACCTCATTCTTTATGAAATTACTATTGCCCTCTCATTAAAAGGTGTTAAGTGGCTATTAACATTGAATGTGTAATGTCTATTTAGCCATTCATTAAAATTAAGAAATCAAAAAGATAACATTACCTCATTTATAGAATATTGAATGCCAATTATATCCTTAAATCTTGTATTTTATAATTAATTTTAGATTTGAAAGAGTATTGGCCATCTCTTTTTAAAATGTGATGAAGACCCATATCAAAAAGTTTGTGAATGAATTGCCTCTTGAGATCTTACTTTTCTCGTCTCTAACTCCATCAAAATGTGTATGGTGGTGAAATTGAACTATTTCGTAGTATAAATTTAAATTTAAACAACATGAGTAATGATTGGAAGAAGAAAAAAATGAATCTTTATATGTGTGTTGTAATTCTTATAATTTACACAAAAGAACAAAACAATAATGACTTATGCTGCAACGTAATACTTGTTTATGAGGGTCTAACTATTACACTAAAAAATATAAATCACATCGATTTTCATGTAAAGTGCATATTCAATGGAAGCGTTGTCCTGAAATTATTTTTCTTTTTGTTTTTTCAAAAAAATTAATTCAGGGATTGGTGAGACCACACTCTTATTTATAGTCATTGAAATTCTCAAACTTAAAATTTTCATAATTACAATAATGAAAGTTTTACAAACAAATTAGCTTATAAGATGTTAATTGATAGAAATTTTAGTGACATGCACAATGGTTAGCATATATTAGATAATTTTCATTTCCCAACTTTGAATAAAATTTGGTCTTTCCTCATATGTAGTTTCTATTTGAATTTTATTCAATCACGTATTTCTTTCTTAGGTAGTTTAATTTTAGAGAAAGAAATAGATTTAAGATTTTTTAATATTTATAGATGTCACATCATCAGTAAACTAACGGAGCTTAACGTTAGTGGGCATTAGTAATTATAGAGAAAGTTAAAAATTTGATTAATAATTTAAAGAATAGAAAAGATAAAGTAGTAATAAAATTAAAATACAAGGCAACCTTAATTATTCCAAATATCATTAACACAACAGAAATTAAAGTCTCAAAACCTTTATACAGTATATATCCCCACCTAGAAAGGGGATATATTTAATTTCCCTTAGAAAAATGTTTGTACCGTTAGCTAATTTTATTGTGTAAAAAGAGAGATAATAGGGGCATTTTTGTAACTTCAAAACAATTGGAGCAGGTGCAGGGAGCAGGCACTGCAGGGTAGGCTCTATGCGGACACAGTGCCTAACAATTAATTCCCAATGCGTCCCTCAGCATCATAAACGTTAGAACTACTATGGCGTCTTCCCCAACATAGTGCCACCATTCCTAGAACAACTACTGCATTTTCACCAACTTAGTACCTTCATTCCCACCTGTCTAAGTAGTCATATTATCGAGCAGAAAAGAAGATTTGAGATTCACAACTTCCTATTTCTTAAAAGAAACTAGTAAGGTATTCCTGCTTGATAGCAAACAAGAATGCTTAACAAATACAGCCTTAATTCTATCATTGCAGAGGATGACAATATAAAGAAACACTTAATGGCTTCTTTCAGAAGATTATCTTTATCTTGAAAACTCAACCAGCAATTTTGATTCAACAATGATGCTCAAAAGAACATCTTTAATTTAAATTACATAACGTTTAAGAAAAAGAGAGAGGGAGCTAAGGTTCCTATTTACAAAACAAAATTACATTAATGCTACAGACTGGACTAAGATAACCAACTATAGCAAGTGCATCCGCTCCACGTAGGAGTGAAGCAACCATCTGTTGAGAGGCTCACCACACCCCACAAAGCACCCAGTGTTCCCACTTTCAGTAAAGAAAGGAAACTGAAAGAGACGAAGCAGCTCCTCCACTGTCTGCCTGACAAGAGAAGATCCAGTTATCCTGCTGCGCCGGCCCCATCCAGTCACAATGTCAATGCGATTGGGGATGATGCCAGATGCAAGCATTTGCCTGCGAAACCAAGCAAGAGTCCTCGACAAGGCTGTAACAGCAGTTCCATCTGACATAACATGAAGGTTGATAAGCCAATAGCAGGATCTTTTCTCCCTTACTGCATCTGGATACACATTCTTCTGTAGAGCAACCTCCCAAACTGAACCAGCCTCCTCCTTAAGACCTGATTTATGAAGGAAATCTATAACTGCATCCATGAGTCCCCTCTTGCTCTCCCTATCTTCACTGTGCATAAGATCCAAGAAGAAGCTCACATGATCTCGTACATTCTGCCCATTTGAATCTGCTGCAGGCATGGACTGTAGGAATCCATGAGCAGGATGGCCAGTAATAGCCATAAGCTTACAACAAAAGCCCATATCTACTGGTGATTGTGTTTCTGTACAAAAACTGAGCAGCAATGTATAAGTCTGTAGTGTAGGTTGCAGACCCAATCTAATCATGCTCTGCAGCACATCACAAGCATCAGGAAAACGAAATACTCTAAGGAAAGCACTAAGCAAGGAATTGCATGTTGGGACATTGGGGCGTAGACCATCATTGAGCATTGCCAGATACCACCCTCGAGCCTTGTCAACGTTGCCAGCTTTTCCCCACAAGTCAACCAAAAGACCGTACACAGGTTCATCAGGAGCCCAATTATTTTGTTTCATCTCAGAAAAGACAGCTTCTGCTTCATCAAGATACCCACAATGACCAAGGACCTCCATTACAATACTGTACGTCACTTTATCAGGTCGGAACCCAGCTATCTGCATGTCCCGGTATAACTTTAATGCACTAGAGTAGTTCCTCGCCTTTGCCTGCAATGCAATCATGATATTGTACGTAACCAAATTGGGAACACAACCATGAGCAATCATCTCACAGAACAGCTTATAAGCAGCAGCTAGATGACCAGCTTTCCCAAGGCAGTTAATTATTACACTGTACGTAAATGTATCAGGAGAGAGACCCACTTCTTGCATCCTCCGATACAAGTCCATTGCAACATCAAGAAACCCTGCCTTTGCGTGGATGTCAATTAATGTGCAGTAGGTTACTCGATCAGGTTTGCATCCAGCTTCTTGCATCCTGTAGAAGACCTTGATTGCTTCTCCCATATAATTTGCACGGCCATAACTATGAATCAATCGGTTATATGTGACCACATTAGGGCAGCAGCCATCTTTGACCATCTCATCCAGCAACTTGTTTATTGCACTGAACTGTCTGGCACGTCCAAGAACACCAACCATTGTAGTGTAACTATGCTCATCGTGTTTGAACCCTGGCTGGCATTTCAACCAGTAAAAAAAACTGAGTGCAACTGAATGATCTTGAAGCTGCTTTAGAATTTGATTCGCTTGATATGCATTGAATGTGCAGGTAAGACTTCCAAGAGCCTGTTCTGCTGCTGGCCCCCACTTCATCTGTCGCAGAATATGATAAGCACGTTCCACTGCCTGCCCAGAATTTACAGACTGCCGCTTCATTGATGTAGTTCCTGTTGCTATTTTTGTAGATCTCTGGGGTTTCTGAACCTTATCAACAGATTTAATGCCTTCAGCAGTGCCTCGGAAATCTTTACCTTCCGAAGTATGTCCTTTCACCTTAGATTTGGCAATGAATTTGTATGAATCAGTATGTCGTTGTGGTATTGGCTGCCTCCCATCACAAGAAACTGAAGGCAAGTTGTGGATCTCTGCAGAATTCCTTGCTGTTGTGCTTGGAACACAGCTAGTATTTTTCTCCATGCTAGTTCCAGGCTTTTCAGCTTTATCATTTGACCCATTATAGTGAGTTGTAGAGTGTGAACCTCTTGCTACATCAATTGACGGTTTTCCATGGGATTTGGAAAAGTCTCTTTTATGAGGCTTCCCATTTGATGACCTAACACTGGAAATGGGCTGGGAAGAATCAATCACACAGTTCTGGGGGAGAAGTACCCCACTTCCATCTGATGCAGGAAGCTTGTAATTGGCCAAATCATAAAGGAAACCAACGGCTGCAATACCAGCCTTAACAAAATGGTCAGAAACAAGAGTGGACATAGGCACCAAATCCTTCTGAGGAACATGAGCGTTGCCACTAACATTATTTGCACCACCAAACCTTGATAAAGAAGCAGAAGTAGGTGGAATATGAGGCACTGGAGCTCGATAGGCACTGCTCTCTGCTCTCTGATGACCAACTGTTACGACTGCATCTCCTGAAAGTAGACTTCCAGCTTGTTCCGAGTTCTTTTGTGGAAGAACTTCATTACTTGATTCCTGCTTCTGTGGAACATAAGTCTCATCTTCAGTGCAGGTACACGAACTTCCATCTGCAGTACTACATCGTGAACCACTAAGGAAGAAAGTCCTTGCAGAATGGGAAAAGGTGCCAAGCTGCTTTGTTCTTAACATTATCTCTGCAAGTATGAAGATTCAGTCAATATTCATAATGAGTACCCTAGTGTTCTAACAGTGAAAATTTGAAAACAAAATAAAAACGTGCTAGGCTTTCATTTGGTCATAATTTAATCATGATAGCCGACTCTATTTCAGTAAAAGTCATCAACTGCCTAAGTCTATCATCAAGAACATGCAAGATAAGGAAAAAAGGTCTTCGGGCACAAGTGTTTCCACCCAGATCAATTTTTGGGTGACTAGAACTCATGGGCACCACAAAATGGCACTGCAATTGACATTGTGTTATTATGCAACTAACTCAGCGTCTTAGCAAAAGAGGAACAACTAATAAATATCAGTCATTCATATCCTCATAAGACATACTTGAATGCCTGAATGCCTTTCCTGTACCTGATATCATCTGAAAAGTAGTCCCTCGCTTCAGCACCTCCCCATAAATAAGAACTCAAAGAGCTGTAGAAAGCCAGAAACTTGCAACCCTAAAGGTATCTTTTTTTTGGCCAACACCCTAACAGGTATCAAGGTAAAACCAGAGTGATGCAGGAACAACAACATTAAAACAGACATGCTGGCTGCTTAACCTTGCCCAGGATTTTTTTATCTTTGACAAGCAATGATTCTATGAGAAATAAAACATAGGGATGGCAAGTCAATGGTAGTTAACTAGAATTATATCAAACAAATAACCAGTTCAACTTCAACCACACACTTGTTGACTGACTTGCCTACCATAGTATTCACAAATTTAAGTTTCCACTGCAACAAGGTAAACGGTAGTAGTCAAGACTAGGATTGAGGTCTGAGATCCTCTAAAGAAGAAGAGAGAAGGAAAAAAAAGAGGGGGGGGGGGTGTACTCATCATTAGTGAATTTAGTGGAATCAAATTACACAGTTAACTGTTAATAGTATCAGTATGACAGCACAGTGATGCAGTCAACCATACATTAGTCCTCATAATGGGCCCTCTTAGACCCAAAAATAGCTATTATCCCAACCCCAAAAGAATCAATTCCAACTGCAACAGGTACACAAGCATCCATAGAAGTTTAACTTGAATATATTTAAAGAAGGGATTTCTTGACAGTCGTTAAGTTGTCAAATAATTTGGAACCTTAATGCTTGCCCTTTCAGTACATACATTTTCTTTTTAATGAAGGGTATCATTGCAAATGTGCCATGACACCCTCTGAAAAATAGTTTGAAGATGACCGTATAATGCCATTATGACCCACAGGTTTCAAGTTTAGCATCATCACATAAGACAATCCCCCTGAAAAATAGCCAGTCATCTACAGATAACAAAGTAACTGCAGTTTTCCTGAACAGATTCATAGAAAAAAGCCCAATTTATTAGTTGGATAGAGATTTCATCATTATCTCTCCTATGGTAATGGTAACTAATAAAAAATGTTGCATCCTATTGCTCCAAAATGGACCAATAACTAGCAAAAAGAATCTTGGGATAAGACTGGGGCACTTTACCAAATGGAGAAAAAAGCTCCACTGAAAATCCAGCCCAGACCAAATAAGCCAGATGATGATGGGCAACATCCAAAGAAAACAAGCAAACAAAGAATAGACAGTCCACTGATTCCCCTCACCATTAATGCTTACAAATGAAGCAAACATGAGGAAGACAAACATACAGGACATAAAGTCAACTTTCACCTGAATTCTTTCACCACTCAGAATCTGTTTCTGCTACCATGCTGCTTTGTATATTCCCAATCAGTATGACAAGAATACAATGTCATCCAGAGAATAGTACACAAGCTACAATCTAAGACATACAGCTCATAGTCCAGCTGTGTAGATATGAGTACATTCTCTGAGAAAACCAACAAAGATCTAACAGAAGCAAAGTAATACAAAAATCTCCAATATAAACAATCTCCATCAAAGAAAATAAATTGTACATGACAAGGGACATTTCCAGGGTCCCAAATAAATAGAATGCAACTGAAAATTCAGGTTATATATAGACTTTTGCAACCAAAAAAAAAACCCCTCTTCCTCCACTATAAAAGGAACAAACACTGAAAACCCAGCAATAAATTTAACATCACAAAAGATAAGTGTTTACAAGAATTCTACTGAAATGAAATTGCAATCCTACATATAGATAGACAAAAAAGGAAATTAGTGCTCGTTATTTGAATAGATGACAAAGACGATATCCCTTGTATCACTGCATGCAGTCTTCTTGAATCTATTCATCCAAGTTGAGGCAATGGGGTGCTCGCTAGAAACATCAAACGCCTTAGTTCCCCATCGCACCCACATACCTCCCACCCATCCCCCACCAACCCACCCCCCCCCCCCAAAAAAAAAAAGTTTCCAGGCAGCGAAAGTGAAATAGTGATGCCCCTCCACCCAACACCTCCCCCCCCCTTCTCCCAAAAAAAAACCACCACCCCACCAACCCAAAAAAAAAGGAAGAAAAGAAAACACCAACAGCAGTTGCAAGAAGAGAACAGGGGAGCCTCCTCTCTCTAGTCTCCCCTAATCTATTTTCTTTTTTAATTTCACAAACAAGTTAATACTATTCAATCCCAAATGGCAAAATGGGAATGCCTCTCCCCCCCCCCCCCCCCCAATTTAGCCAACTTCATGGCCACTAACAATAGTACCAGAGGTCAAATAAATGCTTTTCTCTTGAAGGTGGCAAAAGTTTCAAACAAATAGATATATGATGAATCTCCAAAATAGCACTCCTTATCTGTTCATGTTTCCACAGTTTCCAAAGCTGCAGCTTCTCATGTTATCAGCACACAGGAAGGTAAAGGGAGTAGCAAAACAATGTAGTATATGCATGGAAGAAATCTTCTAAATTTGGCAGATCTTGAATTTAGGGAAAGTATGGTTTCTGCCCTCATTAACAAGCAATATGTAATGAAATATAGGGTCAACCGAGTGAGGGGCTAAATTAGCTCATCACCACAAGCTTTAAAAACCCATTATGCCTTGAAAATTTTCTATTTCTCATCTCAAACCATAGAATCACAGGTTCATATTTTTGAAGAATAGCCATGCCAAATCAACAATCACGCTGTCCGCATATGCAAGTTGATGTTCAAAGAGAGACTGCCAGAACCACCCTAGCTCAGAATACTAGGCGGGCTGGAAGTGCCACCACTTCCATTCACTTGTAATCAAGCAAAAATATCACAGTACACAATTTCATAAACTTCCAAATGGCCTCATAGAACTATTAACTATGAGATTGCAAAACACCACAAACTGCAAATAACATAGCTATTATCAAGGTCAGTGCACAAAAATGTTACCAACATCATGATCACACGTTGTGCACTCACAGCTGAAGAGGAGGTGAACATTAAAAAAGGGTATGCTCCACTCCAATCACTGCAACCAATGGGGAGGATCATAAATCATAATATAAACAATCTTGCCCAACTGAATAAGGTACAGAAGGAATTGGTTACTGCCCTTATGATTCATAAGCATATTGGTTAGAGCAATCTTCACCCTTTCAACTGTAGAGCATGAATACATTTGTCAAAGTCGCATCCACCCTTGAGCAATAGATTTTTCACACAAGGAGGATAAAATTCCGTAGAGATAAAGTGATTTCCACCTGAACAATACCACCTTGTCACTTCAGCTTCCACTCTGTTCAGTTTTCATGATCATCAGTGTCTGTAAGCACTTATAAAAAAACTGAAAAACCTAACTCAAATGCTACCACCCTTTTAGGATCTACATTAAACTTATTCAAGCTGAAAAAAGAAGAGTCAAGAATAGTGAAAAAGAATATTCATGCAGTAGCACCTTATCTTTAGACCTTGCTGTACATTGCAACAAAGACAAAGGCATGTGGAGACAATTCTGAGAGCCACTGGATCCACTGCTCCCAGCTTCTGTCTCTTGTCATCTATGAAGACTTTATCATCATTTCTCATCTCAGCCTTATTCCAGCTAAATGGGGTCAGCAATGTGAATCACTTCCCTCCAATCAGCTCCATTCAAAGCCATACTTGTTATGGTGCCTAAACTTGGCATGTTCATCAACAATTCCCCTAGAGTCATTTTAGCTCCACCCCTGGCTCTTTTAGCTCCTTCAAACAGACTCAGATTGTGCCTCAATTCTGGAACATCTAAAGTTCTATACTGCACAGGTCCATCCGACTTCAGAACCTTTCTCACAGCTTACCATGTATTGGAAGTCACCCCTAAACCAGTTCTATCCTTCTTTTACCCTATCTAAGTCAAGCACACGTCCATCCCAATATTATCATGTCAGTACACTAAAGTTATCTTCACAACATCTCTTTACTGCCCAACATTCAGCTGCATATATTGTTGCCGATCATATGACAGAAGTTGTCAAACAGCTTGATCATCACCAAACTCCCTAACATTGTCCATTTATACCCACTGAACATACAACTTTTTTGTTCTCAGAGCACCCCTTAAGAAACCTCAACAGCAAACAGATCTTGACATTCTTAGACCCCTTTCGCCTAACCACATACCAAAAGATGTACTGAGAAGATTTAAAAAGTAAAAAAAGAAAATCCAGAGAAAAAAATAGAGACTGAATGCCGAGTTAGCAAGTACCCCATAAAAGAATAAACTAAAACAAGTTAAATGAACAAAGAGTAATAATTAAAAAGACATTAGAGAACCCTCACACTGTTGCGATTATTTGGTTTTGGTTCCCCCCCCCCCCCCCAATTAAAAGGGGGGACAAACAAACACCTAGCTAAGAGAATAAAAAAGAAAAGCCTTTACGCAATCAGCACCGCCGCTGTTCAAACACCCGCCACTCAACGGGAGAAATTCTTTGACCATTGCCATAACAGAAGCTTCTTCCCCATCTGATCATTAAACTAGGCTACATCTACCGAGTCAGAGAACACCATTTAGACACATCATCCACGACAGGATCACACTAAAAGAAAACCTCAGAAAGGTCATGATTTAACGATGTATATTCCTCTTGCCCGGCCAGTATGCTTGACAGACAGAAACAAAAACAAAGTCTCTTCCATGTTCATCTTCATCAAAATACAACAAACACAAAGATATACGCCAATAAACACAAAAATAAAAAATTTCCAACAGAACAAAGCAACCAAAAGAAAAAAGGATCACAAAGAGAGCGGGAGATACCTGAATATAGCCTCTGATTCAGAGTCTTGGCCAGAAGCTTGAAGGTATAGGGAGAAAGGAGCCGGAAGAAAGAAGGAGAGGGCTCACGCTCTCCCCTCCTCTGCCGTCAGTTCCAGAGTAGTCGGAGGCAGCAATTGAAGACGAAGTGAAAAGTAACTCTTTTCAGCTCCTTCGCAGTTCACACCCTAAAAAAGAATGAAAGTCATCTTTTTCTTCCTTCGTATATATAAAACATACACCCTGCGCTGAACAGTCCACGGTTCAGACGGCTCCACGTCCGGTCTGACCGTCGTTCACCGCACGTTCGATACCAGTTTTCAATATGCGAAACGCACATCTGGGTCCCCGAGCACGGAGGTCCTATCTGAGCCACAATTTAACTTTGTCTATTTATGTTCTATATATGTGACAAAAAGTTGGGTAAGAGTGTAAGACGGCCATTCCTGTTTTCTAGAAAAGGAAATGACAACCCCAATCTCACGATGAAAATTTCCATGATATAAGGAAATAAATCGAACGGTGAGTCGGTGACTACTCGCATTTATGTGCATTTATGTATATCATCAGACGGTTTACAAACCAAACTTGTACCGCAAGTTTATAAATTCAATCCGTTCTTTCGATTTACGGCTGATTATCTTACTAAGAGAATCACTACGTCACGTGAACGAAAAGCTTTTTCCCAAGATGATTGTCAGCCATTACGCTCAAATACGGGAAATTGCTCGGTTGCTCCGCAGTATCGTGCAGCATAAGTTTTATATATCGAGTCTTCGTTTTGCAAAAATGGTATCCTATACTTATGCAAAACGAGCAATCGAAATTAAAATCTTAACCCTAGTTTCGATCTCAATCATTCTCTCTACAGTGCTGTATATTAATTACACAGCACCCAAGCAAGTTCCAAAAATATGCAAAAAAAAAACTTGCTGCACACCATGCAGCTTACGGTTCAGATTGAAACTTATAGTTAATACGAAATCTTCACCACTCATTTCACAATTAAATTTTACCTAAAGTAATATTTTTTTACACAAATAAGTGATCTTACTACAAGTTTCAATCTGAACCATAGGTTGTACAGTATTGCAGCAACAGCAACACTCAAGCAATTTCAAAAAGAAAAAAAAATCTAAAGAAAACATTCCTTTATCCCCAGTATCCTCCTCCACCACATTTTGGGTTTGAACTAGCGTAGGGCCCATCGCCTTATCGATCCAACTAATAGCATCCTTATATGTCAAATGTAAAGAGATCTACAATTTATCATAATTAATTGTAAAGTTATTGTAAATCACTTAAATAACAAGTCTCATAATGCCTTTGCCCAACTCTATGGCACTCTCTTAATATGTCAGTTATTTTTTATGCTATCCCTTCTTAATATGTCAGTTATTTTTGAGTTTATTTATAGAGAGGCCAACTCTATGGCACTCTCTTTAGCCCAGAACGCCCGGTCTATTGAGGGTAAGACCGTTTGGCCGTTATCCACTACATGGCTCTAGGAAGCCTGTCCATGTGAGGCCTTGTGCCCTTCTTTTCAATAAATGGTTTTCTACCAAAAAATAAAAATAAAAAACTGATAGCATTGTGGCTATCCGAGATCACTACTAGTCTCACCCACCTGTTGCACTAGAGCCCATAATGGTTCATCTCTAATTGCTACAATCTGCCCCTCCACCCCACTGAGAATCTGCAAAAGCCTAAATGAGCCTTTGTAAAAACTACAACCATATCACAAAGAAATAGGCCTACCCCTCCCTCCTTAATTTGTCTCACGGGGCCATGCCGCACCACAGTATAGCAAAAACTTAACTCCGTTGAGCTGTTGTTGGGTATGATGGGGGGCTCCAAAGGGAGGGAGACCACAAGCACTGTGGCCCCATAATCACCGATTTTATAAAACTCATGGAGACTCACCTCTACAAAATCAGCACCAATGACTCTCTCTGGAGTCTAGGAATTCCTCCCAAAGACCAAGTAATTTGTGGTCAACCACGAGTTCCATATTGTTGTAGTGAAAATGTACTTTGAGCTCCCTAGTTTGTTCCTGATCCAGGTTTGGTTTTGAGACCAAAACAATGGTGAAAATGGACCACCTCTGGGGACGAAAAACCACCTCCAATGATTAAATCAATTCAGATAAGAAAATCAGAGACTCCAAGAATAAATGCTCGAGGAGATGAAGAAGATAATGTTATTGAGGAATAAATGAATGAGAGTAATGGTTAGAGTATTCAAGTCTTACCGTTACTCAAGCATGCTAATGATATATATAGTTGGTCCATATCTAAAATGATAGTGGAAATGCTTCTTAACCCTATGATGCTCATCTGATTAGATGAAGGGTGGAGATGGCTTAAACCGTACGAACTTCACAACAACTGAAGATCTTGTTGGTGAATCAAGTGGTAAGCATCAAGTTGATCATGATGTGACACTAACCCACAATTAGGGTGACAAAAGGTACATATGTAGTTCTTGAAGCAAGTTTTGGAAGAATGAACATTTAATGTTTCTCAATGCATTAAATGCTTAATTAAATGAGGTGATTGACGTCTGGATAAAGATATGTTGAATCTCTTATAGATGCTACTTTTAGCGGAAAGTCACATGATGACAACTATGTGTCACTATGATGCTTGCTTCTCAGCTTGACATCTCTTCCAAGAAGTGCCACATTTGAAAAATATCAAATGAACCATCTTGGACCAAATTTGAGCCCTTGGTTGGGAACAAATGGTTTGCCCCAATTCAGTGGCTTGAACCATAGTGACCATAACACATACCATGAAGCTTACCCTGTCAGTAGCTCATCTCTTTAAACATCTCCTTCCAACTAGCTCATCTCTTTAAACATCTCCTTCCCTTCTTGTTTCTACTTTCTATTCCTTCCATAGATTGATCCAGCCACTTGTCAGCATTCCCTCCCATTAGACGAGGGCCAAAACCGAGTGTAGAACCAAACCAATAAACTTAGGCAAAAGGGCACTGAAGAAGGCGATCGTCTATCTATCTCCAAAACACTTGGGCATCGCGGGTAGTCACCATTTCTAGTCAAGCTCCTCTTTACTAGTTCCCCTCCAGTCGCCAAACAATACGTCAAATTCCTGCTAATTACTATGATAGCGGTGATCACAAATAATTCCCTTCCCTTTTGGGTTTATAAATATCCTCTTTAGATTTTTATCATACATCAAAATATATAGATTGTGAGATTCCATGTGAATATATGTGATCAGGGTGTAGGAATATGGACTAATGCAGCCAAAATTGGTCCCTTTGCGCAACAATCAGAACACCACCATTGACATAAAAGCAGTCCCTGACAAGTGACAACAAAAAGAGAGAGATAGTATCACCAATAATCCATGCATGAGCAAGAACCAGCTTTGAAATGATGGAATCGAACGCGGTCCCTGACAACAATCTCCACATTGAACACTTCTGAGATCAATTTAGTAATCCTGTGACAATCATTGCACACCCGTAGGTTTTTAAATATGCGAATTGGCACTCCTGGTTTTGACCTAAGAAGACCAAAAGCAATAGCAAGTCTCTCACTGTGTAAACGAAGTGAATGCTGCTTCCCATCATCAATTTCATCTACCATAGGCGCTTGCGATAAGTCTGGTACGTAACCCACTGATTCAAGCCTTTTCTCAATGACATCTAAAACTTGGTAGATCTCTTTGGTGTGCGAGTGTGATGTATCCCCAGCCAGAAATTGGTGAACCTCACCATCTATGTGTACTGAACTGCACCCAGGTTCTTTCGTTATGCCATTGTCAGTCATTAACTTCCTGATCAACCCAACCTCATCCCAACGGTTAGCAGAGGCATAGACTCTTGACAAGAGCACATACACACCACTACACATTCCTCCTTCTGACTCAAGAACCTGTTTGGCCACTTCTTCACTGAGATCAACACCGGCATTTTTCTTGCAACAAGCATCAAGAAGACTTCTCCAAATCACAACATCAGGCTTCATGGGCATGTTTGAAACAACATTCACAGCTTCTTCTATACGTCCGGCACGGGCAAGGAGATCAACCATGCAACCATAATGCTCTAGTCGAGCCTCTATTTTGTAGTCTCTGACCATCAAATTGAAGTATTCAAGTCCCTCATTGACAAGACCTCCATGATTACATGCACTCAGAACACCAACAAAGGTGATAGAATTGGGCATACACTTGTCGTCGACTCCACACATGCGGGCAAAAACCTCTAGAGCTTCCTCAACCTGCCCATGCATAGCAAATCCTAGAATCATAGAATTCCAAGAAGTTACATCTCGTTGAGGCATTGCGTCGAATATCTGGCAAGCCATATGTAACGATCCACATTTGCAGTACATATCCAATAGTGAGTTGTTCATCAGAACATCGTTAACTAAGTTGTACTTCCTGAGGACATAGGCATGAACCCACATCCCTAGGTAGAGTGCCCCCAGTCCGGTACAAGCACGTATAATGCTCTGCAGTGTACAAACATCCGGTTGGAACAATTTCTGGACCTCAATGAAAAGTTCCAACGCAGCGAAAGATTCCCCAGATTGGGCATACCCATCTATCATAACATTCCACGAGACCAAACTTCTTTCAGACATCCTCTCAAACACCTTCCTTGCCAGATCCAAACATCCACAGGTAGCATAAAAATGAATGAGGCTGTTATTCACATACGTATTTGAATTTAGTCCAAGTTTCAAAATATGGGCATGAATCTGTTTGCCTTCGGACATGGCGAACAAGAAAGCGCAGGCTTTAAGAACAAAAGGAAAGGTATGCCTGTCCGGAGAAACGTGACCATCGACCAACATTCTCCGATACAGAAAAAGGGATTGGACCTTGAAGTCGACGCTCCAGGCGAAACCTCTGATAAGGGTGTTCCATATGAATGAATTGGGGTTCTCAATTTGTTCAAATAGTCGAGATGAGTAGTCAAGATCATTAAATACCGAAAATTGCAAAATTCGACTCCATAAAAAGAGGGTATCGTCAGGATGATGGTCCGATGTCGTCCGTAGGGTTCGAGCGTGAATTTGTTTAAGCTGGGACATGCTTGTGCAGTCCTTCACGGCCAGTAGCAGATTCGGACATTGCTGTCCATTGCTGTTGACGGTAAATAGATGAGAAGGTGGGCTTGGTGTCGCCACCAACACCATACTCACGGTTCCTCAAGAAAACACGAGATGACATATTTGGTCCAGAGCTTAAAAGATCCTTAAAAATGGCGGTGGCCGATAAGCAGCTAGTGACGGTAAATTTTCATTTTCAGACAACGACAAAGAAGAGATGAAGTTTTGAGGAGTCGAGGGCATTGAAATAGACCGAAATCGTAAATACCAGTTGCGACTATAGAATACTGAAAATAGTAAGTGGTAGGGTTGCTCGCGACTATAGTTAAAATTTCCGCACATTTTAACTACGGAGCTAATAGCTATGCAATGCGAGTAGCTAAACTGCTAAACTGACAGATGAGTTTCGTATTGGCGCGCTTGCTAGCCCCTCTTGGAGGTCTTTCAGAGACTGCGAAAGTATTCAGAAGTTATGAAAAGTTAATCTTTTCCGGCAGAGGAAGAAGATTTATTGCCTCAAGCACCTTAAGGGCTCAACAGGTGATTTATCTTTAATTTCGTCCGTCTTTCTGGGTTGAACCATTTGTTTGATGGTCCATCATCTCTTTCTTCTACTGTCATATAGTTCCTCTCTCTGGTAGGGAAATGAAAAGTTGTTGTTGGTAGTTGGAGGTGGTGCTGCTGGAATATATGGAGCCATCAGAGCCAAAACAATAGCTCCCCATTTGGGTGTGATGGTTATTGAGAAAGGAAAGCCTCTGTCGAAGGTCAGTTTATTACTTCCTTTGCAATATGCTTTTACTGTTGTCTTACTTAGGATTTAGGAACCTTAGGGAGTTAGGGTCAACTACAGCTTTAGGACCAAATTAAAAAGCTTGAGCTCGTGGATTTTTTTTTCTTCTTTTTATGGCTGAACTTGGAAGAGGTGTCTTCTATCATTCATTAGCACATAGGGTCATCTTTTTGCTTAAACTTGGATGTTTATAAGAAGAGTGAATGAATTAGTGGGATCGACTTGGGCTCCGATACAGGCTATAGATTTCTGAATATTAAAGCTTCTTATTTGTTCTGCTGTTTTATTGCTCCTTGCTGACTTAAATTTTGTAGGTAAAAATTTCTGGAGGGGGTCGATGCAATGTTACAAACGGGCACTGCACAGACAAAATGGTGAGCAGTCTCCTTTTTCCTGTCGGTCAGAAAGTAACGGATGTAGATTTTTGAGCTTGATACGAATGGCTAAAGTATTTCTGGTTTGTATAATTTTCAATCAGACAAAAAGTTGTTCTATCTATCAAACCTTACTTCTCTCACAGGACCCAACTGTTGGGGAGACAGTTTTATCATTTGTTGAGTAAATTATTATAACTAAGCCCCCCCCAGGTAAGAACAATGTGCCAGCTTTTCGGGAATTAAACTTAGAGAGTTGAGGTAGCTTCTGAAGTCTGGAGAAGACATCAGCAAATGGCTGCATTGCATTTGCTTATAAAGACTAATAACTAACTGAAAACTGAATAAGAACCAAAAGGTAGCAATTAATGGTTCACAAGCAGCTGAGTCTTCATTCCATAAGGGCTTCCTTTTTTTTTAGTGAATAAATAATTAATTAACGAAAGAGGAACAAACAAAACGGTCTTAGAGAGGAAGACCGGTAAGAAGAGTTAAGACCCCAAGAGACAATAATGAGCCTGTTCCTTGGGATATCATCAATCGGGGGTGGGGAGAAGCTACAAGTCTAGAAGAGACATCAAAGTAGATGACATTCCAAATCATATCTTTGGAGCGGGATTTGGAAGTCCATCTTCGAAGATTGTGCTCCCACTAAAGATGATGGATAGTGGCACAGAACACAAGCTTACCAACCCGATCACAAATGGATGAACTTGAAAAATTTCTCAAAATCCAATACCAACACTAGCGAAACCAAATGAGCACCTCGAGCTGGGCCAAATGCAAGATAGGGCTTTCTCCCAAATAGATCTAGAAAAAGGGCAAGAAAAAAAGAGGTGATCAAGGTCTTCCAAACCATTCCAACAAAGGATGCAATTTGGGTTAACAGGGATATAACGGCTAATAAGGAAGGATTGGGTGGGGAGGGCAAGGTTTAAGAGCCCTCCAAAGGGAAAAGGAGTGTTGGGAATGTGGCCTTGAACCAAACCAAGGGAGGCCAAGGGGGTTTAGGGTTGCGGGCGTAGAGGAGGTTCCAAGCTAAGGAGATGGAGAAGGTTTTGGTAGGGGGAAGGAAGCCAAATGGTAAGGTCTCGGGGGGAGCTAGAAAGCGGGGGGGGGGGGGGGAGAGTCCCAAACTTGTGTGAGAATGGGGAGGGGAGTGGGGGTCCAAGAACCATCGGATATGAAAGCAGACAAGGGGGTCGTTTTGGGGATGCGGGTATCATAAACTGAGCAGCAAAAAGGGAAAAGAGATGTCCATCGGATGCCACGGGTCAAGCCAAAAAGATGTATAGGAGCCATTGGAGACGGAGGTAGAGATAGTGGAGAGAGCTCGAGGACGTAACAAGAGAATTTTCCTCCAGATCTAAGAAGGGTTGGAGGGCATGGAGACCATCCAAAAGGAGTCTAACTGGAGAAGGAAAGAGTAGACCGAGTAGACCCAGATGGAGTCTTGCTTAGAAGCAAATTTTCAAATAAGCTTGAGAAGGCAAGCTAAATTAACGTCAGAGATCCGACAAATGCCAAGACTGCCTTCAAAGGTTGGGTGACAGATAGTCGACCAATTGACAAGGTGGATGCAGCACGATGCTTCACCCTCTTTCCAAAGGAAAGTAGAAAACAAAGACTCCATAACATGGACAATGGATTTCGGGATGGAAAAGATTCGGCACCAGTAGAGATAGGAGGAATGAAGGACTGAGCGGATAATCACTACTCTACCGGGAAAGGAGAGAAGTTTGCCTTTCTAAAGTTGGAGCTACTTGTGAATGTGGTCAAGCATGGGAAGGCAATGATGGCAAGTGAGTTTACCAGGAATGAGCGGAAGACCAAGGTAGATAACGGGGAAGGAGCTAGACTTGAACCCTGAAAGCTAAAGAAGAGAGGCTTGCAGTTAATCAGACACACTAGAAAGAAAGAGGGTAGATTTATCAAGGTTGACCCGGAGACCAGAGAGAGATTCAATGAGGGAGAGAGCCGAGAGGATGGTGGAAATGGGCTGATGGTCAGCTTTGGAGAAGATCATAAGATCGTCAAGAAAAGCAAGATTGGTGAGGTTTAGAGATTTGCATTTGGGGATGGGGAAAATAAGGAGTTGGTTTGTGTTAGATTGGAGGATACGAGCGAGGGCCTCCAAGGCCAAGGAGAAGAGGTAAGGGGAGAGGGGGCAACCTTGGCAAATGCCAATACGAGAAAAGAAGAATCCAACTAGGGACTCATTAGTGATAATGGAAAAGCGGGGAGTGGAGATACAGATTTCAACCAATGGATGAAGAGAGGAGGGAACCCCATGGAGGAAAGGACATTACTGAAGTCCCAACGAATAGAGTCAAAGGCTTTATGGAGGTCAACCTTAAGAAGAGCGACCAGAGAGTGAGAGGATCTATCAAAACCATGAACAATTTCTGCACATAAGAGGATATTGTCCGCAATACTGCAGCCCAAGATAAAAGCAGATTGGTTCGGGCTCACAAGAGAAGGCATGACCTTTTTAAGCCTATTAGTTAAGACTTTAGAGATGAACTTGTAAAGGAGATTACAAAGGGAGATAAGGCGGAAATTAGAGAGAGAGGAGGCACTTTGTTTCTTGGGAATGAGGCAAATGAAAATTTGATTGATGGAGGAGAGCTGGGAAGGGTTAAAAAAGAAACTGCGGATGGCATGAACAAGATCGTGCTCAAGGAAATCCCAAGTGGCAAGGAAGAAACTCATACTAAAGCCATCTGGACTAGAGGCACGATTGGGCTTGTGGGAGCGGATGGCGGTGAGGATCTCTTCATGGGAGGGGATAGCACAAAAAGAGGGGAAAAAAAGGAATCAATGAATTTGTTGAACAAATTAGGAGGGAGATGAGTCCGGGGAGGGAGGATAGAAGGGGAGAGAGGATTGGAAAAGGAGGTAACCTCAACCTTAATACTAGGGGGGGTCAAAGATCCAAGTACCATTGTTGGTGAGAAGGGAAGGAATGGAGTTGAAATTATGACGGGCTTTGAGGGCTCTATGAAAATAGGCAGAATTGGAGTCTTCAAGCTCAAGCCACTTGATTATGGCGAAGGAAGCTTTCTTCTAGGGAGAGAAGGGAAGAGAGATCAGAGGATAGGGCTTTTTCCTAATCAGCAAGGGAGGGGTTGGAAGGGTCACTTTGGAGGAGAAATTGGGTTCTCTGGAGATCCGTGCGACAAGAGGAGACCCGAGAAGAGATATTGCCAAAGGAGGAGGAATTCCAGGAGCAGAGGGCTTTATTGGTATTACGGAGCTTGAGGCTATGAGAGGAAGCGGAAGACGGTGGAGATGAAAGAAGGGTTCGAGGACCACATATCAAAGAAATTTGAAAGGCTTAGGGCCAAAGGAGGTAGGGGGAAGAGGTGGATGAGATAGAGAGAGTGATCAGAGAGCCCCGAGTGAAGGAAAAGAGCATGGGAGGCAGGGAAGGAGGAGAGCCAGGAGGCATTCAAGAGGAATCGATCAAGCTTAGAAGCAATTCTAGCAGGGCGAGAATGATGATTATGCCAAGTAAGGGAGTGGCCATAAGGGCTTACTTTATCTAGTCATGCCATGTAATCTTTTAAAGGTCTTCTAAGCAGCTTTGTAGTTTCTTTCCCTTGAATCAAAATTCAATCAAGTGAAGCATTAAGTTCAGTATTTTGTTTTGCAGCTAACAATGTTTAATTTATCTGAATCATAAAATCACGAGAAGAATAGGGTTTCTTGGGAATTTATTATCAAAGAAAACCACATTCTGGCTGATATTCTTGACATTGGTGAAATGCCATTTCTCAGAAGGCCTTTTGAGCTAGCACATCCTGTCTAAGACCATTAAGAAGTGTTTGTTCTCTCTGTGCATGTTTTCTTGTGCAATCATACCTTGCTTGAAGGTGCTATCTAGTTTCCCCATTAGTTGATCTTGTATGAACAGAAAAATAAATAAATGATGCTTCAGTAATTCATTTGACGATTTCTTCCTTCGATGTAGTAAAACGAAAGAAAATGATCCTTAGGAGGTAATACGAAAATCCCAGGGAATAAATACAGGTTTATGGTGGTTGATAATGCTTGTTGGCTGAAGAATTCACATCTGCTTCTCATTCATTGCTATTCAGATTAGGTCCAGTATAAGGGTGAAGTCAGTGAACTCATCCGGAGTGAATAATTTTTCTCAGTAATTTTGAGGGTCAATGGATGTGCAGTTGAATAAGATTTAGAACCCAAAAATTTATGCATTGGATAGTATAGTTCTTCTCTCTTTTCATCTCATGTTGTTATTCAGTGTTTACTGTGAAATGTCAAAATATATACACATATGATGCATAGGCCTGCTGATTTTGTCTGTATTTTGCCAATGGATGTAGATTTTGGCAGAACATTACCCTAGGGGTAATAAGGAATTTCGAGGTTCTTTCTTTAGTCAGCATGGACCATGGGACACAATCTCTTGGTTTTCTGATCACGGGGTTGAGCTGAAGGTTTACATTTTTACTTCTTCTTCTTCTGTTCTTTTTTAATTCTTTGTAACATGCTCTATATTTCCTTTCTATTATGCAAAATTTAATTAGAGTAAAACTTTATGTTGTTATTCTGTCAATAGACTGAGGACGATGGAAGGGTTTTCCCTGTCAGCGACAGCTCCTCTTCTGTAGTTGACTGCCTTCTGTTTGAGATGAAGAGAATAGGAGGTTCGTTTTTGACCCTGGAAACATCCAGTATTATTATTCGATATTTTATGTTGTCTTGGATCAATTTCTTTTTCTTATGTTCTACCAAATGTTAACTATCCATATTCCATTTTATAAAATATAATCTTTACTTGTCCCTGTAAAGAAATTTGGGATTGGATTGGGCATATCAGGCAATCAATATTTGGGATTTGGAAACACTTGGTCTACCTGATCCTAATCTAAACCACCAAATTCTGTGAACTATCAGCAAGTATTGAAGTGGATTGGCTGAATTTGTCTTGTGATTGGCAGTGCTGAAGCCAGTCTCTGATACTGGGGTTTGAAACCTTGGCCTTGTGTCTCAATAAAAAGTTACCTGTACTTAAGTAGTCACACAAATTTTCTAGCTATATTCTCACAAAATATATGGGGTTGAACTCCCAAACAACTTATTCTTGGAGTTGGATATCTGAGATGCTTGAATTGTGAGTTCCTTAATTTTGATAACCAGCGTATCTATTACTAAATCATAGTTATTTAGTTAGAAGTTGAAGGGTAAATATCTTCAAATATGGAACTTCCACAATTACATAATATTTCTGCTGTGGCACTGTTGATGTAGATGAAGTTGAATGTATTGATACTAGTGAAAATGATAGGTACTAGTGACCTGATATTATCTGGATGTGGTCAATGGGCGATCAAGAAGGATGATGGTCTAGATTGGTGATCTCCACCAAACTTGGGATAGTCAGCTGCCTAACCTCCTCCAAGAGGAGAGTGTAGCATACATCATAATTTGTGATAGAGGTACAAATGAGTTCAGTGACTTAATTTGCCATTTTAGTTTATTATTATAAAGCTAGTTATAAACATTCTAGAGCTCTACCAAAGCCTTAGATCGTGAAAGTTCCAAAGTTGGAACAAGACTTATTGCTGAACTCTGTCCATGCCTTCATACGTATGATAAATAATTCTGAATGAAGGGCTCTTTTCAGGACAACTAAACAGTATATGCTGCACCTATATAACCCCAATTTGGTTTTTTTTCTATGAGGGGTTTCTTTTGGGTTGTATGTGTATTATAGAGATGCATAATTTTCCATCAAAGGTATGAACCATTGGATGTGTATGACTCTGCTGTGCCAACCCAACTATTGAGCTAGTGTAGCCTCCAATTTTGCCCAGATAAGGCCATCTTCAGTTCCTGTTTCTGGTAGGTGCATTGTATGCCAGGGAGTCACTTATCCAGAATGCAATGCATATTATCAGCAGGTTTTAGGCATAAATTTCCTTGCAACGTTACATACTCTGTTCTATGTTTTTATTTTCTATAACCTTGGAGTTGACCTTTCCTATGAGTGTTATATGTTTCATGAATGAGCAACTACTGAAATGTAATTTCCTAAATTAGTTGTACTACAGACGGGCAAATCAGTGACAAATGTGTCTACAACTGTTGATGGGAAGTTCCTTATCAAGATTGAGAAACGTACTGCTGATTCTGTTGAATATGTTGAGGCTGACTATTTATTGATTGCTAGTGGGAGTAGTAGGCAGGTTGGAGGGCACTATCTTTGCTTTTTCTTTGTGTCTTATGACTCTTGTTTTATAATGTTATTTCCATTTGTGAGTTAAGTATATTTTTATATGGCCACAGGGCTACATTCTTGCCACTCAACTTGGCCATTCAATTGTAGATCCAGTACCTAGTTTATTCACTTTCAAGATTGAGGATGCACAGTTGGCAGAGTTGGCTGGGGTAAGGTTCTCAAAATTCTGTTTGAATTTCCCAATATTTCTTGCAATTTATCTACAAAGTTGTGGTTTTCCCTCCCTTTTGCACATGTATTCCAGTAGCAAGTAAACATACTATGTGGTTCTTTATCCTCCTTTGGGACTCTTCTCCTTATAGTTCTATCGGATGAGTCTTAGAAGATTTCACTTTGGAAGATGAGTAACAAGCAGTAGCGTGACACCACCATTTGCACCCCTTCGCCCTCTAAATCCTTCACCACATCCTCCGCTTGGAATCTTATTCGTCTCCATCAACCCCCCCAGTCCCCTGGTCCCCATTGGTTTGGTTCAAAGGTCACATCCCCCGTCATACCCTCACTCTTTGGAGAGTGCTCCACCTCGCCCTCCCAACCCAATCCTTCCTCATTAGCCACCACATCCCTGCCAACCCTAGCTGTATACTTTGCTGGAATGGTTCAGAGGACATTGAGCACCTTTTTTTCTCTTGCCCTTTTTCCCGTCCCCTTTGGGATAGAGCCCTTTCCTCCATTTGACCCCGCTTGAGGCACTCACACAGATTTGTTAGTGATTGGACTTGGATCTTGAGAAATTTTGTTGGTCACTCCATTTGCGATCGCCTAGGCAAGCTAGTTTTTTGTGCCACCATCCATCACATCTGGTGGGAGCGCAATCTCAAAAGATGGACTTCCAAATCTGGCTCTTTAGACATGATTTGGAGTGCCATCTATTTTGATGTTTCCTCTAGATTGCTTTCTCTCCCCATCCCCCTATTATTAACTCCCCCAGAAATAGGTTAATTGTTAGTTTCTGAGGCCTCAATTCCTCTTTTATTTCCCCCTGTTGAGCTTTGGGCTCCCTTTTTGTGCTTTCCTTTGTAGTGCTCGTTGCTTTAATTTAATTATTTATTCATCCAAAAAAAAAAAACAAACAGCAGTAGAGGTTATAAAAAATAATCACAAGTTCACATAATAATTCAGGTTCCTCAGTAACAGATGCTGGAAATTTTTTCCAAAAATGAATGGTCTACTTGCTTTTTAATTAGAATTGAAATATCAATTGCAAATTAGGGTGGACTTTTCCTTTCCTTCTTCTTTTCTAAGTTTTGAGATAAATTGTGCTAACTACATTGCCTCATTAGTTATAAAATCACCCAATCATATCATACCTATTAATGTTTTAATTCAATTTACTTTTTTTTTTGTAGAGGTCTGTGTTATCATAGAATTTCAATGTTTTTTGTGCTCAGGTTACCTTCCCTAAAGTTAAAGCAAAGCTAAAATTGGAAAATGTCCGAAGGCAGATACCTCAACTTACACAGGCATGCTTTTCTTTCTTGAATGTAAGGAACTTCTTCATATGAATCTATGTGATGAATATACTTGGGGTTGTAGGTAGGGCCCATGTTAATTACTCACTGGGGAGTTAGTGGGCCAGTGATTCTCCGTTTATCTGCTTGGGGGGCACGCGAACTCTTCAGTTCAGGTTACAAAGGTAAGAGCGTTTCTTTCATTTTAGCCTTCTTTATATGTTAATTATGTGATAATCCAGTTTGATGGTGTTTGGACCTGAATGCAGGAGTTCTTTCTGTAGATTTTCTCCCTGATCTAAATTTGGAAGATGCAAAGTCCATCCTTTTGCAACACAAGGACCAGTTTGCAGTTTAGTCCTATTCTTATTTCTTTGAACTCTGCTCACCTTATAGGCTTATATTTTTTTTGTTTAACTTTGTGGGAATTTTTTTTTTTGGGGGGGGGGGGGGGGGGGGAGAGGTTGATAGAATATTTGTTGTCAGCTTGATTAGAATTTCATGATGTGCACTCATAGGGATCTCATTCCTCAGAGAGATGTCACACAGGTTTGGGGATCATGCCTTTAAGAAAAGAGGAGTCTTACCTCCTTTTGCTTGTTTGTCCTGATCTCAACCTGGATCTCGAATCTACATATCTGTCTCCTTTCCATCTTTATCAAGTAGTCTTGGGAATAGATGCATTTGGCTGCTGGAATGGTTTCATTCCCTTTAAGTTCTTAGCGAACTGGATATATTTTAAAGAAAGTCTCATTCATCATTTTCTCGTTTTTATATATATTGCCATATTTGTTACTATTATTGACTACCATACAGATGCAATTACCTTGAAGCTTCATGTTTAATACTGCTTCAAGTACCATGCTTTATTTGTGGGCTGACACATAATCAACTATATTTCCCTCAGAAGCAAAAGGTTATTAATTCATTTCCTCTGGACTTTGGCTTGGTGAAGAGATTTTGGAAATATATTTTGGAACGCGAGGTTACTTTGCCTCCTCATTCTTCAAAGAGTGCAAATTTGAATCTCAATGTACATTTATACATTTGAATGAGCATTTCATGATCAATACACAGGGTCTAAGTGGAGACATCTTGTGGGCATCCGTTTCCAATAACTCCATTATTTCTGTTGTGTCTTTACTGAAGCAGTGTTCATTTGGAGTGAAAGGAAAGGTATGCCCCAATCTTCCTATATCAAATTTGTGGCTGGCTCTGCCCAGCCAGGAGAATTCACATTTCTGGCTGGCATTCATGCCTCAGAAGAGCTCACATCTCTATGTTTTCGTGAAGGGTCAATTTAAGGATGAGTTTGTGACTGCTGGAGGCGTTCCTCTATCTGAGGTTTTCACCTACCCTTTCAAATTAACTTCTTATACAATATCCATATTCCATCATGCCCACATCGTTTAACTTTTTCCCTCATCTTGGATTAAGATCTCATTGAACACCATGGAAAGTAGGAAACAACCAAGCCTGTACTTTGCTGGAGAGGTAGCATTTCCTTCCCCACCTTTTCTTAACCTGGTTTAGAAACTCTCTTTTTTGCATTTGATGACCCATCATGATGCTAAAATTTTAAAACCATTATAGGTATTGAATGTTGATGGAGTAACTGGTGGGTTCAATTTTCAGGTAATGAACCTTTACCTTTCTTTTTTTTTTTGTTTGGGGGGGGGGGGGGGGGTTGGGTTGCGGGGAAGGAAAACAAAAATGAAAATAATTTTTTTGGGGATTGTTAAAATGAAAATTTTTACATTAATAGTTATATTAATATTGAAGATCCCCACCCAATCCTTCCTTGTTAGCCATCACATACCCACAAACCCCAACTACATCCTCTACTAGAATGGTTTGGGAGACCTAGAGCACTTTTACTTTTTTTGCCCTTTCTCCAAATCCACCTGGGGGAAGGCCCTGGCCTCCATTTGGCCCCGTTCGAGGCGATCTTTCAAGTTTATTCATGATTGGTCTTGGATTTTGAGAAACTTTTCAAGCACTTTCATTTGCAATCGGATTGGTAAGCTAGTGTCTTGTGCTTCCATCCATCACCTATGATGGGAGTGCAATCTTCGAAGATGAACCTCCAAATCCCGCTCCATAGACAAGATTTGGAGTGCTATTTATTTTGATGTATCTTCTAGATTGATAGCTATCCCCCATCCCCTGGTTGATGATATCCCAATGAACATGCCTCATTATTGTTTCCTGGGGTGTTGGTTAAAGACCTTGTTCCATTTTTTCTAATTTTAATATAATTATTTATTCATCCAAAAAAAAATATTGAAGATGTAAGCAATGTTATGCTGGCGTTGAGATATTCTTTAGACCCCTGATGGAATAGGAAAACTTCTTTCATGAAAGTCCAGTCTACCATGACAAGGTTGTACTGTAATTATAGTGCTACCTCCAACTGTCATATGTTTGTTTATAATTTTGTCCCCGTTAACTTTTGGTTCATGTCTTATTTTGTATGAAGTCAAAATAAATCAAGAAGTTCTGCTTTTGATTTGCAGAATGCTTGGTCGGGTGGGTACATTGCAGGAACATCTATTGGTAACTTGGCTTTAGATTCTTCCTCGGAATTGGAAGCTGTTTGATGGGACTGCCTAGGTATGCAGTGGTGTACTGGGCAAACATAATGTTGGATGGAAGCCTTATATGTTATATCCACAGGGACACAGGGTTACCCCTGAAGGACAGTCAAAGTATCAAACAACAATGGCGACTGTCTTTGAAGCATGATGATTAAACTGGTCTCTGAAACCTTGGTGATGATGCCAAATCAAAAAGGAAGGTAAATTGATGGTCTTGGAAGATCTGACACTATTCCGAAGGACATCCAAGAGCTACTTGGAGATTGGGTTTGAATGAGGACCCACAGAGATTACAAAAAGGCGGCAGAATTATGTACTCATAAACTGCATATGGTTGGTCTTACCAACACTAATTTTGTTTAATGTTTCTCCTGACCATGCTTCCTGGGTAAGATTGAGTTTGACTCATCTCTGTATTTCTGTTTCAGTTTGCTTGATGAAATTCAAGTTGTAGCATCTTACAAGGAAGAAAAGAATGATGATGGCAACTTTACAACATTAGTTGTAACTCATGATTTTTCTTCAAACTTGATGGATCCAGAGTTCATTGATTCACAAAGAATACATTGTATCATTCTTGTCTTGTAATTTTTCTGTGATGTTAACTTTTGCATTAGATGAAAGAAAAGTTATGTAGTTATATAACTTGGCAATTCCATTCACACGTTGACTGCATATTTTCCTAATTTGTGTAGTTATATGACTTGGCAATACCATTACTGACATGTTCCCAAACTTCCCAAGCGCGCACAAGTGAGTTGCTACCTTATATGTCAGTGTTTAAAGACTGAAACTTTGTTCATATAGTATTTGAGTGAGTTGTAATGATTTGTAGAAGAAGTGCATTACACTCTAGTTCTTACAGTGGCTAATACCAAGTGTACAGTTACAGAGGGAACAAGAAATGATGCTGCTGAAGGCCACCAAGGAACTCAGCAGAGCATGGGCCATTAGGAAGTTTAATTGCATTGATTGATCTAAAGATCAGTCCCCATGTTAATGTGGCCCTGCAGTTGTGGTCAAGGAAATCATAGAAACAAGCTACAGTATGAGGCATGGTTGAATAGTATCTCAGCTAAAGTATTAATCTCCTTGGCATTTTTTGAACATGCACAGCTGAAATGAAGCTTTTTTGAAGCTTTTGGAGTCTGGAACTCAGCAAGTCACCATCATTATCAACCTCACGTTGCATATGTGATAACATGATTACAGTAGCTGCTGGTTCAAATCATGTAGCCTTTTCTTTTTGCCCACATCGATAATCTCGCCTGGCTATGAAAAGAAGTTGAGGAATTCTAAACTTTTAGAAAAAGGCAGATGGTCATCATCGCAAATCTCACATGCTGTCTGTCTATTCACTTTCTTCTTCCATTAAAATATCAATTACTTTCTGGCTGTTTCTTATTCTCTAGGCAATTAAAATTAGCTGTAGAACTGGGAAGATTTTTTTTTGCTTTGCGTGGCTCAGTCGGACCGGTTTGGATCGGATTCTCTTGTAACTCGAGTTTGACTCTGAGTCGTCACGCGGCGCGTGTGAATTAGTAGAGAACTTTCGAAAAGCGAGCGCGTGTATTCTAACTTTCTAAGGTCATAGTCAACCTTTTGGCGGTAAGCCGTCCATGTCATACTCGTTTACTTGGGCGCTGAATTGGTTTCAAGTCCACACCTACTCTCCAATTGTTTTAATACGTGTTACTGTTTTTTTTTGCAAAACGCTTTTTATATTATAATATATAGAGAATATAAATATTACATATACCTCAGCAAAAATCAAATCTAAGATATCTTTCACTAAGAGTTGTAATTTTATCACTAGAATAACATTGCATTGGCCGCATCACTATTTGTTTGTAGTGGTTATATTAGAATATTCACAAGCACCACGCGATCTGATTGCTATTAGGACGTTGTTTGGGTGCTGCACAATTACTCTACAATGCAACCTATGGTTGAGTTCGTCTAAGATTTCAATCTCGATCATCCATTTCACAAAGTATTGAAAATCACTTTTGCGCAAAGTTGTTCATTTAATGCTTGATACTGAAGTATGACCCTATTATACATGAACAAACATTTTGGATTCTCTACTTAACTCTTCGAGGCATTACATAGAAAGTTACTAAAAAGAGCATGTAGGCTTTGCCAACATGGCTAGAAGCCTAGAACTGGATACGAATATTTTCTGGTAGTTCTAGGGTTAGATCAACCATGGACCCTCTTTTGTTTCTTTTTTCTTTTGGGCATAAATAATGGATTATATTCCATGCATGTTGTACTTGTAACCAATCACTAACTCTCCTTTTGTTATGACCACCTTACTTTCTTTATTTAGGGTAGAGTGGAGTTGGTGGCCTGGTCTAATTTTGAGAACGGAAGAGCTGGAACCAGTCAACACCCCTGTTCACGTTTTCAGCTTAAAATCCTTTTAGTAGTTGAAACTATTAATGGTTTAAAGCTTTGTGATTTTTTCTTTTGTTACACAGATTCAAAGGGGTGGACAGCATATTTCTCACCAATCCCTGGTAGGAAATTAGATGTTGGAAATGCTGGAAAACATCATTTTTGATGGACAGTAACAAATAAAGAAATTATAAGGATATTTTTAAACTTTTCAAAGTTGAAATCAAGCTTTAAATCACAACTTGTTATTTGGCATATGTATGCATTGTTGTGCATAACAAATATTTTTTTCGTTAAAAATTACACAGATATACTAAAACACAATTTCCACTATTTTATTTGGTTTGTACTTTGCCGTACGTTGAATAAGTTTCATTAAACATCTTTAGGTTTTGGATTGGAACTCAAATAATATTTCATAGCATATTTTATATTTATTATAACACAAATGTGGTTTTAAGTCTTACAAAGAAAATAAAGGAGAATGAGATGCTAGATGTAGAAAGTTTGTGAAGAAGTTCCATCACATAGACTTTTATTGAGAGAGGGGCCTTCACAGGATGAATTAATCCATAAAGATGACTTCTAGAAGACCAATTTTCGTTGTATGAGATAAGAGTTCTAATTCTTTTGAGGTCAAGGACAAGGTCTAGTTATATATTTAAATTAAATATATACAAATTATCTTGAAAATGTAATCAATTCTATGCAAACTAGCGTGGATGAACCAGTATTCAAAAAGAAAAACAAACAATTTCTAGAAACAGCTTTCACCTATCGACGATCTCGCACACATAATTTTCTCTTGTAGAATCTCACAGTTTCGTGGATAAAACGTCTGAATACAAAATTAAAAATTGTCTACTTAGTTTTCAGGTAATACTTCGAGAAGGCTGGTTAATCACTTAACAAATGATCTTTTCTAATATAATCATACTAATCTTGTTAATAGACAGATGTACTTATTAAAATATGAAAGAGTGACATGATCGCACATTAATTGGATTGACTTGGTCAGTTGATCTCATTTGGTTGGACTGAATCCATTTCAACATGGTCATAAATTAAATCCAAATTAATTCTTGGTGTTGAAGTTTAGCTTTCGTTTGGTTTGGTTCTAACTTTTATTGTGTTGACTAAATGGACTCTTAATAGTAAAATTTTGGATTTTTTCTCATAAATTATAAAAATATAATATACCCAATGATATACCACCCATTGAATGATTAACACGATGAATGATCTATCTGTATTAAGAGTTTAAGTTTTAATTTTTGGATTTTTCTTTTCAACATGAGATACATTACTGGAGATTGGAGAAGATAAGCTTCATAAGTTTTGAAAGGTGAGGGGGTTCGAGATTGTCAATTATTACTTACATTTCTATGGACCACCAATTATTATTTGATTTGCTGATTATGTTGTAGAGTTTTGCATTTGGCATATAAATTTATTTGATCCTCCGCAAATCTAACGTATTTGACTAAATTTCATTTAATTTGGTTCGAAATAATCAGGAAGCAATTGAAATTCTATTGAAATTGATCAAAGTTCCTATAAACTAAGAAAAAAAGAAACAAAAAGCTTTGTTTGATTGATATATACTCTAATAAGATTAGATTCTGGATCTAAATTGTATTATAGTTAAAAAATCATTTATAAAGAATTATAGAATACAGACTTAGTTCAATTAGTAGAAATTAAATTACTAATCAAACTTAATTCCCATCAATTCCAAATAAAGCCATCAGTTTCCTGGTCTGAATCGGCTGATACTTCAACTGATGCATCTAACATAAGGAAACCAAAAGCTGGTGAACTTTTTGATACGGCTTCTAAATCAAAGATGAGAAATTTCAGGATCATAGAAAATGCCAGAACCCAAAAGAGACAGAGCATGGCTAGGAAGACTTGAGCTTTCATCGCCCAATTTCCGTATTCCTTGTAGTGATCTTTGGTATTTCATTGGAAGACCAGATGGAGTGAAGAAGACCCATTATTATTTCTCCTCCATGGCCAGATACTCAAGCGATTTCAGACTTCAAAGTGCTTGAGTTCACATTCGTCAGCCTCTAAGGTTCATTAAAAATGTGGACGGTCAAATTGCCAAAAGCCAAAAGACAGAGCATGACCAAGTAGACCAAGAAGGCCTAAAAAGTGTGTGGAAGACCAACTGTTATTATCTCTATCGTCATTAACATTTCAGACTTTCAGACTTCCAAAGTTCAGATTGGCAGGTTTTCAGCAGTGGATTGAGACTGGAAAAGGTGTCGTCGTCTTAGTCTTTGGTCTTTGCTTACTATAATCGTATTTGGACCATTCAACATGGTTACTACTTACTACTTAGCGTGCGTGAACAAGCACTTCAATGATACGTTTTTAAAATCTGGATTCATTGTTTAAAAAGGTTGAAACGTCTGGGGGGTAACAGGTAAGTTATCAAATCAAACCTAATGAGCTTACCGAAGCAAAAGAAATTATTGGTATAGCTGAAGAGTAGAATTCTAAAAACCTGCTCCTTTAATTAGAGACTTTTCAAAAATGTCGTCTCTTTCACTTAATCCGCGTTGTTTTCTGCTCGCCGCCGGAGTTGCTTGATTACGTCAAGCCCAACTGAAACCACCCCAAGAAGAAGAAGAAGAAGAAGAAGAAGAAGACAACGCATCTCTGAAAAACTGCAGAGAGATTTTCTCATTCGTTCCCTTCGTTTGAGATCTTGATATGGGGAACTGTTACGCAATCTTAGGAGGAGTGAGCCCAGAAAACCAGAAGACCGCAAAGAAGAAGAAGAGAAGAAAGAAGGGACACAGAGAACGAAGACCCAATCCTTATGCTCAAGACCCAAGGCCTCCGGCGCCGATTAGAGTCCTTAAAGAGGTTGCTCCACTGAGTCACAAAACCCGTATCAGCGACAAGTATATAGTGGGTCGCGAACTGGGTAGAGGCGAGTTTGGTGTTACTTACTTATGTACCGATAGAGAAACCAAAGAAGCCCTAGCCTGCAAATCTATCTCCAAGAGGAAGCTTAGGACGGCTATTGACATCGAGGATGTTCGAAGAGAGGTTGCTATCATGTCTAGCCTTCCTGATCACCCAAACGTCGTTAGGCTTAGAGCTACTTACGAAGACAACGAAGCCGTGCATCTTGTCATGGAGCTTTGTGAGGGTGGTGAGCTCTTTGATCGGATTGTGGCTAAGGGCCATTATAGTGAGCGTGCAGCGGCTAATGTGGCCCGGACCGTCGCTGAGGTTGTTAGGATGTGCCATGAGCATGGAGTGATGCATAGAGACCTTAAACCTGAGAATTTCCTCTATGCGAACAAGCGAGAGCACGCTGCCGCTTAAAGCGATTGATTTTGGGTTGTCTGTCTTCTTTCGCCCTGGTGTGTTTTCTGAGTTTCTGCTTTCTGGGTTGCTTTTTCTTGCGTATCTATTTTAGCCTATCCCTCAGTTTGCTTTACGGTTTTCTCTTGTTAACCGTTATGATGTGCTGCTGAGCAGGGGAGCGTTTCTCTGAAATCGTGGGAAGTCCTTATTATATGGCACCAGAGGTGTTGAAGCGGAATTATGGGCAGGAGGTTGATATATGGAGTGCTGGTGTAATTTTGTATATATTGCTGTGTGGGGTTCCTCCATTTTGGGCAGGTGTGGATAATATGGTTCATGTTAAACCTCCGATGTCTCCGTGAAATCGTTTTGATCTGTTTGATAATTTTTTCTTTTTTTCTTTTCGTTTTTGTTTACATTGTTTGTTGTGATTCCAGAAACTGAGCAGGGGGTTGCCCTAGCAATCCTGCGGGGTGTAATTGATTTCAAGAGAGATCCATGGCCTAGGGTTTCAGAAAGTGCTAAAAGTCTTGTTCGGCAGATGCTGGAACCAGACCCAAAAAAACGTTTGACGGCTCAGCAGGTTCTGGGTAAGTGTCTGTTGTTTGTGTTCAACTTCGTTCTTGGATGATTTTCTTCTTGTTCATTTCTTCATTAATTTGCAGTTCCAGTATGTGAGAGTAAGTAATGAATCAAAGTTGCTCTGAGGTTTAATGAAAGCTATTAACTTATTTCTTAATGTGGTTTTCATCATATTGAGTGGTCGCAATCAATTGGTGGGACGTGTAGAATGAGGAATAGGAGCATAATTAACTGTCCATACTGAGTGGCGATTCTCTGGACTCAAGCTTATGACTTTTACTGCTGTGACTTGTGAATTTTGCTCTGCCTTATTTAATTCCTAAATCTGATGAACTATTGAAGAAGAGCTAATGAGCTGAGCTTACTGCAGGAACATAACCTGTATGACATCAAGCTTTTTTGATACAGTGATTTGAGTCCTTCTGTTAAGTGTAGGTGGTCATAGCAAGCTCTGCATCAATCATTTTTAAGCTCTTAATGAACTGAGGATCAGAAGTTTGAAATAGATATTTTGCTCATGAAGTCGGTATATTATCTGGGGTATTACCGGCAAAGCTATAATTCTTAAGGTGTTCAATAGAAAAGTCAAATTTACCCAACAGAACTTAGAATCTTGTGAATAAAATCCAAATGAGTTGCAACTTTTTTTTGGCAACTGCACTTTTTGGTTTTAAAAGTCTCTCTTGCTGCAGTAACCGTCCATCGTATTCCTTTTGTTTTTAGCGCTCATCCAATTCTCTACCTTTTCAGATCATTCCTGGATACAAAATGCGAAAAAAGCTTCAAATGTTCCACTTGGAGATATTGTGAGGACAAGGCTCAAACAATTCTCTGTGATGAATAGATTTAAAAAGAAAGCTATTCGGGTTAGTATCTAATACCTGTAATAAATTGGATTTATTTTGCCTTCCTTCTCTTTTCTTTTCTTTTTTTTTTTTTTTTTGGGGGGGGGGTGTTGTGAAGAGTGAGAGTGGGGTGCCTATCAGACAAAATGACTCATGTCTGGAGAGCTAGTATCCTCCATGGGATGGCTCTTGCTGAAAGATTGTATGGTTCAAAAATATCATGATGAGAAATACTTGAACTTCGAAAAGGGATCTCATAAACTATTTGATCTGTGATTCCTTGGAAGGCCCTCTCTGCTCTGAGATTGCTCGTCTGGGGTTCCAATCTAACCATATACACCCCAAAAGAGACAATTCACCCAATTCCATGGCAATCACACCCCAGTGGAAATTTCTGGAAGTTTCTATATGGTTACACCTGTTAATATGAGTGTTTAATTTTCCTTTTGTTCATGTGAATGATTCTGTAATCAATATTTTAGGTAATTGCGGAACACCTGTCTGTTGAAGAAGTGGAAGTCATAAGGGATATGTTTAAATTAATGGACACTGATAACAATGGGAAGATAACATATGAGGAGTTGAAGACTGGCTTGCAAAAGGTTGGTTCTCAATTGGCTGAACCAGAGATGAAACTGCTGATGGAAGTGGTAAGTATTTTCTCTTTATGAAGGGACTACAGAGAAAATGCATCCAGGCTGCTCTCTGGGCTTGAATTTTGGTTAAAACAAAATTTTATAAATCTTCAATAACTTCCTTGGTGTCTTACAACCCTGTATATGAGTTCTGAGTCATGTCTGAAAAAAAGAAACAGCAATACATAAGACTACAGGATGCACCACCGATTGTCAATTGTTTCTGAGGCTTAGATAATACTGTTGGTTATTCTATAGTTTTTCATAAAGAACTACTGTATGACAATTGTTAGAATAAATTCCGATTATGGCTGAAAATGATATCCTTGGCAAATCTCTTCATGTCTGAGTTTGATGTGATTCATACTTAGTGAAACCTCCAGATGATAAACGTACGTATTTCTAATATCAATACACACTGCATACGTCTGCAAGATTTTCAGTTACTTCGGTTTTTATGGGAGACATTCCTTCACATTTTGTGACCTGAACATGGTAGAGATGGAAAAGTAATGGGAATCAAGAGGGTTAAATCAGGCTCTACTACCTGATGTATTGTCGACCATCTATCCCTGTGGATGTCCATATATATGCCCTTAGATTATACTTATGGTTTATTAGTCAAACTGTTATAGCCAGGTTCCCAGTACTCCTCTCTGGCCATGCTATCTCATTTTGGGTAACACTGTCAGGGAGTGTGGCTTACATTAGCGCTCCCATGGTCTCTTTTTTCTCTCCATATGAGAAGACATTGTTTTGGGTGGAGATACATGAGACTGTTGGCGTAGCCCACACTCACAGACAGAAAACTACTTCACTACCTGGACACCTCACATTTCTTAGGATACTAACCACACTGTCATTTATATACCTTATGCTATCCATGTATGTACTCCCACTTCTTCAGTTAGAGTGCTGACACATTCCATGCCACTGACTATTGAAATGTATTATATCCATATATTTACTCCCACTTTTCCAATGTTTTATTTGTATTTCATGTTCACTGGTTATTGACTATAGCTCTATGACCTGAAAACTACTTCACGCCACTGATTTTGGTTATTTGTTTATTTATTGTTCTGCATTATTCTGTCTTAGGAGTATTATCCCAATTTTTCTATTACAGGCTGATGTTGATGGGAATGGTACATTAGACTATGGAGAGTTTGTTACGGTGACAATCCACTTACAGAAGATGGAGAATGATGAACATTTCCGTAGAGCATTTATGTTCTTTGATAAGGATGGGAGTGGTTATATTGAGATGGATGAGCTACGGCAAACCTTGACAGATGATTCTGGAAATTTTGATGATGAAGTATTGAATGATATTATACGCGAGGTGGACACGGACAAGGTCCTAGTTTTTGCCTCTTCTCCATGTTTCACTTTTCTTTGCTGCCAAGTCTCTCATTGCTGAGATTTTTTATTATTTTTGTACTTTGTAAAAATTTGCAGGACGGCAGAATCAGTTACGAGGAATTTGCTGCGATGATGAAAACCGGCACTGATTGGAGAAAGGCATCTCGACAATACTCAAGAGAGAGGTTCAAGAGCTTGAGCATTGATTTGATGAAGGATGGTTCTCTGAAAATTGGTAATGAAGCAGACGGTCAAGTCACAGTTATTGAAGCCAAGGGGGACATTTCCTAGGACCTTGTGATTCTATTGACTCAAAGCTAAACCAAAGCAGTACACACATCCAGAAAAGTCAGTGAAAGATTACTGTGTTGTGAAGGGAAACACTCATTCCCAGAGTATAGGCTTGGCAAATGAAGAGTAAGATTTAGGGGAATGACCTGGTTTTGTTGGCACGACTGAAGGTAGGATCCTGGGGACTTGGACTGGGTTGATCTTGTTGTTGGTAGGATATTGATGGGTTCTCATTGATAATTCTTTTAGAATTTGCATCACGTATGTAAATTTGTCTAAGTAATCAATTTGCCTTGTAGTGTTTCTGTATGCGTTTTTTTTTCTTCCTTTCTCTAAATGGGAGTAATATAATGGTCACTTCAGAATCTTGAAAGGACCAGCAGAACAGCAAAACACACTGTGGATTTCTAAAATGAATGAAGAAAGGTTTCTTACCTGACCCAGTTTCCCTTCACCCGTGAAGCACCAGGTGTGGCCTCTAAAAAGTGAAGGATGCATCAAATCAAATGGCACGATTATCAGGGGTGCGCTCTTTAGTTCTCTTTTCCTTGTTTTGTTCTCTGCAAATGAGATTAGTAATTGGAACTGGAACAGCGATCAATTAGGATTACAGTCAGTAAAGTCCAACCCTACCTTGGCTAATCTGGATCAATCAAAGTATCTCTAGTTAAAAACGTAGAAGCATGCTTTGAGCGTTTCAAACGAACCCCATGACCAGATTAATCCAGATTAGAGTCAGTTAAATTCGAATGTTGGTAATCTGAATCCGTCGAAGAGTTTCTCTGGTTAAAAACCTAAAAGCACACTACTTTGAGTGTTTCAACCGAACCCCATTACCAAAACAGGTTTTTACTAAATCAACGGAGACTTAGATAAGAATTCTTTCTCCAACCATCACTCCCATTGATGAATCCTTCCTGAAGTAAAGACGGATGAATCCGTGGCGCACAGATGGGAATCATTTTCTATACCGTTCCGACTTGTACGCATTAGCCTACGACAAGGTCATGAAATTCGTTCTCATCGTCGAGTTATAGAAGCACTATTTTGCATACTGTAAGAGTTTCCAACATGGGAGTAGATTATGACGACACCTGCACCAAAAAACGAAGACTATTACGACATTTTGGAGGCGAAAACAGATGCAAACCAGGATGACTTGAAGAAAGCCTTCAGGAGAAGCGTCTTGAAATGGCACCCTGACAAGCACCCAGATCCTATGGAAAAGGCAAAAGCCGGAGCCAAGTTCAAACAAATCTACGAGGCGTATAATGTTCTCAGTGACCCTCAGAAGCGTGAATTGTACGATTATAATCGCCAAAAAACCCTTGACGTCGTCGAAGTCATCGAAGTCTTCTTCGATGATTTCGACGGGCGTGATGACGGCCCAGCTGCTCAATCGCGTTGTAACATTCCTCCAATCGTAAGGACGATATCTCTCAGTTTAGAGGAGCTTTACACTGGTACGCTTCGGAAGGTGAAGATACATAGGCGCGTTCTTGTTGTTATTGAACTGTTTATGATTCTGGCAATGCATTTCGCAATTTGCTGCAGATGAGAATTTTAACTATGCGAAATCGAGTTCTATGGTTTCTTAACTTTTGTCACTTGTAATAATTTTTTTATCTTTCTCTAAAATTCTTCCCCTGCCTCTGAGCAGCCCTGTTTCAGATATCATATGATCCATGGGTATCTCTATAACATCTATATTTAGAGCAAAACGTTTAGAGAATAATACAATAATTGCATAGAAATCTCTGCCTCACTTTTGAAATTTGTACATGCATTGCTATGGTTATATGCTGCATTTTATCTCAACCATGAATTCAATTATTACTGTTATTTTTTTCAGGAAAACGATAACAACCGTGTACGATAGATTTATAATAAAAATTCAGCCAGGATGTAAGAAGGGACAAACGATGGCATTCCCTGGGCTTGGAGTAGGTAAAGGAGGTGTGGTTTTCTTTATTGAGGAGAAACCTCATGAAATTTACAGAAGGAAATGGAATGATCTGGTGGTCAGCCACGAGATATCAATAGTTGATGCACACGAAGGGACAAGTATCAAGCTGAAAACGCTGGATGGGAGGCAACTTATCTTCCCAGTCAAAGGTGTTGTCAAACCAGGGGATGAGATGGTGATAGTAAACGAAGGAATGCCCCTCTCAAGAGAACCTATGAAGAAAGGAAAACTGATAATAAAATTCCAAGTTTGCTGAAGAACTGAAATCTGGTCTAAGGAGCTTGTTTGATGGAGGTGGCTATGACGGTAAGGACTTCTTTTCATATATTTTTCCTTTCAGCAGCATGAACCCAGTGTATCCAAATGAACCTCCAACACTTTAGATGGTGAGTGTCATTTGGTTGTACACAGGTCGTTATTCGGACTTCAGATCCTCACCCCGTCGGGGGAACACAGACCAACTGCTTCCCGACCACACAAACATGTGGGGCCCACAGGTGATAATTTGAAGCTGTTATATTTTTTTCAAAAAGTGTTTTTCACCTGTGGCCCCACATGTTTGTGTGGTCGGTAAGCCGTCAGGTGAGCACTCCATCATTTGGAAAGAATATGCAGAGTTATTTGGGGATATTAGTTAGGTCTTAGAAACTTTGGTACCAAATTGCATGTTTAACCTTTTTATTTTATTGGAACTTTGGTTTGTAAACCGAAATAATTCTTAGATTTGGAAGTTGCTGATTATCTTACTGCGTAGTTGTTGTTTCAAAGATAATCATTTCCAATTTATTGATTGCGTCAATATGCATTTAAGGGCTTACCACTGTTGCCACAGGCCCACATCACATTATCCAACTTCTATTGTTTAGTAGTTTCAAGTAGGGTTGTAAACAATTCCGATTTGAATCTGATAGTGGTAAACTATATCCGCATCTTATTATATTCGGACAGATTCGGATAATATTCTATTAGTTATTTTCATAAGTAGATTCTTCTAAATGAGCATGAATACATATTTAATACAAGTTTTTTACTACATTTTTATATATTTACTTTTTTTTTTTTTTGTGAGACTAGGTTTGAAATTTAAGAATTTAGCAACTTTGATAATTATTTTAATAGAAAACCTAGAAAAATAGTCACATATCTCAAGTAACAAAATTACTAAAAGAAAATTCAAATAAGTAATTTAATCTGATAATCGGTAAGAAAATGGCATATCATATCTGCATCCTAGTAATCAGACGGATTCGAATACCACAAAATGGATGTCAACAATTCAAAAACAGGTTTACATTATCCTTTTTCTTTTTGGGTAGAGTTTAGATTATCCATTTACACATCTAGTTTCCTTCCATTCCTAGTTTGAACTGCTGCACTCACTCCTCCCTAGTTTTTTCTTCAGTTGGGAGTTTGGCTCAGAGTTTGAGGTCCAATGTCTTAAAGCATACATAGGCCCATCCAAAGCCCAACCAGACCTTTTCATCTTAATAGCCCATCCAAAGCCCAACCAGACTTCAGCAAAATTTCCCATTCCCTTAAGATGTTAGGAGAGTGGCAGTCTTGTTCTCTTATAAGAAGTCTTGATCCTTATCAATTTCAGAAAGAAAAAATAAAATAAAAATGCAAAAAGAAAGCTCTGTCTGTCCCGTATGGTGTCCTTGCTCAACCCGTGGTTCCCCATGCTAGGAGGTAGGGCCCCTTTTGAGATGGAGATGGAGATGGAGACTGGGTTGGTGCTGCAAAGCCCTGTTATCTACTAGTTATCACTAGTTCCCATGCCCGCAACTCATCCGTCTTTTCTCTCTTGTTGTTTCTGGAACTGTTTGTTCTCTTGTTGTTTCTGGTGCAGTTTTTGCTAAGTGTATCAGATAACTCCACAACAACCCACTACGGGGTGGGCAGAACACAGACCTCAAGCCCAGAAACTTGCTTTTTTTTTTTTCTTCTTTCTTTTTAGAAAGACTTCAAAATTCACGTGATACAACTGACGATAAGGAGACGGGTCAAGTGGGTTGGTCGGTTGACGGTCTTCACAGAAATTTCTTTTCAGAAAAAACCAATAAAACGGAAACGGTGGGGTTGACGTTGACGGTTACGTTATATTATTATTAGCGAGCCAAGATTGCCAAGCAGTCAACGTGGAAGGAAGACAATGAATGTGACGTGTACCGGATAAGTTTGCTTGTAGAGATGTAGTCGGCGCCCGGCGCGCGGCATAAAAACATAATAAATTGATTTTTGCTTCATTTGGTCAATTCCGTTCCATTCGAACCAGAAATAACGGCCAAATATTCGTGTCGTTACTATATGGAAGAAAATGACGGCCATTACCGTTTCCAGCACACGTGTGAAGTTGTGAACGTTCCGCGCAAGGAAAGGTAATACACTTGCTATTTTCTTATTCATGACACGCGAAAGCCTTATTGCACGCACCCCAAAGGAAAAAGAGAAAACACGTAAAGCCCTTATATGTAAATCCACATGGTGAGAACCACGCAAGAGGAATCTTCATCCCACTGGGCCCCACAACCCGTGAGTTGCATTTAGATAATTGAATATTGTATTTGTATGGTTTTCATCATTTGGGTGGTTGAGAATCTTGAGATACCCCTATTATATACAAGTCATGTGATTCCCTCTCCCATGCTTCTACTGTTTCGTGCCAAACACTAAGTAAGAAAACAGTTTCGACCATTGTATGGTTAGGCTTTTCTTTATCTTGATAAATCATTCTCTTTTTTTTTTCTTTTTTCTGATAATAGACAAATGAATCTCTTATGGCTGACACCCACTCCCACATATCTGATATCAAAGGTACTTTTTACCAAAAGCAAAGATATTAAGGATATCAAATATTCTTATCCATAAAAATAAAACCACAAGTTCTCAACCATTCTCAAAAAATAGAATATCAAAATAAAAATGCATGAAACATTTTGCTTTTGGGTTTTTTATTTTTTTATTTATCAATCCATTTTTCATTAAATGGGTGGAGTAAGTACTGTGGTTGCTCGTTCTTGACACACCCAAAAAAAAAAAAAAAGAGTATGTAGTGATGTAGTAAGTGTAATATTTATTGAAGAGAACATAAATAGATTATGGAATCTTAACTGTAAAGATTAAAGATTCGTGATTTTAAATTAGTCCATGTTATCACACACTCACACTTTATTGAACAATACCTTTCATGCATGAAAAAATAATAATAAAAAGATGTTTTATATACAGATTGAAAGGTGTATCTCTCCTTAAACTCATATAACAACAAACCTCGAATTCTTATCTATATTGGATTCCTTATAAGCTTTTTCATTGTTCTTATATTAAAAAAAATCAGTCTCTTCTTTTAAGAGACCGTCAAACTTTTCCTTACTTTTTTTCTTTTTCTTTTAAAGTAGTTTTTTAGATAATGGATTGACCACTCGCAATCTCCTTTATTAAATTTACTTTTAGACGTTTTTGTTTTGTAAAATAATTTGTTGCTTTTGCACTAATTCTTTTCAATGATGCACTTCATGTGCTTTTACCTTTTATGATTATGATACTTTAGTTATTGTTCCATTTACGTTGTTAAATAAAGCATTATTAGCTAATTTTGAAGAAAAATACATGGGATAATTACAGGCACAGACCCCTTTTCAACCACCCCTTGCAACCCCCCCCGGCGGGGTGCCTTCCAAACCCCACCCTTTCTCCTTTTCCTTTGCGCCCCGGGGCCCGTCTTAAAAAAAATAAAAAAAAAAAATCCAAAAGAATTCTCACGGGGCCCTCATTCCCATAAATGGGGGGCCCGGTTGTCTATTCAAATAAATGAGTTGGAAAGCTTTTGGTTTGGGTTTTTTTGTTTCTTAATTTTGGGGGCTTTTCCCGTTTGGGGGCTGTTTCGGTTTTTGTTCTCGGGTTCCATACATTCATGTATCCATCGCAACCTACTTCATGCACTAAGTCTAATCTTTACTAGTTGTCATGTTTAGATAAATTAAAGTTGGTAAACATCAAGGTTAAGAAAGTGGATTTAGCATTCAGATGGACTTGTTCAATTCTAATATATATATATAATATATAGTTTTTTCCTAGTTAAAGATTCTGATGTGACTAGAACCTAATAAATGAGTTTCGAATTTGGAATCAATCGGTATCAGATATAATACGCACTTTATTATCGCTCTTTTGTTTTTGAAAGTTAAATTGGTCAAGCTAGATTCTTTTTTTTTTTAGGGTTGAGAGGTCAAGCCAGATTCATTAGTATTGATATTGTATAGTCTCAATGACCAAAGTGTGAAGAAATCAAAAGCTTTATTTTATTTTTTATTTTTTTTAAAAAAATCAATGATAAATCTATTCACTACTATTGATCTCTGTCACTACTTACCCCAAAAAAAATAATCTCTATTCATTATCATGTATTAGAACCATGCATGGATAAATCAGATACAAGGCACTTAATCATATCTTTTTGGTCATTCCAGTTGGATCAACACTTAAAAGGAAAAGACCTAAGAGGAAGATTGATTATTTTCAATTTCAAATCATTATGTTATCAATTTTTAAATTATTGTACAGGAATAATAATAAATACTCATTCCTACCCTTACTAGAGGATGGCTGCCTAGCCAACATTTAATCTAGTTCTATTCAAACTTTCTGGTCTTAAGGTTCTTATTTATATATTTTTATACTAGATTCTATGGATAAATGGTCTAATTAATAGAAGAACACCGTAAGATTCCATTAGCGGGGTTTTGAGCCGATACAATATCATGAACAGCTTTGTTATGTGATGCTATTGGATAAAAACTAGGAACCACTTATATAATAGAGTTGATCTACCAAGATAGCATCGTATTTTAATGGAATTGAATCTTATCTTTTGTATGGTGTATACTTTTCATTTAGAAGTATGAGGGGATCAAATCAAACTATAGCAGGGTAGGTGAACAGCTCCCTTCATTTGGTAATGAATTACATTCTACTTCAACTAAGAACGGAGGCTAACATTCTTCATTTTTGCAAATGTTTAGGGCATTAGGGCATTTTATCATAAAAATGTTAAAACTAGAAGCTGCTCATTAATGGTGTGCTTTCAATTCTTGAATAATTAGGATCAAACAGGGTTTGAAAATGATTTATCATTTCAGATTTAATAGTGGAGTGGGTTGTTTAGGAGAGGTTCAACATCCAATATAGGAGGTGTGCTTCTGACATACAAGCCCAGCAACCACCGTGGATGATTGCCATGTGGCGATAAATAAATCTCACTCCTTGAATTTTTAATAGTTATATCTCTTGTCACGCTGGTCCAATGAAAGCGCTTCATCAACAATCCAACCCACCTTCTACACGGATCCACATCCTTTGTAATTCATTTCCCTACAATTCCCTGTAATTCCTTCATAAGATTGTGCCACGTAGCATTTAAGTAATCCAAAGGTTATATAATTTAAACTAAATTTGAATGTTATTTAAATTATAGTTTGTTGGGTAACCTTTGAATTACTTAAATGCCACATGGCACAATCCTATGAAGGAATTACAGGGAATTGTAGGAAAATGAATTACAGAGGATGTGGATCCCCCTCTACACTCTTTTAAAATAAAAATAGCAAAATCTAGATCTTGTCCCTACTCCCTTCCTCCTCCTCCTGCAGGCAACAATAGTTAACAACTAGGAAGAAAGACGGAAAAGATGAGACGAATTATGAGTCAATTTGGGATTTTTGTGCTTTTTGTGTGTGTGTGTGTGTTTTTCTTTAATCGAGATGAGGGTATATTGGATCATTGATGAACCACTTTAATTGGACCGATATGATAAGAGACATAACTTTTCAAGATTCAATAGTTGGAATTTATTTGTGATGCGTCCATAATCTGTTAAGCCTCCAAATTTATGAAGATAATCTGCAAAATCGGGTTAGACGTGGCCCGATCGTGGGGGTCGAGTGGTCATGCACCTCCGAATACTAAGTCAGTTGCTACACTGATCATAAAGGTCTGGCAAGTTGCATAGCATAAATTTGAATACGAGTATAAGGGTAACGAATCAGATACCTCTGGAATGAGTAAGTCACTTGTTTATATAGATTTTACTTTAAATTCTAAACCGTTAGATGAGTTCGTGATCTCCACAGGTGACCGTCCGATAGTAGGGTTTGCGGGTGGTTACCATCCTTGAAACTATTCCAAAAATTTCTCGACCTTTAGATGAGTTCGTGATCTCCACAGGTGATCGTCCGATAGTAGGGTTTGCGGGTGGCTTATAACCGCAATGTGACACCCTCATACGAACATGGGAATTAGGTTAAAATGGCTTCAGGATCATGGTCCAACCGGGACAAAGAGTACGAACCCGGTTTGATGGGTTCAGTATAATTTTCTTCGTATCCATTTGTCACCATGTGGCGATCACCCACGGCAGCCACTCAAAGGCCGGTGGGTTGAGTGCCGTAGAGGATTACAACCCCCAAAGCTGGTTTGTTTGTTTTCTCATTTATTATAATTTTGCTTGGGTTTAATGCACTGAACCATTAAACGTGTTTTGGGATGGTCGGATTGTGCATATCAGTCGAGATTTCAATATTGAACTCTCTTTTCTTAACAATCAAGGTTAAAATCTCCATTAGATGACCAATAATGTATCGCACAATGGTTCAACACATTTATAAAATTGAACCCAAACAAAACCCCCCATTTATTCCTTTGATTGATAAAAAACAAACACAAATCATTCTCGGGTTGCAGGTGTACTTTGGTAACACAAACAGCCAACATTTTTTTTTTTTTTGGGTAACCAATAAGATTGATGTCGTGCTTAATAACAAACACTGATTAAAGAAATCGCACTTATAAGTTATAATAGATTACTAATCATAACATTATTCACCATACTTCAAGAACAACCCCTTCTGATTATTAAACCAAATCGACACTAAATATAACATTAATAAAAGTGGTTGTAGTATCTTTGTTCTATTACTGTAAACGCACTTGTTTACGTGTTTAATATGTCTCCCATGCTACTGTTTTTATTATTGGTAAACAGTACCATCATGTTAGTTCAACTAACATAGACCGTTTCGAAAAAAGAATCCAATATTTCATCATTCACGATGGAAAAATATTCTCTTCATCTATCTCATATCATTCTTTATTAAAATTAGGAAGGCTATTTTTTTATCATTGACAATGAGAGAATTGATTGATGAACCCCTAAAGTCCAAGTCTACCTCGTATGATTTTTATTTTTTATGGGAATTAAGAAATGTATTTTCAATCCCCGACAATAATGGACGAGAATTGATTGATATATATTTATCGAAATCTTAAAGTCTATTTAAACGTAATCACGTGCATTGTTCATCTGACTTAATATCAAAATATATTAGATTATTGCCTTTGCACTCTTTTATTTTCAACCTAAGAAAAAATATAATCTCGGTGAAATGAGAAAAAAATTACATATTTGGTGGCTCTTGGCTATCATGTGCCAACATGTTGCCACCAAGGTCCGACATGTTGATCTGTGTCGCCGTGTCGGTGCCTAGCGACACCACCGACATGGCAACAAAGGTCGACATGTCGGGCGATTTTTTCACTCTTGCAGGTGAAGGTTCAAAGGTTGGTGATGGAGGAACTGGTGTAGTCGTCACGAGCTCAGCAGGCAAATCAGGAATCCCTTTCAGATAAAATATGTAGAACAGCTTGAAAGGGAAGACCAATTGCTGCAATTTCACCTGCCCATAAATCCCTTCAAACACTCTTGATCCACCCGTTACAGCCCTGCACCATAATATGCCCGTAATCCCCAAAGTAGAATTTGAAATAACCATAACCATAGGCGAAGCATTGCAAGGCTTCCACGATCTCTTTCCGGCTCAGGCGAAGCATTTTGCAGAGCTACTTGGAAGTGCAAATTGCTCCAAGATTTGGACTAAATCTCTGATTCAGTTACCCACTGGTTGTAGGAGCTGCTAGATGCGTAGAAAGGGAACGGAAGAAGAGAGGTCAAGGGTTGCTTGGTTCTTCCCCATGATTTCTCTCTTGCTCAGGCAATCTATCGCCAACAATCTCGACCATTGGCGATATATCGCCGATTATTTGTAAAGTCGATGTCGCTGGGGGTATCGTGTCGCCCCCCAGTGACACCTAGAAATTTTGCCCCGTGTCGGCGATAAATCGCCAATACAAGATACCATGGTTGCCGGATCCACGTCCTCTGTAATTCCCTTCCCTACAATTCCCTGCAATTCCCTCGTACGATTGTGCCATGTGGCATTTAAGTAATCCAACGGTTATCCAATTTAAACTAAATTTGAATTTTATTTAAACCCACCCATAAATTTGAATTTTATTTAAACTCTAGTTCATTGGGTAACATTTGGATTATTTAAATGCCACATGGCACAATCCTACGAGGGAATTGCAGGGAAGGGAATTACAGAGGATGTGGATCCCATGGTTGCCACTCGTGGGAAAGAAATGTTCGGAAAAAAAAAATTTTCAAAATAGTGGGATTTAAAGTAAACCGTCAATTTAATGTGAAAAGTTTTTCTTTCGTAATGGGAAAGTTTGCGGACAAATCCACTCAACTTAATAAATTAAAAATTTTGACAATCAAGTATAGCATTGTGGAATAAATCTGAAACATTTCTACAGAGTCCAAATTCTTCTAGGTAATTAATCATGGCATTTTTTCTAACGTTATCAATAGGATGAATATTAGGGCTTTTAGGGTTTTACCAGGGACAAAATTGTAATTTCAAATATGCTGTTAACGAGCAAGGTTGTAAAGATCATTTTACAATGACTTTCCCCTTTACACTCAAGCTTATCCAATAATCACCATATATAACATAAGTTATTTGTTGAAACCAAATTGTACATCCTTCCCCTATTTATTAAATCTCATCTAATTCATCCACATCAAAAACCTTTTAAATTTTTTTTTCTTTTTTTTTTAACCAACATTTCATATGAGAAATATTCGAGTTACATAACTTGAAAATTCGAGTTGTGGCAATAGGCTAACAAGCTATTTAGTAAGACAACTGGATTCCATGTTAGCGAGTTTTCTACGCTGTTATCTTCCACTAAAAAAAACAAAAAAAAACTTAATTACAATCGAGAAATAAAAATCTATTTAGACTTGCTATATTTATATTAGAGGCTACATTATTTTGAGCCATATATCAACATTCACTCTTTGAAAAAGAAAAAAATCATTATTTACTAAAAATATTTAAAACAAAAAAGCTCTGCATCCATTTTTCATATACAAAATCGGAATTTCTAGAATTTTTTTTTAAGCACATTCCTGGTCCATGGTCTAGGGTTTCGTGGCCGCCAAGCCACGTGGCGAGTTTCTAGAACTCGGATTCTAGGTATAGGGTCAACCATCAACCCATTCAGTGTTTGACCCGTCCCCACACATTAGGAAACCTACCTATCTGGGTTTTCTTCAATCGAATCAATCCAACCTGAACCTGGTGGTCCTAATATGACTCCGAGTCAAGTGGTCCGTACAAACGTGAAAGGACAACTTAGTCCTCATCCCAACGAAATGAGATTCGCACTTTTATAAAATTTGTTAAACCTTTTTGGGATTTCAATTTTAAAGCATATGTTCGCGAATCAGCCCCAAGAGCTTAGAGCCGAACGAAGGAAGAACCTTTCCACGTCTGTTTCTGAAAGATGGTATCCATCCGTTAATCCCACATTCCATAAAAGGCAAAAGACTCTTGTGTGTATATTCCAGAATTTCATTTTTGTCATGTAACGAAATATAATATAAACTATTAAAATTCTTGAATAAAGAATGGAAGAAATGGAAACACCAGATTTCAACTATTTTATCAATTCGCGGCCTTGGGTGCTTCACCTGGTGACTATCACTCGTCAGTCACACTCAACAAAAATTTATATGTATATATATCTCTGTCCATCTGCATTTGCAAAGGAAATTTATTAACCAAGCGAAAAAGGAACGAACAGCTGTTTTTGGTTCTTCATCCTCTGGTTACGATTTCTTTCCGCCGACTTAGATTCATTTATTCTTATTCTATCAGTTCCTGTTTCTTCGTGGTTAAGATTTGGCGTGAGTTTTAACCAGAGAATAAGATTTATCAGTAGTCGTTAATGGCGGCGACCTATTGATTTCATTTTTTTGCTTTCTAGTTCTTTGTATTTGTTTGACCCGAACAGAGAAGAGAAGAAACTCTTCTTGATTAGGACTGTTTTGATTCACAATCTTTGCATCATTTTTCATGGAAAGAGTAAAATAAAATTAAAAATAAAAATTAAGAAACTGAGGAGGTTTGCAGAACGTAAAAGAGAGAAATCAGAAAGAAAATGGCGGATTCGGGAGGAAATGTTGGTACGAAGATAAAGATTGGTGTCTGCGTCATGGAAAAGAAGGTGAAATGCGGACCGGAGGTTCTTTTCTTTTTTCCCAAACCTAGATATATGTTGTTTACCGCCGAACTTCTTCTCCTCTTCGCCTCGAAGAGACAGCCAGAGAGTTGCTGTGTTTTCGATGTGGAAGCGGGCGAGATGCTGTGTTTTCTGTTGTTCGAGAAGGTGTTTTATCTTTTCTCATTTTAGCTTATTCATCCTATTGTACCAGGTCTTCTCAGCTCCCATGGGAGAGATCCTTGAGAGGCTAGAGTCATTTGGTGAATTTGAGGTATCCAATGTGTTGTGGAATTTAATGCCACTAGAGTTCGTCGCTATTATATTTTCTTTGCTTCCAGTTCTCTCTGGATGCTAATCTCTCGTGCTGCATGTTGCAGATCATATTTTTCGGAGACAAGGTTATTCTTGAGGATCCAGTAGAGAGGTAAGCCTTCTAGTTAGTACAAACAATGCAAGCAAGTATGTGCACTGTTTGCTGAATGTCTTGTGTAATAGACAATGAACTCCATTCTACCACTGCCTTTTTACTGATTCCCAATCGATGATGTTGCCACTTCAAATCCTGAATTTTGAATCCCTGTTAGATAATTCCAACCGAAGAACAATGTTGGAGATCATATAGGCGGCAGACTAATATTTAATGTCATGATTTTGTCGTTGACCAAAATTCTTGGTAAAAGATGACTATTCGTACCTCACAGATGTCTTGGTGTTGATCTCATTCAGAGGCCTTAACTTCGAGGTCAATAAATGAGTCCATGTCTGCCAGTTGTGTTAGAAAAGCTTGGTGGATTGTGCATGGTGAAGAGAGAAATTATAGAAAGGCATATCTAGTGCATAGAGGCTGTCATGACTGTGGGGTATGGGGATTGTCATATTCTGCACATCTTACCCCTGCTTTGTGACGAGGCTGTTTCCAGACTCAGACCCAACACAACTGTTACTTTTTGAATGGTATATCCTACCTATCTATGCCATTCTTTTGTAGTATACTGACAAATCGGAAGGTTTAACTGCAATAGTACCAGTTTTTATAAGTCTATTGGCTTTAACGTTATACTAGGTTGATTTGTATGTGTCTCGATTGCCTTATTGTGGGAGTTTGTTATAGAAACTCCTGATTTATCATGTTATACATGTCTTTTGCTGTTACTCTTAAGTGCTATTTTTTATTTGGTTATTACATCTTCACTCTCTGGGAACCATTATGTCAAAATAAATGCTCCTTCGTTATTTCATCAGTTGGGAATTAATGAATGACCAGATTGTTCCCTGATTACTGCTTGTTTCAGCTGGCCAATTTGTGATTGCTTGATTGCCTTCTACTCCACTGGTTATCCCCTGGAAAAGGCAGAAGCTTATGCTGCTTTACGAAAGTGAGTTCTGTTTTGTATGTACAGGCCTGTGTTCTTCTTTTGCGCTTGTTATATTTGTTCAGAAAGCTTTTGCCTTGTATCACAATTTAAAAGACTTAATGAGGAACTTCGAAGATGTAGCAAGATAAGCTATTTATGGCCTCTACTTGACAACTAGCATGATATAAATAGTGCTGAGTGGATAAGGAATTCATGTAACCAACTCCATCTGGTTGAGGAAAAAGCTCATTGAGTTCAGTTACTGTTTTTCTTGATTCATAAATCCTGTGCTTACTTTTGATTGGGTTGTTCCCTTGTAGGTATGTTATTTAGATCTTGTAGTTCTTAATGACTTCAGCAATCTGTAACTTTCAGTTACTGTTTAATGACTTTAAACACCAATCCTACAGTCTTGGAATTTTAAACACCATACTAAGTACTTGACAAAAATAACAAAACCCAAGAGAAAGCTGGAAATCTCGTGAAGTCTCTGTTTGTGTATTCTTCCCTCAAGGGGGTATAAATATGCTTCTGAAGTAGGAGTACTCCAATGACTTGGAAGTCCCTAATTGATATAGAACTCTAATCATTCAAATTGTGAAGGTCTCTTAAAGACTCAAAAAATTGAAACTAAAGCTTAATTAAAAAGTCTAATATGTCCTGGGACTTCAAGACAAATTGCAAGGGAAGTCCTAGTTAAACTGAGTTGAAAGGTTGGACCAAGCCCAACTGAAAATTTTAAGGACCAAAAGGTCTTATTAGGGGAATATTTCTTTGTACTAATGCTGGTCAGCAACCTCTGGGTGCTGGACAATAGGCCTAATAGCCCTATTTTGGTGCTGGTCCTGCATCACGAATTCAATAAATTATTGTCTAATTTCCTTCTACTTATATCCCATATTTCTTGGTTGATATCAAAGTAGAATGTTGAATTTGATGATGGTTCTTTAGTCTTTGAGATTTGTTGGATGGAATCTCCAAAAATTCACTGACAAGCATCCCATCAGCCTTGACAATTGCCATCAATCCTTAGTATCCCATAACAGACCAAATTCTTTTGAGATTCCCCATTGTAAGCCCTAGACACCTAGCTGAAATTTCAGCAGTTCCTTACATTCTCCCCCGTTTGAGTTGGTCCTCATTCAATTGAGGCTACATCCTGCCAACTTGCAAGTAATGAATAGTGATACCTAGACACAGTTATGCGTCAGATGATCCATACTAGAGAAAAAACAGCTAATCATATGGGACCAATTTTGACACTAGCATGCTATTTTCTTCTAGATATTTACCATTTTTGGAGCAGTGCCTCATACTGGGGTACTTTCACATGTTTCTTGGTATATCCATTAAATCTTGCAAAGGAAGGTCTTGATGTTTGCTGCTATTCTGTACTGCACTGCATAATATATTCTGTTGACATTTAGGCCCTTTCTGGTTAATGAGTTGGAACCACAGCATCTTCTTCATGACCGAAGGAAGGTATATGAGGTACATGTTTAACCTTTTAGCTTATTACGCTACGTTGCATTTTCTTTGTGTGTTAAAGTCTTGGATCACTCGAGTATTCTCAACACTACATGGATTGATATTCCAAAGTCTCTCAATCTAGAGATCTCCATTGTTGAGAAAACTGATGGTTTATTGTAATGGAATCCTGGGTTAGAATTTTCTGGTTTGAGGAAAATCAAATTAAAAACTGACATATTTATGGGGTTTTAATGGTTGGCGGTGTGTATAGAGTATAACATTCTATTTTGACATATACTGGCAATAAAATGGAATCCTGAGTTAGAATTTTCAGGTTTCAGGAAAATCAAATTAAAAACTGACATATTTATGGGGTTTTAATGGTCTGGCGGTGTGTATAGAGTATAACATTCTATTTTGACATATATGTGCAATAAATGGAATCCTGGGTTAGAATTTCCAAGTTTGAGGAAAATCAAATTAAAAGCTGACATATTTTTGGGGTTTTAATGGTCTGGCGGTGTGTATAGAGTATAACATTCTATTTTGACATATACCGATCCGAAATTCTGAATCTAGTACTCCAGGTTGAGCAAATGGCTTCAATCCTAATCCATGCCATTTTTGCAATACCAATCCTTGATTCTTGATCATGTGTTGGATGCCAATCATGTCCCTACTGGAGCTGGAATGTAATCCAAGTTTGGGTTGTTATCCTGGATGGCATGCCAAATCCCCCTCAATTTAATTTGTTCCAGCAATTACCATCTGTTCTCAGGATAGTCATGTATCCATTTCCTTGAAAGTTCTTTGAAAGAGAATAAAACTGTCATTATTGAAAGATATTGTGGCATACTTATGTGATTGATTTCCTTCTAGCATTACTGACAATTAAATATTGGGGATTAAGATGCATCTTTTTTGGACTACAGTGTCTTGAAATGTATGCAATTCCTGTTCCAAGATATGCCCTAGTAAATAGGGAGTACCCTCACCAAGAGCTGGATTATTTTGTTGAACAAGACGATTATGTTGAGGTTCATGGAGAGCGCTTCTGGAAGCCCTTTGTGGAGAAACCTGTTGATGGTGAGTTCTTTGCCTTTATCATTGCCTTTTTGAATGGTGTAAGGTGTCAACTTTGTCGTGTGAACCATGTTGCTCTGGAGTCAAAACAGTCATATGGTGCTTGTGTTGTTGCATAAATGCTGTCTGGAGGTTAAATTACACAGTTGCAACGTTGATGAGTCCATTTGAATTTTTTTTAGCAAATAGGATTTGTAAATAATGTTGTTCCTAGGTTTCAAATCTCAACTGGTCATGTATGCTACATTTTATTTTATTTTATTGATATTCATTTGGCCCATTACTCTCTTAATATGCATATTCAATAATGGCTCACTAGCCGTGCTGTTTTCCAGGGGATGATCATCGAATAATGATATATTATCCTAGTTCCGCAGGCGGGGGTATGAAAGAGTTATTTCGAAAGGTGAATCATTTTCTTTGCAATATGATTATCTGCATTGATGGTAATATATTGTGTGTCACTACGTACATTTGCACTGTTGAATAATCCAGGTGACATGATAAATAGTTGAAACATTTAAAAGTAATCCAGGTTACACAATGAAAACTCTGTGATATTTATAACTTGGATTTAAACAATATTACTTTTGAAGCAACAGAGGATAATAATGAATGGGTTATTTGAAGGTTATTTCTGTTGGTAGTTAGTTTGAGCCATACGGTAATGTAGAGCATTTTTTTGTGCCAATTGGATGTCATTTTAAAGTTTTTGGGTCATTTTGGAATCATGTAAACAAAAAGAGCGCCTGCATGAGCTCCCACTGCTACATGGTCTGGGGAGAGGCTATCTTCATGTTTTGAACCCACAACCTTTTGGTGAATCTGGGCATCATGTAAACTTTCCAAATTCCAACCACGTGTTTTTCACTCGGCTCAACAAATCCTGTTTGGCTGATTGAGTTCTGCTTTCCATTCAGCTTTTTGAAAGCCTTCCAAGTTCCTACTTGTTGTTTACTATAGAATATTTATGTAGACAGCTTTCCTTCTTGGGTCTGTAACAATAGTGATCTCTTCAACTAGCTTTTTGATGCATTTTAATAATTTGAAGAATATGTGGTCAATGTTGTGGGATGCTTCTTTTTGGGGGGCTGGGGGATTGAATGGATTTCATATATGGCATTGTTCTCTTATTTCTTTATTTTATAGTTATTTAAGGATGATTGCATGTAAGTCTTTGAGTTGTTTTTTGTGTGTGGTAACTTGCGTTTCCTTTTATTTGGTTGTCCTGAACTTGGGAAAAAATCTCTGCCAACATCGTAACATCTCACCTTTATGGAATTTCTTGACAGATGAGATTATCGTGGCAATCGTTATTCTGATATCCATTTTCTTTTTCAATCGAAAAATTATTTTACTTTGGAGTTAACTTTTAGCTCATGCTAATCTTAGCAACAATTCAGTGTTTATAACCATGGCATGCTGTGATTTTCATCTGCAGGTTGGTAACCGTTCAAGTGAATTTCACCAAGAGGTCCGACGAGTGAGACGTGAAGGCTCTTATATATATGAAGAGTTCATGCCAACTGGAGGAACAGATGTCAAGGTTTTCTAATATATGCCTTTGTTTCTTTTGGTGAAGAGTTTTTTAGCCTATGGGTACTGCGAATAAATAAATATATCTAGCAAAAAACATTTCTCTTCATTGAAAATCTTACTTAGCGTGGGAAATCAGAGATGTATTGTTGAAATCTTGAGAGAATCTTGACTTATGTCCTGTATGAAATAGCAAGGCTTTATTAATAATAATAGTTATGAATGAGTAAGTACAATGTTTCCCGATGTGGGACTAAAAACATAAACAATAAAGATTCTCTAATTGACGAACCTCCCACCTGGACTCAAACTCCTAACTGAACTCAACTTAGGACTTACAACAATCCCCCTCAAGTTGGTGCATAGATATCTATCATGCCCAACTTGCTAACAATATTACTAGATAACTTGACACTCAAACTATTTGTGAATATATCAGCACGCTGGTTGTCGGAGGTAACAAAAGAAATCTGTACTAGACCAGACTCATCCTTTTCTTTAATAAAATGCCTATCAATTTCCACATGTTTGGTCCTATCATGTTGAACTGGATTATGGGCAATGCTGATGGCTGACTTGCTGTCAAAATACAACCTTATAGGTCCTTCCAGATCTGCTCCAAGTTCTTGAAGAAGACCCTTCAACCATAACACTTCACAAATACCTTGAGCTAAGACTCTAAACTCTGCTTCAGCTCTTGATTGAGCCACTACAGCCTGGTTTTTGCTCCTCTAAGACATAAGTTACCTCCCACATAAGTACAATAACCAGAGGTAGACCTCTTGTCATCCATACATCCGGCCCAATTTGCATCAGTGTATGCATCAACTTTAGATGTCTTTAAGAAGAGATTAAAATACCTTTCCTTGGAGATGCCTTCAAATACCTCAAGATACGATATATTGCATCAGTGTATGCATTACCAACTAATGTTTGGTAGTTGGTTTTGTCAATTGGTTCTTGTTCCTTAGCTTTCAAGTGTTGATTAGGCTCCACTAGGGTCTTTGCAAGTCGTGTACTTTCTCTTAGAGAGTGAAACACCATTAGCAGAGTAGGCCAACTCTAACTTGAGAAAATATCTGAGTTTGCCCATATCTTTTATCTCAAACTCTGTCCCCAAGAATTTCTTTAAGGCTGTAATTTCCTTTTCACTGTTTCCTGTGATGACAATATCATCCACATATTCCAGGAGTACTGTAGTATGAGATTTATCCCGCTTAATAAACAGGGTATGGTCTGCGTTACTTTGCCTGTATCCGTAGGAGATCATTACCTTGTGAAATCTTCCAAACCATGCCCTAGGAGACTGCTTTAGACCATATGGAGCTCTCTTTAACTTGCGCACCTTCCCATGGGTCTTTGAACTAGAATAACCTGGGGGCACATCCATATATACTTCTTCCTTCATCTCTCCATGTAGGAAAGCATTCTTCACAGCTAATTGTTGATGACTCCACCCTTGGTTTACAACACTACAACACATGAGATAATAGCCCAAACAATATTCATCTTAGCAATAGGAGCAAATGTCTCTTGGTAGTCAATCCCATAAGTTTGAGTAAAGCCCTTGGGTACCAATCTTGCTTTATATCTCTCAATGGTCCCATCTACTTTGTGTTTTATTACAAACACCCATTTGCATCCAATAGTCTTCTTCCCTACAGGCAAGGATACCTGATCCCATGCCTTATTTTTTCCCACGGTTTGCATTTCCTCATCCATAGCTTTCTTCCAGTCTGAGTGAGACATTGCCTCTTGTCATGAATTAGGGATAGAGGTGGGAGACAAAGAGGAAATAAAGCTCTGAAATTTTAGGGATAGGGAATGATATGATCCTCTTTCTCCTTCCATTACAGCTCACCAGAGTAGACCTATCCCAAGTTTTCATTGCCAAATGACGTATTCTAAGGCAATGAACTTAAGTTGGTTTGACTTCACTCTTGATTTTTATTCTTCATCTGAAGGGGGAACTTTTGAAGATGTTATTTGTTACATTGGCCTTCACTTTCTTTGCATGATTACTTCTAGGGTATGGCTATAGTAACTGAGGGCTTTCCTTCAAAGCTTCCTTATGGTTGACTATCTCATATCGAGGAAGAAACCATAAAAAAGCATCAGGAGCCTGGCTAGTATAAAAAATTCAGGTTTTTATGTATTCTAAGTTTCTCTCTCTCTTTCTCTCATCTCTTGCATATCAGGTTCCTGCTTGTTCTTATGACTAATATGTTACTTCTGGAGGGAATATTCAGATGCCATCCTTTTTGTTCCAGAAATTGAGCCCTGATCAACTAGATGTTGACAATTATACTAGAATGCCTAGTCTATATTCTGTAGAAACTTATATTTCTGTGAAGAAATTTATATTTTACCTTTTTTTTTATTAATCTTTTCTTTTATCAGTAATTGTCTCCATGTTTAAACTTCTCTGTGAAGGAGAGTATCATGCTTGATGATGGTTATGTTTCTCAGACATATTTGACAGTGGGTTCTTCTTTTTCCCCTGTTGGTCAACTATAGCTGTTTGTGTACCCTTATTGAATCCTTTTGATATGTTTCTGAAATTTGTGATTAGAACTATGAAAATGCTTTTCTTTTTTTTCATCCATTTTATTATACTCTAATATGTTACATTTCCTCTGTATCTGATGTAAAAAGTGTACAAGGTTTTAGATTTGTTGTGATGCTATTGCAGGTGTATACAGTGGGTCCAGAGTATGCACATGCTGAGGCAAGGAAGTCTCCTGTTGTTGATGGTGTAGTCATGAGGAATCCTGATGGGAAGGAAGTAAGTAACTTATGTAACATCTTATCTTACTTGCCAAACTGTATGTACTTCTAAGATTTTAAAAAAAAAAAAATTTAAGGGCCTGTTTGGTTACATGAATCCAGAGATTTGAAATCTCTGGATTCATGAATGCAAGATTTATACCTGTCTGGTTGTGAAAATCCCTGGATTCATGAAATCTAGAGATTCATCTTTTTACACTAAAAACGTGAATCTGTAGATTTATGGGTATGGGGTGAAATCCTACTATAAAAGCGCTAAACATTTGTGCATTCACCAAAATCACGTCGACCAAATATTTTTTCAGGATGAATTCACAGATTTCATTCCACAGATTCAGGTTAGCCAAACAGTTAATTTTGTGAATTATGACTCCATAGATTTGAAGTCTCTAGATATTTGAAATCTCCTGACTCATATAACCAAACAGGCCCTAAAAGTTCATATTTTTATTGATTTGGTTTCAGTATTTAACTTTGTTGTGTATGTTATCCCTATGTGATATTTAACACTGTGATCTGTTTTTAATGCTTACTGTTCCAAAAGCTATCACATTCTCGAGTTTAATACATGTTAGTCTCTTTCTATTTCTGTTAGAAGGGAAAGTTTTTTTTTTCCCTTGATGGATAACAAAGGAAGTGAAATGTACATGAGGGAGCCATATACTAATTTGTTTGGCATGATAATGTGTCAGGAATTGGCTAGTGTAAGCCTTTAACTGAACATATTCAGGAAAACATATCAATGCTTTCAATGAATTGTATGTGTCCTTGTGAGATGGGATTGTTAAAATTTATAAGAGAGACGTCCCATGTATATGGTGCTGTGTCGCTCCTCTACTATAATCCATCAAGGAGACTTCGTCAATTTTGAAAGGAAGCTGGGTTGTATTGTGCTAATGTCTACTTAACATTATTGGTTGAGCATAGCTGTACTCCAGCCCCAGACATAGCTGGTATCTGAGGCCTTGGATTCCTCTGAGAACAGTGATATAGCCAAAAGGGCCAATGCCAGAAAAGCCCCCACTAGCTGAAACAGGGCCTAAGGATGGTGGCCAGCACCCTACGGCACAAGGAGGTAGCTGAACCTGGCCAGGGGTATGTTGGCCATTTTGGGTCCCCCAGTCAAACCCAATCTGACCTAGTTTGATTCAGAGTCTTGTTAGGAGTTTATATCTACTTCTATTTTGGAATTTGAGTCCTTGGTTGTTAAGTTACAACAGATTCCTACTCCCTTTAGTGTTGGAATCCTATTTCAAGTTGGTTTCAAATTAGGATTTTAACTCCATATTTGAGTGGAAATTCCTTTAAACAGAATTCCTTATTTGTTTTTGTTTCTAATTTGAGTCGTAGGAGTGACTCCTTTTGTGTGAAGGCTAGAAGTAAAGCCTCCCACATGTAATTAAAACAATTTATGATCAATAAGATTTGCTTGAAGGAGAATTAAGAGTGTTGAGAGTTTCCACGGGGGAACCTTGTGGTAGCCTTGGAGCTCCCTAATTTTCTGCGGATTTTCAAATCAGTCTTCTTCCCCACTCAAGTAAATACACCCTCATCCCCTATCTCTATCCTTCCCCCCCTTTATCTTCCTTGTGGAACCCTAGAATTCCTTCCCTCTATCTTGCAGCACCCCACTCCCCCATCCCCCAACCCCTAAACCCCAGATCTCCCAATTTCCCCACCCGATTCCCCTCCCTTTGGACTGCGGACTTTTCTTCCCTCACCTACCCTTTGATCCTAACCACAGCCCCTTTTCCCTCTCTCAAACCCTACAATTCTGCAAGTGTCTTCTTCACACAAACCCTAAAACCCTCAACCTTTGAACACCTACATCTCTTCAACCATTCACCAATTCCATTTTGGATTCAACACCCCTATCCCCTTTTCAATCTTTGACCTAACACTAACCACTCTCTAGAAACCTTGAAGATTAGGAAACCCTAATTTTAGAAACCCTAGCTTTGGGATTTATTCTGAAGATAAATTCTGTCAAAACCTGAGTTATTCTGTTCATCCCTTCCCCATCAACCCAAAATCAACCATAGATCCCTAAAAACCCTAGCTGCAGGGTTTAGGAGTTTAAACCTATAGCCACAGGGGGTGTTAGCCCCAAAATAGCTGCTGTCCATATGTGAACTACCCTAGGGAGCCCTAATTGCAGGGGGTTAAGAGCCTTAATTTACTGCTGAATTCAAATTGAGTGATCCTGTAATTTGGCCCTCAATTTGGGGGTTAAAGGTATCTTCCAGTTTTCTCACTATGAAAAATATCCCTTGGTCCATGCGATACCAATCTTTGATTGCAAGTGCAAGTTTTCTTTCTATAACACGGATTTTTGGGGTTTGTCAGCGGTATATTGAGTTTATCCGTTTGATTGTGATATTTACATAATTTTTTTCCCGGTATATTATTGTGTTGGCAGGGCGAATCTAAAAAATACCTTACTGTTTTAGTTGATCCAGTGTCGAAAACCATGTGAATAAATAGCAACTGATAACATAAATCATAAGGATATGCTGATATGTTGTCTGCTTGTGCTGTATATTGTTTTCTAGAGAGATTGAAGCATGGGATTTGGTTTTTATCTTAAGGTTCTTAGTCCCTTTTGCAGGTAAGATATCCTGTACTACTGACTCCAGCTGAAAAGCAAATGGCAAGAGATGTTTGTATTGCATTTAGGCAAGCGGTATGGTCATCATTATCTTCTCACATTTTACTGTTATAGTTTCTTGTAGACACTTTTCAGCATTAGTGTAACTACCCAAAAGAAAGTGAAAAAATGTAAAAGCTTTTATGCATTCCTTCCCCCCCCTCTCTCTGAAGCCTAACTTTTCTTACAAATGAAATAGTTAAACTGTATCAGTAGTCTGATTTTTGCTTATTACCTTCTTGGTTTCAGAAGTATAATCTTTCTTTGGAGAAGTTGATCATTTCTTCTATTTGTTTGAGCTATTTGTGCATATTTTGCAATTTGCATTGCTGAGTATTATAGTGTAAATTTTACTTGCAGGTTTGTGGGTTTGATCTCTTACGCTCTGAAGGAAGGTCATATGTTTGTGATGTTAATGGATGGAGCTTTGTGAAGAACTCTCACAAGTAGGTCTCCCATTTCTGATAGTCACATCCATCCATAATTTTTTTTAAATCTTATCTCTAATCAAAACCAAAGATTAGAATAAAATATAAGAGGCCACTGCAAAGGCCCAGAAAGAAGGAAGGCCAACAGTAACAAGAACCACACCAAGCATCCCTATAGAAACAACCCCTGCTCGCAACCTACCAGTCCCAAGGGTTTATCCAAAGTGTAAACAATATAAAAGAAAGAAATTTGATGAAAACAGATACTAGTAAGCAAAACAAGACGTGAGAAATGGTGACCAGGGATCCTGCTCTAATTATATTGCTAACATTCCCAGTGCAATGGGTCATCCACCCACTTGGGGGGGGGGGGGGGGAGGAATTTGAGACAGGAGACATTGCCAAAATTTTTTTTCCTGTGAAAGGCCTGATGGGGTTCTGTGTAACCATATTTGAAGTTTGGACCCAGTTAATTTTTTCCCCTTTATTTTGGGAATGAATATGTAGTTGCTTTGTTTGTATTTGAGAGATGAATTGTTTTTTGATCTGAGGCAGTGGAATATATATCTTCATGTAAATATTTATTTGATGATTTAAAGCCTGGTCAACTCTGTCCTCTCCTATCCCTTGTTTCACCATGCATCTTAGCCTTTTGTTATATGTTTATTTGATGATTTAAAGCCTGGTCAATTCTGTCCTCTCCTATCCCTTGCTTTGCCATGCATCTTAGCTTTTCTTATAATTGTTTTAGTCTTTTAGAAAGTTACTTTTATAATTTGTTGTCGACAGCTCTTTTCTTAAAAATATTAATTGAAGGTTTTCTACTGAGTTTTTATAAGAAAAGAGTTTCCCCCTCTTTTTCTCTTTTGCTGAGGTGACTTCTCTTTTAATTTTATTCGTTACACTGATTTGCCCTCTCTTTTTTTGCGCCAGTACTATTTATGTTTTTTGCTCCATGTTACGTTACAAAACAGATCTTCTTTTATTTGTCCCAAAAAAGAAGTTACAAAACAGAGCTTCATATTGCCACCAGATGGCTGAATTTTTCGGCTGAAACCTATTAGGTGAGTAGATGGTGATGTCAATATGATGTTCACAAAATTGAGTGTAAACTGAAACATATTAGGTGAGTAAATGGTGATGTCAATAACATGGTCACAAAATTGAAGTGTAAACCAAATTGCAAAATGGCAGGTTCTGGCTCTGCCTAGAAATTGTTATCTAACTGGATGATGTGGGAAAAACAGGGTCTCTATGCTATTCATGTATATACCATACATGTGTACAGATTCAGTTGTGTAATGGGTTCTTTCTTTTATGGGCAAAGGATAACCACATTGCCAGCTTCTTGGCAGAAGTTCATTCTGGCATCACTCCCAAAACTTATATTACTGTTGCCACCACCTATAAAATGTCTAATCTCCCATCCTCATTTCATGTTTCCTCAAATACCCCTCAAAGGAATGAAACAGCACATCTACTTGCAGAACTTCTCCTTTTCTTTATTTAACTATGGTACATATTCATGATCTTGAAACTATTTGGCTAGGATATCTTTTCCAGGGTGTGGGGACGGGTGGTGGTTGGGAAGGCATTGGATAAGTCAGAAAAACTTTTTGAAGGAAGAAAGGCCGGCGTTGTATTGGTGGCACCCCTTGTGGCTCAACTTGAAAATTTTCTCCCTGTGGTGCACCTTGTTTGTGTGACATGGAAGGGTGATGAAGCAATTATGACCATCGGGATTTGGAGAATAATTTAGAATTTGCATTGATATGTGTCAAATTCAAACCAAATTCAATCGTACACCCACCCATTCACGTACATGCACACCCTTGGAAGTCTGTGCCCCCCCAAATTCTAGTCTAGTTCTCCTGGAGTATTTTTTGTGCTGCTTGGCCATCTCCATTTGAAATGAAATTTGACATTTGGGTACAGAGGAGTAGAGGACCTTGGTATCTGCCTGTCCAGGGAATTTTGGCCGTCCTAACTTCCACATGGTGGGCTGAACCTTGTGAGTTAGGGAGAGGATTTTTGGCCCTATGAGATAAGCTTATCAGGTAAGATAAGATACAGTGGAGAGCATTATTCACATTCTCTCTATTTTATTTAGTTTTTAATTTTTGATTAATTGGATGTTTTAATTTTGCTTAGATTTTGGATCTTGTTATGGGCGTTTTGGTATTAATTCTCATTCTCTATTTTATCTATTTAAAAGAAAATGGATATTAGAATCTATTTTTGGTAAAAAAATGAAAAATGGTTTGGTAAATTTTGTCCGAATAAAATATAGAATGAAAAATAAGTTTGGTATGATAAAATAAAAAATTGATAAAAATGATAATGAAAATTGAGACCGAATAAATTGTAGAATGGAAATAAGTTTGGTATGTTAAAATAAAAAAATGATAAAAATGATAATGAAAATTGAGAACAGATTTTAGGGGTTGGGAGTGAGAAAATGGAGAAACAATAGGATTTTCATAAAAATCAATTTGTATTTGGATTTTAAGTGACTTGCTCAAAATGGATAGAATGAGTTTTTGAGCCATAATCCATAATAGACAAAAAATCTATTATGGATTTTGGGAGTTTTTCTATTCTTTTAAGCAAAAATAGGATTTAAAATGGATACCAAATATATCCAAAAAAAAAAAAAATGTCAGAAAATGAGAATGCGAGTTGGTACCAAAAAGGCCGTATACGCAAGCCCATATGGTTGTTTCTATTTAATTCAACTAAGCTTCTCATTAAGTAAAATTAGGAACCTAAAAAAATGGATGGTGGACTGGTTGAGATTTTTTCCTTTTTGGGCAATTGTTGAGATTCTTTTAGTTACTTGGGTATTATTGGTTTATTTTAAATCTATTTAATTATCTTAACAAATTAGATTTGTCAGTCTGATTTTATTAAGTTGAAATCTTTTGGAGTTTCAATATTTTCCGAGCTTGGAAGAGCCTCCGATTGAACTTTGTAGAACACATCTTTTCCCCTTCTGTCATTCCCAGAAGAGCTCGGTAGTTGTTGATATTTTTCACTTTGTTAATGTGTACAAAAAATAGTTGACATTACAATCTTCTGGGTAAAATGGATACAGTTACTACTATTTCAGTTTGTGGATCAAAGTGCTAAAATTCAAATTTGATCTTCATTGTGTAATCCTTTCTCTTGTATGTTGTCTATTAATATCTAGAAAGTTATGGGAAACGTAACTAATGAACCTGTACTGGATGCCACATTGCCACTTGATAGTATTTCTTTGGATGACAATGGAGTTCATCAATGCATTCTCCCCCGAATGCCAAGTCCCGTTTTTGCACATGCCAGCATTTTTGGTTGATGGCATGGGATATTCGTTCTTGCTTCCCTCAGTAGCTTAGAGTTGTTGGGATCGAGGTTCAGAATCTCGGTTTCGAGGCTGGTTTTGGCCTGCTAGAAACTGAGATCTGGCCGAGATCTCGGGAATCTTGGCAGGAACTAGGGAGTTCTCCCAGCAAATTTTGACTGGTGGTTTTGACACTATTTGGTGTGTTTTTTCACCTAATTTTTGGTATAAGGTATAGAGAATGTAGGAAAGACCTTCATATGGTATTTATTGACCTAGAAAAAGCTTATGATAGAGTCCCTAGAGTGTTAATTTGGCAAGTACTAGAGAAAAGAAATGTTGCAAGTAAATATGTAGATATAGTTAAGGATATGTATGATAGTTCGGTGACTAGTGTTAGAACAATGGGGGGACAAAGTAATGAATTCCCGATAACAGTTGGGCTACATCAAGGGTCAACTTTAAGCCCATATCTATTTGCACTGGTAATGGATGAATCAACCAAAGACATTCAAGATGAGGTCCCCTGGTGTATGCTTTTTGCGGATGTTATTGTGTTGATTGATGAGACCCAAGTGGGGATTAATACCAAATTAGAATCATAGAGAGTAGCTTTGGAATCAAAAGGCTTTAAACTTAGTAGATCGAAGACAGAATATGTAGTTTGTAACTTTAGTCATGATCGGGCAGAATCGGCAGATGATGAGGTGGTGATACTTGACGATAAAGAGATTCCTCAGAGTGATTGTTTTAGGTTCCTAGGTTCAATAATAAGTAAAAGAGGTGATTTAGAGGATGAGTTTTCCCAAAGAATTAAAATAGGGTGGATGAAGTGGAGAGGTGCGTCCGGGGTCTTATGTGATCGACATATTCCATTAAAGCTTAAAGGAAAATTTTATAGGACCGTTGTTCGACCAGCTATGATGTACGGTGCAGAGTGTTGGGCTGTTAAAAAGAATCATATAGATAAACTCAGTGTAGCAGAAATGAGGATGCTAAGATGGATGAGTGGCAAAACTAGGATGGATAAGATAAGAAACGATCATATTAGAGTTGGTCTAGGAGTTGATCCCATAAGTGATAAGCTTAGAGAGTCGTTTGAGGTGGCACGGCCACGTTCAACGGAGACCTATAAATGCTCCTGTTCGGAGAAGTGATATAATCTATATTGAAGGAATTAGAAGAGCTAGGGGTAGACCTAAGATAACCTTAGGAGAAGTGGTGAGAAAGGATATGTATAGCTTAGGCCTTGTATCTAGCATGGCCTCGAACAGAACTGATTGGAGGGCAAGAATCCATGTAGCCGACCCCATTTAGTTGGGACAAGGCTTATTGTTGTTGTTGTTTTGGTATAAGGTTATTTAAATGGTTTTTAACATAACAGACGAGCTATTTTTTATTTAAAGTCATAGAAAGTATAGAATTCATACCCTACTAATTTAGAGACATAAACTCAATTACTGACAAATACAAAGAGTACTAATATACTTTAAATCTTTAATACAACCAAGATCCCATGACAAACAATAGGATGGGGGACAGAATACAGAAGGTAGAAGGATAAGGAAGATAGGGGAGAAAGGGAAATCTCGAACAAATTGGTCTTGAAGACAGGGAAGAAGGAGAAGAATGCTTATAAGAAGAAGAGGAAAAGAGGGTAGAGAGAGGGGAGCTGCAATCGCCCAAAGCTCAAGCCTTACTTCATTCTTTTTTCTATTTCATAAGTCCCCTTTTTTATTGCAATGTAAGGGCCTATTTATAGCTTGGCTAAAGCTTTACGAGAAATGGGAACTTAATAGTCTAAAAATAGAAACTAAATATCCTAGTATTAGAATCTTATGCAAATAGAAACCAGGGAACGGAATTTTGACAATTTCGCCCCCAAATTTTTTTGAATATTTTAACCAATAATTTTGGTAAATTTGATACTTATCCTAATCTGATGTAAATATGTGGTAAATTTGAATTATTTCTAAAAATTATTCCATTTAAATTCTCTTACCTAGTCGCATTTAATATATTACCTTATGAGGCCTACATCATTAGGACATAATTGGAACGATTATCAAATCACTCTGAAGATTCTTTTATAAGATTCATTAATAATTTAAATTGTTTCCATAAATTAATTTCATGTATACACTCTTCCCTAATCACATTTGGCATGTTGACTTTGATAATTTAAATTATTTCTTAATAAGTATTTCCATTTAAATCTCCTGCCTAGCCACATTTAATTTGTTACATTCTCAGGCCTAAATCATTCAGACATTGTTGGAAAGATTAACTGACGATTCTATTACAAAATATCTTCATAATGTAAATTGTTTCCATAAATTATTTCATGTATATATTCTTCCCTAACCACATTTGGCATGTTGATTTTTGAGAACTAGATCACTAGAATATAGTTGGTAAGATTGCTCATTAATCTTGATGATTTTGCTATAAAAAGTTTTTCTATATAGATTTTCTTCCAAATTACATTTAATACATTAACTATTGAGTCTTGAATCATTGTGATAAAATTGGTAAGATTGTGATACAATCGCGAAAAAATCGCCTAAAAAGTGCAAGAAATAGTATAAAAATCACACACAAAAAAATAAGAAAATTTTTTTTTCCCGAAATATCGCGATATCTCGCGATATATCACCAGATATCGCCGATTTCTCGGCGATATCTGGTAAATATCGTTTCGCCCCCTGGTTTCGTTTCGCCAGGGGGCGATATTTAGGCGAATTTCGCCGAAATATCTTTCCATGATAGAAACTAATTAAAGTTAGGAATTACTAGGTTTTGTTTCAGCCGTATGCATAAATAACTAAAATAGAAACTAAGTTACGGTCCTAAATCTCCCGAAAATAAAATCTTCACGCAGCTGATTTTGGGCCTCACAACTCTTCTATGAAGCATTCTAAATATACCAAATAAAGGGCTGCGACACTGTTCACATGAACAGTGACGTAAACTGTATTTTGCCTTCTTTCTTCATTCTCCTATTGTGGCAGTCTCGGTTGACTGGTCAAAATTGTGGAGCAAGGGGACCTTCTATTTTGACTGGTTGGCTGGTTTGAACTGGTGTCCATTGTTGGTTTGAATTGGACCTAGCTGGTTGTCCTGCATCACAAAATGATGTACATCATAAATTAAAGAAGCAAAAGAAATGATTGCCGAAGTTTGCGCTAAGCCTCTCCTCTGAATGTGCAAAATTCACATCCCATGACATGGTGGGCCCCAGCTGTTTTGGTAGTCCATAACTGATCTATAGGTTCCATCATGTAGAAAGATATCCCAATCTAGGGAATAGGTCCGCAAGACCATAAGAATATGAAGGAAGCACTCATGGCTATGATGGGTATCTAAAGATAGATTCCACAAAAGATGACCTTGCACCTGATCCATCCCCATATCCATGTGAAGACATAGTAGATTATGACCCCTAACACTCCCATGTCCATATGCTCCAATACTCTGAAAGGAAGGGCCACCACCAAGTCCACCATAGGGTCCATAACCCATATATGGTGCTGATCCAAGGTTCTCCACTTCCATAGAATAATAGGGCCTCTAAACTAAACATATATTAAGTTGAGCACAGTCCTACATGTATTTACAGGTGAACTACCAAAATGTTAGATTTCGGGGAAGAGCACACGTACCTTTTTAATTTGGGTCTTCAAAGTTCAAACCACCTTCAATCCACCTTCCAATAGGAAATAGGGGTTGAGTGTTGAAGAAATGAGGAGATTTGAAGCAAAAATCTAGTTGAAGTGTCAAAACTAAGGACAAGACTCGAAACTGAGATGAGATCTGCAAAACCAGGTAAATCTCGTTCAAATATGAGACTTTTTTACGTCATTCAAATCCTCTTTTGACCAGCTTGGTTTGAGTTGGTTCATTTTGGTCAAAATTTTGACGAACTTGAACCGAGTTTAGTTACTTGTTTCCCCTACTAATCATGTCTCGGACCTCTTGGTTGAGCCAGAAGATAGAAATTTCAGTCTGAAATTTGTGCCATGGTTGGGATAATCAGTTGTAACCATGTTATGAAGATTATTACAATCAGCCCGAATTGTTCTAGATATTGAAAGTTTGATGAAAATTTCGCCGAAAACATTATGTTTTCCGCGGAGAAACTGCCCCTTTTTTTTTGGGCAGGGGGGGTGTGAAATTCCGAAGTACTGAAATGAAATGGCTGAATTAACTTAAAATCCGAAAAATTTCGGCTGGATTTCGAACTCTGGTTGTAACGCATCAATGCCAATATTTTAGACAATGAGTTCACAAATAAACTGTTTTTTTTCTTCCCCCCCCCCCTTCTGTGGAGTATATAGTTTGTTAGTTCTATCATTTTTGTTGTGATTATTGTAAATGCTCTTTTACGATGTAGGTATTACGATGATGCTGCTTGTGTATTGAGGAAAATGTTTTTGGATGCCAAAGCCCCTCATCTTTCTTCAACAATTCCACCAACTCTGCCATGGAAAGTCAATGAACCAGTCCAATCTACTGAGGGACTAACACGTCAAGGGAGTGGAATCATTGGAAATTTTGGGCAGGCAGAGGAGTTGCGCTGTGTTATTGCTGTTATTCGACAGTAAGATCCGTTAATCCACACCTCTTACTTACGTATCATTTTTCTGTCACCACATCATGTTTTACCTTGGCAGCGGTGATCGGACTCCCAAACAAAAGGTCAAATTGAAAGTTACTGAAGAAAAGCTATTAAATTTAATGTTAAAGTACAATGGCGGCCGGTCTAGGTCTGAGGTGCGTTTCTCTAAATCCTTTTTGTTCTTCCTTCTGCCTGGTTGGATAATTTGAAACTTTTTTTGTGGGGGTTTTGACACACTTCATAATATGTTAATTATTCTGTTTGTAAAGACAAAACTCAAAAGTGCTGTTCAGTTGCAAGATCTGTTGGATGCTACACGGATGCTGGTACCTCGTGAAAGGTATGCATTAGGAGAATTAACATTTTTTAAATATGGTTGCACGCTTGTTTCTCTGCTCCATGTTACAAGTTGTTTCCAATTTATCTTATCATTGGGAGTATATATAAAAATAGAGAGATTCAGCGTATGATGCACATTGGTTTTGTTGTTTCTGGGGGTCTGCATTAACTGCCTAATTTGTGGCCTTTTGGAGCTCTTCAATTAGAAGGCTTTGTTTATGATAATGTTCCATTCCATTTCCATGTTCTGCATATTTATCTTAACCCCATGACTTAACTGTTAAAAACATTATTAACACTTAAAATGGGTTATCCAAATGTGTGTTGGGGGGGGGGGGTTTCTGAGGGTTCCTTTAACAATAAATGCTGCATACTGCTTCTTATTCCTGGTAATTGTGAGAAGAGCTCAAACCTTCATTTTACACCAAAGTAACACTTTTTATCATTCAACTATCTCTGAGATTCCTTCCCCTAACCACCTCTTTGTTTCAAAATAAACCATATGCTTTTATTGATTGTTCTGTCTGACAACTATACATGTGACTCTGTTCAAGGTATGAAACCAGGTAAGTCAAAGTTTTCATGATCTGAAGTTTGGTGTGTCTAATGGTCATTCTGGATGTAGGCTGACATACTTAGATGGTTCTGAATGTGTTATCATGTTGTAGTGTCATTGATATATTATCCGGCTACATTCATTTTTACTACATCTTACTTGAAAGGCGAAAGGGAAAGATCGAGTGGTTTATATTTGCTTGTGATGTTGTTTTACTTGTTTGGATCAGATAAGAGGTGAATGATAAATGAGAGCCATAAGGGGATCCTTTTAGAAGGGAAAGCTTTTAAGATATGCTAAATTGGACTATGTAAACTGCAGTTTTTGTGGAAGTAGAAAAAAGGAAGAACCTGTAAAGGGCCAGAAATTATTCCTGAGCATATATTTATTTCACTTGATTGGGCAAAAAACCTATCCTTGAGCATCTATTTATTTCACATGATTCAATTGTGCCCCTAAGGCAAACAGGGTGAGTAATGTCAGGGACATGCTGCCAAGGTGTTTGCGATTGATCGATACCATAAAAACAATAGGAGAGAAATTTCTAATATAACCATATGAGCATGATTGTTTGAAGAGCTGAACACTACTAAACTACAAAGATGAAGCTGAAATTAAAATGTTGAGATGGATAAGCAGAAGGGATGGGGATGAATGGAAAACAGCATCATTCATGCAAACCTAGCATGATGTTGGTGGGCTAGTGGGTGACTTAACAGGTCCTACCTGTCGTTTGAAATTTCGGCGAAACATGGTACACCATTATGCCATGTTTAAATGGGTTTAGGTGGTGTTGGCTCTGGTTTTTCGTGTACTTAAACCTAGTTTGAGGTCAATAAAACACAAGGGCAATGTTATTTTTAGCTAAAGCTTAACACAAAGTGGTCTCTTCTTGATTTCTCCATGCTTCGCTATATGTGGATGAAGTGGGATCATGCATTTTCACAAATCTGAACATGGATATAAAAGAGAATATTGAAACTTCCATTAAAATGCAGGAAGAAATACAAGAATAATGAGAATACAAGAAGTCATAAGTCATAACCATGGTTCAAAAACTCTGTACTCAATTATAATAAACAAACTAGAAGACACCATCAGCATGGTCCATAAGTCATAAGATACGTTACGTAAGTGATTTATAAGTTACATGAATGAGTGGGACTTGGGCTAATAAAAGCTTCTATGTCAGCCTAGCTCAATCCCACTATATGTTCGTTGGACCCGACACTTAGTCTATGCCACATATGCGTCCCATGACATAGAAGCTGAGAATTATCGAACATATTGGACACCATCTCCATGTATGTGGCATCATTAGCATGTTGAAGGTAACCAATCCTAGGATATGGGTCACAATGTTGTGAAGTCTACGATATACTATCAACTGATCCACCACCATACCTATCATAAGGATAATATGGTGCCACCGGCGTTAGGTACGGGTACGGCATGCTAGCTGGCGTGCAGGGATAGGGATAGGGTTGGAGAACATCTCATCGATGAAGTCCCATATTCCATACTATGCCTTAGATTATGACAGAGAGTAGGAGGAGCCATAGTCAAATATTCAATGCTAGAATGAGATGGAGCAGGCATCCTCATCCTAATCATTTGAACCCCACCAAGATGAAATCCTGCCAATAGTTCCAATACTCATGTCATAGATGAAGCCCAATAAGCTGCCAATGTTTACATTTGTTTGTCCCAATGGGTGGAACTAGCCACGAGGCCCTCTTGAGTAACCTTTAGTCTAGTGGATGAGGAGGGCCCTGCTCTTATGACAAGGTATGCTACTATGGCCCATGTTTTAGGGGGAATGTGTGTATGTTCTTCCCAGTGAATTTGATTGGGGCTCGATAAGTCGGCCATTAGTATCACATAATGCTCTCGAAGTCCACCATCACCTCTAGTACTACTAGTCTTAGCTCCAGTAGTAGGAGAGTGTCCACCATCATCCCTTACATGAGTCCTAATTTAATTAGGAGGTTAGGTCTTGTCTGGTTTTTGTCCAACTGTAGAAGGTTGAGGTTCATGACTGCTCGAGTCTGTGGACCATTCCTCGTCATCTCGACTAGCTCCTCTTGATGCCACAAAAGATATAATTGTTACTACGCCGGCCTCCTGTGCTATAACTAGGCTAGGCCTCTTCCATGTTGATCCAACATTGGCTCACCTTTGTCCCTCACACAATCCACTGTAGAGTCTTCATAACCAAACTCTGTCTGGAAGACATCGTTGAGATTGATGGTACCCCTACTCATTGCCCTCTAAGCCTATGCATATTTGATGGGGCTTTTACCCCATATTTTGGTATACATAGACTGAGTCATTAGGGGGTTGGGACCCAATTTATTACGCCTCTTTGAGTGAATCAGGGAAAAGGTGCTCCAATTCCTTTTACATCTAGATGTAGAGCAAGTCTGCGAGAGAACCTTGATTGCCACTCGCGTCAATTTCTTTTCACTTTCACCGTATAGGACCCACTGCTTAACTACATTATAATGAAAAGACGGTTATTACTTATTAGATGATCTAATCATTTGTAAATTGTGATAATGGTTAAAAGTTATTGACTTAACCCTGACCATTGTGTGTCTGGCCTTGCATCGCACCATCTGATCTAAATGACTGAATCCTTGGTTGAAAGTCTTAATCTGCATTCATGTGTAATAATGGTTAGGAGTTATTGACATTACTAGCTTCTTTAAAATGGAACTCCTAAGTCCTAAATGTCTCACCTTAGTGTTACTAATGGATTGCTCCAGTTCCAACTTGGTAGCCATCTGCTTCACTGTTTCTATCATATCTGTATCTAACCAAAGTCTTTTTCTGCATTGGTACTTGGGGTTCAGTTAGTAAGCTGCACAATTAGATATAGTTTATAATCAAGTACCTATTACTAACATATTGCATTAATAACTATTACTTACCAGTTTTTTGCAATGGGTGCATGAGATGTGCTATCCATTGATCATTGATGATCTTCAAGAATTTTTTGCTGCCTTTTGAACGTATGGTATATACAACCTCCCTTATTACTTCAGTGGCAGCTACAGATGGGGTGTAGTGGGCCCTTTCATAGAAGAGTCCACCATATGTAGGACCTTATCACTAGGTCTATCAGCCTTACTACATGCCTCAACTGTCTCTTGAAATCATTTGATGAAATGGTAGCTTGTGCCTATTGTCCAACCTAAGTGTCAGACCCTCTCCACCGAAACCAATTCTCAAGTGCAAACATCAAACTCAGTCCCTATTTCTTGCTCTCAGTACTCCTCAAAGCAATGTAATTCGACGCAAATCTGGTGATTCCACGTTGTACTAGGTCTCTGTCGTATTCATCTTTTAACACGTTTAGGACGTAGCTCTGTTATAGATAAAGTTGGGGTCCTGCCTAGCTTTCTCAGCTACACCATGCACAATCTTGATCGTTGCAATATCTTTCAATATGAGATCAATGTAGGCCGCAGCACATGGTGTTGAAAAAGGGCTGTACATGGTTTCCAAAAAGGACTGTATCTTATGTTAGTCATCATCAGTTCCCCATCCTTCTTGAATTTTCTAGCATTATTTGTGACAACCCGCTCAATAGTCTTTACCCCCACCTCTTCCACCACATCCTTTAAGAGCGTCTAGATGTACCTGTGATCCTTCCCTTCTTTAAGGCATCCACTAATCTTAAGAAAAAGCTATCACCCATCATAGAATACCATAAAGTTGATTGATGGACTTTCTTGTTGGATTGGTCTATCCATCACACATTATGGTTACCCCATAATTATGCCAGAAGAGCCTCATCCCTGCAATATAGTCATCAATCTCTACCCTTTGTTGTGGTAGAGCACATTCATGATCTCATATTGGGCCCATGATAACCTGGGCTAGTTTGTGCAATAGTGTCAGCTATGGTCTAGTAATAAGGGCCCAGTGTAGTGTTAGTTGGGATGGTGTTAAGGAGCATCCACTTTTAATAGAAGCTTGTTTGATTAGCCCCTTCATGTTCTTATAGGCACCTTTGATTTAATGCTGCTTTGCCCCCTTCTCTCTAAGCACTTTTGGGTCCTACATAAGAATAGGATCCTCTCGTGTAGGCACTAATGAAGGTGGAGCTCTCTAACTGTGTGATCTCTTGAATAGACCACTAAACACACCACCTAACCAAAATGGTCCAACTGTTGTAACTCTAGAGGTACCATCTCTTGCACTACCTCTCCCCTCTCCCGTTCCTGTGCCAATGATGCCCTACTTTATCTCATTGTTCGGCGCAAATCCCTAGTCTCTATCAGTGTCTCTACATAACCATGCACGATTGTGGGATCATCATCATCATCATCCCTAACTCCAAGTGAAGGCCTTACTGCCTTTTCCCTCTTTGTCTACCTTCCGCTTTTTTCCTCCTTCCATGTAGTCCGTCACTACCGATGCTACATCAATAGGAACCATGTGGCATTCTACCGATCTTTGGAAATGCTAGGTAGATGTTGCTTGAGTCTAGTGGCCCCAACTCCCAAAAACTTCTGGTGATAACATAGTTCTTCTCTTGTCCCCATTGATAGGTATACCCTACTGCATTGCAATGTTACCTCCATTCCGTGTAGCAGCACCCTTAGATGACCTTTGGCTCTGATCATCCTGCCTCAGTGAACTCTCCTCCCTTACCTTTGGGAAGTCCCCTCTTCCTGCCTCTGTGACAATCGCCTTGCGAGGTTTGACATTATCATTGTTGCATACATAAAATGTTTACGTATGTCACTGAAGAACGTCAAAGTGATTTCTTGAAAAAAAAAAATGTTTTGCCTGTCTAGCATTTTTCCCACCTTACCCATGTATTATTTCAAATATAAAATCATTTAAAAAAAAAAATTCTAACAGTAAAATTGGTTGCCCATAGAAAATTGAGTATGAAACCATATGGGCAGCACCTTGAAAAACACATAGAAAGCCATTTTGTATTTTTCTACAATTTTCAAAACCATGACGCTTATTTTTCCCTATGTTTCTATAACTTTTTTTTTTTGGGATGAATAAATAATTAAATTAGAGGACAAAGAAAGTACAAGGAAAAGGAAAAGTGGGGGGGGGGGGGGGAAGTCATCAAGAGGAAGACCATAAGGAAGAGTTGAGACCTCAAGAATTAACCTATTCCTAAGGGTATCATCAACTAGGGGGTGGGGAATGGAGAGAAATCTAGAAGAAACATAAAAACTGATGGCATTCCAAATTGAGTCCAATGGTCGAGATTTGGAGGTCCATCTTTCTATAAGCTTTATATTATAGTAATTTTCAAAAAGTAAAATAAGTAATTATGGGGTGGAAAAATATTCCGACTTGGTGAGACCGTAGATTGGTCGATGGAGTTCAACATATATTTAGTCCATCACCATACTAGTTGTATGTTTTTCACATTTTGTATATAGGAAAATAGATTGTTAAATCAGAAAAATACAAAAAAATAATACACTTAGTGAAAAAATTTAGGCACCAGGAGTAAGTGATCAGCCCATGGTGTTTAACATATATTATTTTCACCAACATTGAACTACTATTGAACATGCATTTTCAAAAAAAAAGAAAAAAAGAGTTTAGGAAAAGCTGATATACCTCAATGTCATGAAATCATGTTCAATCCACCTCTCCCTGCATTTTCCGGCAAGAATGAGGTAAAAACACCAAGATTTGAGCAAAGAATGAGTAAAAATAGTGAAGATTTGAAGAAGAAATGAAGAAGAGAAGAAATGGGATTGAAATGGACTTCTGTCTTGGCTTCGTCAGAATTTTGCACAAAGTTGAAATGTTGTTTAAAGATCCCAATTTTACACATAAGCCCCTCCAAAACACTATATCTCAAGTTTTGACCAAAACTGTAGAAATTTCGTTGAGACATTGCACATTGTATTTTGGCTTTATGTTCAGTTTCAGCTAGGCTGACACCACCGGAATATCGCCGAAATTTAATGAGGTTTTGGACTTCTATACACGATGTGGAAGAGCAATCACATTTTATCCCGATCTCTTTAAGTCTATAACTCAACAATGTTAATCGAACTTCTATACAATGCATACATGTCGCATCATACTATATGATTTGTTCTGATTATATATATTCATTTACTAATCAGGTCTGGTCGAGAAAGTGATAGTGATGCGGAAGGCATTGAGCATGCTGAAAAACTTCGACAAGTGAAAGCAGTGCTCGAGGAGGTCCTCTTATTTACTTATTATAACATTGCTTTTGTATTTGTCTGGCCAAGAATGTTCTATAGGATGTTCTCTACTATAATTTCTCTATGCACGTGATGTTTCAACTGCTTGCCCTTCGTGTTGCATTATTGACTCCACAGATGTCAAACTATCATATAGAAAGGCTTCTTTTCATACTCCAATTTGAAAAATTTGCTAAATATGTTAATTTTAGAAAATGGGTTAATGATCATGATGTGTAAAAGTAGGTTTTCTTGGAAATGGCAATTGATTAAAAAAGAATAATCATCTGGTCATATTGTTAGTTCGAATTCAGTAAAACATCATAAACATTGAATACCATAGTGAAATATTTTGAAATGTTCATGAAATATTAGCAAATGATGAATGTAAACTGATAACATTCTTTTAATTTATTATATTCCTATAATATGTAATAGTGCAGTAGTCACTTTTTAGGTTGTAGAAATTATTGATCTAGTGTTTATTTTAACATAAGATGAATGATAGTGAGCATCTGATGGCTTTATTATGAGATTGCTATTGAACTTCAAGAGTACTTTTATGGAAGCCCAGGAGATGGGACTTGGCACCATTGCTATTAATTGGGTGAAATTCTATTAATTATGCCTATGCTCAAAATTTAGAGTGTCAAAATATAAATCATCGTAAATGATCCTTAACTCCAAAGGCTAAAAGAACAAGTTTGAAATTTAAAGAAATAGGTTTAAAGATGAATTGCATACTTTGGCATTTTTTTTAGGGTTAACAAAAATTTATTCTAAACAGCCCAACAGGGAGAAAATATAAGTACAAGAGGGGGGGGGGGGGAACTAGGCTAACAATTCCAAGTGGAAGCAACAAAGAAGAATCTAATCTCTAGGAAAAACAATGAGCCCTGTTCCTTGGGGAGTCTATCAGATTCAGAGGCTTAGGAGCCAAAGGGGAGAGCTTAGAGCTGACATCCTTGCAGATGGCCATCGATTTGGAGGTCCATTTGCGGAGGTTTCGCTCCAACCAAATGTGCGCAATGCAGGAGGCAAAAAGGAGCTTCCCAAATGTATTGGCAATGGAGGAGCCACCAAAGGAGGAGATCTAATGGCATTATACTGTCACTTTCCGAGTGTTGCATTTATGCACGTTGACCTCTACATATGAGAAATTGGAACAGTTAGCAGAGTTAGCTGAATTTTACAAAACATTTGGAAATTTGTTTAGGAAGTAGAAGCAAATATTAAAGGGTGGACAGTGCATTGAGTTTCCACTACTGCAGGGTTTGGGAGGGGCCTGATTTTGCAAAGAGGCTGTTTCCAGACTCGAATTTGTGGCAGTCTGATCACTTGGTCCAGTGGAGTAACTTTTACCACTACACCATGGCCTTCCCACGTGGGGAGAGAGGACTTATTTTGTTGAAATGTATTCCTTGGTTAATCCAAACACTTGGATTAGTGCTCTTCTGCTAGTTGTGCCAACCTTTATTTCGGAAGTTGTGCATTCAAGGAAAGGATTTCAGCTACTATTTCATATGCTTTTAAATAATTGAAGAGCCTTAGTTTCAAATTTAACAAGTAATTTTTGAACTTTTCCTTAGAGATGCAAATGTGAATGATTTCCTTTTATTTGTTGTAATTTTCTATTGAGTAATGCAAGTATGATGCTGTCCAGGGTGGGCACTTTTCAGGCATTTACAGGAAAGTCCAGTTAAAGCCACTAAAGTGGGTCAAGGTTCCAAAAACTAATGGAGAAGGTGAAGAAGAACGTCCTGTTGAAGCTCTAATGGTTCTTAAGTATGGCGGAGTTCTTACACATGCTGGAAGAAAGCAGGTTAAATAGTTCATCAATATTTTCCCATGCTTTGTGAATTATAGTCAGAATATACAGGGTTTGATTTATAACCAAAAATATGGTCTGTGACATTGGATAACTTGGAGAAATATAAGTTGGGATTCTAGCTGAAAAATATATTCTGCTCTGTTCAGTAAATTGTTTCTCTCACGGCTTCTGGTCTATTGTGTCATTTGAAAAAAGGGCGAACCTGATCCCAAAGGCTTCAGCACAAGCAAAGTCCTGGTGGATTTTTTTTTCTTTTTTCTTGGGGGGGGGGTTGATTTTCCAATGCAGCCTTACCCCAGCAATTTTTGCTGAGAGACTGTTACGATGCCTTGATCTCCAGCTACGACTATGGTCCACCAACCATTGTGCCTGCCCCTTCTATTCTATCATTTACATTTGTTACTTTGGACATTAATGAGCTTACATGTGTTCTTTTTTCTTTTGCCTTTTCTGTTTCTTTTTGCAGGCAGAAGAACTAGGGAGATACTTTAGGAACAATATGTATCCAGGTTAGGTTAAATGTATATTATATTTTTGGGTAGACAATTTTTGAGCTCTTTGAAGAATCACAGTATTTATGTGCAGTGTTATACTTGTTCCCCTTGTTTTATGGTAGCTTTGAGTCAAACAGGTGTTGGGAGTCTATATCAATCTTCTCATTAAGGACTTCAGCCAATATATATATATATATATATATTTCTGTTGAAAGGAGGAACTTACCTTTCTTAGTAGATTATGTATATTCGTAGTTGTTTTTAAGAAGGTGTAGCTAATAAAGTCATTACAAGTTTCAGGGAATAATCAAATGACTCCAAAACTTTCAACAGTGTTTTAAATGCCAAACAAATTTGCAATGTAATAAGAGGTGATGTGTTCTCATTGCCTAAGCGTAAAACACATGTGCTTTGCACCCCAAGTCCACTTGATTGCAGCATTGTGCACAAGAGAAAAACTGAGTGAGAACAATGACTTAGGGGTGGGGCTTATAGGGGGCTTGGATTTCCAAATAAAGACTCTTATCTTAGTTCTCAGAATTAGCAGTGCATAAGAGTTCAATGAGCTTGAGCTGAAACACGATTGTTCAATATTTCCTGGTCAGCTGAAGAGCTGCAAAGTAGTTCATTCAGACTTTAGTCATGTCATCTATCTTGAATCTTCCAGATTCCTTTTAAAGAGCAATTCATAGTTCCACTACAAATCTCCTCCTGAAGCAAAATGTTTTGTGTGCATTCCAGATAGTATAAATTTGTGAACTACAAGTGGTAGCTCACCCACCCTTAGATCTTCTTATAACTTCTCTTATGTCATCTACCACCGTGTTTTTGATAGAAGAAATTGGATGAAATGTTCATAATTTCGTTTGTGCGTGCATTGATGTCAAATGATGCAGTGACTTCCTCACTTCCCTTGAATCCACCCCCATGTTTTTGCGTGCCATATTAAAGGAGCATTCCAGTGCATGAGGAATAGGGTTTGGGAGGGGCAAATGTATGTAGCCTTAACCTTCACTTCACACTTTCACAGAGTAGCTCTTTCCATGTTTTGAACAAGCAACTAGGTAGTTGCAATTCTTTAACTCAAGCATAGCACTAAGAGACAGTTCTTCAAAACTACATCTGGATCAAATAGGCTGCTGTTGCTTTTCTCATCCTCATGTTTCTCATTCTTCCATTTTTTTAAGTCACTTCCAACATTAATGGCATGCATATCCATGTAAACTTGAACAACAAATTGGAAAAGGACATGTTTTCATTCTAAATCCTATCACATTTAGAGGTAGTACACTTCTAATTGCTACCGCCAAATCATCAAATGGAGGCTGATGAAATCTAGGAATCTTAGGACAAAAGGGCAGAGAATGATTTCTTCAATTGTGCTTGCCTCCTCAAACTCATTTGGAAGATTGCTTCCAAGCATGACTCCATCTGAGTAAACTGGGTTTATTCTCACTTGTTGGGTGAGGATTCCATTTGGATTGCCTCCGTCCCCTCGCCCCTCGTGGGTTTGGAGGAAAGATCCTCTTTAGATCCCTTGCTCTCCCTGCCATTTATTTCCACCCTTGTTGCTGATGGGGACTCCACCTATTTTTGTTTGGACCCCTGGCACCCTCTAGGCGTCTTTTACAACCTCCTTGGCCCTTATCAAATCTATGCCTCCCATATCCCCAAGCTTACCCTTCTTTTGAACTTCATATCTGGAACCTCCTGGTCACCCCCCTTCTTCCTCCTCGAGTCTCACTCAAGTTTGGTCCAATCTCCCCCTCCACTCCCTCCCCCATGACAACATCATCTGGTCTCTCTCCCTTAGGGTTCCTTCACCTCTACAACGGCCTGGAATCTTATCCACTCCCCCTCTGCCCTGTTGCCTGGCACCCCCTGGTCTGGCTCAAAACCGCATCACTTGCCACTCTTTCACCACTTGGATAGCCTTTAACCTTTACCCTGTCTTTCCTCATCCACTGACATCTCAATGTCAACCCAAGCTGCATCCTTTGCTGGAACAGCCCTGAAGATATGGACCACCTATTCTTCTCTTGTCCCTTCTCTTGCTTCTTGTGGTTGAGAGCTATCACTTCCATTTGGCCACGTTCCAGACTAGCCCTCGGCTTCCCTTGTTTTGGGCTTGGTTTTTGAGGCATTTTGCAAGCAGATCTATATGTGATTTGGTAGGCAAACTGGTGTTCAATGCTTTGATCTCTCACATTTGGTGGGAGTGGTACCTCAGTTGATGGACTTCCAAATCTAGACCCATTGAATTTATTTGGAAAGCCATTCTATTTGAGGTCTCTTGCCGTCTGCACTCTCTCCCCCACCCCCGTTCTGGATACCCCCAGGAACAAGGCTGTTGTTGTTTCCTGTGGTCTTGGGTCTTCTTACTTGGTCAATAGTAGGTTGTAATCCCCCCTCTTCCCTATGTAAGTTCTCTCTTATTCTCCTCTTTGTACATTCTTCTCCCCCTTCTAGGGGCTTTGGTTAATGAAAATTTTCATTCATTCAAAAGAAAAAAAGAAGAGGTTTTTCACCTGAACGTGTACTCCTTCCTTTCCTCTCCTTCGTGACCATGGTTCAAGATCTTAGTCTCAAACCTGGTTTCAGCCGGGAAGAAAACTGAGTTGGACCAAGATCTTGGTGAGTTGGTGCATTTGTTTTTGAACTCAATGCCATGTTTTCTGGTTCAAAAAAATCAGTAGGTTGGGAGTCTCCTTCAATGGGGCTCTGAAGGTTTTCTAATGGAGTAAAATAAAAAAGGGGCTCGAGATGTGGGGAGATCAAATAAGTTAGGAGAAGGGCCTAGGGTCAGGGTTTTTCTGCAACAAAACTTACAGACTAAATTCTGGTTCTCATGACGACAGCAACTCTCAAGAGTCAATCCTTGAGCATAAACCTTTGGCAGGAAGAGAAATCTTCAGGTAACAGATTGAGTCCACAGTCAGAGGAAGAGTTTGGATTTCAAGCACCAAACTCCAGTCACCACCTTGGACTTTATGCACAAATGAACCCGAAAACTAGAATTTGAACCACTATGGTGCCATGATTTAGACTTGAAAGATCAGATCTCAATCTACATCTCACAGAGAAGGAAGGTAGCAACCAGCCTTCGCACAAAGCAAAATTTGATTCACCAAGTCAAATTCTATTCTTCCATCATGAGGTATTAAAGAAAGGGGAATAGGGGCTTGAAAAGCCAATTATAGATCAGATTCCTTACAGGAATAGGAAACTAACCTTCCTAACTTCAAGCTAACTCAAAAGTAAGTTAAAATAAAAATAATAATTAAAAAAAAAAAGGAAGAAGAAGAAAAAAGGGAAAATTTCTCCCTCTCATGTGTGGTGGTTTAAAAAAAAAAAAAAAAACCCAATGAAAGCTACTTACAACATAAAAACTGTTGTGTCCTTCACTTAACTTGTACTGAACCAATTAATTGAACTGAATGTACCATGGTTCAGCTCTAAGACATAGAAGAAAGTAAGTAATTAATGACCCTAGGCCCATTGGAAGGACCCAATAAAGGCCATTGCCTATTAAGTGTGTAACCCAATCCTAGGCTTATTTTAGGGCAAATAAACCCAAATAGTTGTTGGATCTGCATTAACAGATTGGTAGGCGATGACTTACTAACAGGCCCTGTTCTACAAATTATTTATTAGTGGAGAGCATAAATGTAAAATGCTGAAATAATGCTGAGATCTTGAGTTGATGCTGTTTCCTCCAAAACAAAAACAAGATAACATTACCCCTGCTCCCAGGACCACTGTTGTAGGGTTGGTTGAATTGATTGGGTATTCTTTATTTCCCTCCAACGCTTTAATGGTTCTCTTTTTGTTATTTTCATATTTACAATTGTGCATCATGGAAAATCCACATTTGTTTTTGAATTTATGCAAGCTTCACTTCTATGCTGAGTAGTTTCCAGTTGGCTAAGGAGATCTTTAATTTATCAGTCTTCAGGACGTACTGATATGTTAGACTTCCTAAATCTACTAGACTTCTACTTGTTGTGATTATAGGTGAAGGTACAGGGTTGCTTCGCCTGCATAGTACTTACCGTCATGATCTGAAAATATACAGCTCAGATGAGGGTCGTGTTCAGGTACAGATTTTGCTTGCATTATACTCATCATCCTGTATTTAAATATATTACTCAGTTGAGGGTCATGTTCATGAATAAACTTACTAATGCCTCGAGTTTAATGCCACTATTTTTTGTTTCTATTGATTGGCTGCCAAATCATTAAGACAATTGAGACGGTCTTTCGCATTCTTTTAGCTGACATACTCACATGTATATGTTTCTTTTTTCTCTTGCAGATGTCTGCAGCTGCGTTTGCTAAGGGCCTTCTGGACTTGGAAGGACAATTGACTCCAATATTGGTTTGTAGTTAGTTTCCACTAAAGTATTTTCTCGCTGATGCTTGATTGGTGTAATTTATTTGGGTTTTCTTTTAAGGTTTCACTTGTAAGCAAAGACTCCTCTATGTTGGATGGACTTGACAATGCCAGCATTGAGATGGATGAAGCAAAGGTTGGTATTTTTCCTTTTATGGAAGATAGCTATAATGTTTAATGCATTGTACATTAAAAAAGTTAAAATGCAAAACATATAAGGTCTCGCTTTTTTGGCCTGGTGAGATGGGTGTTGAGAGCGAGTTCTTGAACCATGGTCGAATTCATCATGCCTTGCTGTTTCTTTGTAAAAATGGCTCCCAGACTTGAAGATTTCATCTCCATTGTTCCTACCTTGTCATCATGGTTCTCAAAGCGTCCGCCTAGACGGCAAGGCAGTTTTTCAACTGCCTTGTTTTGAACAACATAAATTGACATGTTGTTTTTTTGGTTGCTTTATCGCCTTGTGAGCCTTATTGCCGCCTAGATGCTAAAACAACCTCTTTTTTGATATTTTGTACATAACATTTATTTTTTGAATCAAATTTATTCTACAAAGCCATATATAAATTTATTAGTTAGTCATTTCGGAATCGAGGCCCAAACTGCAAAGGAACTCTGAGGCCCAAAGTGACATAAGACCTCTACAGGATCTGGGGCATTGCCCCCACACCCCCGCCAGGGCGGCCTCCTCAGACCTTGTGTCCATCGGCAACAGAATGTGAAGCATAAGTGATACTCAACATTGAGAATCAATGAATCATTAAATAGATAATAACTTGGAAATCACAATAATGAGATCTGTTTTTTTGAATGAATGTGATTATTGAATGTTTGATTAGCCATAGAAGAAAACTCAACCGAAATTGTCGAAATTTCTGTTGAAATGTCTGCATTTTAAAAAAACGAAACGAAATTCCAATTATTCCGGAAAAGTGTCAAATTTCGACCGAAATTTCAGAGATTTCGACCATTTCGGAGGTTTCAACCATTTTGACCATTTCAACATTCCAACTTGTTTTTCTTAGTTTTTGTTGATTTCTATCCCATTTTCACCTAATTTCCACGGCTCCTTTTTCTTCAAACACCTCTTTTGCTCATTTTTTGCTTCCAAACACCTCCTAAGCCACAACAACTACAAAGGAAACTTCGGCAACAATAAAATGTGAAGCATGAGCCATACCCAACAATTCCAAACTTCCCCTTTTTTTATTTTTGTTTTGTTCATGCCTTAAATGATCTTGTATTGCCTTGAAATTAATATATGTTTAGCCTAGGACTATGATCTATGATTGTGTTTAGCCTAGGACTATGATTTATCATTGTGTTTTGTTAAACTTATCTTTTTATTATTTACTACCATTTTTCATTTTCTGATTTTAATAATTTTTTTCTAAAATTATGTATTTTTATTTTATGTATGTATGATGTATAGGCTTCAACTTAATATATGTGAGACACCATCACTTGATCTAGTTGGTCATTTTATTTTGTTGACTTGTTGTTTATGCAACCATTATACCAAACAATTTATGTATGTTGATGATTCTATGCTTGTATGCAATACAATTTGCACTTGTCGGAACTAGTCATTTGTTAGTATACTTGAATGATAAATTTTCAATGGTTTTTATTTTTTTTTGGCAAAACACTAGTTCCATTGTGTTTATTATGCTTGAAATAGGTAGTATGCATGAATCCAAATCATTTTGAGTCCATATGAGGCCCGAAATTGAAGTTCCAATTTCTAGAAAAAAGTGTCCAGTTTCAACCGAAATATCGAAATTTCGGCCGAATTTTCTTCGTTGTGTTTAGCTATATAGAAAGTAGTAGTATTAAAAAAATTTGACCCAATTGCTTTGGTCGCCTTATTGCAGCCTAGGCGCCGGTTTATCACCTAAACGCCTAGGCAGAGCCCTAACCGCTTTGGTCGCCTTGCCGCCTTGACAACCATGCCTGTCATAGTTTTGTCTAGAAATGGTACAAGCTACAGCACACGTTACTCCCCACCCCTTACGGCAATATTTGAGGCCAAATTCATAAAGAAGACCTATAGAGAATTGATTTGCATGCTAGGCAGATTCATCAGGGGAGATTAATGCTTTAAAGAAGGAGAGCTGATGTAACTAGGAGCCCTCCCCTGCAGACAAAATGCCCAAAATCTGTCCCTTCCTGCAGTCCTAAAGGGTGACATAACCTAGTGTGGGGCAAAAGTGTCTTTTTACTGAGTCCCCACACTCCCAATAAAATCCAGAATCTGCTGAGGAATCCAGATTTATTTTTTGTCTTGAGTTTGAATCTTTGTTAGCAAGTTGTGACAGAGTCTTTTTCCAGTTAGGAGTCCCAGTTGGAATCCTTTTTTTAAGTTGGATTCCTTCTTAAAGTAGGAAGTTTAATTTTCTGCTTTGATTTGTTTAGGAGTTCTCAAATAAGATTCTTTTTCTAGGTGTTTGAGTCCCAGTGTGAGAAAGAATTCCAATCCAAATTGAATTCCTTGTTGAGTCCTATTCCGAGTTGTCTTTTTATTTTGTTGAGTCCTTGTATGATTTCCTTCAATTGTAAGGCTATAAATAGAGACACCCATGTGTAATCAAATCTGAGTTGATGAATATTGAAATAAGCTAAGATAGAATGAGTTGTGGGTTCTCAAGAAGGGTAGCCCATGACTGTTGGTGATTGTAATTTCCTGCTTTTTCGAAGTTCTCACCCCTAATTCTCTTCTACAAACAAGCACAAGGAAGCATTCAAATCTGCGCCACCTCTAAATTCAGTGATCTTCTTCAACAACCAACCTTTCTCAACAAGACATCAAGTAAGCCAACCCCCATCCGCCAAACCCTAAGTTCCACTAAACCCAGCCCGCCAACCCTATCGCGAACTTTTCCTATTCCCTCTATAATATTATGGTGGTAACTCCTCCCCTGTCCTACCCCTTCCCTCTGATCCCCTCCAGCCCCCAGTCCCTCTTTTTTCCTTTTTCCCTTGTCTCTTCTTATTCTACAGCTCATGGCAGCTAGAAAACCCAGTTTTTCTAAACCCAGATTTTCCCCCTAGTTCTAAACCTAGATCTCCCTAACCCCTGATTCAAACCCTAATCCCCTTTAGGAATCAAATTCCCCCTTCCATCCCTACCTTCAGTCCTCTACTTTAGCATCAATCCTTCATCCTAAACCCTACTAACCCTTGTTTTTTCTTTTACACCCTAAACCCTAATTTAGGTTTTTCATTCATATCTCATAAAATCCTCATCCCAACCCTATTCTATTCTAGGATCAACATCCCCTTCCCCTACCCTATCTTCGATCCCAACCCTAACCATAGTCTTCTTCTAAGAAACCCTAAATTTGAGGAAACCCTAGTTGTTTACACCCTATAATTTATGGATTCAATCTGAACTTTCAGATTACAGAATTCAGATTTTAATTCCTCAAAAACCCTAACCTAAACCTCTAGCCAAACCTAACCCTCAACCCTAAACACCCTAGAAACCCTGGTTGTAGGGCATATCTGGTCATAAATAACTGCTTTGAACTGTAATTCTGAACAGCAGGGTTTAAACCCTAGCTTACTGCTGGTTCTCTAGAGAAGGATCCTGAAGACTGGCCCCTGGCTTGGGGTTACATCAACACTGACAATCGACTGATCAGATGATGACATGGACAATGCCAGGGCAGTTTGAGCATAAAAAAATACCGGGCTAGTGGCGGATATAGCTGACACATTGATATGGCCTGCTACCTGATCAGCTGCACAAACATCCCATTATGCATGTGTTGTTTCTTCACTGCATAATACTCAGCTCAGCTCGAATACCCTTGAAATATTGACCAAATCATTCAAATGCTTGTTTATGCTTCATCCTAGCTGCTCTAAATCATGTAAGCGACCTTATCTTTGTTGTGTTCTTAGTTATTGTTGAAACGAGGTAAAATAAATGGGAAGTCTAAATTATTTATTGATAATCAATTCTAACCAGTTCGTCTCCTTGCTTGATTTACTGGTGATGCATTCCATGATGTTATGCTAGAATGAGTGTCCCCCCTCCCCCCCCCCAAAAAAAAAAAAAAAAAAAAAAAAAAAAAAAAAGAGGAATCTTAAATGGTTTGCGCTTTTCATGTATCCGGACTAGTTGGTAAAATGTATTCACACTGCAACAAAGGAAAGGTGAGCTCTGTGGTGCATCTTGGATTTATTTTTCGCTTGGGTAGCTGATGCATGAGGTAAACATTGTGTTGTCTGTGGCTCCTTGGTTCAGTTTTGATATCTGTGAAAGTAGAATCTGGAGACAATTTTAGGGCATCCATTTGATGAATCCATTACATTTGTGGTGGCTTTACATGGATGTGACAGATCAGCTCCTTAAATTTTCAATATGCAGTTTATTTTTTCTTTTCTTTTCTTCATATGCTTGGTGAGACCTTAATCTGATAATTCAGTGAGAACAATAGTCAATTAACTTAATTCAATAACTAGAGCACTGCTGATGCTGAAATTGGAAGAATTCATTTTCTTGCCAGTAGTATTCTATGACATTATATATTAATCGTAAAGTTAACTCTTTTGTCATTATAATTGTGGAAGTATCTTCTTTTACAGGCTAGGCTGAATGAGATCATTACAGCTGATGCTAAAATAGCGTATAGCAATGGGACTGCGGAATTTCCTTGGATGGTTGATGGTGCTGGACTGCCCCCTAATGCTTCTCAACTTCTACCAAAATTAGTAAGACCAGTGGTTTTATCCCTTTGATTTTAACTATAGCTTTAGTTTCTTCTAGCTGCTTCCTTTCTTGTAGCAAGTGGTATATTAGCAGTTTTCTTCAATGTAGCAGCTACTTTAGGTTAGGAGAATGGCTTGGCGGAGGGAAAAAAATCCTAGTACACAAAGTACCTGTATTACATGAACTCTAGTATTCCCCCTCAAGTTAGAGAATAAATTCGATGCATTACTAGCTCGCAAAGAAGTGTTATTGAGCTAATGCAAGAAAAGCTCTTTGGTCAAGATATTAACCAATTGTTTGGTTGTATTCACCAGAAAGGTGCATATGTGGCCCGGCCAACATTGATCTTTTATTTAAGTGAATATTGGTACACCTCATGCTTTATCCACATGTTTCACAAAATTATGGGCTATACTCAGTGCAGCCTTGTTATCACAATAAAGCCTATAGGTGCCTCAGTATTAAATCCCAACTCTTGGTCCAACCTTCTCAGTCATAGGAGCTCACATATCCATGAGCCACAGCCCTGAAGTCTACCTTTATACTCTGTTCACAACATGTTTTTCGCTCCTACATGTGACTGGGTTGCCACTTGCCACCCACAATTTCACAATAGCCTAATCCAAACCATTTGACAAAGCTGAACCAACCCAATTAGAATCAGTTTAGCCTTCTATCATTAAATGGTTGTGCCTGCCATATACATGATGGTGTTCTATACAGCCTTGTCATCCTAAAACTATAAAACTGTGAGTACCGTATTTTCAAGAAATCGTCCTTTACCCAACCAATTTGTTTCAAATCAGAGACAGCCTTGTGTGTTCTTCATACACAGACCCAAATTTCTTGGTTTGATCTGACCATCCAAAACCCTAAAAACGATTCCCCATATCAACCCGCCCAAAAGAGAGAGGCATGCATCCAAATCCCAACACCATAAACCAAAACATATCATTTTTCTGTCCTATTTGAGTTGGTTCTTTAACAGGTCCTGGCTGTTGGCCCTCAAACCTAGTCTTGGCTATTAGCGCTCAATACTACTGAAACTATTCAAACTACATTAGGATCATATCCTGAACTGTGCTTTATATTCCTTTTTGTGGTTCTTTTTCTTCATATTTCCTTCCTCTTTCCTGCCGTTGCCATTTTAATTTCTTGCTGTTCTCTTTGTTAATTCACTTACATTTTGGGAGATCTTTTGATGAAAGGTTAGAGAATGAGAAACTGATTGAATATTTGTATTTGAGTCAGTCATGTTTTTAATCAATGTGCTTTTCATGGACAGGTTAAATTGACCAAAAAGGTCACAGCACAAGTGAAACTACTTGTTAAAGATGAAGATGAGAAACTTGCAATGACCAGCACATATGCAGTTTTTCCTCCATATGACCAGGCAAAGGCCCTTGGAAAGAGTATTATTGATGTTGGTCGCATTGCTTCTGGATTGCCTTGTGGTAGTGAAGGCTTCCTTTTGATGTATGCACGTTGGAAAAAGCTTGAGAGGGACTTATATAATGAGCGCAAGGAGTAAGCTCTTGTCATTAACTGATAAAATGGCTTTTTTTTGGAGGGTTTAGATGTCATTGCCAGTAATACAATTGATATTGTGATTTTAATGCAGGCGGTTTGATATAACTCAAATTCCAGATGTTTATGATTCTTGCAAGTAAGGCATATAGTTATTTTGTTTTGGGTGTATTTTCTTTAATTAAAATTTTTTTTTCTCTTGATTTATTACATGCATGATTACATATGAGGGCTTTACAATTCTGAATTGAATCATACATGTATCCAAGTTTTTGTTTTTCATTAGATCCTATGAACTCCTCATGCATGTGGATTTTGAAAGTCATTCTAGAGAGGGAGGTGAATAGGTTGGGAGTCTTGATAATAGCAGATTTTGCCTTGTCTCGGATTTGATTAATAATTAAAATTTAAAAGCAAACAAATGAACAAAGAGAGACAAGGCACAATGATTTATAGTGGTTCGATTCAACTGAATCTACGTCCACTCCCTTCTAAACCTTTAGAAGGATTTCCACAAGTATGTCCCTTTTAGTATGGTGACTGGGGACACAACACGTTTATGAAATCCTTGTCTAGGCAGAGCACCTCTTTCAACAATACTTGATTCTTGGCAAGAGCACCTAATTACAAATGAATAATTAAATTAAAAAAAAAAAAAAAAAGATAACTACCTTTAGGGTGTGGCACAAATCCTTTGTATACTGTGGTTAGAGGATGCACTTGATTGGTCTCTGAACCCCAATGAATCAACCTTGAGATCAACAAACCTCAGCCTTCTTGATAAAAGGGGATGAACTTTTAAGGGGATTTTGGTACTAAAATGGCTAGAGCTAAAGCTCAATTATGAGGGCAATAATAGCTTCAGGATTTGTGCTTCAGAGAGTCATTAAGACCCCTATTTATAGCCAAATGATGAGGTTTGACTTAGGTCCCAACATACAGATTATAGTCATATTTTTGAACTCGCAGTTGACCTGTGTACTTCCATGGTCTACCGGCTCAATATAGTCATTTCAACTAGCCATTGTACTCTCTATTTTCAGTTGTTGAATGTTTTCCTTTTTCTACATCTAATATATTGTGTCACAATAACACTGTTCTGGTCTCTTGTTATAGATATGATCTGTTGCACAATTCACATCTTAATTTGGAAGGATTGGATGAGCTCTTCAAAGTTGCTCAGGTGCACTTCACAAATTTTCTAGAAGTTTTACTTGTAGAAAGAAAATAATATTTTCATTGAACTTTTGAACAATGTGACATAGCCAGTGCAAGTGCTTCCTGGATGTGGTCCATTTGATTTTGATATTTCTTAGGGCTCAAGTGCATGCATTCAACCCATGACTTGGATGGATAATAAAGTCATGTCTTTACATTTTGGTATTCTGTTAGTCTATGTAAAAGTAGTCCTAACTCTTCATTTCATTATTTCAGTTACTGGCGGACGGTGTTATCCCTAATGAATATGGCATAAATCCAAAGCAAAAGCTCAAAATTGGTTCCAAGGTATAAATATCATTATGATTTTCTTTATCATTCTCATATGTTGAACCTTGGCAATTCAGTGTTAAACCTCCCCACCCCACCCCCCCAAACCCCCATTTTTTTTTCTTTCTCCATAATATGGAGACTTTTCCTACTTAATTTTAAAAAGGATAGTTGCTCATGTGGTGGTGGCTTTGATTGATTAACTTCTGCATTAGTTGGTGCTAGAAACTTGTTATTTGCTTATGCATTCCTGACGTAGCTTTAGATTTACAAGTCAACTAAAGGCCCTGCCAATATCTTAGACAAATCATAGCCAACACAAGGGAGTTTGGGTATTGAAAAAGAGGTTGAGTTTAGGTATTTTTTTGGGACTCAGATGGGGCTGTGGTTTAAGGAGGTTGCGTGGGGGATGTGACATAGCCTCAGTTGAATGAGGGCTAAATAGCCAATTCAAATGGGTACGAGAAAGGTTTCTTGAAGATTCAGTTAGGGTGAATGGGATGAAAAACGGTAAGATCTTCAAATGAAGTTCCTAGATGGTCTGTTTCTTATGGGTATTGGATGGTGTGATAGTGAAGGATCGAAGGGGCTGCTGTCAAAGTAGGAGTTAACCAATTACGAGGGACAAAATTGCATATGGGTTTTTAACACAGACACAGCCTTGGACTGATCTAAACCCAACCAGGTCTCCAGAAAGAGTTGAAGCAGGTCCAGTTTGCATCATGAGTCATTGTGTCTAGTAGGATTTTAGGAGAGATACTATTTGGGGAAATATTGTCTGTGTTTACTTGATTCTGCTTATTTTAGAATTTATGTTCGTAGGTTATCTGATTTCTAATTTAATTAAGTTTCCTTATTTCAATTAGAGTCTTAGTTAGAGAGTTGTCTTTGTTTAGGTCTATATATATGATGTAATCCCCCATCGTCAGACAAAGATTGGAGAATATGATTTGAGTTTATGTTTGTCAGAGCCTCCATAAACTCCCCCCTTTTCCTTATGCGGTTTCCCTTCTCCTTTCTTCCTATTTTTTGAGTCTCCCTTTGTGAAAGCCCACCATAGGAGGCCATTCTTAGAGGTCTGCATTGTGGGTGGTTTTCTTGAGGTGGTGTAATTTTCTTGAGATGTGGAAAGAGGGTTTTACTCACGGGATGGGGCTGCCACTAGGATCAAACCTAGATGGGTAGGTGTAGGTGTCATCCCTAAAGTTTGGTGGGATTTGGATGATTGGCTTCGGAGATATTCAAGTTCTTGATTTTTGTTATAGGTTTCAAGAACTCAAATTTTAGAATTTCTAGTTTCAAGGATTTTAATGAGAGAAATAGCTCAATGGTGTATAGGGAAGATAGTCCAGGTTAGGGACAAATCTGATGGCTATATTGATGTACACCCGACTCTGAATTATAGGTTTATTAGCGAAAGTGAAAATTTAAGAAAGCAATATAGAAGGGAAAAGAATGGGTGGGTTGATCTTCATCTGCAGGAAGGTTAGCTGGTAATACTGTTCTCAAATAGGGATTGTGGATTAATTGAGGTGTAGGATCCACAGCCACAGCGAGAACCTTGGACTTGAAACACCTTGAAACTTCAACCATCTTGGATTTTGATACCAAGGATTGTAGATTCCCAGGTGTTGGACTTTAAACACCACGAGCCTTCAACCTGAACTTGAATAGCTAGATCTGATCTTTTATGGAGAAGAAAACACACAATCTGGGATTATGAAATTGCTGGGATTTAATTTTGAGATCATATATAGACCAGGTTGTGAAAATAAAGCTGCAGATGCCTTATCACGTCAAATGGAAGGAGCAATGTAACTCTCCAGCTTTCCGCAGCGACATGGGAGGAAGAAGAAGGGTTGGAAGATGAAATTGGGAATCTGAGCATTATAGAAATGTGGTGCAGTCATTGCTCAGTGGCTCTACTGATTTCGCAGATTATCAAATGAAGAAGGGGACACTCTTCTATAAAGGACGTCTCGTCATTCCTGAAAATTCCCAGTTGATCTCTAAGTTAGTTGCTGAATCCCATTCTACCCCTTTTGGAGGTCATTCCGGGTATCTTCGCACCTATAAGAGGTTGGCAGCGGTAGTTTACTGGGTAGATATGAAAAGGGCTGTTAAGGACTTTGTGGCGTGCTTTGACACGTGTCAACGGAGCAAGCACCAATCCATGAAACCAGCAGGGTTGCTTCAACCTCTTCCCATTCCAGATTGAGTGTGGGAGGACATCAGTTTGGATTTCATCAGTGGCTGACCCAAAACCCGAGGGGGACACTATATTAGTGGCGGTGGACAAACTCTCAAAATATGGGCACTTTATTGCAATTACACACCCATATTCAGCAAAAGATGTGGCTCTGGTTTTCTGCAAGGAGATAGTACGGCTCCATGGGTTTCCGTGTTCAATTATATTCGATAGAGACCGGGGTTTTCATGAGTAACTTTTGCAAGGAGCTTTTCAAACTTGCGGCTGGAACCAATTTCAAATTCAGCAGTGCCTATCACCCTCAAACAGATGGCCAAATGGAGGTGGTGAATAGAGGGTTGGAGATTTATCTTCTCTGTGTTTGTGCTAGACAGCCACATGACTGGTGGACCACGTGGCTCTCTTGGGATGAACATTGGTACAATACCATGTACCTTTCAGCTACCTAGATGACCCTGTTTCAGATTGCTATGGACGAGATCCTCCACTTTTCCGCAGGGTGGGCAGGGGACTACTCCAAGGTGGATGAAGTCGATATTGTCCTATGTGAGCGGGATCACATCCTAGATGAGTTAAAAGACCAACTTGCGAGGGGCTCAAGACCGCATGAGCTCCTCAACAAATCTGCACCGCCAAGATGTCACTTACCGAGTAGGGAAGGAAGTTTTTCTCAAACTTCAGCCATACTGGTTCAAAAAACTAGCCAAGCGCCCCAATGAGAAGCTCAGCCACAGTTACTATGGACCGTATCCTATTGCAGGTCAAGTCAATCCTGTTGCTTACAAACTTACCCTTCAACCCAAGTCCAAAGTCCATCCGGTTTTCACGTGTCTTAGTTGAAGAAAGTTGTGGGCAACAACATAATCACTCAACGCTTACCATCTTGGTTACCTGAGGACTGGGAGCTTCAGCTCACCCCAGAGGATCTGTTAGACATCCACTACTCGTCTCGTGGAACCCTTGATGTGCTGATTATTGGAAGAACTTACCCTGCTGTCAAAATCCTTGGGAGGATTTTTTTGAGTTGCACAGTCAATTTCCAGATTTCCACCTTGAGGACAAGGTGAAACTTAAGGGAGGGAGTTTTGATAAGTCCCTAATAACTCGGGTGTACAAATGCAAGAATAGGGGGAGAAACACGGGATCACCTCCAGAAGCTACAGGGGATCAATCTCGTCCAGACATACAAGGGACAGGTGGTCTACTTCTGTTGGACAGCAGCCACTACCCTGCTGTTAGCAGAGAAGCAGGGAAGATGGTCCATGTGGCAAGAGAGGATTGGGGAGAGGTGTAAGAGGTTGTTAGGAATGTTGTGTTATGTAAGGGGGGAAAGGAGGGAATTGGGGGATATGCGTTTAATTATGGAGTGTGGAGCAAGCTGAGCTTGCTGGGAGAGGAGGGCCTCTCGGGTAAGGTTTTTGGTAGTGATTTGGTATTGTTTTGTAGTTCTGTTTTAGTTGATTTAGTGAATGATTCAGTAGAAAGGGCTGGAAATATTTGGTGTGATTGTTAGTTCTTCCTTTAATGCAATCGGCCATTGTTGTGCTGCTGTTTTCTTATTTTTAGATTGTAATTTCTGGTGAAATCTATCTTGTTCATTGTATTTGGGGAGATTAGTGGTGAGGTTTATGGGTTCTTATCATTAAGCCTGATTCTAAGACTGTATCCCACGGCCACCATTGCCTAGCACCACCTAAGGAAATTGACTGGTCATTATCATCTGTAGTAGTAGTAGCTCCACCTGTAGGCTGGAATTGTATAGCTGATGCATCCTATTCATGTGCTTGGCACTTATTAGCCATAAACTCATTGACATTGACACTAGTCTCCTTAGCTATAACATGATCAGGCCTCCCTCTAGGCTGATCCAAAAAAGTGTCTCACCTTTGTCCCTTGATCTGTAATATGGTCTTTGTCATTTAAATTTCACCTAAAAAATATTGATGAGTATTCTTGTGCCCATTGCATTCTATACCGATATGTATGTGTTGCATTTTCAACCTTAAATAATAAAGCCTGTACACTAGGTCATTAAGGCAATGGGAATGCAATCTGTTTTGCCTCTTCAAATGGATCAGCGAAAAGTGCGCCAGTCCCTTCCACATCCAAATGTGGGACACGTTTGGGAAAGGACCTTGATTGCTACTTCCTCAAATTCTCCGTTGTTTTGCCCTACAAGATCCTCAATTCAGCTGCATTGAATAAAAATTTGAAGTTATTAGACTTATTTACATTTCAAATATCACTAAATCTATAATGTTACCCATATTTCATCTGGATCTTCTACCTCTTTTTGGCTTGATCCGTGGCATCCGATGGGCATTCTCTTCTCTCTCTCCTTGGCCCCCGTGCAGCCTATGATACCCGCATCCGCAAAGCTATACCTCCTTGTCCACTTTCATCACCAATGGATCCTGGCCCCCCTTCCCTCTTCCCCCTTCAACCTCCTTGTTTGGCTACCCTCCCTACCAAATCCTTCACCATGTCCTCTAACTTGGAACTTTCTCCGATCCCATTCCCCTTGCCCCCTTGGCCTCCCCTAGTTTGGTTTAAAGGCCATATCCTTGCCACTCCCTTACACTCTAGAGAACCCTTAACCTAGCCCTTCCCACCCAAGCTTTTCTTATTAGTCGCCATATCCCAGCCATAGAAAAAAATTTGAGGGAAACTCAAGTTTCGACTAGGTGAAAATAGGAAACCTAGGTGGGAAACTGGGAAATTTCGAGGAAACTTAAGACTTTTTTGTGCAAGTTTCGGCATGAAGTTTTGACAAATTTTAGGAAGTATTTTAGGGTGAAACTCTACATTTAAGCTAATTAGAGTATAAAGAACACACTGGCTATATTTTGCTAAAAATGTCAATGTAGATATGTCATTTAGTGTATATAATATCAATGTAGAGTTGTCCGAGAAGTACACTATAAACTTAACTACTTAAGTACATAACATTCAATATAAAATTTCTAACTTCAAAACATCAAATACAATGTAACTGACAATAAAAGGAAGTACAACTCAGTGCTAAGAAGAGTGCCTTGGTGGATCCATCCTGTGAGCAAAGTAGTACTATGCCTACAACATCCTCTCCTCCAATCAATGAACATAGACATCCCATGATATTTTATGCCTATGGTTGTCAAGGTAATCAACAATTGTAACTTTATAAGTCTGGTCATCAACATGCCTAAGATAACCAGTCTGAGGGAATACGCAATTTGGATAGGGAAGTCCTGATGGAGGGGGTATTTGGGAAAACATTAAAGAAAAAAAATTAAAATTATGGGAAAGCTATGAAACTTGAAGGAAAAAGTCCTTGGTTTCCACGAAATTTCTTAAGTTTCCACGAAATTTCCCAAGTTTCCATGAAATGTCTCATGTTTCCCACGAAATGTGGGAATTGTTTTTCTCACGAATCAGCTGGTCTAGTTGGGTTGAACCAAGTTTTGACAAATTTCGACAGGTTTCGAGGTTTAGACGGTTTCGATCGAAACTTGGGATTTTTTTCAGTCCCCTAGTTTTTTGTTTCGAGGTTCCCAAAATGGGAAATTTCGGTGGAAATTTCGTAAGTTTCAACAGAATTTTGTTCTATGATCCTAGCTAACCCCAATTGTACCCTTTGTTGGAACGCTTTGGAAGATCTTGAGCACCTATTCTTTTCTTGCCCTTTCTCTAGTTCTCTTTGGAGAATAGCCCTTGCAACCATATGGCCCGTTCCCGATGTTCCTTTGGTTTTGATCGTGATTGGTCTTGGGTTTTGAAGAACTTTTCTGGCACCTCTATTTGTGATCGGATCAGTAAGCTTGTCTTTAGTGCCACGATTCACCATCTTTGGTGGGAGCGCAATCTTAGGCGATGGACTTCCAAATCCTGCTCACTAGGTACGATTTGGAATGCCATTCAGTTTGATGTTTCTGCTAGACTTCTCTTTACTCTCCACCTCTCGGTTGTTGACACCCTAAGGAATAGGCTCATTGTTGTCTTTTGGGGTCTTAGCTCCACTTTCCAGCCCCCTATTTAGAGGTTGGTTCCCCCCCCCCTCCCCTCTTGTATTTCTCTTTGTTTTGGTTCTTTAATATAATTTGTTATTGTTCACCATACATAGAACCTTTATCACTGTCCAGCATTTTTGCCACATTACCCAACTGTCTTGAGAAGTCATTTGATGAATGATAGTCTGTTCCTGTATTCCTAAGTGTTGGACCCTCTCCATTCAAAACATCAGACGCAAACATAACTCTACATCCAGATTTCTTAGTCTCAAAGCTCCTCAATGCAATGTAGTTAGTGGCAAATCTAGTAATCCCTGGCTGCACTAGGTCCCCACTGCATTTCTCCCTCAACAAATTCTAAGACATAACAGTGATTGTGTACGGAGTTTGTTATCTACCTTGCCTTGATATAATACCTTGCACAGTCTTGATCTGCCAATGTCTTTCAACATAAGGTCGATGCAGTGGGCAGCATATGGTTGTCCAATAACTTCTCATCGACCTTTTTGAAGTTGATGCTATTGTCCATCACAACTTGGACGACATTCTGCACCCCAACCTCAGCCACCACTTCTTTAAGGAGCCTATATATGTATTTTGCATCCTTTACTTCTTTGGGTGCATCCACTGATTTCAAGAATACAGTCCTCCCATCATAGTAAATCGTAAAGTTGATGGACCTTTTTGTCTCCAGCTAAAACAGAATTTTATCTCAAATATCTTAATCTAACTCGGACATTATATCAAATTTAACAACCGTCCAAGCGAGCCTTCCCTTGTTAAAACCTGTAAAATCCCCAACTCTATGGAAATCTCGAGTTATGATGTTTTGATTAAAGCATTGTAATTTGATTACTCCAGTATTAGGTGATTTCTGGTCGAGTGAATGTTTCTTATGCTTCTGTTTAAGTTTCTATGTTGTCACCAGCCCATTTGTATAAAACACCTGGATGGATTTTGGTCATGTGTTGTAGAATTGGTTCGTATGAATTCTCTGTTTGAAATTTTCTTTTAGATGTGATATAAAATACATGATTACCATATGTAAAGCTATTTATAACGTACTTTCTTGACATGGGAGGTTTCTGCCTCTTCTTTTTGATGCCCTTGGGAAAAGGTGTCATAAATGAATTCTCCATGCTTCCAAGCACTCTTTTGCCTCAACCAACCTTCCACTGCCTCAGTAACTCTTTGCCTCGCTATCCTCTCCTTTCACAGAATCTGCAACTGGTCTTATTCTTTCCTAAGCTTTTGATCATCTCTGTATGAGCAAACCACATTTTCTCCTCACGAGGAATGTAAAAAATAACATGCTCAAACTTATGGAGTAGCTGCTTGATATATTCATTCAGTTTCTTGTTTTGTGATGACTCAGATTGCCCGCCGTTTGTTGGGAAAGATTATGATTGATCTACGGAACACTCGTGAAGAAGCAATTGGTGTTGCTGAATTAAAAAATAACCAAGACCAAGGTTCAACAGTCGCTGTGGCAGGAAAGAAAACTACTGATTTGCAATCAAAACCCTTACTCAGGAATGAAGATGCAAGGCGATCTAGTTCTACAAGTGAATTATCATTGGACCAAGATGATGATGATGATAAGGAGACTAAATACCGTTTGGATCCAAAGTGCCAATCCAAGCTTTCTGATTTGTGATCTTTCTTCTTTCATCCTGACATATTTTAAATCATTTTCTTTATTAATTTTTTTCAGGTATGCCAATGTCAAGACCCCTGATCGGCATGTACGGACACGCCTATATTTCACATCGGTAAGTAAAGTATCTTATTAATTTGTCTATTCTATTCATATTCTTGTAATTTACCAGAAGGTAGATAGGAAGTTCAAAATTATATCTATGTACATTTCTTATCTCAATAAATATACATTTACTGGTTGTTCGGTTGTTTATAAGATTCAATATACAAACTGTAAGGCCATAGGTGAAATCCTTATAATGTAGAACATGTGGTGGGTCTAGAATTTGGTTTCTGCCTGGTTGCCATGATAAATTAGGTGGTTGGTTGCACTGTGCCTGAAGGTTTGCTTGCTGCATAGACATTTCCTTGCCAATTTATTTTAGTTATTTATGCCTTGATGTGTGAAGAATTGATCTCTTCCATAATGTTAGCAGAATTATTTATATGAATCTATGATGTTAAATGAAAATTTTGTGCTTGAAAATAGACATCTTTGAGTCCAGCTGAATTCTGTTTGGGGGGCTTTGTCATATCCAGAACTTCTTGTGTAGTCATTTTGTGACTGCCACTCCTCATCTGTGTAGCGTAGATGCAAAGGTGGCTGCATGAAAAATAAAGCAATGATGAGATATATATCCCCTCCCACCCCCCCCCCCGCCCAAAAAAAAAAAAAAAAAAAAAAAAAAAGTGTAAAAAACACCATAGAGTTCTGAATACAGTTTAAGCTGCCTAACTCAAACTACATTATCAACTTTGCCTAATCACACTCATAAAAACTGAAATATCCAAAGAGGGATTAGTGTGTTCCAGCCTTCCAGGCACTTGAGAAGGTGATGACAATCTTAAACGAAGATGTCAGACAACTTACTATTTATTTATTTATATATATATATATATATATATATATATATATATATATCGCAGCAAAAATTGTTGGGGGAAGCCTGTGTAGGAGAATTGCCCCCAAGACTCTGCTTGTGTGGATCTCTTGAGCACAAGGTCTGCGCCATATTTGACCCCCGTGAAAGGAACTTAATCCTGCTGTCTGAATAAGATGCTTTCCTGCTAGATGTCACCATTTATTGCTTGTTTTACGCTGAGATACCTCAGCTCTGCATGTATTAATCTGTGTCTTAAGCATAACCAGTATCTCCTCGCATCTCTTCAAAATCACCTTTCTAATATGCTGCCTGATATGATACTTCCAAATTCTTCATTTTTCTGTGATGCTCATTAATGTTGGCATTTTCTTAGCTGTAATCTATTCTCTTGTTCCAATTGCTAGTTTCATCATTCAATTCACATTCTTCTTTTCTGACAGGAATCACATATACATTCTTTAATGAATGTGCTTCGCTACTGCAACTTGGATGAATCTCTGCAAGGAGAGGATAGCCTTGTCTGTCACAGTGCTTTGGAGCGTTTATTCAAAACAAAGGAACTTGACTATATGAGTTACATTGTATTCAGAATGTTTGAGAATACCGAGGTAGTGTTTTTTTCCCCCTTTTTCTTTCCAGTCGCCATCAAGGTACTAGCACCCCGTTTCAGTAATAAAATATCATTATTAGCTTGTGTTATTGTAATTGTTAATCTTGCAAAATTTCCCAGGTATGTGTTAAATATGGGAAAAATATCAATAGAGTTCTGTACAAATGGTGAGAAGAAAATATGTGTTTATTGATCCTCATTGCATACAAATTACTGAAAACAGGTCGGTATTTTATATGACCAAGTATCTTTGATAATTATAAAAAGTTATAAAACAGTTGAAGGAATATGTTAGTTACACAGTAACTGGATGCACCTGTCCACTTTAAATCAGCCCACTTTAATTCTCTGAGAAACATCATCTTGAATGCAATAGAAAATTTAAGCAGTGTGGTTTCTGAATAACCTGGAAGCTGTTGAACCAACATATTGGATGTTCAGGTGACTCCATGGATAGAGGCCAATAGAGGCCGTGTCTTCCCCTTTCCTAGGCCTCTATTGGATCAATTGTTGTTAGCTTTCTGAGAAGATTTTTGTCTAACCTATTCTCTGCTTCTTTATGAAACCATTTTCAAAGTGATGTTGACATTTTGAGATACCTGTGAAAGGATCATCTTATCAAGTGGCCTATTGGCATCAAATGCCGTATGCTGTGATGATAGATAAAAATTAATACTTTTGATCTGGAATCTGATGTTGAGGAATACTCAATCTCTACTGGACCTTTTCGAAACCTTTGTAGGCTGCTGTTTGTATTTTATCCTTGGGTTTTGCAAGAGGAGGAACACTCCCCTTCACCAAACAGGCAATATAATTATCAAAAGGAATAAAATTAGTGTAAGTTAGACGTTAAGGCTGTCTGTACTTATTCAGAAATTGCTTCTTCTGTGTGTAATATAAATTATAAAAGACCAGAGAAAGAATTCTTTGCTGGTTCTATCTCCTATTTTTTATGGAGAGAACGAATCTTTTTATTGAAAGATCAGGAAGAAAAAAGAAAATCTGCCTGGATCTCTTGCGGGAGTGATTTTGGAAAGCCAAACCCAAGAAGAGTGGTATTTGCTAGTATCACTTTTCCCCCTTTTTTCTTTTCTCCCTTCTTCTTCTTCTTCTTCTTCTTCTTCTTCTTCTTCTTCTTCTTCTTCTTTCTTTCTTTCTTTCTTTCTTTCTCTTTCTTTGTTTTTTTCTTTCTCTCTCTCTCTCTCTCTCTCTCTCTCTCTCTCTCTCTCCTTTTTTTTTTTTTTTCTTTCACCTTTTTGTCTTCCATGGAGATACCATGCATGAAAGGCGTATGAGAGTCATTTGACTAGGAATTGCCCCCTTTGAAAAAATTTTAAATGCAAAAAATTATAAAAATATGGTTCCATGTGAACCATGTGAGATTGAGACTGTTTTTTCAGAGATATCTTCCTAATAGTAAGTTTCTTTTCCTTTGAGAAAGAAAATAAGCTGTTTTCCACTGGGATGTAGTTTTTCACCATCACAGCAGCAACAAACACAACCATTGTTTAGTAATACTGACGTGCTAAACAACCATGTGTAACCTTTAGTCATCTGTTAATGTTGATACCTTCAATTTGCATTTTTAATTGGACGTGGTATTGACATATGTTGGTCTCATCATGATATTTTATCCTCTTCCCTAAACTGGAATTTGTCGAGGATTGTCTCATGCAGATTTCTGTATTGATCCATAGGTGGCTCTGGAAGACCCAAAAAGATTCCGCGTAGAGATGACTTTCAGCCGTGGTGCAGATTTAAGCCCATTGGAGGTAATGCGTGTTTTATATATATATTTTTTTTTTTTTGGGTAAACATAAAGGGTGAAGTTACTTTTTTATAAACACTGCATTAATTCTTTCCATCCGCCAAGTTCAATTAGCTCCTTAAAGAACTTTGCCCATCTTACCGAAAGAACAACAACCAAGTGGACCTGAATACCTGGTGTCCTTCAATGTTGGCAAAATTTTTCTCAGGGACCCACTTGCTTGAAGGCAGCTTTTGATTAGGTCAAATTTGGACATTTATTTATTTTGATATAATTATGTATTTCTGCAACACACACACCAAAAAAAAAAAAAAAAAGAAACAAAATTAATTTAGATGGAAGAAATGGGAATATAATGTTTTTCCAGACTGATTAAAAGGATAGGTGAACACACAAGGTGACAAACTAGTTCGGGTGATTGGAGTGATGTATGTGGCTATGCTATTGAATTTGATTTACCTCTACATTTCATTATTAATAAAATACATTTTGGCAAAGTAATGAACTTAAGGAACAGGCTCATTGTTGTTACTTGGGGTCTTAGTTCTTTTTTTGATCTCCTGCTTGGAGGCTGGTCCCCCCCCACAAAAAAAAAAGAAAAAAAAAGAGAGTAATGAACTTGAACCATGACATAGAGTAACAAAGGAGTGATGCTTTAGTACTTAACATCTTGTTTTTCATTTTGCAGGAGAACGATGGTGAGGCTGCTTCCTTGCATCAAGAGCACACATTGCCAATAATGGGCCCAGAAAGGCTGCAAGAAGTAGGGTCATATCTTACCCTGGAGAAGATGGAAAAGATGATCCGCCCATTTGCAATGCCTGCTGAGGATTTCCCACCCCCATCAACACCCCAGGGCTTTGCAGGTTACTTCTCCAAAAGTGCAGGAGTGCTTGAACGCCTGGTGAATTTGTGGCCTTTCCACAAGCATGCTAATGCCAATGGGAAGTGATTGTCCATATGCACTACTTTTGCACCCCATTGAAATTTCATGCTGTTACAATAGCTTCACCAACCATATCAATTTTGGCGGTTCCTGTAGTCGAAATTTGAAGAAAAAAGAGAGCAAAAAAAAAAAAAAGTTACTGGAAGTGAATAGTTTGTCAGTATCTTCGTTGCTTTCACATTCTTTTCATTGTAGCCCCCAGATTCCAACCCCCACCCCACCCCGCCCCCAGAAAGAAAAAGAGGAAATTCTCTCTTGTACAATGTACAGAATTTTGATGATGGTAAATACCATGTCACTTGAGTTTGTTCTTCAGTGTTTCATTCCATTAGTTGTTGTTTTATTTTCCTTCTTCCTTTACTGTAATCAAGATACCGCAATAAAAAATAGCAGTAGAGAAAATACTAAAAGAGAGCAGACTATACTTCAACTCAATACCAGCTGTGTGCTTACATGGTGACTGAGCTTGGTTGGATATCTCTTATAGTCTTCCCTTTGTTCATCTTCACTCAGATTATTTTTTATTCTATCTTGTACTCGAGATGAGATGTGTCATCAGCATCAACCTTTTATCCCTTTTGAAGAGTTGACGTAGTGAATTATATTGATGGGTTGTATCTCCATGTCTCTTTTCCCATCTTCATGAAGTGGGATTTTTCTGTGTTATATTAATGGATCATTGTCCCTTTTGCCCATCTCTGTGGTGGTGCCTGTCTCTGTCTTTTTTTTTTTTTTTTTTTTTTTAATTTTTTTTGTCTTCCCTTTATCCCACTTCATTAATTTCATATGGATGTAACTGTTGACCTGCCACTTACCCTTCTCTGCTTGTTAAGCATGTCGTCAGGGAAGCTGTGTGGTCAGTAAACAACTATGCGGGAGACAGTAAGGCTACCAGGAGCTATCTCTGAGGTTCACGGCTATGTGGACTTGGTCCATCTTGCATTGTTGGAGCTCAGGTTCGGTCGGTTGGTTGCATGGATATGTCTGGTTTGGTCCCAGTAATCAGATTTCTGTGATGATTTTCTTTTCTTCTTGGTTACTTTGAAGAGGATACATATCGGTGATTCTCTATAACTAGTCTCCCCTAGAAGGCATTTCAGGTACCTCTTACTTCCGTGTTATTTTTCTTTCTTATTTATTTGTGATTTGATGAACTGTTGGGAATATTTTCATGCTGAACTGCTGACTATTAAAGTTAAGGTCAGAAATTTGCCAATTCATGTGGGAGGGAGTAAAATTATGTTGAGACCTTTGGCACTAATGCCTTGTATGTTTATGAAAGAAGAAAGATCGTTATATTTCTATTCAGTATACGGGGGCTGGCTTGTGTCTTCAGAATCCTTTATTTCTTGGCATCGAATCTAGAAAATTTCCATAAATCATCGTATGCATGTAAATGACATCATGTTTCAGAGCTAAGACTCTTACCAATATACAATTCAAGGTTTTCCTTTCCATAAAAGGTGTTCTCTTCATTGTCAAACTGCCTCCTTCGCTGTAGTTGGTTCCCGACTCTTCTGTTAAAGTGCTGTTGGTTAAAATACTAATCCTTTTTAGTTCTGCTGCTCACTATCAAGCAGAGGCTATTCCAATTCAGTAGCGATCACAGTCTTGATAGTGGATTTGTCATTATTCATTACCATCGACTTCACAAGTGGAGTTCTCAATAGCTATTGTGACACTGACATGGCAATCTTGATCATTCCATGTGGAAAGAGACAATTAGGGTTCTTTGTTTTCCTTTGGCAGCTTTAAAGCAAGTCATGGTAACAATAGGTATGTTTTCAGCATAGTAGTTTAAAAGACTGGATGTTGATAAGAGGGTCATCTGTGACAGCTGGGGGAGAAGCAGCTGCAGGAATTAAAAAGAAAAAGAAAAAAAAGAGACAACAATTTAACCTTATCTCAACAAGTCCAATAGTCATGGAGAAAACTTTATTCCCAATCCACTAGTCATCAGTTCATTGGCTGATATCATGATCGTATAATCCACTGCAAAATCGGCAAGAAAGACACAATTCAAGAAAAACATGTCCACCAAACGATCTTATAACAGGAGTACTCCAATAATTTCATGTTTAGAACAACTTCACGGCATCATGGGTCCATTTCTCTATTGTCCTTATTGGTTAGTGGCCAAAGCGGATAGATATGTGCTGGCAAATTTAGAACAAGAGGATGATCATCAAAGAAATCATGGGTCCATTTCTCTATTGTCCTTATTGGTTAGTGGCCAAAGCGGATAGATATGTGCTGGCAAATTTAGAACAAGAGGATGATCATCAAAGAAATGAAGGTTGGCATTGTGCATGGGACTCAATAGTCTTTTTTGTTTTTCTTGGTCAAAACATGGCAAATTTTGAATTTTGAAATATATATGTATATTTGTTTATTTGTGTATATGTATTATATATATATATTTAATAGGTTTGTAAAGACTAAAGCTGCAAAACAGTCAATAGTCATTAGTCAATTTCGTACGTGCAGGCTGCAAAAAAATAAAGTAGTAAATTAAAAAAATAATAAAAATTCAACATGTCATCTCAGGTAATGATGTTTACGTTTTCTATTGGCATATATCTATTGGCATAAATGTTTTTTTTTTTTTTTTTTATCACATATTTTTTTGCCAATGAAATTTGCCTAAAAATCCAGTGTTCTGTTTTGAATGTGTTAGCTGGGTGTGTCTCCCATGGCCAGTGGGTGAGTCTCCCAGAGAGAATTTTTTGCATCCACAAGATTTTGATACCGTAACCTTGATTAAGCGGACCAAGCTACTTACCACTTGGACCAACCCCATTGGTAAAGAGCTATATTTTTATTTATATTTTTCATCACATATTTTTTTGAATGGAATTTAAAATTTATATTCCTTTTTTTAATGTGTTATTTTTTTTTCTTTCTATTTCCACTATGTAGTTGGGAGGAAATTTTTATGGGATTGACTAAGTGTCTCATCTCTAATATATTTTATTAGTACTTCAATGAATCTTACCTTTGATATACGATAAAAAAATGTAAAAAGCATAAATATCTAGCAATCACGGTAGGAAATCCAGACTGATACACCATCAGCAAACGGCAAACGCTCTAGTCATAGACTTGGGACCCATTTTTTCCTTTTTTGGTAAACGGTGACCAAAGTGTCATACTCATACCTCGCTTTCTGAGTGATGGAATTTGAAAACAAACAGAGATAGTGATTAGAAACGTTCTTTACATGGTATCCAGTATTAAACGCGAATTTCTTTTTAACAAAAAAAAAAAAAAGTATTAAACGCGAATTTCTTACGCTTTTGATTCCGTTAGTAAGGGTATTTTTGTCCAAATAAAAGAAACTGAACACAAAAAGGGAAAAACGATCTCTTCTCTCACAAGAAGCAAAACCCTAGCCGTCGTCCTCGCGATAGTGATTCCTCTCTTCATCTTTCTTATCTCCGGTGACCAGTTCGCTCGCCAAATTCTGTTGCGTCTCGTCATCTCCCGGTGGTGGGATTGTGAGAAGCAGAGTGTTATGGTTAGTTAAATACACGACTTTTCCCTTTATGATTCTTCCATGTTCTTATATTTCTTATTGATTTAATCTCTGAATTCATTGAATATGTTTTTTTTAGTATTCTGTTTTCGTTTATCTTTAAATACATTGAATCCTCTACTTTGGGGGAACAATCAAAGACGAACGATCAATCTCATATCCTCCTAACCCTGACCCTGACACCCGAGGGCCAGGCTGAGCCAGGTCACAAACACTCTTTCTTGGCCCTAACCCTGACCACAGAACAATAAAATAATGCAAAAACTCCATATTCTCCCTACATTTACCAAAAATATTTGGCACTATGGTAGGATAGGCCGGGCCAGACCAAGCTTGGCCATGTCAAATGCTCAACCCTAACTCAAGTCTAGGGCCAGAATTTTGAGCTGAGATCCTGTTTGAGCTCAGGGTGAGCTTGGATGGGTTCAGGGCCCCATATATATATATATATATATATATATATATATATATATATATATATATATATATATATATATATATATATATATATATATATATATATATATATATATATATATCAAATATATCAATTTCCTGAATTTATTAAGGGCCCAATTAGGTGCTGTAACTACCTGTATCTGCAATGAGCATATCTTAAACGCCACAAAAGTATGGTGTTTATTTTTTGATAAGACAAAACTGTAGAATAAACAAAGTAAAGGTATTATGCTTAATGATTAAAATGCAGTTGGAGAACCATCATTATAGATATGGTACATTTCTCTGAAGCTATCAAATTTTAGTAAATCCACTTTTGTTAAATTCATTATTAAAGGTGAATGTTTTATGCAATGGAGCAGTTTAAAACTTATTTGTATCCATCTGTTAACTATTCATTTTGAAATTGCAATCAACTTATGACCTGAAAGTTCAATTTATTCGGCTTTTTTCTTTTCTATGGTTTTCATCAGTTTGAATGGTCTGTGAAATTTAATTCAATCATCTAAAGCATTTATGTATCTCTGTTTGAAGAGCTATTTTCAGTATTGATTATTTTCGTCTTCAACCAGGAATTAGTTTTCCCTCATACGACTATCTTCGTTCTGCTAATTTACAATCACTGGTAGAAATATTTTTGTGTCAGCTGAAATAATGTTTTCTGTCCAATTCTTTTAAGGTGTCAGGGAATGCAATAAACTGATCTGATGAATGTCAGCAATTTGATAATGTTTTCTAAGCCATATATTCACAATGCGGAAGTTGACAATAATGCGCATCAGTCATCCCTTTTGTTGACCGCTCTATGTTCCAATTAAACTATAAATATTGGCCTCTCTGCAGTTTCTACTGTTATGCTTATTAGGTCTACTAGCTTGTTGCATGAAGAATATATTATTGTATTTTTGCTCAGTTTTTTATGGAGCGACGTTATTAAACACATACGATATGATTGTTGCACGTATTCCATTACATCGTCTTTTTTAAATCATTATTGCTGCCTAGTCCATGTAATTGTCATATATGCGCTCTTAAACAAGTGAAATCATGTAATTTTGAAACCCTCCCCACCCACCACAACCAACAAACCCCCCACCCACAAAAGAAAGAAAAAAAGAAGAAGAAGAAGATGAAAAAAATAGCTCAGGTATCTTTAGATTGTTTTAAATGTATGCGATGATGATGTTCTTTATTTTTGCCTAACTTTTTTGGGTTCTCTCTGATGTGCTTTATTAAGGCTTAAGGATGGGTCTGGTTGATTTTTCCAGCTATGTCTATTTCTTATTTACTGATTAGCTGCTGCTATTTTCTTTGTTAAGAACAGGGGCTCTCCATTATCCCAACCAAATCTTAGTGGTCTGGTTGATTTTTCCAGCTATGTCCATTTCTTATTTACTGATTAGCTGCTGCTACTTTCATTGGTAGGAACAAGGGGCTCTCCATTATCCCAACTAAATCTTAGCAGATTCAAATCATAAATCCTTAAAGAAGAGGGTGGTAGAGAGAGAGAGAGAGAAATGAGGTCTTTGGACGAGAACGAAACCACAGCAGTATTCGAGAAGCTTTTCAAGTTCGTGGGTAGCAACCTCAAGAACATCGTCGAGAACCCTTCACACGAGGGCCCTGAACCCAACCCAGGCCGTTACTGCTTTCGTCTCCAGAAGAACAAAGTATACTATGTGAGCGAAGCTCTGGTAAAGCGTGCCACCAACATTGGCCGAGACAAGCTTGTCTCCCTCGGCACTTGCATTGGCAAATTCACCCAAGGCAATAAGTTCCACCTTACGACTCAGTCCCTCGGTCTCTTGGCTGCTAATGCCAAGCATAAGGTTTGGTTAAAACCCACTTCAGAGATGTCCTTTTTGTATGGGAATCATGTACTGAAAGGTGGATTAGGTAGAATTACCGAGAACACGTCTGCTGGTGATGGTGTTGTTGTGTTTTCTATGTCGGATGTCCCATTGGGGTTTGGGATAGCTGCCAAGTCAACTCAAGATTGTAGGAAATTGGATCCGAATGGCATCGTTGTGCTTCATCAGTCGGATATTGGGGAGTATTTGAGAATGGAGGATGATATGTGAAGCCTGTTGAGAGAGGTGTTCCTTTTATTTTGATGCGTCTGTTACTGGGTTGCTATGAATACGCAACTTTGAAAAATTTTGTTATCACTTTTTATTGGGCATATAAATGATATTTTATGACATTTACATGATCCCAATTGAATTGAATGGGTTCCCCTCCCCGTACCTTTGATTTCATTCTTTATTTTCTTCAAGTCTTCACTGTTTCTGCAGGTATAGTGCGCTGAGCTGCTAACTCACTGGATTATTTCTACGTGTTTAGACTCTGGATTTGTTTACTTGGTTCCCACATTTTATTTATTCTTTTGTATGGTGTGTTGAATTGCTAACTCAAATGATGTACCATGAATTTGAGTACAAGTGGAGCTACCCAAGTTGTTTAAGCTCTGGATTCCTTATGCGTACTTGGTTCTCATGTATATTTTCTGCTATATATGGTCTGTTGAATTACTAACTCAAATGATAAATCATGAAATTTTGCAGAAGCGGTGTTTATTCTAGTTATTTAAGCTGATTAATTTATTTTGAAGCTTGGTTCGCATATCTGTTTTCACTTGTTCTCTTTGATTTGGTGCATGCTTGTTCGGCTTAGTCTCTTATGCCTTACTTGCTTATGCTTTGCTAATTCTAATGATAAACCTTGAATTTAAGTAAAAGAGTTATCCCAGTAATTCAAACTCTGGATCCATTTCTTTTCAATTCACCTGTTTGTCTTTTCCAACTTCTAAAGGATCCATTTGCAGTCATGAGTTGGTTCTGATTTCGACTATCTGTTTCTAGGATATATTCAGATAAAATACAGATAATCTGTTTTTAGGTATTTTCTGGTTTTGTCTGTGCTTTTGATGATGGATTAGTTGTTTGATTTGGCCTTGAACGGTTTAAGTTCTTGAATTTTATGGGCATCTTGCATGTCATGAGTCGAGTGTCATTGTGGACTAAAGTAAGATTATTATGAAGAGGTAGCAAGTAATCTATAGTCTGATTGCTCTCTTTCTGAGATGGGTATCGGTTAATTACTTAACATTATCTTTTTTGTAGTATTGCTTTTGTGGACCTGGTCAAATCAGATCCATTTTTTATTTAGGATCTACTTCTATTTTAGTAAGAAGTTTGATGCGTTGGGTAGGAGATATAATGTTCTTCTATTGCAGTTCTAGAGTTGGGTTAGGAAACTTCAGTATCTTTCCTTGTGTTTATGAGCAACCAAAAGTAACAAACAGAGTTAAATACTGAATTGAGTTTGTTTAGGTTGAAGCCTGCATGGGTAGCTTGGTTGTCATCCTGTTTCTCTTCCCTCTTAGCGGTTCTGACTTCTTCCTTTGCCCAAGGTCATCTCTTTTTCACCTTCTTTATTCTTGTTCTTTTCTCTTACCTAGGTCTGTTTTCCTACCTCTTACTTGGGAGATAGGCTGTATTGGTGGTGCTTTTAGCCACCCTGACTTGGACTTATCTTCTGCATTGCACTTCTGTTCTCCCAGATATCTTGTGCAGTCCTTCATCAACTCAGACAACCTTGTGTTCCAGCTCCCTAATTGATTCACTTTTGTGAGGTACCTATTTAGATTGATTACTGAACCTGCAATATTTTCCGCTCACTGTTTCAACAAGGTCCTGAACCCAGCCATGGTGATCTTCACAAACACAAACTCAAATTATCTTTTGCAGTCTCTTCTACTGTAAGGAGTTGCACCCTATTAAAGAGAAATAAAGTAGTCCTAAAATTGAAGATTTATTTTCTTACGAGGAAACTACTAATTACTGCCTAACGTATATGAAAATAAATTTCCTATGACCCTACTAGATCAAAACACTCAATTTTGGGACTGTTCATCTTCCTAAGGATACCCAAATTGGTTTTGGATCAATGTAAAGCAAATTTATCTGTAGCAACAACCTCCACTTCTCTTGACTTCATTATCAAGAAGCGGTTTCTCTATGGCTGTAATAGGATGGATCACCAGTATTAGTGACAAGAGCTTAATTTTTCTCTAAAATATTCAACAACAGTAGTTCAACGTTATCCCAACAAAATGGGGTCTGCTACATGAATCTCTGCCTTTCAACCCTGCCACTAGTATTGATTGCTAAATTCAAAGGGAGTAAAAATTGATGAACACAACCATCTAATCAATGGGGGCAAGATAGCACATCATTTCGGGGGATGACTGTTGCATTTAGTTGAAGGGTCTGTTTTGTTTGTAGTAAAAGCCACAAAAATGTCGATTTTTTCACTTAAAAGTCCTAGTCTTGGATGCTGATATCTCTTTCTCTCTGTCTGCTGAGATATAGACTTTGAAGAGAATAACTCAAGCAGTGCTGACCCGAAAGTTTCAAACAAGGAGTAGTTTTGATCATGAAACAAATAATTAAAGCCAATAATTCTTCCAATGTGGTCCAGTGATGAGGTGGATTGATTCAGTTTCTAACTTTACTGAATTGGTGTTGGTGGCTGACAAAAAGTAGCCAGCAACAAGCAAATGCGAGCAGTTCCAATTATCTAAGTCGATCTGTAATGACATCCTCCTGTCCCTTGCGTATATCTGTGAAGGCTCTCTAGAGATATTTTCTCTCAAATCCCCATTTTGTTGAAACCATAAGAACACTGAAAAGAAGTGTGGTTGGCCCTGCAAGGCTTAAAAGCTGGAAAGTCTGAAAAGTTCCACCAAATTTCTCTGGTTTTCAAACTCTCTTCACTACGAGGTTTACCCCTCTGATACGGCAATACCCCTTGGCCTCACATTTTGATGTGGTCCAAGTTTTATATTTATGGGAAATCTTCAAGGCTGCCCCTTACTGTCCCCTCTAAAACCCATGTCAGCCTCTCACTTGTTTTTATCAATTATACCTTCTATTACTAACACTACTAATTTCAATCGACAAAAAAAATGTTCGTCAATAATAGAAATAAATGAGTGGTTGCAAACGGTAGACGAAAATGAAGACAAATTGAGCATAAGATTTTTCATTTAAAAAATTCAACTTGTTTATTAGTATTATTATTATTTTTTGTTAAAAAGAGAATTTATGTATTAATATCAAAACATCAGGGGATTTTACATCTAAGATTATCATACAACAATACCCAAGATAAGAGTAGAGGAGGAGAATTAACATAAAAGAAACAACTGTCTTGTGATTTAGCCTTGCGAAAAATATGATAAAAAGTGATATTTTGTGGAAGTAGAGGTAAGTTGAAGAATATCCGTTACAAGAATAGTGACTTTCCATAAATGATGAGTTTATGATGTGAGAAATGTCACTAGGGTTTGGTTATTCATTTCTAGAATAATATGTGAAAGTTGAAGATGTTGTGCACAATGAGAGCCTTCTGGGCTGCACATGCCTTGGCTACCATGAGTTTTGTGCATCGATACCTGCCAAAAAGAAAAAAGAACTTGATAATCCTGATTTCGGGCTAAACCTCTTATACCAGAGAGGTAGAGATCAGTATAAGAAGAACCATCAACATTGATTTTGACTCATCTTACGTGATGAACTTTTCATTAAATCATACATTGCACTGGTGGAGGTCTTCATGGGCGTGGAGGTGGAGTAAACGGGAACAAGACTCTATGTATGCGCTGAATAACATCTTGTAGAGAAAATATATTTAAAGTGTTCATTCCAGACTTAATTTTGATTTACTAACAGTAGGTCATTAGGTGTGTTATTAATACATTTTCCTCTATTTAATTGATAAATTGGAGAATTCATCTGAAAATTTTTTTCCACATTTAAACTAGACATGAACCTAAAAATCTTGAGATTTATTTGTCCATGATTTTAAGACCCACAAAGAAATCTCAGATAACGTTTCTGGTGGTTTCTTATCGGGCATCTTGACAACTGTATTTATCATTCAAATGGCAATTGAAGTGGTCAATTTTACCCCCCACCAAAACCAAAACCAAAACCAAAAAAAGGAAAAACAGAAGAAAAAACGAAAAACGAAAAAGAAAAAAAAAAAGGAAAAGGAAAAAAGAGATTTTCCCGATATAGGAGACAGAGGAGAAGTTTGGGATCCCATCACCGCGATCCCATCAGTCTTTTCACATGAAAAAGACAGGGAATCAGGGATCCCGATCCTCTCCGTCCAAGTTTCGTACTATACCGTACCATTGGGATAAGAATGGAAGGACATTTTAGTGATTGGTTATTTCGTAAATCCCTCTATGGATAGAATTCCAATCTTAGCGGTCTATTATTACCGTGAAAATATCGCCACCAAATCGTTATCCAAGAAATTGCACAAAAAGACAAGATTCCGGCACAGGAATAATTAATTAAGGGGGAGTCACTTTAGTGATTCGGTTTCGTAGGAATTCATCCAGTAATAGATGTAGCAATCCGACACGTGGATATGTAATGAGATGGTCCCACTCAAAATATTCTCCACTGGTATTATCCTCATCTTGTGATGGGCACTTTTTAATGTATCTCAAAAGAAAAAGTTTGCAGAGAAAGGAAAATAATAATAATAATAGTAATGGAAAGAGTAGGGTAGGGGTAGGGGCAGGGGTAGTGAAAATATGACGATTTGGGGAAGATTTTAATTACAGCGTGATGTACCCGCCAAGTACATGGCCCCACTCCATTTCCGGCTGTTCATCCGATTAAGGAGCATGATGCCCTAAAATAACTCGCGAAGACAAAAATAAATTGCAGAGTTATCGGGAGGAAATAGAGAGAGCTTTTAGTCTTCTTCAGTGTGGATTTTTGACGACTGTTAATGCCGTTATCTTCTAGTACTAAGTACTGAAACTAGAGCTCTTGCCGCCTCTATCCACTTCGCTTTCTTCGTTGGTGAATCCTCTTTGAATTTCACAGAAAAACAATCGGTGACTGGTTTATCATTTGATCCTGTTCTTTCTGTTTCTTTCGTTACATTATGGTCAAATTTTGATATTCTCTTCGGTTTCGGTTCTGTGTTCGGTCTTTCTTTTATGTGGTTTTTGTTTTCTTTGAAGAGTGAAAGAGGAGAGAGTGCTCGCTGAAGTAGACATGGCTGAAAAAGTAGAAGTTCTGGATGCCGTCTTGAAGGAGGCTGTGGATTTGGTACGAGTTCTGAGATCATTCAGTTTCTGTGATTTTGAGGGTTGGCGGTTGTGTTTTGATGATATCATGATGGATTTGTATCTTTGTGAGTACAGGAAAACATACCATTGGAAGAGGTTTTCGAAAATTTGAGATGTAGTAGGGATGGTCTCACCACTGAGGCCGCTCAGGAGAGATTGGCCATTTTTGGACACAATAAGCTTGAAGAGAAAAAGGTTCCGTTTCGTTATTTTTTTTCCTCTGTTCTTGTTGTCCTATACTCTCTCTCTCTCTCTCTCTGTCCAACATTTTCTTCTTCTTCTTCTCTTCTCCTCTAAAAGTAATTCTGTTTTTGTTTATCAGGAGAGCAAGTTTTTGAAGTTCTTAGGGTTTATGTGGAACCCTTTGTCATGGGTTATGGAAGCGGCTGCGATTATGGCCATTGCCCTTGCTAATGGAGGAGTTAGCACTTATTTTCCCTTTCCGTGTTCCTTCTGGTTCACTTCGCTAAGCTGTTGGAATTGAGAATCTTTTCTTTTTCACTTTTGGTGCTCGACAGGGAAAACCTCCCGACTGGCAGGACTTTGTCGGTATCATTGCTTTGCTTGTTATAAATTCGACAATCAGTTTTTGGGAGGAGAACAATGCTGGTAATGCTGCTGCTGCTCTCATGGCACGGCTTGCTCCAAAAGCTAAGGTAGTCAATTAGAATGACATGTTTCTTTGCTAGTTGCTCTACTCAAGTCTCATTATGTTCGGCGTTGTTGATTCTGTAAGCTTTCCAGTTTGCTTTCAATTTTGGGCTCGAAAAGACGTCTACTCTCTGATTTGTTTTGCTCTTTATGTAAAAAATACAGGTCCTTCGAGATGGAAAGTGGAGCGAGGAGGATGCTGCTGTTCTTGTCCCAGGCGACATCATCAGTATCAAACTTGGGGATATAATTCCTGCAGATGCTCGTCTCCTTGAAGGAGATCCATTAAAAATTGATCAGGTGACTAGAATTACAACTCTTGTTTTCTTGTCTTCATCGGTCTTCCTTACAAATGTTTTCCTGTTTCGTTTGCAGTCTGCCCTCACAGGGGAATCCCTTCCCGTGACTAAAGGCCCAGGTGATGGTGTTTATTCTGGTTCGACGTGCAAGCAGGGAGAGATTGAAGCTGTGGTAATTGCCACTGGTGTACATACTTTCTTTGGAAAGGCTGCTCACCTCGTGGACAGTACAAACCAAGTTGGTCATTTCCAGAAGGTAAATCAATGTTATCATGTGATTCCCACCTACTCGATATATTGCTTGGTGTATCAATCCATATCTTTATTCTTTAGGTATTGACTGCAATTGGGAACTTCTGCATTTGTTCAATTGCTGTTGGAATGGTAGTGGAGATTATTGTTATGTATCCCATTCAGCACCGAAAGTATCGTCCAGGAATTGACAATCTGCTTGTGCTTTTAATTGGAGGGATTCCCATTGCCATGCCTACTGTTCTGTCAGTAACAATGGCGATTGGTTCCCATCGCTTATCTCAGCAGGTAATATGGGGCAGACATTTCAGGGTTGTTATTGTTCATAACTCATTATGTGTTTCACTTTCGTGGATAGATGAGGCATTCTGTTATTAATCAACGCAGGGAGCCATCACAAAAAGGATGACTGCTATAGAAGAAATGGCAGGCATGGATGTGCTTTGCAGTGATAAGACTGGAACTTTGACACTGAACAAGCTCACAGTTGACAAGAATCTTATTGAGGTTAGCTGATGGCTACTTTCAGTCACTGATATTTCAGAACTATTGTAACCCATAGAAATTATGGCACAAAGAGTGGCCCTCAGATCAATGATAAAGTTGCTTCCTTGTGACCTGTGGTCGCTAGTTCTACTCGGTAAACAGCCTCTCCAGGAAGTCGGAGTAGGCTTGCATGCATAATTACCTATGCTCTCCAGCCCCCCCCCCCCCCCCCCAACCCCCCAAAAAAAAAAAAAAAAGAAAAAAAGAAAAGAAGAGATAAGCAGCTGTGGGACCCTGGTGCACTCAGTATGTACACCCTTTAGTAGTTGTGGCACTCAAAGCAGGCCAAGGCAATTGTTAATCAGGTAGGCAGCCTAATGGTAGTAATAGAACCCTCTGCAATCAAGAGAAATTCAATAACTAAACAGATATATTTCAAATTGGCCTGAAAATATGGTCGACTGCCCTAACAATTGAGGAGAATAGTGCAGTTATACTTGATTAAATTCTGACCAAGTCAGATTTTCAGGGATTGTAGGGCCATATTTTGATTCTTGAAAACTATAAAAACAGAGAACAATTGTTAGCTGGGAACCTCAAAACAAATAGCAAATATAGGCAATGCCTTGTCAACAACGGTCTAAACCTGAGTTACATTTACTCAGGTCTTCACAAAAGGAATTGATGCAGATACTGTAGTTCTGATGTCAGCCCGGGCCTCCAGGATGGAAAATCAGGATGCTATAGATGCTGCAATAGTTGGGATGCTTGCTGACCCTAAGGAGGTAAACCATTGAACATAATGATTTTCTTTGGATATCAATATTGATTTGTTCTGCTTTGTATTAATGTCTTTTTTTTTTTGTTATCAATAGGCACGGGCTGGCATTCATGAGGTCCATTTCCTTCCATTTAACCCGACAGATAAGCGAACAGCATTGACGTATATTGACAGTGAAGGTAAAATGCATCGAGTCAGCAAAGGTGCACCAGAGCAGGTATCAACTTGCCTAACTCTCAAGGATTCTATCCTAGTTTGTTGATGTTTATCTTCATTCCTGGTAACATATATATGCAGATTTTGAATCTTGTCCACAATAAGCTGGATATTGAACGAAGAGTTCATGCTGTGATCGACAAGTTTGCTGAACGTGGATTGCGATCACTCGCATTAGCATACCAGGTCATAATCACTCTATTATAATTCCAATACTGCCTATATATTTGCATTCTACCTCAATTCATTTTTCATGCTTTATGTTTTCTATTTTCCTTTGATGTACAGGAAGTTCCGGAGGGAAGGAAAGAAAGCCCTGGAGGTCCATGGCAATTCATTGGTCTCATGCCTCTCTTTGACCCACCTCGACATGATAGTGCAGAGACCATACGAAGGGCTCTAAACCTTGGAGTAAATGTTAAAATGATCACAGGTGTGTTGAAGTTCTATGAAATGTTTACTCCTGGATCTTAGCAACTTAGCTACAAAATGATGCATCATAAATAAAGACTCATGGTGCCTTTTGAATTAAGGGTAGAGGTTTTGGGTGGTGCAGGCTGTTTTTACCCACATTTTCCCACATAAAAGACTTCCTCCAGATAACCTAAATACTGATGTTTTTAGTCTTGAGCCGCACCTATCAGTTAGAACATTTAACTTATGAATTACTAACCAATACCTTGTTTGTGTGGTTGTTTCACAGAGTTCAAATTTTAACACAAATATTTCTGACAGAAGCAATGAAACATGAGTAGATCATTTTAATAGTGTAGAGGAATTTGCAGACATGAGAGTAATGTAATAATACTAATCTTCTAGCAGGAGGTTGCCCTCTCTTATGGCTGGCTTTTTTGAGTTCTGCAGACATTGGAGCATGTGTTTAAGTGTTGACATATTTCATCAGAATCAAATGGTTTAGTTACCATAATATTTGAAAATAAATGGTGGAAATGAAACTTCCCTTGGAACAAGATTATAAGTTAGCTAAAATATCATGAGTGTTTCTGATATTCTGTCGGATCAACATAGTGCAATACTAAGGCAGTAGTCTGTTAGCTTCTGAAAATGGTTTTTTAGAAACTTCTTGTTCATGCAAAAATACGAGTTTTATGAAAAATTACCTTTTGCTTCCTTTGTGTTAAACTCTATACTCAACTTGTGTTAAACAAAAACCAGTCCTTCCAACCTACCCATGCAATCACCAACACCCCCCCCCCCCCCCAAAAAAAAAAAAAAAAAAAAAAAATCAGGAGATCATTTGGCTACATGGATCCTATTTCTCCTACCCTAAGCTATAATGCGTATACATGTCTTCACCACCTCTTTGGCTATTTTAGGTCCACCTTTGGCACCTTTGCTGAAACAGATCACTTGATGTAGATGTACTGCCTTGGATCAACCCTAACCCAGCTAGGTATCCAGATGGAGCCAAACTGGTTCCAGATTCAGTTTCTGGATCTATTAGAATTTGAAGAATTAAGCTATTTGGGGAAATAAATGATTTTATTTTGTATGTTTAAGAAGTTAGCTACTTAGGGTATTTGGTTTCCAGTCGTTCTTAGTTTCTTTATTTAAGTAAGTTCCCTAGTTAGAGAGTTGGTCTTTAATTAGGAAGGAGTCTTTTGTTGCTTTTTATATATGGTGTAAGTCCCCATCATTGGATAGATTGAAAAGATGAATTGATTTTGTGTTTCTGAAGACCATAGGTAGCTAGTTTGTGCATCCCTTACCCCCTGCAACACTGATTTCTTCTCTCTGCTTCTAATTGGCCCTCCACTATTTTGTCCCTGTACTAGAGCATTCAAAAGCCTGCATTGCATGAGTGCATGCCAATCCAAACAGGTTTCTCACAACTTATCATGAATGGGGGCAATCCTAGGTTTCTTTAATTTCCCGCTCTTTTATCCTTTTTAGTGTTACCATAATACCATTTATATGCCATGAAGTTATGTTTAAATGTTCGCATGTTCTTGTTTTCTACCCAGTATTCAGCCCATGTGTCATTCTTGGTTGTATAACTCATTGATCACACAAAACTTAGGGTGCACTCCTACATTTCATCCACACCATACTAACTCTTTATAATATCATCATCTACTTCTACTTTTTGCAAAATTTGAGCCTCGATTTCTTAAGTTATTACTTTTTTGTAACCAAGGATAAAGATTTTGATGCTAATCGACCAGCCAAAAACTGAAATTTAGTTGAAACTTGGTATGTCATGGGTAAAACTCATCATGTGATGGGCCGGTCAAAACTGGTTGAAACCATCAGATGTGGGTGTTTGGAATTGGATGAAAGTATCAAAATTTCTGAAATTTTGTCGAAACTACTTCAAACCTGGTAACTTTTTACTCTTATAAGGTTTTGTCTCGTATTTTGTGGAACTGAGATTTGCTTCGATTTTTGTTACAGTTTTAGCCGATACTTTGATTCATGATTGTAAATCTTCATAATGAATTTTCAACAGCCATTCTTAATCCCATCGTTACTAAAGTTACACAACCTACAGTCAGTTTTTGTTCTACTTGTCTTAAAACCTAATAATTCCAAGTTGATCTCTATATGTTCCAACTTCGCATTTCTCCTGATTTTTTTTCATCTTCCTAAATAATATCATCTTCTATAAGCATGCATTAGAGGACCTGATCTTGAATGCTTGTAGTCAAATTGTTTATGATTGTCCCCTCACAATTTATAATCTAGACACTATATGTCACATATTTACTCAATTTTTTTTCTTTCTTCTCTGGTGTTTTCCAAATTACTAGAAAGTCTGTCATAAATGATGATGACAATGACAACGACAACAACAACAAAAACTAGCCTTACCATGATTCAATGGTATCAGCTATGTAGATCCTTTCATAACCAAGTAAGGCAAACTTAGATCCACATACAAATGGAAATGAGAGAAAGAAGGCTGAAATGCCCAAACGAAATAACCAAAAAAAAAAAAAAAAAATTGAAAGAGGAAAGAGGACAGCCCAGTGCATCATAACACGCTGTCAACAACGTGGATCCTCGCATCTAGTAGGCCTTATCTAAAGTCATATTTGGCACAAGACCTATTCTTCGTGGCATTAATAGGTCAAGTTTGCATAAGGGCAGATTTGTGCTTTTTCCCCAATATATACTCTTATTTTAGGCTCTCTTTGGCATAATTTATATTTATCTTTATGGCCTATTTATGAATCATCAATTATGATAATTGGTTATGAGTTGTAAACAGTTCTTGTTTGGTCACTATTAGATGATATATTATATAACAAGAAATAGGTTTGGTACCATGGGGTGGATATCATATTATATATCATCATCTATCTTATAAAGTATATATTGACTTTAGTGTTGGTTTTATCTCATTTTTATTGGTTTCTGCTAATTTTAATATCTTTAAAATATTGTTAAAGTGGAAACAGGAGCAATGTGGAGGTTGGAGAGAGAAAAATAAGGTTTTGTTATAATCTTTTAAATTTTACCCTTTTACCCTACTTAAATAGTAATTTTGCAGATGTTCATTAATGGTAACGGCATAAATAAAAAGTAACAGTTTATAGTGATAAACCATAAACAGCTCATGACCTATTTATGAATTTATGTTTAAATCGACTTATTATAATGAGAAACAGGGCTCATAAATCATACCAAATACATCTATTTATGTTTATAGGTCAAATAATCATAAATTTAAATTGCACCAAAGAGAGCCTTAATTATGTCAAAATCTATAAAAGATCAACTATGCTTCATTGATTAGAGAGGACTTTCTGGTTTGTATTACATGTAACAACTGCCCCCTTATCCCAAATTCACCAGTCTCTTTTTATCGATAATCTAATAGAAAACAACAACTGTCCATTAGATGTCATATTTATTGTGGACTGTCACTTATGGTAAGTCCATGGAAGTATGACAGCTCATTCATCTCACTTATCAAGTTCAGTTAAAATTAACAGAGTAAGTGTAAGTGTAATGCCAAGATTTTGTTATTTTTCAGTGGTGTTCTTGTAATTAATGATATTTTCAGCAACTACTAGCTCTCGTTTCACGTGACTTTTGGTGTTGGTGTGGGGGAATTCTTTATCACATGATGTTGGCTGCCACATGGCACTCAAAAGTGTGGCCTTCTGATAAATTAAACCTCATTAGATGTTTGTTTGGGGAGCATGGAACATGGCGATATTTTTGGAATTACAATTAAAAGCTTAAAGATGTAAACAAGCTGTCTGAACTCATAGAAAATTATCAGGTGGGCTGGACATTAGACTTTTAGCCTCTATTGTCAAACCCCTGATGGGAATCCTGGAAAACCATTCATTTGTCGACTAGTCATCCTGCCCAGATGATCAGGCAGTGTCTATCATTCTGATTGGAGGTTTGACTGGTGGACATCTTGTGATTATCAAACTCCTTTTCATTTGAGAGAGGATTTGAGCTGACAAGTGCCTGCTAGGATGCCATTGTGCCAGCTAACAAATTTGGTTTTGATTTTGGAGATGCATATTAATAGATCTGATGAACTTGGAACACATTTAGCTTGACTCCGCTGAATCTGATATGCCTATTGTAAAAACGCTGACCAAAATGGTGCTTATTCTGTGGTAGCTGCCTGTTTATACCTTCCTAGGCTGGTATGGACTTGTAACATCCTGAGGTACCCAATTGGCTTGGCTGATCGCACTTCTAGCTATTACACATAATTGAACAATTGTACTATGGCCACCTGGTCAGCTGATATTTGTCTCTTATATCTTTTTTGCATTTCCTTGAGGTTGTACTTTTTTCACAATCGAATTACTGGATTTCTTTGTGGTCAGTTTCCTATGCCTGTTGCTTGACCCACTTTTTTGGTTTGGGGTGGGGGCGGAAAATGGATTTCCATCAGGTGATCAACTGGCAATAGGAAAGGAAACAGGACGACGTCTGGGAATGGGAACCAACATGTACCCATCATCGGCGTTGCTGGGTCAGAACAAGGATGAGTCAATTGCTGCTTTGCCTGTTGATGAATTGATAGAGAAGGCTGATGGTTTTGCTGGGGTATTCCCTGGTAATGTTTTTGTTGCTTTCCTTGTGGATTATTATATTTCCACCTTGCATGGATAGTCTTATTTGTTAGTCTTGAGTGGTCAAAGCATGTTTATTTTTTGTCCTTGTTCCATCAACCTCATTATTTCTTATTGCTCAGAGCACAAGTATGAGATTGTAAAACGATTGCAAGCCAGGAAACATATATGTGGGATGACTGGTGATGGAGTAAATGATGCACCTGCTCTTAAGAAGGCTGACATTGGGATAGCAGTTGCTGATGCAACGGATGCAGCTCGTAGTGCTTCTGACATTGTACTGACTGAACCAGGTCTTAGTGTTATCATCAGCGCAGTATTGACTAGTAGGGCAATCTTCCAGAGAATGAAGAATTACACAGTAAACTTCAGCCCTAGCCATAGCTCAATGAATTTTTCTTGTGTGTCAGATGTCATGGTTATAATATTTCTTTAATGTAAAATATTTAGCTTGGTTTAACATATGGGGCTGTTCTTGATAGTTATGGTTTTTCCCTTATCTTTCTGTAGATTTATGCGGTTTCTATCACAATACGTATTGTGGTAAGTTTCTTGTAGTGATTTAAATTCATTTAATTGACTTTGTACTTCATACAAATGATATTGCTGCATATTTGGAGTAAAGTTTTTGTTATCTAACTTCTGAGTTCTTCTGGATATGGTTTTTTTTCTCCCCACACCTCCACCCTCCCGGCAACCTAACAGCTTGGTTTCATGCTGCTGGCACTTATATGGGAATTTGACTTCCCACCCTTCATGGTGCTGATCATTGCTATCCTCAATGATGGTTAGTTTATCTTTAGCAGTACTTTTCTTCTATTGGGAATCATCAATTATTTTTATTTTTCTTACTTAGTAGCATCCTTGATTATTTTATATTGTTCCACCTACTCAGAATTTCATTGCCAGAAGCTGCTTCTTGTACTAGCTGGTTTCATTCTTGTGAACAACTTGCTTTCTATGATTTACCAGGTACCATAATGACAATTTCTAAAGATAGGGTGAAGCCATCTCCTCTGCCAGACAGCTGGAAGCTGTCTGAAATATTTGCAACTGGTATAATTCTTGGTGGCTACCTGGCAATGATGACGGTTATTTTCTTTTGGGCAGCATATAAGACAGATTTCTTTCCGGTATGATGACTTCTTTGCAGAAAACATAATAACTGTTATCTAGTAAACCTGAAACAACCATTTGATTGTGTAGAAAATGGATGGAATTTATCTTTTTTGGGCACTTTTGTTTATTTAGGATGCTTCTGGTAATGATCTTGAAGAATAGTTACGGCGTTGTTTTGTTCTTGGAGAACAGAAGATAGGTTCTTGTTTAAACAGTTTCTTCTTTTGTTCTTAAACTAGATTTTTCAGATTGTGGGTCCATTTGGGAAATATTCCCAAAAAGGGCTTATCAAATGCCTATTTCCAAACAAAGAATGGTCTCCTGGCACAGAAACATGTAAGAACGATTTTACACAAGAACGGTCTCCTAGAGTAGAAGCATCACCAAACACATACTTATTTATCTATTGTGGGGGTTGAAGGCCAAGAAAAGAAAGGGGGTCTAATGGGAGCATTGGGTTTCTTTTTTAATGGATATAATTGGGAAAAACTTAATTGCAATCTATGCACTTTGTATGTGTGAGGATCATGCAGTGCTGTGAAATCCTAGATATGGCATCAATCTAATGTTGGGCATACTCGGTCAATGGTGGTTCGATCTTATAAAAATTATGAAGGAAATTTTTATCACTGTTGGACTGCTATCATTCTCCTTTCCATCAGGGTTGTTATTCGTTCATATTTCTTTGTCATTTTCCCTCACTGCAAGCAACTTATGAGGATGTAAATATTAAATCAGTTTCTTGACTAATATTGACTTTTTGTTTCCGTAAATTTGCAGAGAACATTTGGAGTTTCTAGCCTAAAGAAAGAAACTCGAGATGATACCAGAAAACTCGCCTCAGTTATATATCTTCAAGTGAGTACCATCAGTCAGGCCCTCATATTTGTGACGCGAGCTCGGAGTTGGTCTTTTGTGGAGCGCCCTGGCTTATTGCTGGTCGTGGCTTTTGTGGTTGCCCAACTGGTAACAGTCTTCCTCTGTGTGCAATCTCCTGATTTATGTTCATTGTTTTTCTTTCTTTTTTTTGGGGTTGGCGGCTGTTGAGAATCTTGAGATAAGGGAAAGAATGAAAACCTTAACGACGTTTATTCTTTGACAGGTAGCTACACTTATTGCAGTCTATGCAAACTGGGGATTTGCAGCAATTGAGGGGATAGGATGGGGTTGGGCTGGTGTTGTTTGGCTTTATAATGTCATCACTTACTTCCCTCTTGATTGTCTGAAGTTCATCATACGATATGCTCTAAGTGGAAGAGCTTGGGATCTTGTTATTGAGCAGAGGGTAGGAATCCTCCTTTTTTTTACTTGTTAGCGTAGCTTAACCCAAAAGGATTTTGTGTTGCTGATTTTCTGCTCTGGATTCCACATTACAGATTGCCTTTACAAGGCAGAAGGATTTTGGTAAGGAAGCTCGTGAGCTAAAGTGGGCACATGCTCAAAGGACTCTTCATGGTCTGCACCCACCTGACACCAAGATGTTCAGTGACCACTCTAGTTTCACAGAACTTAATCACATAGCTGAAGAAGCCAGAAGGCGAGCTGAAATTGCCAGGTATGAAAAGAGATTATTTTTATCATGAAGAGAAAATGGACAAGTGAAAAAAGAAAAAAGAGAGACCTAAGTTTCCAGAGGCTGGTTGATAAGAATTCAGAAGTACCTTCTATTTAGTGGGGTTTGTCATCTTGTGTTAAAATGCTTGTATCAGCACTTTTAGTAGCTGGTTGGACACATTCTACCAAAGCTGAAACCCTAGTTAAAACTGCATGGGTCTTTCATGCCTGGGTTCACCTTTGCTCTGTTGGTTTTTTTTTTTTTTTTTTTTTTTTTGGGGGGGGGGGGGGCAAGGGCTTGGAGGGAACAAAGTGACATGGTAAATCAAGTCTGTTGGTCTTTCTTGATTTTAGTCTTGCTGAATCCTTAGTGCTTCTTGGCTGTGTATCACCTATGAAATTGTATTGCAAAAGCCTGGGTACAATTGAAACTGGGGAATGAAGAGGATTTCTTTTTTCTGGTTGGTGGGGGAGGAAGGGTTGTGGTACTAGAATCTTGTAGCTGAAGATCATTGGAGTGGCCAGGTTGGTCCTGCGGCCAGTGTTTCTGCTTATCCAGGCAGTATAATTTGATGGGCGTAGAAGTTGCAATTTTGTGCATTCACTTCATAGACATTAAATTGTTTGAGCTTTTGGAGGTTCAGTATTTCTGATCATAGATGCACTGACTTTGTTATCATGCCATGATGCAGGATCAGGGAACTCCATACATTGAAAGGACATGTTGAGTCGGTGGTGAGATTGAAGGGCATAGACATAGACACAATTCAGCAATCATACACTGTGTAACAGCAGACATCCATGTGATTTTGTACAATAATATTATGCATTAGCAGGTAGGAAAGTTAAAAGATGTGATGCAGTTCATCTGAAGCCCTTTTTCTTATGATTGAGCATGTGTGCCATCCCTCCCTAGTGGCCTAGTTTCAAGTCAGTGCCCTCTGCCCTCTGTTTTCTGTTCTCAGTTGATATAGCATCATGCTGGCACCAGAGAAAGAAGCGATGGTAAGAGAGGGTCAGATGAGTTGGCATTATAGGTTCATCATAGTCGAGCTTTCAGGTGCTGCTCTCACTAACTTTTGCATGAAAGCGGTGTGCAATCACTTGCTGTATAACTTTAGGATTTACGGGGGTGATGGTTTCTTGGCGTTCCATGAAACTATCGCAGGCAATCTCATCTACTTCGATGAATAATTACTGCCACGGTGTGGGATGGTTCTGCTGAATCAGATTGATTTTCTTGCTATAATTGGAACTAAACTCACTGAGCCCTCAAATCCTGGTACTTAAGAGGAACTGGACTTCTCATCGTAGCATTTCTGGGTCAGCTTAGTCAGGTTTGGCTGCATTGGAGTCGAGTAAGAAAACAGTTCTGCCCTTTCGAACATTGAATAATTTGCCAGCAGAATAAGAATAATAACCAGGTTCTGGCAAAGTACACACCTTCACGATAGTGCTGGTTCAAGCTTGTGATTAGTAATTATCCTGCTAGAATTGCGCATGTTAAGATTATGTTCTGCGAATCCTGCCTGGAACAGGTTTGGCGAGGGACTCATTACTTTATTGCATCGCTGCTCATCTTCAGTCGCAATGAAAGAAAATTTGCTCGCTGGAAACCTAAATATTTAAAAGGAAAAAAGCGGATACTTTTAGGTTTGTATTTAAACCTCCAAAGCTTAAAAAGTGCCAAGTGCCAAGTGCGTGGCCTGCCATCTATATTATACACAATATACAGAATTGTATCTCGGGCTAGTAAATTGGATCTTCTTGTATATTTTTCGTTGACTTTCCCTAGTAAAAGAACGGGAGCTAGGGTTTCAGTAGTGATGATGATGACGACGATGGTCAGAAAGAGTTAGGTGGAAGCTGAAGAACGGTGCTTGAGGATCATCTTCTCGAGTTCGTCTTTCTTGGCACCCAAAAGCTTGTCCACTTGAATCCCTTGTTTGATCAGAATGAACGTTGGCATCGCCTGCACCCCAAATTCCTGCGCCACATCCTGTTTATATAAACAAATAATAAATTAGGAAACGAGATTATTCTTAATCTGAAGTAATTTTAGTTTGGAAATTGAAAGAAAATAAGCAATTTGAAGTAATTCAGTTTGGAAATTGAAAGAAAAGAGTAGAAGAGAAACCTTCAACTCATCCACGTCGATCCTGATGAATTCGACGTCGGTGTATTTGTTAGACATCTCGTTGAATACCGGCTCTATGAATCTACAGGGACCACACCATGATGCCGAGAAATCTATCACCACCTTCATGAATCCCAAGCAAATCAAATCAAATCAAATCAATCACATCGTTACAAGAAATCAAAATCAAATAAGAGAAGCAATGGCTGATAGGGTTAAGACGGTAGAGTTTACCAACTTAGAGGAAGCTCTGCAGGCCTCAAAGTGCGCCTTCCATTCCTCCGAGGAATGGAATTCGATAACCCGAGAGGACTTCGAAGAAGAACTACCCAAGGCAGAGGTTTCGCTGCTACCCATGGAAAAAATTGATCCCATCTCGAGCCTCAAAAACTCTCAAACTCTGACAACTCAATTTGGAGTATTTCGTCAGATAGACTCGTTTGGCAGTGCATTCTAAGTTTCTAACCATCCCATTTTAATTTTATATGCAAACAATTAAAATCAGAAAGAAAGGGCAGCAGCCATAAAAAGGCCCTTTAGTTCTTCTCAGCTCGAATCGAATTTGAACTTTTATTCTGGATGATGTCCTCCAGCTAGAAGAATCTATGCACGAGAAAGAGAGCGTGTGTGTGACGATCAAAGAAGACGAATATATGCACGAAAAAAGGAACAGGAAGAGAAACCAACCAACGCCGAACGCTGTTTTTGTAGTGGGAATGAAGAATGTCGATAAATGACGAAGAACATTGTCATTGCTCATTAAGAAGTTTTGGATTCTAAAGCATATGAGCTTATGCTCCACCATGGTAGTTTAAAAATTATTTTACTTCATTCTAACTGATAACTTTCTCTATCTTTTGACCGCCAATCCAGGTGGGTTTCCTGTTGAAGAGTGGATCATGTCATCCGAGGCCTTGTAGATCATTCTAAGGGAGTCCAAGTCCATAGTGTGGTTCAATAGAGAAATTCTGGAGAGCTTTGGATTACCGTTTGGGACTCTGGCTCAGGTTCTCACATACAAGATCGTTCTGATACGCTTACAAGCCATCTGGGTGGAGTTCATGTTTGTTGATTCCATCTAGTTGCTTTGTAGTTGTTTGCTTTAGAGACGATAGCAGAAAATTACAGAAGCAAAGGATGAAGCAAGCAACTGAAATGAAAATTCCCAAGTTCTCATCTATCACTAATAGGCTAACAGCTCAGAACCGGGAGAGATGAATGAAGCATAATCTTCTACCCATCAAGGTAGAAGATCCGAAATCCACTATCTCCTATCGGATGAACCCAACACTAATCATATCATTTCATTGTCTACCAAATATTGATCTCATCAAAAAGAGTTAGTTCAAGCCATGTGGATCTTATGAAGATGCAGATCGCCTGGATCTCCTAACTCGTTTTTTTGGGTATGAATGCGAACAAGGATGGAAATGGATAACCGCTCTTGGAAAACGAGGAAAATGTATATCCACTACTCAGAGGAAGCTTTTGTTCTTCGTTAGAAGTTGTGTTGCATGGTTCCGTGGATAGCTGGAATTTTTGCTCTTAGTTTAGGATTTCTTTTAGATGAAGTTCAGTCCAATTGTAATAACCTATTAACTCTTATTCCTAAGAATTAAGGACTAACTTGGCCTATCGAGTAAATCCCAATTTTTCTTTTCATAGCTAGGAATTTAGTTGGTATTAAATTTGGGAGTATTCCAGTGATCTTATGTAATTTGTTGTGCTCAAATGTTTTGGGTGGAACTTCTCCCACTGGATTCCTCCCTTTTTCCTTAATGTATTTTCTATTCATTTAAAAAAAAATGATAACTTTCTCTCAGGGTTGTTGTGTTGTTCATGTCTGTGAAAGTTTGTTTACTCAAAAAAAAGAAAGAAAGAAAGAAAGAGAATGGAATCCATGACCACTTCATTAAAAGGTGTATGTCATTATTAGTTGAGCCAACCTTTGATGGTAGCAGGAGTCCTATATGTTGATTATCCTCTCCCTCTCATCTTGGAGTCTCTATTGTGTCTCATGGAGATGAGATTTTAAATCTACAGCAGGTATTCGTTTTTACTTCTATAATCTAGATTGATTTGGATTTACATATGATGGTATGGCTTAGAGATCATTGGATGGACGATCAAAGAACCCAAACCTCAGGTTCATTTTCTACAGTCCAGATAGGAAGGATGTTGCTGTTATTTGATTATAAATGAAAAGCAGGATTCTTCCGAGTTGACCTTTGCAACCATGGCCAACAGGCAACGTTCAGCATTCATGTTCCAACAAATAATTTTTTTCCGATAAAGATAAGATTGAGTGGCCCACTGATAAAGATTAATTCATTGGCTTTGCCACCCAATTCTGATTCTAAGCCTACCTTCCTGTGAGATTTCGTCGATATTTCTTTCCATGATTAAGATGCTTGATTTGAAGTATCGTTATCATATTTGAGAGGAGCTGGAAGATGGGAAGTTGATATCAAGGACAAGAATCCAATAAAGACTGAATATATATAAGTAGACTAAGATTAGAGTGTATATATAACAGAAGAAGAAGATAAAGGAAGTAGCAGTACAATAGCCCAAACACTAGCTATCTGATTTCTCCAGTTGCATCATGGCTGAATAACTATAATTAGCTATAAACTATTAGTCTGATTTGATCTTATTACTCTCTGTACTTGAGAGGGAAAGAGGAGATATTGAGCTAGGTGAGCTTGCTCATGCGATATCGATGATGATGATGATGATCAGAAAGTGGAGATGGTAGCAGAAGATCGATGCTTGAGGATCTTCTTCTCGAGCTCTTCCTTCTTGGCACCCACAATTTTATCCACTTGTTTCCCTCCCTTGATGATAATGAACGTTGGCATTGCCTGAACCCCATATTCCTTTGCCACATCCTGTTTGTTTGTGCATGTCGACAGAGTTAGGAGAACGGACGGAAATTCAATTAGATTTTACCAAGTGAATTAAAGGATATCATCCATATATACCATCAATTCATCAACATCGAGCTTGACGAAATCGACGTCTGAGTATTTGTTTGCCATTTCAATTACTGCTGGCTCGATGGATTTGCAGGGACCACACCACGACGCCGTGAAATCGATCACCACCTATAAATTTTTAGAAAGAAAAAAGAGTCAGAAAATTGAAGTATGTTGATAGGAAAAATGAAGCAATATATATATGGTGGGCTGTACGTAGAATTAATTACCAGCTTCGAGGAAGCATTGCAGGCGTTTAGGTGAGCTTTCCATCGGGCGGAGGAGTGGAATTCGAGAATGCGAGACGTTTTCGACGGCGAGGAGCTCTCGACGGTGGAGGTGGTGTTGTACGCCATGGAAAAGCTTGTTCCCATCTCTTCTATCTCTCCCTTAATTGCCTTCCTTCAACTCGGAATACTGAATTACTAATAAGCTTTGCTTGCTTGCTTGCTTGCTTCTACTTCTACTCTGCATGCCCAGCCAACCCACCTATAAATAGCGAAGGGAAATTTTTTTTAAATAAATAAATATATACTTTAAGATGTAACGCATTAAGCATCGAAATTCCAAAATATTGTCAATATGCTTCAGCAGCCAAAAGTTGTGGGTAAAATGAATAAATAAATAAATAGATTCAAATCTCTGTATTTTCCCACCTTCTCACAAAACATACATCCTGACCATATATTCTCAGAGCAATCAATCATCTTGTCATCTGGACAATATATTCTCAAAGCAATCATCTTGTCACCTTCCGCCATAATGTAATTGATTTATTTTCCAGAATATTGAAAATATGCTTGGGAGTATAGGGGGTGGCAATCAGTTGTAATTCCAAGAAAATTTTGAGTGTGTTCCTCTGTTGTTTTACACTTTTTTATAAAATATGCTGTCGTTAATTGGGTTTGACTTTTGAAACAATCAAAGATTTTAGAGTATATGATGACATTGTGATATCAAGAGAGAGTGAAATGAAGAGATTTGAGTATAAAACAAATCTCTACAGACAAATAGAAGATTCTAACTTAATAAAATAAAGAGACGTGAAGAGAACATAAATCTCCATAGACAAATAGAAGATTCCAACTCAATGAAGTGAAGAGATGTAAGGAGAACACAAATCTCTACTGACAAATAGAAGATTCCATAGAAGGTCCAAATCCTGTCGATTCTGGGAATCCTTGAAATGAAAAAGGATGCTCTGTACCTAGGAACAAATTTGTTCCATGGAAGATTCAAATAAAAAAATCTCAAGTTCATGCTAACCAAGATTAGTGGTCGATTTGCATCCTAGAAACCATCCACTCTCTTCTTTGCGTTGGGGGGGGAGGGGGGGAAGTACTCATAAAATAAGTGTTACCACCTCTTTTCCTCTACCACATGCAATGCTTTCAATTCTCAAAAGCAATCTGCAAACAAATTAACTTGCTCTGCCAAAGGTTTTGGCTAAGGAACGCTACAAAAAAAAAAAAAAAAAGCAATTGACACTAACTTCTTGGGATAAGTGTTGTACACCAAAACATCTAGGGGGCTTGGGATTCAAAAAAACTGAGGATATCAACAAAGCTTTGCTACTCAAACAAGGATGAAAACTCCTTAACGAGCCTACATCCCTCTGGGCTACCATTCTTAAGGCCAAATACTTTCTCAACTCGAGATTGTTCAACCACAAACTAAAACTCAAAACTGGCTCTTGGCCCTGGCAAAGCATTTCAGCATCACCCCCGAACTAAAGAAAATGATTTCCAAACAAGTAGGTAATGGCATCGACACCTCCTTCTGGTATGATCCCTGGCTCTTTGATGCAAATAGTGTAAGTGAAAAATACCATCAATCTAATATTTGGCCGCACAACACCACTGTCGCCCAAATGTCACAATACACTTAAGCAAACAGAGAGTACTTGGATATCTTGCATTCAAACTTTAATCTTACTTTAATCCCACTCTCTCATTTAAATCTCAATTTGTCATAGGATACTTGGATATCTTGCATATCCACCAACGGTGAATTCTCCTCCAAACTGGCAGGAAAGGCATTGATGAAACAAAAATTTAAGACAATGCCCAATGAGTTCACCAATTGGTGGAAAATATTTTGGAAGCTGCCATTACACCCTGAACTCAAAATCTCCTTTTGGTCTTACCAAAAAAAAAAAATCTCCTTTTGGCGTCTCTTGAATGCATGATTACCAGTTAGAGCTACACTTTCTCAATGGACGAAAATGCACGATCTTTGTGAACTGTGCGGTGATAAGACAAAGACTCTTAGACGTATCTTCATTTCATGTGAACGGACCAAGAGAATCTGGGCGGCAGGACTTCTTGGATTGCGAACAGAACATCTAGCCCAAATATCCATTTTGCACTTGTGCAATGATTTTCTAGTTGATTTCCAACTAGACATGCATAAAAAACAGTGGTTTTTTCCCTCCTTTGTGACTACATGTTACTTCTTATGGAAATAAATAAATAATGTAACAATAAAATAAAATAAATCAAACCCAACCCCCACAAGATAATAAATAATGTAAATAAATGGCTCCTAAAAATGAAAATATCACCGATCAGTGATAGAAACATAGATACCAAAATACACACTCAACAAAATGAACGTATAATATTAAATACTGACTCTACTATTTTGCTCTGTGCATGGGTATATAACAAATCACTAAACACAGCAGGATGGAGTGTGGGAATTATGGAACAAGGCAAAATTATGTTTGTAAATAGTCAAAGACAGGGTACTTGAAAGCCTTAGTGAAGGCAATGAAGGAAGTCATGCAACACACAGATCGTATCCAGGAAGTGTGGGTAAATGAGGAGACGGCTACTCCCCTCTTCTATGCCCCACCCAAACTACACTAGCCCGTGCATCTAATACCTGATTTGGTAGATATTAAATCTACACTAGTTAATGCAGTATTTTGTAATTATAAGTCCCCAACACTCCTTAATCGCCTAAACAGTTTGGCTAGTAGAACAATTAGTACTTATGCGTTGAACAATAGAGGGGATTTGAGCCTCATACCAACTGAGGAACTATATTTTTTGCTTAATCAGTAATACAACTGGCTTTCTTTTTCGATTAAAAAAAAAAAAGAAAAAGAGAGATTCCAACTCAATGAAGTGACGAGATTTGAGATTTAAGGAGAACACAAATCTCTACAGACAAATAGTAAATACCAACTCAACTCACATCTGAACCAGAAAAACAGAAAAAGGAAACCTCAACTCATGTCAAGGACCAAGATTCTGATCAATTTGACTGATGATTCATGGAGAACATAGCATAGCATAGCATTGGCACGGCTGTGGGATGCCTGGGCTTTATTTATTTATTTCGTCAAAGATGCTCAGGCTTTTAAGATTTTCATTTTCCACCGTTGTAGGCTCGTGTGTTCATTGGCATGGCAAAGTTGACATGGGAACGGTGGTGTCCAATTTCCAAGTAATAAAGGGGTTGGATTGTTCTGAGCCCTCAAGGGCCTCAACCTAAAAAGCTAAAACCACGTCTACCACTGGAATATAGAATACATTAGCGTTACCAAAATTCACACTTTTGTCTGATTCCCGATAGCCCAAAAGAAAATTGAAATCGAATGAAATCTGTTTTAACAGGCATAAAATAACAAACAATAAACTTAAAAAAAAATACAGGAGAACTTCTAAACGATAAACCAGAAAACGTCAACATGAAATACAAATGGCTAGAAGAGCAAGCAGTGTCTTCGAGTTCTCATGCAGGGATACACCTTAAATGAACTCTCAGAAGCGTGACATCATCAAGTACCAAGTTAAATATATTATCAAAAAGAAATGCACCAATTTAATAAGAGTAGCAATAGAGAACTAATTAACCGCAGCAATAGCTCAGAAATGCATCAAAATTCATGGATCTTCAATCCAAGCTTCCGACCTCATGATTGGTTCTCTTCCAGAGAATTTGATAATTAAAGGGTGTGTGGCCAAGTTAGAGTTTGTTAAATTATAGGCTCCTGCCAAGTGCCAAGTCTTTTTCACATCAAAGTTTAGTAAACTGAACTACAGAAAGACAGTATTCACCCACACTACCCCATCCATATGATACTCAGTTTCTTTCCGATGCAAAACTTGTCAACCATTGCAAAGCCAGGACGCAGGACAAGCTAAAATGACCTACAAGCAAAATTATGAACCTGACTCAACGTTGGCCTGAGTGTGACTGACGTGAGTTGCGGATCCGTAAGTGTTGTAGTTGTGCCCAACAGAACCCCTTCCCCTGCCGTTATAATAGTTTTTTGAATAACCATTCCCTGGCTGTTCATAGTATTGATTACGACCATTTTGATATCCGCCGCCAACCCTGCCACTTCGACCTCCACGGCCATTAGAATAACCTCTGTGGCCACTGCCACCACGGCGGCCTCGCTGATTCTGTGCCCTATTAGGGATATATTGTTCCTCCCTAGACTCCATATTTTTGTGACCCTGATCATCCTCTTCTGCCTGTGCCTTTTGCTCCTGCTGAACTGGTGCAACTTCCGCAGTATTTGGCACCTCTACTACATCCTGTGATGTGAGGGGGGGAAAGGGAGAAGAAGAAAATTTCACTAGTAAGTTGCTGTTTCCTGTCATCCCAAATGACAACATCCTCTATTTAGAAACTAAATTACCATCTCCGACAGTTCCTCAACAGGGCCCGACTGATCAGCATCAGGTTCCTGTCCTTGAAAATTTGCCAGCTCCTCATCCTGCCAGAAAAGGTTCGTTAGAGGTTTACTAGATTAACGTGGAACTCATATTAAACTTTCTTCAGAAAGAAATAATTAAAGCCAACAAACACCACCAAGTATCTAAATGGATAAAGTTTTGGCTGTAATAGAAACATGGAACCAATCACAAATAACTGACGCAAATCCTCAATGAAGAACATTTTCTCTGGAAGATTATGCTTTCAGATAACAATCAATATTATTAGCCTTCCATATCTTATTGTTTGAGCATGTATTTCCAGAAATTTACCATTCTCTCTCAAAAAAGGTAGAAGTTATGTAAGAGAGAAACTGATTGGCATCATGGGTGAACTTCGACTATTGTGACTCTAATTTTTACCCTCGTTATCCAACGAATCATCACAATATTAAGTTAAAAAATTAGCCCACCAGAAAACAGACAAGCTAGAGGTGAAGGGATCAGAATAGTAGCTGCCTGGAAGGGGTGTGAGTTCACAGAGTTTGGATTGAGAGGGTCTGATGCCTGAAGGTACTCTACATCTCTGGCCACCAAGACCTCTCAATCCACTGCAGCAGCAACATGACAACACCTCCCATCTCAGCCCAGGACCTCCTCATCACCTCTGGCAACAAGTTGTCCCAGTAGGATTTCCAGCAATTCTTTTGTATGCATGTCCTTCAAACAAAATTAATAAGGTTGTAGAGAAAACACAGAAGAAACAAGAACCAACATCATGACTCAGAGAGAAAAGGGGTCCATACATTTCACTGGTATCAGTTCCATTTTCTAATTTAGAAAATTTTAAGTGTGTTTCCAACTTTCCATTTTCACTAACCATGAAACAAAAAGGGTTGTGGTCAAACCATTGTGTAACACTTAGATTTTGCGTCCATTGGGATACAATCCCAGAAATAGACCTGGTGAACATAACTAGTGTTTCTAAGAGAGACTAAATTGGGGTCCACTGCAGCAGCAACATGACAACACCTCCCATCTCAGCCCAGGACCTCCTCATCACCTCTGGCAACAAGTTGTCCCAGTAGGATTTCCAGCAATTCTTTTGTATGCATGTCCTTCAAACAAAATTAATAAGGTTGTAGAGAAAACACAGAAGAAACAAGAACCAACATCATGACTCAGAGAGAAAAGGGGTCCATACATTTCACTGGTATCAGTTCCATTTTCTAATTTAGAAAATTTTAAGTGTGTTTCCAACTTTCCATTTTCACTAACCATGAAACAAAAAGGGTTGTGGTCAAACCATTGTGTAACACATTAGATTTTAAGCGTCCATTGGGATACAATCCCAGAAATAGACCTGGTGAACATAACTAGTGTTTCTAAGAGAGACTAAATTGGGGTCCAATATTTAGAAAATGGTTTCTGGGATAGTGTCCCTTGGGGGTACAATCACAGAAATAGATCAACTGTGACTATAAATATTCACATTGGGGTAAAATGTCCCAAACTTCTATCAAGTTAGTTGCTGCATCTAGGTAGACACTGAAAATAAATAGATCAAAACATACGTAAACTGAGAGACACAAAACTTGACAGTGTTGATGAGAACAAACTTTATGTAATTATGTTTTTTATATTTTATAAGAACATGAATATTTAATGAAGAACAGGTGTCAAATCTTAACCATTTCTGTTTCATGATTCACTTGTAAAGGAAGGATTGGAAAAAGACATTATTCATTAAAATAGAATAGAAAAGTCCTGGGGTAATGCAAGATTGAAACATATAATAAAACTATAGGCAACTTTCAAGCTGAATCGAGAAGGCTGGATGGATGGCATAGTAGGTAAAATAGAACAAGATGAATATATTTGAGCAACATAAGATTAGTAACAACAGATGATACAAGCTGAGAGACAGTAGTGTGGGAAGGTTCAGAAATGTACGACTGAGCCTTGACCTGTTAGCGGAAAACAAAAATGTATTTCACATTTTCACCATTAAACTTGACTAAAGTTTTAATTGTTGTTCTACCTTCTTGTGACTAGGAAGTACAGTAATATAGAATAACTATTATAATTATGATTTCCTAGGTGTTAACTTGTGATATCACCTCATCCATTGTTGAAAACGTGACATTTTTATCTCTTTCAGATTAATAAAAAGAACAACGGAAAAGAAGATCATGATTCACTTAGATCTGCCTATACAAAATTGGAAATCCTAAGGAACGCAAAAATGCAAGAGAAATGGGTGAACTTGATTGGAGCAGAGACTTGGATTCTGAAACAGCATTCCAGATGTGCCATAATTAAGGTTCCAAGCAGTTTTGTCACAGTAGAGGCACTCAAGATATTTTAATATACCTTGAGCAGGCTAGATGTCAGCCTCAAGGTAAAACATATTGCTCAAATGTCAGCAAAGATCAGCTAAATCTCTACCAGAGTTGCTAAACCAGTATGTCTTAAAACACAACCAGCAGACAGTTTGTCAGAGTATTGAGGAGCCTCAATATTTTAAAATACTAAAAACAGGCTCGATTTGGGCCTCCAGGTTTTAACAATTTATTCTAGTGTAGGCCAACATCAGCTAACCGTCTCATCGAAGTTACTAGACCAGTATTAGTTAGGACACAACCAAATATAGTACATTGCCACATCAAATCACAGCCTCATCAGGATTGCCATTTGCCAGTCCTCCAGTGCTCTGTATTTGATTTGTCAGCTATAGAACTTATCTCCTCTCCTTGATAGGCATCTACACATTAGCTTTCAAATAACAAACCCCTCCCCCTAAAAGGTGGGGAAAAAACCCTAGAAAAGGGGGAGGAGAATAAAGGTTCAAGAACCATGACTAGGTTTCAATCATTAAGAAATGGCTCATCATGCATGATACTAGTTCTGGATACTGGGTTCATTAGAAGACCAAATTTTGACAGGGAAAACACTTAATCCATTTAGTACCAAAAACCCATTAATGATTTGAATGTCTAGCATTTAAATTTATACTTCAATTAAAAAGTACACCCCAACTGTAACAGTAATAGTTACCCAATAAGAAGTGCCATGCATAGAGTAAATGTATCAGAAAAATGATTGAATTGAAAGTTAAAGATATTATTGAGAAGAAATGCCATTTTAATGGATCTCACTGAATGTGCAGCTAACCAGAAGGGGCTGCTCACTGCAAGGAATAGACTCCAAAAACCACAGAAGTAGGGGTATGACAATCAGCACTTATTCACCATACCTTGAGAAGCTTTAAAGGAAACAAAATAATAACAACAAAGAAAACTGAACAGATCCAACAGCCATGTCTTCCTAATCCATACAAGTTCATCACCTGACTATTAAAGAAATTTAGTCACTGTGTCTGGATGGATGTCTTCTTAGAACCACGGGCTTGCTTGACAATCAGGGGTAAGCACGTGAGCAACCACAGGACAATTTTTACGACTGTAATATCCTATATCTAGGCCTTCTTTGCAACCGGAGTGCAGAGGGAGACCCAGCAACAAGATCTGGACCAGAATGGAGCTAAGGCTGCTACAATGGAGCTGCAGATAATGATCCCATTGTCACAACAGAATGGACTACCAACATGCCTAGGACTTACTTCTAGGGCACAGGTTTATCTTCTTCAGATGAGAATTTGAGTTCAAAGAAACCATTGTCTAACAGTTACATGTCTAGAGAAGCAATTTACTCCCATTGCTTGGAAAGAGAGTTTGACAAATGGGAAGGAAAGCCAACTGCCAATGATGTGACAACGTCCAACAAAGAGAGTTGGGATATTTCAAGGCTGGAGGGGGCAGAAAGCCACCTTGAAGTCAGCAACTAAGAATTGGGGACAAAGTGGAGGGAGACCATCCCTCAGAGAGAGGGGAGCTGAGCCACAAGAGCTCCATGAACGAAGAGAAATGGGGCCGGGGGAGGAGGGTAGGGCAAGGGTTAGCAGCGCCAAGGGAGGTAATCCAGCTATCTCTGTTTAGGACAAAGTAATACCCCTATTTTGAACAGAAAATATTGAAGAAAAAAGGCATTGTCAGGATCACAAAGATCAAATATATCTTTTAAGAGAAAAAAAACCAGAGAAACCATTAAATGTACAAACAGTTAAAAGGGGAATCAATTGATTAAAGCAGAGGCTCAACCCCAATATGCATAGCTTAGGCCTTTAATATGACCTCAAATAGAGTTGGTAGGCAGGCAACAGTGCACAACCCCATTTAGCTGGGACTAGGCTTCTTGTTGTTGTTGTTGTGTAAAGGGTCAACCCCACATGATTGTGAAAGGCATAGAAGAGTTCAGTTGAGTTGACTAATTGATTGAAAGAAGTTGTCTCATAAAAAACTTATGTAAACCTGAGTAACAACAGCAGCAAAAGCATCAGCAATGAGAGCTTTTAGGTGAAAAGATAATTCCAGTGTGATATCTTATGGGATAGGAGAATAAAAATGTGTTGAGCAATTATAGGATGGGAGCATAGACACAGAATAAGGAACCAATAAACTACAGGAATACACCCATGAGAACAATTAAGATCACCCTGGAGGCCAGAATCACATATCAACTCACTAAATACATGATACCAACCATTACAGTAACTATGGACTTATTAAATAGTTGTGGCCAATGAAAAGTAGCAAAAGATCATCTCTGATTAGATAATTCATGATAATTATGTGTGAGTTCAGCATGCAGGCCTATTAATGGGAAATAACAGACACAAAATGAGGTATATGAATGGGACAGTGGAAATGCACAGATAAGAACAGTTGGGAACGACTGTGATTATACTACATCGTGTAGTTGGATGACCAACTGCTAGACTAACGAGTAGTATAACTGACAAGTTACACAACTCTATCCAAGTCTCTGTAAAACATACAAGGACTAGGAGATTAATTAACCAGATGAGCTCTAAAAGTAACAAACCACGTTGGCAACATTCCCGTGTTTCTAGTTAACAATGTTGGCAGTTCAGCATACCAAATGTATGGCTTGATTGTTTTCCATACAGACGAAGAGGGCTGCAATAAGCAGGCGCAAACTTAAAGAACTTAAGCATATTTATTAAATTTATGCCTTTAAGTAGCCTACTCAATTGAGAAGGCATTCAGCATACCAACACCCATAACAACCATGCAAAGGGAAACATGCGACTAGGTTTCATGTCGACAATAAAAACAATAAGGGCACGGAATGCTGAAAGCTTGCAATCAGGAATTTTGATAAGACCCCAGAAATAACAAAGCAGATCCATGAATAAGAGTATTATCAGACAGCAAAGAACAAGTAAATTCACCGAGTTATTCATTTTTGACATGGCCTCACAAGGAACTAGATTGAGTAACCAACGATCACACTATCACAGCAAGCAAGGCCATAGACATAAAATAAACAAAATTGAAACAGATATATACTAAAAATCTGCATGTGAAGGGGCAAGGAGAAAGAGTTTCACCTTCTGCTCGTAGTGTGCGTGCACATTTTCCACCTGAACGGGAACCAATGACGATACTGCGGAGTGATGAAACTGCACCTGGCAGGGTGCATACTTTCCCGCAGCAGCAGCTACTTCCACCGCAGCCTTCATCTCAGGAGTCGTGGTGAAATAGTCTGACGCCAAGATCTTGTTTAGCCGTTCCCTCAGTCCAGCATCTACAAAATAGTGTTAAAATGTTTAAAACTTATGTGTCGCGTAATATTATTTTAATATAAATATATTTTTATTTATTTCTTTTTCCTCTTATGATTTTTGTCACAGAACGTTAGTCCCACATTTTGGAAAATGACGAGCTGATTATTAAGTTTATATATAGAAAGCACTTATATTATTTAACTTTGGGGTTAAGGACCACACTCAAGCAATGCAAACCCAACTTGAACCCTAATCCCACCGAGCCATGGGATATATAGTTGATATATTAATCAATATTAACATTACTATATGAAACCTGAGGTGCTGTCAGAAGGGTTCATATAAGGAGGTAACCTGGAGAGGTACCTTCCCATAGGAAGGTGATCTGAAGAGGTACCATTGACCTTGTCATTTTGTCCATATCTTTTGCGACTATATAAACTCAGAAATGAGCTCCTTTGTGAATGTTGATTTTTCCCCTTCTCTCTCCCTGTTGCCTTTCGTTTTTAGCAGTGAATACAGACTAAAGGGACCTGAAGTAACCATTCTTGGGGGTGAAAAGGCGGTGTGAACCCGTGTTGCACAATTCAGGGTGTTTAGATGCCTTAAAGTACCAAAGGTACATTTTAGTTGAGTTAAGTTCGTGATTACAGTAGACTTACAAGTGCTTGTGAAAAGTCTTGACAAACAAATAGGGCTTCTGACTAACCCTTTTCCCGTAAAACAATTCAGCAAGCTGAGAAATTAGTTATCCAAAATCCAAAACGATGAAAAAACATAATCAGATAAACTTACAGGTAACTGAAGTTCCTGGTTCAATGGGCTGGTCCGAATTGGCAAGCCAATGCTTGGCATGCTCAACGCAGCTCTGCAAAGCGTTCTTGTGAGAGAGGCTGGAATGAAGAGGCCGGGAAATTACGAGACTACCAAGCATAGAAATCAAATCCAAATCCCCCTCGCCAAGAAGATCAGTGGCATCGTCGGTCACGTAATCATATGTCAAGCAGCAACCACGCTCGTGAGTCCTGGTAAGCATCGTTGACGTGAAATCACTCTGTGGCTTCACATCAAACAAGCAACCGAAGTAGAGAAGCTTCAACAGATCCTCAACTTCTGCGTCATCAAGGTCTTGGCTTGATTTATGGGGCTCTCCTCCCTCGTCCTTGCTATCATTACTATCCTTAGACGTATCGTCAAAGGCGGGAGGAGCGGCAGAGACCTGGCGGTGTTGAAGTGCGAGATTGAGCTCCTCTTGAAGGGCATCAGAGAGGGGCTTCCTGAGCTTTTCGTACTCCTCGATGAGAACGGTGACTGCAGGTTTAGACCGAAGGACTTCCTCTTGCTCCTTATTGAGGGCTTTGCCCTGAGCGACACTCTCTTCCATCTGAAGGATTCGGTTGTATTTCTTCCTAAGATTACGAAGACGCTTGCTCATGAGACTAAGGACTGGACCTTCTGACACATCTGAAGACGCCGAAGCCGCCATTGTTGCTAGTACCAAAAATTCTCCCTTCCTCGATTTCTCCCGTATATATTCGGATCTTCGATTCAGTAGTGACAGTGCGGGCAAAAGCAAGAGACTGTGTGTGACGGCCTCACCAATACTGAGAGCTGGAACTCGCACATTTACAGACCTACACTGTAAAGGAAATTCATGGAAGACGATGAAGCGGCGCTGCAACTGCGATTTTTAAGATACACAGAGGAAGCCGGAGAGAGTTACGATTCGCTACAAAAGGTGAGGCCTGAGGGTTCTCGAACATGGCAGTGTAAATCTCTACCAGAAGAAAAAAATAATAATAATAATAGTAATAAGTAATTACGTCTACACCCCTTGATTTATATATAATTTCGTTTAATACCTTCAAAATTTCAAAATTTACATCTAATACCATTAGAGTTTAGGGACTTTCTCAGTTTCTCTTTTCTTTTTTTGTGGGTTAAATTGAAATTAGGAGTTAGGAGTTTAGAACTAGCACGGTAGCACCATTATTAGTTTCGCAGGGAGGGAACTACATCTCTCGTAGGTGCCTGAAAATTCCGCTTTTTCGTGGGCTAAAACGGTATTTTCAACTCCCCGGGAAAACACAGTAATTTCATTAATTTATGGCGCGCCTTTTTTTTATTTTCCCCCTCGTCGTCTCGGCACAAAACGGTTAACGTTATTTTCCCGCTTATTTTTAGGGTTAAACTAGATTCGATCTCTTGTGCAAAATTTTCTAGTTTCTCTATTTCCTTCCCTCCATTAACAAGCTTCCTGTGATTTATCAGCAGTTTCATTCATCCTTGTGCTCAATCCTCTTCGATTTCCCTAAACCGCTAGCTTTATCCACAATCTTTTTCAATTTGAATTCAAATTTTGAATATCCTGTGTATCTATCTCTCCTAAATGGTTGGCTTTGATAACGAACTAACGATCGATGCCGGAACTCATTGTTGCTGGATCTAAACTGCAGGGCTCTTGCTTGCATTCATTAAGATAGCTTCAGCAGAACTTACCGCCGAAGTGGTTTTTCGGAATTTAAGATGTTTCACTACTGAGGCTGCTTTAGAGAGATTAACCATTTTTGGATAAGACAAGCTTGAAGAGAGAAAGAACTTCCCTTTCACTACTGCTTCTGCACTTTCTAAGAATTTTAAGCGTTTTCTTACGGTATTTTGAAATACCATTCTTCACTTCACCTATCGGTACCGTGTTCTTTCCTTTCCAAACTAATCATCCTCTGTGTATGTGAGTTTTTCTTTTTAACGTATTAATTTCTTGATTTTGGGTGGCCTGCACCCGGATCTGGACGCGCGATTATGGGGATGGATTTGAGTCATTGACATCTGCTAATTCTATTTCTCTGCTGCCTTAATTGCTCAAGTTTGTTTTGGGCATACTGCATACAGCATGAATTTAGTTACTGCATGCCATTTTCCATTTGATTTTTGGTTTCTTTGTATTGTTTACTCAATCTTCTTTACCCAGCATAAAATTCTTTCTCATGATATTTTCTGACACTTGTTGGTCCGTAGAGCTTAATGTCATGTGTGTCATTTAATAAAGATCGACTTCAGTCCTTGTTCAACGAGGTCATTACTTTGTTTTCCATTACTGCTCTTCCCTCTTTCCTAATTTCTACCTTCTCTCCCTGAAGGGCCTGACAGGCACCGGTAGAATAATAGAAACGATGGCTTCAACAGTAACTGAAATAACATGATAAGTCCTTATGTTAACTCTTATATTCCAAATCCTTACCTTCCCTTTTCTTATTCCCATCCCCAGCTGGCTCTCTTAAAGTTATTTAATTCCGTACAGACTCTGCTGATGGAAATTATTTTTCAGTTGGCTTCAGTGTTGGCTGGAAAGGTTTCTTCATTCCCAAAGTAAATGCTGAAGATCTCCAAATGTTTGTTCGAGATCTCATCCTTGGTACTTCACTTGAGATTGACATATAATGAACTGCTAGAGCTGCAAGTTAATATCGAAAACTAGAACTGCCAGTTTTGAACTTACATCAAAATTATCTTATATTGAGCGGTATAACCGACTCAAAGGGTGATTCAGCTATTACAAATGTTGTCCATTAAATTGGTTTTTAGGCGTGCCTGTCTGTATAAATGAGTAGTCAGCATGTTCAAACAGGTTTAATTTTGCATGAACTCATCCTACAGATGGGTATTTTGTTCATTTTTATCAGTTCAAACTTAAATGCTCACAGACCATGGCTTGTTCAAATTGAGTTGAATTTTCTGTATCTAATGAGTTCATTGTCAATTCTGGTTGTCTTGCAGGTTATGATTCCCAACAAATTTGAGTATATTAATGGTCTGACCAAGCTGGTCAGTAAGAGTTGTATTTCTATTAGCTATATAGATGATGCTATGGAAGGGATGGTTTCTTTTGGTGATAGTTTAGCTGCCAAGGTTGGATGCAAGGTAGGTCAAGTGTATGTTCCTACATTTGGAGGACAAACTAAATATGGAAAACTGTTCAAGTTTTAATAGTCATTCTTTAGGATGTGATAAAGAAGCTTGAGTAATTTAAGCCAAGTCTAGGGAATTCATTTTTAGTAATTTTGATATACACAAATCTTTTTTCACAGAAATTCACAACCCTGCTAAACATGGGAGCCTTGTGCACTGGATAGAACCCTTTTTTAATTTTGTTTGGATGTGTAATATTAACCAAAACACGGCACAGAAGATCTCAAGACAGAAACTTTTGGCTAAACTACGAGAATCAAACCACTGCAAGTAGGTTCAACCAGTACAAGATAGAGCCCATCAATCCCTACAACTTACATCCCTTGGATGGGAAAGAGACATGCCTCTATCAATACTAAACTTTATTTACGTGTATAATTAGATAGGAAATTTAGAAAACTGAAACTCAAAAACGAGTAATCATGTAGTTTCTGTTAAACACTTCTTTTTTTTTCTTTTTCTTTTTTCGTTGGGGGTGGGGGGTGGGTTTGGAATTAAATAAATTGTAGAGTTAGAGAGCTTCATTGTGTCTTGACTATCAATGCTTGTTACTCTGGTACTAAATTTAATACTATGTATTTTGTTGTTACAGCTGCCTTGCCACTTCTGAACAGGTAGACCTCCTACTGGGAGGATTTCCTCAGTATTGGGATTCCACTTGTTTTAACTTGCCTATCAGTTTCATTGAGGAGATCAATGGTGGAAATTCTGCTGCTCCTCTCACTGTATGGCTCTCTCCCAAAGCTAAGGTATTAATTTAAATACGTGTTTCTTTGGTAGCAGTTCCACTCTGACTTAGCTTATGTGTTCTGTATTGTATGTTGTGTAAGGTTTCCAGTATCCTGAACTCAATTTTGGGCCAGAATGCACATGTCAACTGTAAGATAGTTTACTCTTTATGTCAAACACAGGTCCTTAAATAGAAAGTGAAGCGAGGATGCTTCTGTTCTTACCCAAGTTACATGATATGTTAAAATGATTTTCCACTCAGTGGAATTCAAGAAAGGTCTTAGTGCATTTTACCTCTGCATCACAAATCCTGGTATTTTTTTTTTCTGTTGAAAAAAGACCACCGTCGCCACCGAGTCACATTTCACCAACCTGTAAGATTCTTCCATAACCTGAGAGAAGCTACAGGCCAAAAATAAGTGATCCATATCTTCCTTCACCGCATGACACAAACTACACCTTGACACCTCGTAGATGCCTCCCTGCCTCAACAAACTATCTACTGGAAATTATTCATGAAGAATTTCCAAGCAAAAACTGAATCTCTTAGTCTTAATCCCCACTTTCACCGCTTATGAATCTTTGATCTGATCACTTTCCAGTCATACTTTATCGACATCTGCCCTGTATGGTCATACTCATACACTCATACCTCTAGTAACACTTGTCCGGTGAAGCATACCCTAGCAGAGGTATTCTTTTAATTTGTTCAAACACCACTGCTAATTGTGGTGGTGATTGAATCGAATGCAACACCCATCTTCCATGTTGAATGAGATCCTTTACATACATGGTCATTCTCTTGAAGAAATCTGGCTCCAATCCCAACGTTTCTGCTATTAAGAATGGTCCGACCCAGTGGTCCATCCAGAATCGAACTTGGCTCGTATTACCAACCATCCACTGCTCCCCTCAACCACTGTCTTCTACACCATTCGAACACCCACTAAAATTGACGATGCCATGCCCTTCTTTTAATGACCCATCTGGTTTCACAAACAGTCATCTTTGAGTCTACGTGGTTTTTTTATTCCGACAAGACTACACAGGCATGCTTTGTTCACTTGTCTCAATCTCCTTATCCCCGACGAACCTTCTGCTTTTGGTTTGACTTACTCGTGCAGTCGTGCCTATTTAACAGTAAATTTCTTATCTTCCTCGATTTTCCTTGCCCAGAAAAAATTTGCATCCATTGTTCAATTTGCTTGACACTGCACGGCCACCAATACACTGAAATTATCGACCTTAACAGCTCCACCCAACCAGCTTGTGATTAGCTTTTCCTTCAATCCTTGAAGCTTACACTTCACTCTGTCCAGAAGGGGATTCATTGCGCTCTCTTCAAGTAATTCTACACTCAGATGTGTTGTTGGCAGAGGGGAAAAAGAAATATTTAGGTACTCCAAGATTCTTTGTTTTCTAAATTTATTTGTTGACTCAATTAGTTTTGGTACTTCTCCAAGAAACCATGATGATTCTTAACATTCAATCCTTCAATGTTACACCTTGACTTTTAGAGTAATAATCAAGAACTTCATCATATGGAGGTGAGATTACATTGATGCTTTGTGAAATTTAAAGGGTGAGAGCTCTTCCCTTGTCCCATATCGAACAATTTCTTGTCTTGTTGTCTTTTTTTTTTAATAAAGATTTCATTGTCATATAATGATTTTTATTTCAGTTCCTTTATTCTTTTTATGAATTACGAATTACAAGTAGGTATATAAATTGAATCAAACAACCATAAAAATGATTTTATGTCAACATAAAAATGAAAAATGACATTTAAAAATAAAAACCTAAACTTAAAAATTTTGAAAATACACTATTTCTTTTGGCATAGACTTCAATATATTTCTACCAAACAGAAAGGGAAAAAAATGATAAACTTAAAAATACATTATTCTAAGATAAAACTTGGAGATACTAGGGAAAAGGTGAATGGTTACAACTAATGCAGGGCTAGCGGCTTGAAGTTAAGAAAAACTTGAATAAATGCAGTAAGAGTAGAGCAACTTCCCCAAGCATTTGTTTATCCCCTTTTCATTCTCTTTCTAGGTTTTACTTTGTGACTGTACTAACCTCAAACAACACCATGATGCATCCATGCATTAATTGTCACGTAGTACTCTTTCAGTAAGCCCACCCACTTCATTTTAGTTCTTTTAATTAAGGGAAAAAATAGGTTTACCAAAAAAAAGGAAAGAAATAGCAAAGACAAACAAATACTAGTTGCGATCTCCCAATTATTAATTATAGAACAACGATGGATTGTAAATGAACTAACACGTATTATTTCTTCCATCAATTATCCAGATTACGGGCCAACTAGTTATCAGGCTTTTTTTTCTTTGGTAGGAACTAGTCTTACTTCATTTTCCTTCTCATTTATGTATTACAGATGAAGTACTACATGGCATTAATTTATCAGAATACAGATGAACTGCTGGTAACTATTTACTCATGGTGTGACTTCTTCCGCCCTCCGTTCTTTCTTATTCTCTTTCTAGCTTTCCCGTTCTTAGATGGCTTGAACAGATTCACAAAGATGCATCATTGGTCAATAATATCTCACTTAAATGCATTCCAATTATTCAACTGTCTGAATATTTTTTGGATGTAATCCACTCCACTGCCTTTCCTAGAGGCTAGTTTGTCTTTGCCCATCTGTGTTTTCATACCCAATTTCAAGCCTTAATTTGTGGTGTTGCTGGCCGGTCTCTATCGAATCATAATCAACCAAATCACATCTCTGAATCTTGCAGCAGTAATCATATATCACACAGCCTGCTTTTCTGTAGATTCTTTAGTTCCATTGATCATCTCAAGGTCAAGGGTGGTGGTTTCATTTGCACAAGTACCCTTGTATCTGTACCATGTAGAGCAAAGCAGAAAGTAGCCAAAATTCAAGGTACACATGATAGCAATCATGTAATAGAAGTAATCCAACCTTCCCTTACTGAGATCTTGTGACAACCAATTCCCAGTAGCAGCATTTGCTGTAGTCTTATGAACCACAGATATCAACAAAGTGCAGAGATAGTTAGAACATGCTAAACCCAAGAAGAAGAATGACCCAGCTATACTCCTCATATTCTCAGGGAACTGTTTGTAATAGAACTCAATCTGGCCAACTGCGTTAAATGCTTCACCTAGCCCTGCTAGTGAGATTTGAGGTACCAACCAAAACGCAGACATGGATGAAATGGCACCACCTCCTGAAGCCTGGCCTGGCAATGGTCTGGTGAGGGCTAAATGCCTTCGCTTCACTTCCACCACACCAGAAACAAGCACTGAGAGTATAGAACAGACAATTCCTACACCCATCCTTTGGAGTTGTGTGATACCACCTTCTCTCCCTGTGACACGGCGTAGGGAAGGGACTACCACACGATTGTAGATTGGAATCCAGATGGTGAAGGCGAGAAACATGAAAACACCAAAGGATCCTGCTGGGACTTGGAAGTGACCCATGCTTCTGTCTGATTGAACTGCTTGGAAGATTGCGTAGGTTTGCTGTAGGACGATGGGCATGTAGTGGATAATGCTGGAAGCCCATACAGGAACAACTCTCATCAGGCATTTTACCTCCTCCACTTGCTGTAATCCACATAGCCTCCATGGATCTGCAGCAGAGCCGTCCGGGTTGACTCGGTCTTCAGGAGTCCTGATTGCAGCCTTGTCAATCCACCTGGTTCACCAATCCCAATATTTTATCATTCATTTTTTTATTGGTTAAACCTTATTGCCAATAAAAGAATCTTTGACGTTAGGTGGTTCTGGTTTGGGTTTTGGGTTTCTCAACCTAAACAGTTCAAATTGGTGTGAGACACTGATGGGTGATGGCTAATGCTTAGCCACGGTATCACATACACGTCAAGTTGCAGCGACATCAGATGATTTTAAGCCGTATAAACACTATCCATAGAACGAACATGGTCTCATGTTCACATGTTTGGTTACAGCTGCAAAAGTTTGGACGTAACTGTGCTTTTTTCGAGGCTGTGTTTGTCAGCTGCGGGCCGATAACTTTTCTATACAGCTTTAGGGACCAATATCAGGTCCATTTCTTCATCACATCGACGTTCCTCCTCCATACATTCATGAAGAAAGTCTAACTTGTCTTGAATCTATCATCAAGATAATGTTATTCTCTACTTTGATAGAGAAGCTCAACTCCATTTTTGACTTACTAATCATGCATTTATCATAAAAAGACTCAATTATCATCAATTACCCCATAAAAGCGGAGATATTTATTATCCTCTCTAGAACACACTCATGTCATGTCATGTCATGAGGGTTAATTGAATGACACTGAATATTTCAATCTAGCATTTTTTTTATTTTTTTTATTTTGGGTATCTAGGATTCAAATATAAGAATGAGGCCAGTTCATTTTCTCGTATAAGAATATGCTTGTATGCTGAAAAGACTTAAATGAAAGCCACACACCCTTATTAGGGAGGACTGAATTCCATATTTACACGGTTGGTTTCCAATGTACTGGATTTTCTACAGTACGAAGATGTGATCCAGCTCTTGTATGCTATAAACAAAGCAATTATTTAGAGTGAGAGAAAACTCGCCCTGATACCATATGAGATTAAGACAACGGCCATGAATAAATGAATGAGCGCTAAGATATTATTATACCTGAACTGATCGGTGTAAGGAAGCCTGGAGTTGATTGAATTAGGTATAATATGATTGAAGAGAGAGACTTGAGGGTTTTGTGGTATCTTTAAGCTTCTCTTCTTGGCTGCAGCAACAAAAACTCGAATCACCCCATTCATAGGGCTCCCTTCAGGTCTAATCTTCACATAAATTCTCGTACCCATGAAGAAGAGTGCACAGGCTAAGAACATGAGACCAGTTGGTATAGCATAACCAATTGTCCAGTTCTTAGACTGCACATACACTATTCCCGTCAGAGATACCATCATCGCAAAGTTGAAGCTGAAGTAATACCAATTGAAGAAGTTATTGATACCCTTCTTCCCTGATTCCGTCTCAGGATTGAATTGATCTGCCCCAAAAGCCAGGTTACAAGGCCGGATTCCGCCGGCTCCAACCACCAAGAACATGAACCCTAATATTAAAAACAAGAGCTGCCATGGTGTTGGTCCAATGCAGGACTCACTTCCACAGTGTGGAGGGTGCAGTTGAGGGATTGCCGCAGTCAGCATTACAAGAAACATTCCCTTCAACACCAATTGAAGATGTTAATAATATATATCAGACGTGATTCTGTGTATGTGCTCTGATGCCATGTTAATTTTATAAAAATACAAGATAAGCAATAGTATCAAATAACATGTATATATATATTATATATACCGTGAGGGCAGAGCAGGAAGCGAAACCCAAGGTCTTGTAACGTCCAAAGTAAGTATCAGAGAGGAAAGCACCGGCAAGGGGAGCCAAATTAGTGCTGCCACTGAAGATATTAGTAATAGTTGCAGCTGAGACCTTGTTGAGGTTGAATACTGATGTTAGATAGACAGCTAGGTTGGCAGCAGTTCCAAGGGTGCTCAGCTCCTCAAATGTCTCGTTTCCTGCAAAATTTCTCGCCCTGAGTTTTCTCAAGGAATGGAAATGGGGATGCTAGAAGTGATGAGTTTGATTTAGTTACCTATAATGAAGGGCAATGCTTTTACGCCCCTATAGTTGAGCTTGGGAGGCTCATTGTTGTCTTCTTTATCAACAATCTTCTTGTTTTCCTCCATGGCCAGCCAGCTAGCTTCTTCTGCAGCTGCTCTCTCTCAAACCAGAGTATGATGAAGAGAAAAGAAGAGATTTGAGTCTAATAATATAGTAGTATAGATGAGTGAGGCAATTAAGAAACCCAGGTGATTTCTTCTTTGTTTCGTCCACCATTATCGTCGACAGTGACATAAATCATGAGAGAGAGAGAATTGTTTGCAGGAGTGTTGTACACATCAATGGCCATGGAAATGTGTAGTCTAGGTTTCTCTGTTCGATATGGTTGGAATGGTGGATGGCTTGCTAAATCAAAATCCTGTAATACAATTCCACACCCCAATATAATGACGTTGGAGTTTTAGTCCAACTTTTTGTCTGGCTCGGGTTGTATTTTGCCAAAGATGCTATAGGAAGTCAATTCTATAGGAATATCTTCTGACTCATTAGAGTGTGGTTCAAAGGGTTAAATTATTAAAAAACATATTATGGATAAACTTGATGCGGCAAAAATAGAAATTCTGAAATATACAAACAATAAAACTAGAAAGCGTAAGATAAAGAATGTTCATATTAGAGTTTGTTATATGATTACGTTTAATAGAATAAGTTATACAAATAAGTCTTTTTTTTCTTCTTTTTTTTTTTTTTTTTTCACAAATGCGCTTTTTATATATAGGAAAATTGGGGATGGGATATTACATATGCCACCGATAAGGATTGAACCACAATCTCTCCACTGAGAGATCAGGTTCTTAGTCTCTGCACTATCCACTTATTATAAGTTATTTTTATTTAAAAACCAGCATTTTTATCTATGTGTGCACTATCCACTTATTATAAGTTTTTTTATTTAAAAACCAGCATTTTTATCTATGTGTGACATATTGTGGTGCTGCACCCAATCAATTTTTTTCCAATAATTTATGTAGCTGGTCCCATTTAATTGGGACAAGACTTCTTGTTGTTATAATGAACTATAGAGCAAAATAAAGTTCAGATAAAATTGATGGGTATAGAAATTAAATTTTTTTTTTTTTTTTAGTAATCGGTATAGAGATTATTCTTAATCATTACCCAATGGTTACAGTTAAATCCCTATTTTTAAGGAATGAAAAGTTAAATTGTAATTAAAAACTAACCCATGATGAATGATTTTCTCTCTATTTATTATCTCATATTTTCATTCTTATTTATTATCTCTGGAATCTCCTCTTTATTTCTTATTTTTTTCTCTTTTTTTTCTCTCACACGTCTCACAAAATATTTGAGCAATTAGCAAAAATTGGAGTTTTCCTAAATCTTCTCCACAATTATTAGCTATTCACTCTCTCTTTCTCAAATTATTCCTCTCTTATTCACAATTTTTCTAGTATTTCTTTTAGAAACATAATTTTTTTATTTCATTGTTCTTTTTCTCCTAAAATTTATATTCTATTAATAGCAATTTAAACGTCATCAGAATTCAGCCATTGATTTTATCAAATATAATTATAATCATTGATTTTCTTTCTTAATCCTTAAATATTCTCATAAAGTTTTGACTTCTAAAAGGCGCTTTTTATATATAGGAATAGGGATATTACATATGCCGCCGGTAGGAGTTGAAGCACCTCTCCACTTAGAAGTCAGGTTCCTAACCATCCTACTACTCGGTAAGGGTGTCGATTCGGTATGGTATCGGTAATTCGGTACGGTACGGTTTTGAATTTGAAAACCTCATACTACCGAAACCGTACCATACTGAATTTATACGGTACTGTATTTTAAAAACGATACGGTATAAAAACGGTAATAATTCGGTATGAAAAAATAGCACGGTTCAGTTTTGTTACGGTATGAAAATCGGTATGGGTTTGGCCTAAGAGTCATTTATGCTATTCTTATGATTAATTTCCCTATTTTCTATTTGAATTGATTTACAAATTATAGTTGGGAAGAAATCAGTCAAATTACAACTTGATTCAAATTAAAGTTGGAATTGATTTGATCAAGACAACCATTAGCAATAATATTGACCAATCAGTAAAATTCTAATAGAAAAACATATAAAAAAACCCAGGAAAACGCTATCAGAGAACAAATAGAAAATGTTTCTCAACCCAACGAAGATGAATCACATTGGAAAGGAGATCTAGGTTCAATTTACAAGCGCAACATGCTGGAGATGACAAAATATTCTACAGGCAGAATTTTAACACAAAAAATAAAAAAATAAACCATCGATAGAATTCATCGCGGCTAAGATGATCATGGTTAAGAGTTCACAACATCAATTGGAAAACGAGAAATCGAAACGAAATCAGAGGAGCAAATAGACTAATATAAGTACCTATCAGAGAACGAGATTGACGAAGGAGCTCTGAAATCGATCGTCAGGCGAGGTTGGGGAAAGTTGCACCTTGCAAGCGAAGGGCATCCATAAATTCTGATACGAACGGGGAAACCGAAATGGAAGGTTGGGGAAAGTTGCTCTTGTTCTTACTTCTCTCGCTGCTCTGCCTCTGAGGACTGAGGTAGATCAACTACTTCGTCTTCATCTGCTCTGCTTCTTACTTCTCCCATCCTAACATCTCATGTTTGCTACAGTTCGCCCTTGGATTAATAACACGTGTATTATTTTCATCTAACGCACAATAATTTCTAATCCCTAAAACCATTTTTTCTCTCTCATTTAACTATTTTTTTTTTTTTTTTTTTTTTTTTTAGAAATCATTTAACTATCTACTTCTTTGAAAACCTTAGTTTCAGTCGGCTTCCTCATGGATTTTAATTTGCGGCCGCCGCTGCTGGCAGCAGCCGGCGGCCCGGATTTTCCCACGTATACAAGATACGATCGAACGGTTTCAATTAAATGTGCGGGGCTTAGTTGTAAATATAATTTCTTTTTTTTTACACTAAAGGGCTTTTCGATTTTGTAAATTTACAACACAAACCCCTGATTTTGCAAACTCTGGTCGCTCATTTCGCAAGCCATTTCGCAAGCCTTAGATCGTTCGATTATGACATTCCCACCGACAGGAACAGTGTGTTCACACAGATAAATTAATGGAAAAGGAAATCATATGAAAAGAGGTAAAATCAAAGCTCAAAGAGAGACGATGTATCTCATCGACGCCTTGTGGAAATTTCACTTCCTAAACAACTAATTTCAGAACCTGGACATTTCACTTTCAGCCACAACACCAATTCCCCCACCAAATTCCAAACTCAAATGCAAAGCAGAAGTTACCAATGTCTTCTACCCAAAAAGAAAAAGAAGTTACCAATATTCAGGGGCTAACAATCAATCCCCTCGATTAAAATTATGAAACTATAAGCAGGTCAAAATTAGAAGCTGCCTCAGCAAAACCTTGGACGTGACGTTAACACCTAGGAAGAGCAAATGAAGGTCAAGAAATATCCCGTAGAGGTCAAAAATTTGCTGCTTCTGGCATCACCTTCATAACTGAGCAATCTCTGTGAAGTCGTGAGCTCCTAATCGAAAACGGAATCCTATTGGAGTAGCGCCCCCGTTGTCTTCTTGTAACACCACAAAATGATGGGGAAACGAAACAAGAAGAAAAACTAATTGAAACATAAACCCTAAACAACTGATTTCAGAACATGGATAGAATTTATATTAGAAATTTCTCTAACAATTTCCGCAATAGAAGTTCTGTCCTTTAAAATGGATGTGTGAGAAACATCAAGAATTCTTGTTTCTTTAAAATGGATGCATGATCCGGTTGCATGTTAGAGAAGAAGGTGAATCAAAGCAGATCTACAACTTTCCCCTCCCTTCCTTTCTTTTAGTGGCTTAAGCCCCTCGAATCGAAGCAGAACTTTAGCACAAAGTTCATAACAGTTGATTGCGAACTCGCTCTAGGGCTTTCGAAATGAGTGTTTAGTGTTTGATAGAATCAGGGGTCCTGTTGTAAATTTACAAAATCAAAAAGCCCTTTAATGTAAAAAAAATAAAATTATATTTACAACTAAACCCCAACACTTTTAATTGAAACCGTTCGATCGTATATTATATACGTGGAGAAATCCGGACCGCCGGCTGCTGCCAGCAGCGGCGGCCGCAAATAAAAATCCCTTCCTCATTAGCTCTGACAGGTTTGTTCCTCCAATACCTTCGGAAATCCACAAAGAGAAAATGGAGACACCATCTCCATCGTCTTCAACCCAAAAAAAAGAAAAGCTCTTTTACTTCTCCATGACCCCATGGAAGCTCTTCTGCTTTTTTGTGAAGATTTTAGGGTATTGATTTCGCCCATTTGGCTTCGACTGTTACTGTTGATCTCAATCTACAGAACTTGGGTTTTTCTATATACTTGAGAAATTTATAGTTACAACCAAATTCATCTGAATCATTACACCAAAAATCAGAATTCTTGTTCATCTGAATCATTACACCAAAAATCAGAATTCTTGTTCATCTGACTCCAAGATGAAATAATTTGGTTATCTTCCTCTTGACAAGACCCCTAATTTAACAACTTATGAGTCATGGAAATCATCTCAAACCTCTATTAAAAATAAATGTTTTCTCTTTTAACTTTCTATAACTTGTCAGATCTCTGATAAGTGGAAAAAGATGGAATTTAGTCTCTGCTGCAAGAATTTAGTTGGGAGGGGACTGAGTGATCCGTGAGTTGGAAGAAACCGAATTCATATGAGGAAAGAATGTCACTGGAGTTGTTTTATGGGGAGGAGAAAATTCGAGGAGACATGATAGGAAGAGATGATTCCGTCTAAGCGCCAGTAATGAAACTGTCATGATTCCGTACGAGTATGAGTCGGGAACCAAAGCCAAGGAGAAAGACGGAAGTTAGGTTTTGAGAGAAGACGATGAGTTAAGTGAGAGAAGAAAGGAAAAAAAAAAACCCATTATAGTTAAGAGTTGAAAATTTATTGACAATTAGATTAGGATAATATACTTGTGATTGATCCAAAGGTAAACTATATCAAATTAGAGGGTGTCAAAATAGGAGGTGATAATATCCGATGCAAATCTGATTCCAGAGAAGCCATCTTGATGATTCGTATCGTTCCCCTTGGTTCGTTGCAGATCTCATTCATGAGATCATTTCCTTGCAGCGACAGTTCACGGAGTGTGTGTTCATGTATCATGTCCGGGAGTTAAACTATGGTGCAGATTTTTTGGCTAGCCTCCTTCTTGAGGCGTCGTTGATCCATTTTGATCCAGGGGGAATACCTTCTGCCCTCACGGATATTGTCCGTGATGATGTAGAGGGAAAGATTTATTATCGAATGTAATTTTTGTACATTATTTTTCTAATATTATCAGCTACCTATTCCCAAAAAAAAAAAAAAAAAAATACCACACTTTTTTTATTTCAACCGTTGGATTTAATTGTGAAGACATGATGCAAATTTTACGGTAGAATAGATGTGAAGGTATTTTGATCATAAAAATCACAATTTGTCCTTAATTGATCTTATTGAATACCTCAGAGGAGGCAAATGGAAAGTGTTCATCTATTTGGACTAAAAATTATATGAACCAAACCTCTCCACATGAAAATTTTTTTTTTCTTTTTCTTTTTTAATAATCTATGCAATAAATGAGGTTGCGGTCAATATGGGTTTAGTAATTTACGGTTCAAGCAATCAATTATTATGAGAAAATTCTGAAAATTTGGAAAAACCAATGATCAAAGTCTTCTTTCTTTCTTCTCTTCTCTTTTCTTCTTTATTTTTCTCTTTTCTTTTTTTTAATTTTTTTTATTAGGTTCATTGGGACCAATTTGAGCACACCAAATGTGGAAGTCTTGGTCTTTTGCCAACTAACCACAATTCGAAATTAGCAAATGATCAAAGTTTGAGGCAAATTGACAAGAGTAACAAACCGGTCTTCAAACGTCATCTATTAATTCTTTGAAACGTGTTCTCTCGTGTTCTCACTTTCCAAGAAAAACAAAACTAAAAATTGAATGATTGTTCAAACTTCAAACACGGTTTTGAATTGTTGAATGGTTGGACCACAAATCTCTGTAATATTTCAACCTTTTCAAAACGAGAGATTGGGAAGAGTTCCAATTGATTGGTTATCGATTTATATAAAAAACGATTCGGTTCACGCTTCTAGAATATGAGAAAAAATAAATAAAACCAAGTGATGATTTACGTACTTCACTTTATTGAGCGACGTGATAACGTCTATGATCAAACCATCATTTATAACTTCTATTATTATTTACTCATAGTGTGACTTCTTCCGCCCTCCCTCCTTTGTTATTCTCTTTCTAGCTCTCTCTCCTTCTTGGATGGCTTGAACAGATTCACAAAGATGCATCATTAATCAATAATATCTCTCTTAAACACATTCCAATTTTTCAACTGTCTGCATCTTTTATGGATGTAATCCCCATTCCACTGCTTTCCTTTTCAATTCATACCCAATTTCCAGCCTTGATTTGTAGTGTTTCTGGACAGTCTATCAAATCATAAAAAACCAAATCACATCTCTGAATCTTGCAGCTGTAAGCATCACACAGCCTGCTTTTCTGTAGATTCTTTAGTTCCATTGATCATCTCAAGGTCAAGGGTGGTGGTTTCATCTGCACAAGTACCCTTGTATCTGTACCATGTAGAGCAAAGCAGAAAGTAGCCAAAATTCAAGGTACACATGATAGCAATCATGTAATAGAAGTAATCCAACCTTCCCTTATTGAGATCTTGTGACAACCAATTCCCACTTGCATTATGTGCCGTAGTTTTATGAACCACTGATATCAACAAAGTGCAGAGATAGTTAGAACATGCTAGACCCAAGAAGAAGAATGACCCAGCTATGCTCCTCATATTCTCTGGGAACTGTTTGTAATAGAACTCAATCTGGCCAACCGAGTTAAATGCCTCAGCTAGCCCTGCTAGCAAGAGTTGAGGTACCAACCAAAACGCAGACATGGATGAAATGGCACCACCTCCTGAAGCCTCGCCTGGCAATGGGCTTGTGAGGGCTAAATCCCTTCGCTTCACTTCCACCACGCCAGAAACAAGCGCTGAGAGTATAGAACAGACAATTCCTGCACCCATCCTTTGGAGTTGTGTGATACCACCTTCTCTCCCTGTGACACGGCGTAGGGAAGGGACTACTATACGATCGTAGATTGGAATCCAGATGGTGAGGGCGAGAAACATGAAAACACCAAAGGATCCTGCTGGGACTTGGAAGTGACCCATGCTTCTGTCTGATTGAACTGCTTGGAAGATTGCGTAGGTTTGCTGTAGGACGATGGGCATGTAGTGGATAATGCTGGAAGCCCATACAGGAACAACTCTCATCAGGCATTTTACCTCCTCCACTTGCTGTAATCCACATAGCCTCCATGGATCTGCAGCAGAGCCGTCCGGGTTGACTAGGTCTTCAGGAGTCCTGATTGCAGCCTTGTCAATCCACCTGGTTCACCAATCCCAATATTTTATCATTCATTCTTTTTATTAATTGAAACTCATTGCCAATAAAAGAACCTTTGACTGTTGGGTGGTTCTGGTTTGGGTTTCTCAACCTAAACAAACAGTTCAAATTAATTGGTGTGGGGGCACTGATGGCTCATGCTTAGCCACGGTATCACTTACAGATCAGATGATTTTGAACCTTATAAACACTATCCATAGAACGAACATGGTTTCAAGTTCACATGTTAGGTTACAGCTGCAAATTTGGATGTAACTGTGTTTTTTCTGGAGGCTGTGTTTGTCAGCAACCATTCGAAGTGGGCGGGTGACTTTCCTATACAGCTTTAGCATATAGCAATCTTTTCTGACTGGCTGTTTCAATCCTTTAGTGTTTAGGTTACAATCATGGTTTACCGACCACTGCACCAAAGCATGCCCTTTTCACTGGGTCCTTTACTCTCGAGAATAGAAGTTAACATCACCTTAATGTTCTTCCACCATACATTCATGATAAAGAAAGTCTAGCTTGTCTTGAATCTATAATGATGAAAGAATATGAATGATAATGTTATTCTCTACCTTGAAGGATAAAAGACATCAACTCCTTTTGACTTACTAATCAATGCATTTACCAAAATAAAAAGACAATAATCATCAATGAACCCACAAAAGAGGGTATCTCTAGAACACACTCATGTCATGAGGGGTTAATTGGAGACACAGGAATATTTCAAATTTTTTGGGGGTAACTTTCAATCTAGGAATTCAAATATAAGAATGAGGCCAGTTCATTTTCTCATATAAGAATGAGCTTGTATGCTGGAAGACGGTTAAATGGAAGCCACACATCCTTATTAGGGAGGAATGGATTCCATACGTATATGGCTGGTTTCTGGTGTACTGGATTTTCTCCACTATGAAGATGTGATCCAAGCTCTTGTATGCTAACTCAAATCAGTAGTTTGATCTACAATTAAGCCATACTAGAGATTTTGTTTGTTGTTAATTTTCAGTATCGATCAATTTTTTTTCCTAATTTTTGTCATGTAACTGAATCCCTCAATACTCATAGAAGAAGAAGGAAATTGTTAAAGACAAAAATGACTTGACTATGCTTGAGTCGCTCAACTCACCTGACTCTGAGAAGATCATCAAATAAGAAAAGTATAATTCTAAAACTATGTTTTGAGTGTATCTAAAGAAAAAGAGAGTTTTGCTTCAAAACAACCACATTAATTACTTCACTAAAGCGATTTACGAACCAATTTTAGTTGGCCTACCTAAATTTACTCTGTTTAGTAAAAACAAATGCATGTCAGACTTTTTTCTGATATGCATAAACAAAGCAATTATGTAGTGAAAGAAAACTCGCCCTGATAGCATATGAGATTATGATGAGACAACAGCCATGAATAAATGAATGAACGCTAAGATATTATTATACCTGAACTGATCGGTGTAAGGAAGCCTGGAGTTGATTGAATTAGGTATAATATGATTGAAGAGAGAGACTTGTGCGTTTTGTGGTATCTTTAAGCTTCTCTTCTTGGATGCAGCAACAAAAACTCGAATCACCCCATTCACAGGGCTTCCTTCAGGTCTAATCCTCACATAAATTCTCGTACCCATGAAAAAGAGTGCACAGGATAAGAACATGAGACCAGTTGGTATAGCAAAACCAATTGTCCAGTTCTTAGATTGCACATACACTATTCCCGTCAGAGATACCATCATCGCAAAAGTGAAGGTGAAGTAATACCAATTGAAGAAGCTATTGATACCCTTCTTCCCTGATTCCGTCTCAGGATTGAACTGATCTGCCCCAAAAGCCAGGTTACAAGGCCGGATTCCGCCGGCTCCAACCACCAAGAACATGAACCCTAATAGTAAAAACAAGAGCTGCCATGATGTTGGTCCAATGCAGGACTCACTTCCACAGTGTGGAGGGTGCAGTTGAGGGATCGCCGCAGTCAGCATTATAAGAAACATTCCCTTCAACACCAATTGAAGATGTTAATAATATATACCAGATGTGATTTTGTGTATGTGCTCTAATGCAAATACAAGATAAGCAATAGTATCAAATAACATGTATATATATTATATATACCGTGAGGGAAGAGCAGCAAGCGAAACCCAAGGTCTTGTAACGTCCAAAGTAAGTATCAGAGAGGAAAGCGCCGGCAAGGGGAGCCAAATTAGTGCTGCCATTGAAGATATTAACAATAGTTGCAGCTGAGACCTTGTTGAGGTTGAATACTGATGTTAGATAAACAGCTAGGTTGGAAGAAGTTCCAATGGTACCCAGTTTCTCAAATGTCTCGTTTCCTGCAAAATTTCTCGTCCTGAGTTTTCTCAAGGAATGAAAATGGAGATGCTAGAACTGATGAGTTTGATTTAGTTACCTATAATGAAGGGCATGGCTTTTACGCCCCTATAGTTGAGCTTGGGAGGCTCATTGTTGTCTTCTTTATCAACAACATGCTTGTCGTTTTCCATGGCCAGCCAGCTAGCTTCTTCTGCCGCTGCTCTCTCTCTCTCTTGCTAGCTTCTTCTGCAGCTGCTGCCGCTGCTGCTGCTGCTTCTCTCTCTTTGTCTCTCTCTCTCTCTCTCTTACTCAAACTAGTGTATGATGAAGAGAAAAGAAGAGAGTTGAGTCTAATAATATAGTAGTAGAGATGAGTGAGACAATTAAGAAACCCAGGTGATTTTCTTCTTTGCTTCGTCCACCATTCTCGCCGACAATGACATAAATCATGAGAGAGAGAATCAAAGCTTACAGTTTATGACGCATGAACTCCATAAACGTAAGCAGAGAGCAGATTAATCAAAGAAAGAGAATCCTGATGAAATAATTGTATTCGGCAAATTTTGTTTTGTATTGGAGAATTCATACTATTGTATTCAACACTGTCTATCGACTTGGCCGACCTAATTGTTTACAGGAGTGTTGTCCACATCAATCGCCATTGAAATTTGTCATCAAACAGTCTAGGTTTCTCTGCTGACGGTTAGGTTTGATATGGTTGGAATGGTAGATAGCTTTGCTAAATCCAAATCCCTCCTGTAATACAATTCCACACCCCCATTATATAAACTTAATGTGACCTTGTTAATTAGTTTCTTGTTGTAGGCTATATAGAAAATTTCTCCCTCATCTTATGTGATATAATGATAATTTTATAATGACTGTGACATTCACGTCTTTCAAACTTGTGAATAAATTATCATTTATTTAATGAAAATGATACTTCATCATATTGTAATAAAAAAAGGAGAGAAAAATATCTACCCCACACCAATGGTTATAGGAGAGAAAAAAAAATTAGATTAACCACCTCAAGAAGACAAAGAAACAAATTAATTAAACTCATATGAAAAGATGTATCATAAATTTGTTTAAACTAATTCTAAAAAATTTTCTTCTATTAATTTAATTGCCAATCAATCTCAATAAATTAAGTAACATAAAAAACTATATTTTGACTTGACTCATTTCTCTAAACAATTTATTTGCATGACTAACGTGATTCAAGCGTGAAATAAAATATTTTGGAGAAAGACTAACTAGGTACAATAAGAAGGTATCAATTAAGACTTGAAATATGGCATTAGAAAAAGAAAAAAAAAAACACTAGAATATTAGACATTTTATAGAATCTTTTTCTATATAATTTGAGGCTTACCAGGTGTCATAATATACAATTTGAAAAAAGGAAAAAAAAAACATTATTCTAATTTTTTCTAATTTAAATATCTGTAAACTTTATAAATAATTGAAAAGCAATATAATAGTCAAATGTAAGATATAATATAATAATTTAAAATATATATAGAGAGATTTTTAACCATCCATGCTTAGGTTTGAAAATTGGGTAAGAGCTCGCTTGGGACAAAATGTTAGGATGGAAATGCTTAGTATAGATTTTTATTTTTATTTTTAAGTGGGTTTGTGTAATCTATTCCATAAATGGGTTTGGGTCAATATTGGTTGGTAATTTACGGTTCAACCAATAAATTATTATGACAAAATTATGAGAATTTGGAAAAATTAATGTTCAAAGTTGAGTCAAATTGGCAAGTGTGACAAACCGGTCTTCAATCGTCATCCATTAATTCTTTGAAACGTGTTCTCTCGTGTTCTCACTTTCCAAGAAAAACAAAAATAAAAATTGAATGATTGTTCAAACTTCAAACACGGTTTTGAATCGTTGAATGGTTGGACCACAAAATTCTGTAATATTTCAACCTTTTCAAAACGAGAGATTGGGAAGAGTTCAGTTGATTGGTTATCGATTTATATCAAAAACGATTCGGTTCACACTTCTAGAATATGAGAATAAATAAATGAAACCAAGTGATGATTTACGTACTTCACTTCTATTGGGCTACGTGATAACTTCTATGATCAAACCATCATTTATAACTTCTATTATTTTTTATGAAGAAAACTTATTTTCTTAATATAATCTTTCTGGATTAGGTCGAAATTAGACTTCATTAATAGCAAAATTAATGTCCTCGTATCAAAAGTCAAAACTTGTATTTATGCTTGTCTCATGACTCAGAGGTTGGTGCTCGATTCAAAGTGAATTTTCTACTTTTTGTTTTTAGTAGAGTGAAATACTTTATTGAAAATTAGGGCAGGAGGAACACTCTGACAACTTGATTACAAAGATCAAGAAGCCAAGGCGAGAAAATGGGCCAGTATGTCTTACTTGCCGAAGACAACGTTCTCCTAACTAGAGCATCGGATTCAAAGTGAAGTTTAAGTAGCATTAAATTTGCGAAAAGATTCCTTAAATGTCAACTTTGGTAGTTAGACAAATCTTGCTAGTCTTTGGGTTGGATTTTCTATTTATTATTTTCCTAACAAAATGATGAATTCATTGCCACGGATTTAGTCAATCTCAACCTTATCATGAAAATTAGATTTGACTAAAAAACGAAATTTAACAACGTTCTGCTAACACATTCAAAATGAGAAACTCATTGCCACTAGGGTTATTAGGCCGAGTCTAAATTTTCTATCGTAATGGGTAGAGGTCAGTGTTCTTCTCATACTTTTCTATCACGCATTGATAGAAAGGCCTATTGAGAAACCTTCCTTTGATTATTTTTGTCGAAATTCAGAGGTGGATCCCTCTTCCAATGAGTGGCGAAGAGACATGAAGAGAGCATAGATCTCTATCCCAACTCTATTGCTTTGACTTTGATTCTTAGATAAAATTCCTCTTTACCCAAAAATGATAATATGACTGGACTGGGCTGAATCAGAATTGGGCTTACGATGTGGTATGTCAGACCAACCTCAGGGCCCAGTTCAGTTTGGAATAAACTAAGAAGAAAGAGGGTTAGTTAAACTAGGATTTCAAAAGCCCAGCCCAGCCCAACCTGGACTTGACTCAGCCAAACAAAAAAAACAAAACAAAAATCATCTTCTAGCTAGAATTTATGTGGAGCATCTTGGTGAAATAGTACATTTCAAGTGCCTAACTACACCGAAAGTTGTCAGATCTATTATTGTTATTCATTTCTAGTTTTCATGATGAACCTGAGACCTAATCACCCCCAATGAGCTTCTGCTTCTGAAATGTGCTAGCACAATGATAAATGTCCAAAGTTGTCAGATCTCATTCAAGCTTTCAGCCATATTTATAGTTTTCATGATGAACCTGAGACTTAATAATCAGTGGCAATGAATTTATTTCTCCTGATGAATTGAAATGTTTTAGTGGAATGATGATGCCAAACATGTTTATCTCATTCAGTCATTCCACTTGGGCATATCACAAGCTAGAGTAAGGACTTTTGTTGAGATATCACCACACCAGTCAAATATCAATGATTCAAGATTCTTTCATAAACATAAGTTCAAGGAGGGGAATAAGCAGCAGAGCTTCAACCATTGCCTACCCAGATTGAAAAATCAATGATTTTAAGATTCAATGATAAACTTATCCAAGCCAAACCTTAAGTGGTGCTCGATCGATCTCTTCCTGTTCTTTGTAAGTGCCCAACCCTGCTCCCACTATACTACCAAGATGGTCCACTTCCAAGTGTAAAACAGTGTTAGGCAACCACCAAGAGTCTTACATGTACTTTTAATGACAAAAAGTCACAAGAAAACTCAGAAAAAACATGTGCGACGAGTAAAGACAACCTAATCACGCTCAAAGATCTTCACTTATCCTAAGGGGGCTGCATATTCAAGAGATTGTAACTCAATAAAACTCTTGTAGCTTCTGTACAATTCAGCTACAATAATAAAAGAAAGACACAGCAGCATTCTCTACTGTGGACACCTGGTGTCACTCTCTCTCTCTCTCTCTTCTTCCCATGTGATCACTAGGAAAAATGAATTGGAAAGCTAGTGGGCCTGAATCTGTGAAATGGGAACTTCTGTAATGTATTCTTAACATCCCTCAGTGAGACTTTTCATTCCCACAAATTTACAAGGATGAATTAGAATGCATGTATAGTAATTAGATTGACTTGCAGTGCTGGTCATCCTAGTGTTTGTCCTGGAATCAATGGTGGAACAGAACCAGATAATTAGAGCTCTTAGGTTTCTCCTTTTCCATCTTTCACTCTGTTTCTTTATCATACACAGATATAGAACTTGACAGAGACAAGATGAAGCTCTAAGGCCACAAACCTGAAAAGTATGATTGGATGATTCAAAATTCAAAGCCATGTGGCTGGAAATATTGCATCGATCGGAAACCCATATATGAAGACAAGATAGCTAGGGACCAGAAATTTCCAGCTCATTTAAGTCAGAACCAGCCAAAAAGTGCATAATCTTCTTATTAAATTCATGCACAAGAGACATTAGATGCCCAACCTTTCCAAGATTCTTTTGATTTTTATTTCTTCATTCCTGTCACAACTGTGACATAATAATTATTCTCTTCCTCTATGATTCTAACATAGATTTAATCTTAGAAAAGGAGCTAACTAGCATATTATACTATACATGTCAGTCTATTCTAATAACTCAAAGTGCTTGGTGGAGTTTAATCCAATATCAACATGCTCTTCTTCTCGTGCAATTACTTGAATGCTAGTTCCAGTACTTCCCTTGTAATGATATCTATATGCACAGATTAGAAAGTAGATAAAATTTAAGACACCCAGAGCTGCTATCGAGTAGTAGAAGTAATCAACCCTCCCAGCATCGATGTTATTGTCCAACCAATCATGACCATACTCTCTGGATTTCTTGTGCACAATCACAATAAGCAAAGTGCTTAGGTAACTTGCCCCTGCTATAGTGCATGACAAGAGTGAATTGGCAATGCTCTTCATGTTTTCGGGGAATTGCTTGTAATAAAATTCGATTTGTCCGATTATATTGAAGGCTTCACAGAAACCCATTAAGATAAGTTGAGGAGCAAGCCAGAAAACCGACAATTGCTGGCCGTGGACGATGGCAGAAACCCTTCTCTTCTCTTCAACAATGCCAGCAACCACCATTGACATGATCGAGAACAACATCCCAATTCCAATCCTCTGCAGAAGGGTGATGCCACCTTCGTGTTTGGTGATTCTTCGCAGTGACGGGACGATTATTCGATCATATATTGGAATCCATGAAGCCAATGTCAACATTGATATCACACCCATGGAACCGGCAGGGATTTGAAACTTGGGTCCAAGGTGACGGTCCATTTTCAAGGCTTGGCTGAGCGTGAAGGTCGCTTGTTGGCTGATGGAAAGGAAGCAGATGATATTAGAAGTCCATACCGGCACGATCCCAACCAAGCATTTCACCTCTTCGATCTGTTGGATGCTGCAGAGCCTCCATGGATTCAAAGGAGTTCCATTTGGTTTTAGCTCTCCGTCTACCACAATTGCAGCTTTGTTCAGCCAACTGAAGAAGTAAGAATTTTTGTCCATTAATTGTTTGTGAAATTTACTGAAAACAAACACAAAAGGTCTGGGACCTATATTCGATGGAAACCCATCAAATCAATGACAGTGTTGGGTGCAATTCCTAGGTCCCCACCTGCAAACATGTTCATCCAATAATTTGGGACCTGGGATTTGCACCGAAAAGATGCAGGTATGTGTTCCTCTTCCGCATCTCCACCCGTTGGATGAATCTCAGTGGGTCTTATTCCTATTGTGTGATGGAAAAACAAGAGCACATACCTCTTTCTTAAGATATAGACTCGGCCAACAAGGTTCCAAATGCAAAATTACTAGTGTGATAGATGTCGCACCTGAACTGGTGTGTGAGAGGAAGCTTTGAGGTTGCATTGATGCCACTCGAGGGAGGATCATAGGGAAGACCGTGAAGGCCATCTTTAGGAGTAGGCTTAAGATGACGCTTGTGGAAGGCAGCAACAAAAACTTGGAAGATGCCAGAGAAGACACTACCTTCAGGTGGAACATAGACATAAAATCGAGTGCCAAGCAAGAACAATATTATTGAGAACCCCATGCAAGCTGTAGGGATGCCCATGCCCAAACCCCAACTGATGTTGGTTTGGATATAGACGATAAGGGTCATGGAGATCATGACGACTATAGTGAAGCTGGTGTAAGACCAGTTGAAGAAGCTGCTGATCCCTTTCTTTCCCTTTTCTGTGGTTGGATCAAATTGGTCCACTCCAAATGGTATGCCGGCCGGCCTAATTCCGGCGGTGCCTATTGTTAGAAAGGCCAAACCCAAGTATAGAAAACCCAGCTGATACTTGGTCGCACCCTTGCATGTGTTGGTTGGAGCAGAGGAGCATGTGGGTGGATGCAATGCCGGAACAACCGCCGTCAGAGTTAGAGCTAATAGTCCCTGTGTCCACCAAAACCTCAATAAGTTTAGCAAGATTTTACAAAATAATTTTATGTAGGTCCATTTTCTAACTTACGCGCATCTTGACTACGTCCCAGTAGGGTTAGCTTTTCCATATAATGTAAATATAATACAGGACTTCTTTTCTAGTCCCGAATAGTATCTCTTAACCTCATACTTTGAAAGTCTAAACTTCTTTACCCAATGGTCAGGTGCATACTACACTTAAAATTTTGTCTCATAGCCCACTTTGACAATAAGTGTGACAGTTAAAGGCCCAGATGTATTTTGGATTCTAAAACAAATCTGAACCGTTAAGTGAATTGTTCAGTCAACAGTCCAGATTTTTTCTGGACTCCAAAATGCATTTGGACCATGGGCGTGAGAGATGGAGGATGGGAGATGGGTGGAGGAAATCCATTTCCTACTATGAGGCTTTGGTTAAAATGGCACGCCAAACTAGAGGAGACAAAATATATCACCATTTTATGATCGTTTGGTGGTAGCCATAAAAGGGTCAAAATTTGTTGTTGCAATTCATGTTCTGTGATTGCTTGAGAGGCAGAGAATGCCGCACGTAATTACCAAAGGGCAAATTTAACTACTGTGAGAACCAACTTTTTCTAAACCCAACTGGCAACTTCACTTCATAAACAATACATTGACAACGGAAAAATCAATAAAATGAGGAAACATGACAGATGAGAACTGCAATCGAGTGAAGACAAAAGTATGGGACCAGTTTCATTTATGGAAGGTACGCAATTCCAGAAGCCATTAATAGAGGACGTGCATATAGCAGAATGATAATATCTGCCAAATTAAGAAGCGCAAGAGACGATGGAGTTGGAATGAATGAATTCAGAGATATACATACCAGGAAAGAGGAGAGGGAAGCGAAGGCCAAAGTGCGAAACCTGCCCAGATAAGCATCACAGACGAAGGCACCAATTAAGGGAGAGAGGTTGCTGGTACCAGACCAGATATTGATGACATTGATGGCCGACAGTTGATCCAAGTGAAACACTTTAATTAGATACACCATGAAATTCATTAACAGTCCAAACGAGGCTAGCCTCTCAAATGTCTCGTTCCCTGGACAAGTTTGTCTGTGAGTGAGCTGCAAATCAACTAAATTTACTAACGTACAGAACAACTTAGAAAGAGAGAGAGAGAGAGAGAGAGAGAGAGAGAGAGAGATAATTAAAACAAACCCAGAACGTAAGGCATGGTCTTCCAGCCACCATGCTTTGTGTGAGGTTGCTGGGTTGATTTGGCTGCTTCCATTTCTCCTGGTTCTTGAGTTTCCTGCTGGTTCTTTGTTGGGGTTGAGGGAAAAGAAGCAGATGACTTGGTGGATGAGATGGGAAAGCATCTCACGGTGCAGAGAATCCATGAAGAGGGAAAGCTTCTGCTCTTCATAGTGCTCTTCATCCCCTCCTCCATGCTTGCTTGCTTGCTTGGCTTAAGCCTTCAAAAACTGAAGAACACGTTTTTCTCTGAATTTCCTAACGGAGAGACTGCGTCAGCTCTGAGCTTCTTGCCCCAAAAACTGATATTATCTTCACAGGCATACACATTTATATACATCAATGAGACAGCTATAGAGAGAGTGTAGAACCACAGCCATAACAGTGCACGCGTCGTTCTCAAATCTTCTTCCACATATGCAACCCTCGTACCTGAACGTAGCTCCCTAATTATTAATTTTTTTAATAATAATTTTCTTTGGGTGGGGTGGGGTAAGTTTCTCCCACTAAATCCCAAAGAAGCCTTGAATAATTGAAATGAAGATCGAATTATATAATGTGTGTGGATTGTTTTGGAAGAAAAATCTTCATTTTCTATGTTTTGTTTTTGCTCATGCGAGTACTGAAATTTATGGTCTACTAGATAGTCTGGCCTGATTATTTTGGCATTTGGGGTTGGACCATATGGGTATGTGGTTCAATATAGCCAATTCCCAAGGTCCACAGGTTGACTTGAAAGTTGAAAGAAATCTCTCAAAGCCATTCTTGTCACTTCCACAGATTTACCTTACTATCACTAAGAGCTAGCTGCCTTTGTCTCAGGAATTTCTCCAGGATATGAGCCATGGTTGATTTTTATTCTGCTGCCCACCAAAAGCCAAACAGAAAAAATTTATGAGCAAATTATAGATATTTATTATTTTTTTTTTTAATTTATGACTATTCATTATACTTATAAATTACATGGCATCCACATGTATAATTACAAGTTATCTACAGTTAAATTTGTTGTTAAATAAATAATAAAATACTTAAATGTCATTTACTGTTAATACCCAACTCCTATGTGGGTCCTTTCACCTATCTTCTTTCCATTCCTTCTAGAAAACGCTCACTCATTTTTTCTTATGTTCAAATGTCATTTTTTCTTTGGTATTTTTTCAATTCCTAAGTTTGAAAAGTAAAGTGTCTAAATTGGTGGATGAATTTTTTACTAATTGACCTGTTAGTATAAAGAAACAACCTTAATAAAAAAAAATGGTTGAATATGCTGTTAGGTAACTATGAACGATAAAATAAAGATATAAAACATGAAAATACAATGCATGGAAATGTTTGCATGGAAATATAATATATGAAAATGATTTAATAGAGAAACCTAATCAAGTCAAAGCCAAATTAGGATATTGATGAAATGGAAGGATGAGATGATATGGAAAGAATTCAAATGTATTATAGCAGCATCGAAATGATGGGAAATTACCTTGTTAAAGAAGAAGATTTTATTTCCTGGATGATCTTTCTTTGTTATATATCTAATTGGATAAGCAGGTCGATCCATCAGATAAGATCATAAAAAAATGATTCATTCGGATCGTCCACCAAAATATATCAGTGCAATTTCAATTTTATAGTGAGGTACAAAAATTCAGCCATAACATAACAAGAGATTTTGGAGAGAAACTAAACGCTATTAGGCGACATTCTTGCATCAAAATGAACGTGGATGGTTCCTTATTTAAGGATTGAAAAGCTGCGGGATTTGGAGGCATTGCACAGGATCATGGGGGCAATATGATCTTTTATTTTGGTAGAGGGACTGATTCGCAAGACATTCTCACTATTGAAGCTCTGGGAATGCGTCAAGCCTTGTTGTCGGCCTATGATTTTCATTTATAAGAACTTGATGTAGAAATTGACAATCAAGCACTAGTTCACATCAAGATCCACATAAAGTGTCATGGAAGATATTTCCGATCATATCCGACATCCAAGAACTCAAGCTACAATTTGCATCTCTCACGTTCACCCATATCTATCGTGAAGCAAATTTATTAGCCGATATTTTGGCAAAAGAGAGTGTCTTATCTCTAGATGCTTTCCTCACTATCACCTTTCCTCCTCCCCACTTTATTTGTGCTTTATTTTTTGATAAATTAGGTGTAGGTTGTAATAGGATTTCTCCTTTTAAATAAATGACATTGTACTTAAAATAAAATTTTTATAAAAAAAATTACAGGCCATTATTACATTATTTCAAGTTCTTCAGTTCTCTCTAAACGATAAATTAAGTTGACCCACCTTCCGGAAAAAATCTAGGATCATGCAAGGCGAAGTGGGAATTACAGGTACCAATCATTTGGAGTCAAAGATGGTTTAGAAAACAGTTTGAATATGAAAAAGTAATGGGTTGCCATTTCCAGTAAGCAGTAAACAAATAACCCATTCCATCTGCACCGAACCCTCGAATTATTGATCTTTAAGTTTAATTAATCAGGTTGGGTTGTATTCCAATGTTCTTGATATCATTAAATAATCTTCTTCCTGCCACCGAATATTGACTGGAAGAAGCTTGTGCCTAACTACGCATATCCCCCCAATATCCTCAATGGTCTTGTCTGAGGATTCGATTTTAATTAGTTGAGTCATGTCGATACATCAATATCCTTCCGGAAGGTGAATATGCTTTTGGTGATCAAGAAAAAGACATTTTGGAATGAATTTAAAAGAGAGAACAGAAAGATGCTCCAGGTTTCAAGCCAAAATAAAATACGGAAATCATTGAACTGCTTTCAGAATTACCCAGGAATGGAAGTGGTGCCGGTCACGTTGTTTCTAAGTGGATGGACGGGGAAAGTTGGTCGATGAAGTGAAACTGGAGTGTAAGCAGAGCAGAACCACAACGAGAATCTGGAGTGAAATCCAGATTTTCTACCCGAGAGAGGTTACGTTGGCGAAGGTCTATTGCTTCTGAATCAGAATCAGTAATGTTTTTTTCTTTTTCACTTCTTACGCAACTGCTAAGCTCATGCGTTTTGGTTTTTTCTGAAGTGGTCAAAATCTCTGAAATTCGCTTGGGTCGAAGTTTGAACGAAGAATCACGCTTGGGGGCTTATGGATCATTATCATGTTGGAGTGGAGTGGAATGGAATGGATTAGAGTGGAGACATATCATGTACGGCAAAATTTTGCCTTGTCTTACTACCAGTAGTGGGTGTGTCTGTTACTCCATTAAAAATGCATTTGAGAAAGTGGTTTTGATCCAACTTGTTTCTTGGATTTCATATCTTAACCAATCATGTCTTTCTCTCTGGATGGTCACACTTATGGTGATGCTCTATGGCTACTATCGAACAAATTGTTACAGCAGGCCGAGAATACTTTGAATTCATCCAACTGCAAGGTATTTATATGCGAAAATGACAGAGTTTATCAGGGATTGAATTTGAGACAACTTTATATCCGTTGGCTCCTATACTTCCTTTACTCTCTCTCTATCTCTCTTCACTCTTTTTTAATGAAATTGTTTAACAAGCTGTTAATGGAGGATTGAACGATTGATAAGACCCATTGCAATAAGTATAAAGATATGAAACTTATGAGCTATGAAATTGTGGGGAAAAAATCATTAAAACCCACTTAAGAAAAGACATTACTATATCAAAGAACAAATTTAGATTATTGTGGAGAAGGTTGACAATTTAAGCCATTTACAATGAGTAAAAGAGAAATACCATAATACAGGGAGGGGGGACAAGGTATTGGTGATGGATCCCACTTCTAAAAAAAATTACTTGACGGCCTCAAATATTTGTGGTTATATAGCTGTCATGGAGCACCCTCAAGGGAGTCCTTGTCTTTATGTTTCGAATACAGGGAAAACACTCACAATTTTAAAAATATGGGACCCAAAAAAAAAAACAGGAAAATGCGAACAATTGTAGCATGTAGGAGACACTATGGAGAGCATATAATAAAAGCCTTGTAACATTAGAAGGAATAAAAAGTAAGGGTATTAAAGGAGACACTATTTGTGGAGAGTGCGGGGAATAAGAGGAGAACATCCACATATCATTTACCAATGTAATTTTGTTAGGCAGGTATGGTTTGGCAACCCTCTATCTTAGAGAAGTACATCAACAAATTCAGGAAGCATGGCCGAATGTATAAAAGGATGGAGAGAGGTAAGAAAGGTAAGTGAGGAATTTTATAGCCTTATCTCCTTCATAGCTTTGACCCTTTGGAGGGCAATAAATGATGTTGTGAAATGAGACAAAAGATGGACAGTTTATGAAGTGACTCATGAAGCATTAAGAGCTCATAAAGAGTTTTGGGAGAATGGGAGGAATCACATTAAAGAAACAAGGACAAGAAGCTTTCATGAAATTAACAGCTCTAATTGGGTTCCTCCTGGAAGGAAAAGGAGAGGAAAGCTGGTCTTTGATTTGTGGGGCGTAGCTGGGACAGGAGGCCAAAGATTGATGGTCCATACCATCACATTTTTCTTCAATCTTAGAAGGAGAGGCTTTAGCACTTCGTGAAGCACTACTTTTCGCCTTGGCAGACAGTATTGATTATATACATGTGAAATCCGACAGCCAACTACTAGTCAATCTAATTAAGAATCATAGCACAAGTTGCCCCCTTATGGTGAAGCCTTTGGTGGATGACATTTGTAAATTGGCAAAAAGCTTTTTGAGTTTTGTGATTTCTTATGTACTTAGGAAAGCTAATGAAATAACAGACATCCTAACTGGGTAGGCCCTCTTGGTTGGGAGCCCAAAAGAATTGTATGTTCCAACGACTGGTTATTAGAGCCTTGCTCGGCCACATCCTATGCTCAAAATTAATGACAAGCTTGTTACCAGGAAGAAGAAAAAAAAAGGGTATCATTATTCCAGACAATCAAAATCATAGTAATAGGGAAACACTGGAGTTCTATGCAGCTGTGCTACTCTGATCAACTGTGGTCCTTTAGACCAGCAATAATGCAGGATATTACCTATATTCCCTCACAGTTTCTGGGCTTCCAGGCCCACTAGTTTTTTTTTTTTTTTTTTTTTTTTTTTCTTTGAGGGGGGGGGGGGGGGGAGGGGAGGGGAGAAGGATAACGAGAAAGATTTCTGTGAATCAATTTGTTACTGTCATGCACATCAGAAAGGTGGATGGGAGTGGGAAGGGGGGAAAAAGGAAAAAATTCTAAATTTTACAAATGAGTGGAAAGAAGGAAAAAGAGAAGGGGTTGTAGGATACAGGGCTAAGAAGGTATAGGTAAGGGAGAAGGGTAAAATTGGTTACAATCTCTTCTATGAATTATACTGGTCAGAAAATTATTCGCCGCCAGTCCTGATTTTTACAGAAAGAATGAGAAGCATGCCACCATGCATGTACCGTTTGGAAGACGAGGCCATGAGGAAACATTACTGTCACTGCATCTATCAGACTACGATCAGGAGATTGTTTTCGAATCCATTGTTATGTACAATAGGAATCAGAGGATCAACCTTCCACACACCATCTACTATATACTTGATCTGCAACAACCAAACAAATTTCCTCTTGTTTTTATTTTATGGGAGGGGAAAAAAAGAAAGAAAAAAAAAAGATGAACATAACAGACTGCAAAAACTGGTTGAAGCCGAAGTGAAGAACATGACCTACCTCATATCTGCCAGGATATAATTGCAGATATGCTGAAAATATGCCTCCACTTGACCTCTCCATCTTTCTCTGCAATGCATCAAACAAGTAAGGCCGTGGCTTCTGAAGCTGAGAATCCATTGTTCTCCCCCCCTTCTTTTTATTCCCTTTTATTTTGGAGGTTTTGTGTGTGTTAGAAGCAGGTGGATAGCAACAGGAACTATTTCGACACAACACCACCGGATAACCGTAGTAAGTAAACCCAGGCTGAAACTTCAAGCTATGCAGAAATTGACAATACTGCATTCAACAGCATGATAAGCTAGATAAGGTGAGTCCATATCGTCCCTCTAGCCCATACCATACTAGAAAACATAAGCCTGCCCTTCTCTGGTAAGTAAATGTCTCAGAAGCCACCTTATTTAATTGTTCTCGTTTTCTAGGCATGTGTATCTTCCAAACTAACTGTTTTTTAAACTATATTAACTATTCATGCAAAGATAATTATACTTAACAAAAACATACATATATAAATGAAACTACAAAAACAAAAACAACCCTGAATAATGAATTGCATGGTACAGATTGTTCATGGTTACAAACATTGATATTTGTGGATGCTTTCTGCATCGTATTAGTTTCTAGAACTCCACATCCATGACATTTTTCTACGTGAAAGGATTTCACATACAGTTTAACTTTCAACGCTATTAAAGAAAACCTGAACCAAACGGACAAATTGACTCAAGTTTCTATCGCAGCCATCAAAATATTATTAATAATAAAATAAATAAATAAATAAAAAGGTGTACCAAGTGCACGAGGCTCATGCTATATCAGGATATGGGGAGCGTGTCATTATGTACGTAGTGTTAACACCGTTTTGTGGAGATGCTGTTTCCTGACTCAAACCCGCAACTGCTAGGTCACAATGGACCAACTGTCCTCTTCAGCCATCAAAATAATACACTATAAAAATTATGTGAACTCAAAGCTAAGAAACATGCTGAATCACATAAAAAACCTTGTGCCTTCTGAGCCTGAAAGTAGTCCCTCATAGGCTGTCATTTAGAGGTAACATTCACAGTTAAATGTGATAATGTGGCAACTTACTAATGGTTTGCAACTGTTGGGACCCATGAACCTAAATCTCTATTGCAGCATGGTGCTTATTAATTATGAGTAGGCCCACGGAGCTAAGTAAAGGAAGGCGTAAGAACTTATAAGGACTGCCAGGAATTTCACATCCAGTCACACAACTTATTGTAAACTTCCATTAAAGAAAATCTACTAGTATGGACGGGAGAACTAGAGAATGAGATGAGCATAGGCTATAGTTTTCCATTCTAGTCCATTTGACCGAATGAAACCACAGAGCTTAAGAGAACTGTGACAAACCTGACAGAAAAATGCCACCATGGTAAGAGGGGGGAAAATGCATGCATTTGTCAGCACTGTGACATTATGAGCTCCTCTGGGAAGTGCCCTTGGGTTTATCTGCCTCAGATAGGATAAGATGTTCTGATTGGTATGGGACAAAATAGAAGGCAGTAGCCAGAATCTTTTATAAACAGGTAAGTTCGGCAAGATCATTTTTATTAGAGGTTTTAGGTTAAATTAGGGTCAAGGTTCTGTAGGACCTATACTCTGATGGTCAACTAAGGTTAGGTCGATTTACAGGAACCTATTAGTGAAGGTGTCAAGTTCAATGAGTTTACGACAGAGTTAGAATCAGTGGCAGCTTGGGTTAGGGAACTAGGTTTTATGATAGGATGAAGAAGAGAAATCTAGGGTATAGGATGCGCAGATGAAGCCGAGGTTTGGATTGACCCAACTTTGGGCTGGTTCTGATCCGCGGGGGTTTTAGGCTATGTTAGGCTGGCAGGAAAAGAAAAGAAGAAATGCAATTGATTTATGTATCTCTCTCTCCTCAAATTCAAGCCTTCTTGGAATTTTCTTTCTTTTCTTCTTTGGCTTCCAAACATAGCTGTAGGATTTGGGCTCAACATCTAGAGATGAAGGGGACGCTATGGTAAGAAAGGTTAAACTCACTGTTATTGAACTTCCTAAACAGCACGTTGAACGGTTGTATTTGACTGGAAATTGAATCCCAAATGGACCACCAAAGAACCATCAAGCTTCACACTGCAAGGTGTCAATTGGGTCGAACACCAATCGCCTCAGCCTTATCTCCATCGTAGAGAAGAAAATTACAGAGCAGCTAGCAGCAGAAATTTCAAAAACTGGTCAAGAAGAGAACAGCTGTTATATAGAAAAAAACTGCGGCACGAAGGGGGGAGAGAGAGGAAGGACTTTATCCAGTATCATCAACCCATGGTTTCTCAAGTTGGCGGACCAGCAGCAGAAGCTTCTGAGTTCATCACAAGAACTTTCTTAAAACAGAGCACCACAACCAGAGTAGTCTATGTGAACCCAAGGTTGACACTGAGAGGCGGGTATGAATCAGCGTAATTTAGATTCTCTTTTCAAACCAGCGACGCTTCTTTAATTGCAAATCAAGATTGGTGACGTAGAACTTGGATTGGACTGAACCAGTTGGATCAGGTCAAATCAGCCCCGTCTGTTCTTCTAAAAGGACCAAAAAGAAGCCAAAACACTGTTCATGTGCCCTTTTTGGGCCTTTAAGGAACATTATTTATAGATTTTGTGGGGCCGAGAGTAGATCACATGAATATCTTTTACGAAGACTGAAGATTGAAGACTAAAGACCTTAGAAGTTGCTAAATATGTTATTTCCCTACTTTCTGATTCTCTTAGTTACTAAGATCAGAATCAGGAAGTTTCTATTTTTTATGTCGTTGAGAACCTTAGCTGAACCACTCAGTAAAGTAGTTTCTATTTTCTAAATTAGCAATTTCTTTTTTTTAAAAAAGAGTCTATGCTTTATATATAGGTAATTGGCTATTCTCAGTCACAAACAGATTTTAATGAATTGCTAAGTCAAAGCATTGCTTTGATTTTGATTTTGATTTTTATTTTTATCTTTATTTTTATTTTTTTGGGTTAATGAGGAATCTAACAGAATTAAGTCCACAATTATTGAGTCCTACCAATCTGGGCAGGGCCAAAACCAGGCATAGATTATTTTTGGCAGATTCTAAGGATCCATGATCAAAGAAAATGACATCAGAATCATCTTCAACCAAATTTCGTACATCCTGAGTAACTAATAAGGTTTGTCAAGTTAAAAACTTGTAAGTTGTAACATTAAAAATAGAGTTCCAAGGAGAAACAATAAATGGAGTTTGAAACAAAAATTAATTTTCATCTTCAAAAGAGACTTGAACATGTTAAAATATTTCCCTCATCCAGAGATACCCAAAGGCAGTGGTTTCTCCATTCTTCCAGCTTACATGGTCTGAGATGAACATTTACTACTCCAATAGGTATTTCAAATATCAACAATTGAACATGGAAATGTATACCTTTGTCTTGTAAGCTATGGAAAATTAGCGAGATGACAACACAACAAAATATAAAGAGCATTCAAGTGCACTATACTCCTACTACTCAAAGGGCAAATGCACGCAAGTTAAACTGCCCCCCTGCCCCCCCCCCCTCACAAAGAGGTTGTTTCCATGTTTCAAACCCACAAGCTGATGGTTGAATTAGAAATATCTAACTGCTGCACCAAGGCTTGCTCACTAAAAGAGCATTTCTTGTGTATTTAGTGAAAACATTTTCTTCACTTGTTTAGTGGGTCAGTTTCACTCTTAATGACCTATTAGTTTCCCTGGGTGGGTCAGTTTCACTTTTAATGACATATTAGCTTCCATAGACTGCATCACCAAACTTAGCTATAAGATCAAACTCCAAATGTAAAGCATATGCTGTGCAATAAGATTTCTTTGCATAACTGTAGTATTATACCACACATCTGCACATTATGGAGTTGCAGTAGTAGAAAGTAGGACCGCAAAATACCCAAGTAAGTAGTAGCAAATATTTCATATCTTAAACGAACCTGACTCGACCAACCATCGAATGATCCACATAATAGAACCTCTGAGGCTGGAGAAGACCAGTTTATGCACACAGTCCTAAGAAGGTCTAGAGCCCTTTGAGCACCATCAATCCTCCTCTGTTTCTCTTCTACCGCTTTTTGTGCTTCACTGAAGAAGGAAAATATGAATCTGTCATGAAAGTAGAGAAAGAAAGGATAAAGATAAGACACATCAAAATACAGTATGCATACCTTAATGCTAGAGTCATCTTTCCTTCTAGTACTGCTAATTTTGCACGGCTTGACCGCAATTTGTCCTTTGCTTTGATGATTGCAGTTTCCTGGAATTCCCAATCATCAGACAGCCTTCGTAACTCCTCCAATGAGCTGCCATGACCCTGATGGAAATACAGAACAATATTTAACAGAAATTTATTAAATAAAAAAAATTAAAAAGAATTAAATGACCATAAAGAATCATTGCGACCTTCATTAGCAAAAAAATGCATTTTATAACACATTTCCCTTTTTGCTGTTCTATTGCATAGTAAACAACAAAAAGGCAAACAACAAGTCATATGATTCACACACATTTACAACTTGGACTTGTTGCACAGAGTACTACTTGAATGACCACATCTTTCCTCCCTGAAATCTGGTTAACTTGATTTTAGCACCGCTGTTAAGATAACTCAAGGGGCTACATTTCTCAACATATTATTTGCAACTCAAGATGAACGCATGTATTCGCAAAATTTAAGCTACAAACTTATGCATAAGCCAAGAAGGGTTCCATACATAGTTATCACAACATCCAGGGAAGATGAGAATCAATGGGACATGAAGCCCAGGCCACAAGGCAACACCAGGACACACCTTGAACCACCACAACACCTTGACAACTGTGGTTTCTAAAATGATGACTCCCAACTCCAAAAAAAAAATCCAAAAGTGTGTTGGAGCTTACAATAGGTTGTAGTATTTCAAACAAAACCCCTCAATTTATACTAGTACCCCTTTTTATTCAATTTTAACTACACACTAAAAAACATGCACAATCCATTTAATTTTGTAACCATTCTTTTTATAACACTTTATTTGACATTTTTGACTGTCTGTCTGTTATTCTTTTGCTGCTTAAAACACATACCATTAGACCCATTCTAATGCTGATCCCCTTTTTGCAAACTATGTTGATTCAAGCCTGGGATTGGGCTGTTATGGTGGACTTTCACAAAAGGGGAATTAGAAGAATGGGAAGACTACTAGAAGAAGACTATTGTTGACGATAATCTTTGATAGTAACTTGAAATGATAGAAGAAACTCTTAGGAAAGATAAGAAAGGGATAACAGTCCTGGATGCACTGCCAAACAACACCAAAACTCTTATAAGAAGTCATATTCATTAACCAAATCATCTCTACCTGACAGGGGCATGCATCATAAATATATAGACCTTCTAAAATTCCCAATCTGACTCAAAAAAAGAACTCCTAATCGCTACATCACTACAAAAGACTAAAAAAGGTAAGTAAAATCAAAACAGAATTCTCTCTAATTAATAAGTATCCTCATCTAACTCAAAACACTGACTTAAATATTAATAATAATTACTAATCCCATCTACCAGCATTACCGCCACACTGTGGGCTTATAAATTAGGCTCAGTACATTAATAACACCAAAACTGAGAGCCTTAATGACCATAGAACCACCCATGAGCCAAAATTAAGTATTTCAAAGTTCAGTTGACCCTTTTGGACATTCTTAACTGCATCAATAGTTTTCAGTGGCTAGAAAAGAAAAATGAAATGAAATTAATCTAAAACGAAAAAGGACTTGTATGGTCATGACTGTGTAATTAACATTAATCTGAAAAAATATGGTAATTAAAATTTGCAAATGGAATCCCCACATTTTTATTTTAGTTCCAAGTTCCAACAGAATGTTTTAGTTACCAGATTTATTATGTTATTGAATCAGTTATGCAATCAATTTTGGTGATGACTACAAATGTTTTTAAAGAGATTAGATATCAATACATGATCTAGAACCGCAGATGATATTAACAGTTAAACCGGAGAGAATCCAGCAATATGACCAATTTGACCCAAATCTGGTCCAACTTCCAATCAAATGGCCTAGAGGAAGTATAGATTGAGGTTCAAACATTTGGAATTAATTCGATGGACAGAGATTTGGAGAAATCAGTAAATAGCAAGTTGCCGAAATTAGAAAACATGTGTTAGTAACTACAGGAAAAAGTAATTAAACTTTAAAATATTAAGCGGGAAGCCCACCCAAAAAAAAGGGATTACACTTAGCTAATGGAAGTTAGTGAGTGAGATCGGGAATAAGAATTAGCAGAAAGGAGAAACCAAAACAAGATGTAGCACTGCCACTGGATAAAGAGTAAATGTAATGTAGAACTTGGCCTGGAGTCTGGATCAACTAGACCAGGTCAAATCAGCCCAGTTGGTCTTTAGAAGGACCAAAAAGAGACCAAAACACTGTTTGTCACATGCCTTTTCTGGCCTTGAAGGAATACTCTTTAAAGATTTTGTGGGGCCCAAGAGTAGATCATGTGAAGATCTTTTATGAAGACTAAAGACTAAAGGCCTTAGGCCTTTTGATGTAAACATGAAATCTAAGGTTTGTCTTCAGGATCAATTCAGTTAACCAGCAGTAAATTTTAGGGTTTAGTAAAGTATAATGCTGTCTTGAGGGGTTTTAGGGTATAGGAATAGGGGTTTGTCTTCTAGGGTTTATTGATTTCCAGTTCTGATTCTATGTGAATTAAAATTTAGAACTGAATCTTAGGTTTAAGGTTTAGGAAAATTATGGCTTACTAAGGATTAGGGTTTCTAGGGGGTGTGTAGGACTAGGTTAAGGTCAAAGGTAAAGGAGAGGCAGGGTATGGATAGGATTCTGGTGAAGGGTTTGAGAGATCTAGATAAAGAAAGCTAGGGTTTCTAGGGTTCTGGGGAATTTAGGGCAGAAAGGGAATTTAGAGTTTAAACTAGGTTTTGGTAGGTCTGATTGGGCTGAAATTGAGAGGGAAGGTCACTAGGGTTGGGGGAATAAGGTTTCTAAAGTTTGGGACAGACCTAATGGTTAGATTGCTGTAGATCTAACCTTAAATTTTAGGTATTTTGAAAAGTCCGAAAATTCCAGAAAAACTCAGGAAAATAAAAAAAAAAGGATATGGGAATTAGGGTTCAGGGGAAGAAGAAGGATTCAGTCTTTCTAGGGTTTAAGGGGATGGTTAGGCCCAAGGTTGAGATCAAACTAGGGGAGGGGAGGGGGGAGAGCTTTCCTAAAGGGATCAATGTGCAAGAAGGGAGCGGAGGACCTAGGGTTTAGGATTTGGGGAAGAACTATGGCTGCTGCAGAATAGAGGAGGGGAAAGAGGGGCTGAGAGAGAGAGAGAGGAGAAGGTAGGGGCTGGGAAGGGGTCAACTGCGCTTGTAGAAGAGAATAAGAGATGAAGAACTTGAACAAGGACTCTGACTAAGCTCATCCAAAGATGAAATCAAATTACAAAACGTGAGTAGGACTAGCCTCCTTGTTAGAAATTGGAATACAAGTAAGAGAATCCCTCTCTTACTGGGACTCCAAACTTGAATGGGACTCTTTAATAACTTGACCAAAACAGAACCAAACTTCAAAACAAAAGTATAACTATTACCCAGTAGAATCTGAGCTACTACTAGAGGAATCCCCTCTAGTTAGGACTCCTAGCTAGACTAGGACTCTTTCATAACTTAACAAAGGACTCAAATAACAAAATGAAGGTAGACTTGGACTCCTAACAAGATTCTGATTTGGGCTAGATTAAATTGAGTTGGACTAGGGTACCCAAAATAACCAAAATGCCCCCATGCTGGCTCAATTTCCCTTGGTTGGCTGGACTGCGGGTACTGGCAACCTCCCTGGTCCTTCTTTGGGCAGTCCTGGATCCACTTCACATCACCTTTTTCTAAGTTGCTAATTATGTCATTTCCTTAGTTTCTATTCTTTTGGTTACTAAATTCAGTTATTTCTTATTCTTGTTTTAGATTCTATGCTCTGTATGTATGTAACTGGCCATTCTCAATCACACAAATTTTAATGAATTGCTAAGTTGAAGCCTTGCTTTGAATTTATTTTCTTGTCTCTAGCTTAAGTGATAAGAAAGATGTGGACCTTGCTGTTGAGACCCAAACAACTAAGGCTGAAGGAGCCTTGCTATCGAGAGCTAAATCCACCTATCCCCATTCTCTATTCTCTTGTCTCTTTGTTTCTATTTTGTTCAATCTAATCCTCTAATTTGTGGGTTTACTTGGGGCCAAGTCATCTTTGATCTTAGCTTAATATTACAATGGGCTGCCTCCAAGAGTAGGAACTGATGGAGTGCATGGTTATATATTTCAGCATTAGAATCTGGCCTTAGCTTGAAAGCAGAAACTCAATAGTTAGTGGACAGGCTTAAGAGACCATAACAAAATAAATAACATAGGGCTATAGTTTCTGAAATAGTTGGAGGGTATTGACCCTTATCCTTTATTTATAACTCCATAGTAATCGCTAAAGCAGAAGCTCTGATGTATGATAGGAGGAATCCTTTACAACTTATGTTTCTCTTCAGTTCAGGGACTATTCAAGAACATTGCAAATTAGGAACTAACTACTTAATCCTGTATAGAATTTAAATCCCTAATATTTGGTCATATCCAATTGGCTCATTACACAATAGGAAGACCAAAAATGTCAATTTCATGGCCCAAACAACCTTTTGCAGACTCAAATCAAGCCTAACATAACCAGACTTCAGATCACAGCTTCAGCTGGGCACAAACTTACACCAAACCCAATACAATGGACCCAAAAAAACTTCGCCTTCTCCCATCACACACCGCCCCCCCCCCCCCCCCCCCAAAAAAAAAAAACCCTTTTTACATGTTCTATTAGCTGGCTTCAAGGTAGAAACAGAGACAGGTTGATAGAACTCATAGGAAAATATAAATCATACAAATCATCGAGCAATAACTTGGATGTGATTAACATCATCAATAAGCCAAACAAAAGGAAGGATAATATTAGAGTAGCATATTAGAGCTTGTATAAATATACGGAATCAGAACACCCACCTTATGCAAAATGAGTTCATCTGTTCTTGTCCTCAATAAGTTGAGAACAGAAGAAAGTTCTTCATCCAAGTTCTGAAGGTGGGTTCGTATATCATTGGGTTCATTCTTCTTATAACTAGAAACAGATTCTTTTGATTTATAACTTGTATCATTTTCATCCTTTGCTTTTGTGTACACATTATCATTCGTGGGAACAATGTCAGCAGCTGCAAAAAATATATATATATATATATAAAAAAAAGGGTCAATTTATTTCAATAGCCCAGAAAACACTCCAGAAACTTGGAAATAGGATACCTTCAAAATTAGAATTTGAAAACCCTGCCCTATGAGTGCTCCATTTTCTCCACATTGCTGGCTTGAATGATCTTCCAAAGCCATCACCATCTGAAGAATATCTGCTGTGAATATGCATGTCTTGAGGAACAGCTAGAAGCTCCTCGCTAGCTCTCAAATATGCAGACCCGTTGCTTTTTTCAAGGCCAGTAACTGTCTTTACCAAGGCGACAAAAATTGATAATTGGTATGAATTCATTTAAGAATTATCAGAACATTTTTACTCACGCTCCCATAGAACAAACACTTAACTACCTCACTTCATGGGGCGTAAAGATTCAATAGAGTAGCAGTCCTCAAAAGAATAAAGAATGACAAAATTTTACGAAAATATTACGACTGTGTTGCAATTTGAAGCCAATTCATACTTGGCAACAATCGCTGAGGTTGCCGAAGGTATGTCCCTCAAATTCTCTCTAAAAACACTCAAGTATTGAGCTAAAATAGGAAAATGGAGTATATCCGCCAATCATGGACTTTCTGTCGTTTATTGAGATGACTCGTCGATCCAACTTACCTGCTTTTGCTGGGACTTTCGATTGATAGTCATCTTCTACCTCATTCCTCATGTCAAGAGAGCCACCTTCTTTTGTTCTTAAGTCAATACCAAATTTCAGATTTCTCTCTTTCTCGAGGCCACTCAAGATACCCTCAATCCCCGAACCCACCGCAGCCTCCCTTTGCCTGAGGGTGAAATAAAGGATGCAATGAGTTCGATTGCCCCAGAAAGAAAAATCAAGAATCTTGAGAAAATAAAGAAACAGAAAAGAAAGTGCGAAAATTGAAGCCCTCACAGTGATTCATCAGAAGCTGAACCCAGATAAGGGGATGCATGGGACAGTTCCGTCTCGGAGCTTCCAACTTGAACGCCCTCGACAAGAGACCTCTCACCACCGCCATCGAGATTCTGTTGCCAGCTTCTTGTATCTCCAAGAACTGAACCATTATCAACTTCTTTATCCGTTACTAGGATTGGACCTTCAAACTCATCATCTTGAACCGTCTCCTCGTCCTCCTCCGAGTCCCAGCCATAACTAAGCCACCCGCCTCGCTTTTCAATGGCTTCCACCAAGTCCATTCTCCCAGCATTAATCAACTCGTTCTTTGTCGGGAAAACTTCGGGGTTTGAAGATTTTTCCATGAAAGCCAGAACCTCTGCTTCTATATCCGAATACCCCTCATTCTCAAACGACATGCATCGCCGGATTAAACAAGAGCGAGAGTTGTTTCCATAAAGGAGAACGGGAGTTCCGAAACTGGTCATAGACATTAAAGAAGAGCATCTCTTCGCCGGAAAGAAACCAAAAGAAACGCAGAGAGGAAGGCGTCTCGGGTGGTTCAAGAAAGAAAGAGAGGTGAAGCTAGGGCAATGCTGGACAGGATAGGACGATGAGATGAAGCGATTACAAGTCGACATGAAGGAAACCATCTTTGCCGCATTCCTTCGAACAGATGGAGCTCAAACAAACAAAATGAATTGAACAGTCAAACACAAGGACGATGGTGGTGCCAGATGAAAGACGAGAAGAAGCAACGAACAACTACCGTTCTTGAAAAGCGAAGTCGTATTTATAAGAAAAAAACTCTGAAAACCAACTGAATAATCCAAGTCGTTGAGCACATCTATTTCTACATACCATGTCTGGTAAATGAGCCAAAAGACTTGGCCGTTAATGGAACCTTCAGGTAAACCACATCATTAAACCACCACAAGTAGCGTTCCATATAAATTTTATTTCTTTCTAAAGTAAACGGTTCTCTTTTTAATGGGAATAACATTTTTATTTGCTATAAACAAAAGAAGTGTTACAATAATACTTTCTTTCTTTTCTTTCTTTTTATGATATATCATATAGGGTCCTTAGTCCTTACCCAACAAATAAAAAGATACTAATAAAAAAAGGGGTTCAGTGTATGTCCAAAAAGAACCTCTGCCTTTTGTATTTTATTGTGGAATTATTTGTCAATCTATTACAAAGTAGTTTGAAAGAAATAAAAAAGTTTGGATCATCTATCCATGTGTAGATTCTTATAAAATATCTCAATCACTGCCAAATGAGTTTAAGAATTAGATCAGTGCTAACCTAAAACAAAATTGATTTTGTCTAGAAATATCAAAATTGAAAGGACAAAGCAGTTGCTAGAAGTTAAGGGCAGTTGTTCATTCTCATATTCAAGTTCAAATTATTGTTTCTCCAAATTATTCGGAGTTTATGTAGAAGTTAGTTTTAGTTCTATATGGAAATGTCGTTAATTGGTTGAAAGAAAAAAAGTTTGGATCATCTATCCAAGTTTATTGGTGATAACTTGTAAGATTGTTTATATTGATAGATAAATTAACAGTTGTGCTGACTCTCTAACTATGAAGGCTCTATCTTTGACGGGAGAGATAGTTTGGCCCATTTCCAATCGTTGGATCTAGGTTAAGATTGTCTTTGACTCCTCAGTTGTATCTCGCTTAGTTTTTTAATGAAATTTTTTCTATCCAAAAAAGAATATCAAACCAACCTATCCAACTAAATTCTAAACAAACTTAAACTTTTCACTTAGCCTTGACTCCGGGAATTTTGGCGCTCTGGTCTCTAACTCTCTAATCTCTTTGGTACTATACACAAACATCGACGACTCATTGCATTATAAGAGAAAGCAACCCTTAGTATTCATGACAAGATAAGCGATTAGAGACGAGTATTGAAACTAATAGTTGTGAGTCAAGGCTAAGTGAAAAATTAAAAGTCGTTTCAAGTTTTGTTGAATGGGTTATGTTTGATCGATGAAGAGAAAGTGGTAAGGCCAGGCTAGGCTTCTTGTTTAAGCTCCTGAAAATTTGGCCATTTACAATTTATGAATCACAAAGTAGACGTCGTTGATATCTTTTAGCATCACATACAAACTGTAACCATGATCAATGAACTTTGCAGATTCCACATATTAAAATTTACAAGGTCCATGATTTACAGAGCCCATTTATTATATATGCGTACTTTATTTTAATATATATATATATATATATATATTTTCAAGTAGTTTGATTAAAGAGTTTCTTATCAAATATGGTTTTCATACATAAGGGATAAATATATTTTATATATCATCAATGACAATAGAATTTTGATATTTTCATTAAAAGGTGTTGAACATTACAAATCGAACAATCTTGTGATAGTGTTTTAATCAACTTCAAGGCTTCATTTGTTTCTTCCTTCAGGTCAAACAGTTCAAGGCTTAAATACAACTATGTACTCCAAAAAAAAAAAAAGAAAAAAGGGTCACGTGACAATTAGGTTATGAGACCCCACCCCCCGTCAGATGTGCTCCAAAGAGAATCCTATGTATGTAAACGATTTGATGAAAAGCATACACGTGTGTTAGCTACTCCAATTACCGTAAGATTCGAATCGACCTTTCAGTGGATCAAACAACGAAAAGCCAGAGATTTTAATATTAGCATGTTCAGAATTTTTTCCAGACAAATCAGAAATCTCGAGCTTGAGGATGGTCACGTGACTGCTCGGAATCTTCGGATTTTCATTCAATCAATTTCAAAATGAAACCCTACTAATTGAAAAGAGCAATTTTCCCTCCATATGACCATATGCGCCATTATCGATGCTTCTGTGCTATTTTCCCATTACTCGCCTTCCCCTCCCGGCCCCAGAATCCAGAAGGACAGTCTCTGACAACACAGAACCAAGGAAGTAAAAGGGAAAAGAAAGTTGCCTTCTCCGTCCCTACTTACTCATGCTTGAATCTTAATCATTAAAGAACTTGATATACTAATCTTCCAGCTATTGTAATCACTGCTCCCACTTCTCTTTAGTTCTATCTCAACTGGGTACTGAAATTTCTCTGGGAGCTCATTTTGTTTGAAAATGAAAATGGGTTTGCTGGTTTGGGTTCTTTCAGCTACAACTCTTTTTAGTGCCACAGCTCTTGCCCTTTCTCAGGATGGTAGATTTCGCTGTCTTTTCTTCCTTCTTATTAATGGCTGTATTTTTCTTTAGTTATTGCAGTAGAGTCGTCGTCTTTGTTTTCAGGCTACACATTGTTGGATATCAGAGATGCTTTGAACGACAGTGGAGGTTTTCTTAACAACTGGAGAGCTTCCGATGATAGCCCCTGTAACTGGACTGGCATTTCTTGTCAGCTAGACGACCACCAAGTTCGTTCCATGTTAGTAGCTTTGTGATACGCTTTATTTTCTTTTACTTTGCTTCTCTTTTTACCTTTATTTTTCATTTTTTTATTCTGCCTCTTTTGATTCCTAATAATTTTTCTATATTGTGTTCTTTATATTGGATTCTCAGAGATCTTCCATTCATGGAGCTTAAAGGGGTTATTCCTCCAAGCATTGGGAAGCTCAAGAGACTGCAGAGACTGTAAGTACTTGACCCTTTTTTCCTCCCATAAAGAACTTCTTTTGTTTATTGGTTCCTTTATTGTATCGTGTCTATTTTGCTACTAGGGCACTTCATCAGAACAGCTTGCATGGAATGATTCCCACTGAAATTACCCAATGCACTGACCTCAGAGCACTGTAAGGGAAAATGAATAAGTCCCTCTTCAAGTCGTTTTAAGTTTCAAAAGTTTTTATCTGAATATAAAAGATGGTAAGTGCTTTGAATAACCTTATGCAGGTACTTGAGGGCTAATTACCTCCAAGGAAGCATACCTCCTGAGCTTGGAAGTCTTTCTCATCTTACCATACTGTAAGACATTTGATTTTCTGCTCTGTGGGTGGATTGTTCTTTATTTTCTCTTATGTTTAACGGGGTTTATCGTTTGAGGCATATTCAACTATTTGATTAAGTAATTAAAAAGCTTTCATTCTGAATTTGCTCAAGAAATTGGAGGATAATATGCAGGGATCTATCAAGCAATTCGCTGAGGGGATCAATACCTTCCACTATTGGCCATCTTACACAGCTACACTTTCTGTAAGTCAACATTGATATGCCAACTTAGCAAGTTTCATGCAAGATTCTATGACATCAACTGTTCTTTATGATGTTCACATTCATTGCTATGAATTTCAGGAATTTATCCGTGAATTTCTTGTCTGGTGAAATCCCAAATATTGGAGTATTGAATACATTTGGGAATAAGTCGTAAGTATTCTGTGTTTTCACCTCCCTGTTCAATTTGCTATTGTGTTTCCAATATATTTTGATATTATATCCCAATGATAAACTTGAATGGACTTGATCATAAGCTATACCATCCAAGGTACGGTTGTTCTACCTGAATATTGGGGCATGGAAATAGAGAATACATATGTGGTTCAAATTCAAGAGTGTCTGTCTGAGTCTTTCTTTTCTCATATTTCCTAATTAGTAAGTCTAATGTGGTTTGGCAAAGTATGCAATAGATGAATATGTTATATAGACATGCATGGATCTGGATCATCTAGCTGATTCAGCTCCAGGCAGTTATAATATCCCTAAGTGCCAAAATCGGTGTGTTAATAAGGTGTTATTTAGAGGGAAAGGCAGTTCTTTTTTTTTGTTTGGGGTGGGGTGGGGGTGTAATGGAGGTTTGTTGGATATTTTCATTTTTCCTTGTACCCTATGTTTCAAGCACAAGAATTAGATTATATGCCTTAAGGATTCATTCCAGGACTGACCATGAAGTAATAATTGAAAAGACATGGCTCAGTCTGTTGGTCTTTCTTCATTTTTGCCAAGTATCAAAAGAGGACAGGTTGGATGAATCAATCTAGTCTGATCCAGATTGGGACAGGCAAAGATTGACCTGATCCTGTGTCTGAGTCTTGAATTCTTGCTTGTAAGAAGGTACATACTCACTAGGATGGAGATCAAGGGTATTTGACCTATTAAATCAATTCCTGATTTTATTAACATTTATTATGCAGCAGAGTTTAAGAGGGAGAAAAAAGTTGGGCAAAATGCAGTAACAAAACTTGGCAAAGTATTTTGTTATTACCAGTGTTGGAATCAGAATGCTCAGCCATCATTTTCTAAAATGTTTGAGTGAACCATACAAAAACAACTCAGCCTCATCAAGAGGAATGTTCACTTCATCCAATTCACCATGCAAAGGGGTTATCCCTGCTTGTTTCCTCATAATTCCTAGTTCTTCAATGAATCAATTCTTCTCAAATAATTATACTAGTATTAAAATATGGAATAGTTGGATTTGACTGGACTTCAACCATAATCAAATGATAAAATAGAAATAAGCCCACTAGGTTTGACACTAACTGTCATGTGATAGATAATAGGGTATGTGCCAGACTCCAGCGTAGAAGAAAATGATCACCTCAAACAATGGCTTGGACTGCATCTTGGGTTCCCACAGTTCCAGCATTCCTGGTTATCCTGCATTTTGATTGGATAATATTTGGTGGATCCAGGTTGTTGGATAGCCAAGAATGTTGGGAACATAAAGTGCTAACTGCTAACCATGTCCATATTAGGGATTCCATCTTCATTCATGGTAAATATGGTACCGTGTTATTTATTTAGCATCACATCATCATCTTTTTAATGTTTCCTCTGTTAAAACCACCTATGTTTTGTTTCATGTGATTTCCTGCTGAGCTTGTTCAAACAATGCCTGTTTACAGGTTTGCTGGAAATTTAGATTTGTGTGGTCAGCAAATACAAAAACCATGTCGGAATGCCTTGGGTTTCCCAGCGGTGCTACCACATGAAGAACAGAATGGACCACAAGGCAAGCAGAATGCAGACTATTATTCTTCATGAAACCAGTCTTAGTCTTTATAAAGTTACTAGGCTTGGTCACTTCACCTAGATTTGCAAATTGGTTGATTTGGTCAAGTTATCTACTCTCTTTTGCAAAATTATCAAATGTGAACTATTGAGGGTCGGGTTGCTCCATTGTGACTAAGTGGTCACAGGTTCAAGTGAAACAGCCTCTCTGTGAAAGCAGGGAAAGGCTGTGTACTTTATGAGCCTCCCCAGACCCCACATTGGTGGGAGTTGTGCACTAGATACACCCCTATTTATCTAATGTAACTATTAAGTGGATTTGTATTAAAAGCTAACACCAAGTTGATCATAATGAGTCACTGCAGTCCCTACAAAACGGTCTACTCATGACCTGAATGGAGTTCTGATTGGTGCATTCTCAGCAATGGGTATTGTGCTTGTTATGCTTCTTATTTCACTGTGGCTATTTTTGTTATCAAAGAAAGAAAGAGCTGCCAAGAAATACACAGAAGTCAAGAAGCAAGTTGATCAAGATTCCAGTAAGTTTAAACCAATACATGTTATCTGTGAAAAAGCTGTCTGTCTGGCTAAATTGGTGCTCCTTCTTTACAGGCACAAAACTTGTTATATTCCATGGGAATATTCCTTATCCGTCATTTGAAATCATCGAAAAGCTTGAGTCACTCGGTGAACAGGATGTGGTTGGATCAGGAGGATTTGGCACTGTATACAAAATGGTTATGAACAATTGTAGTACATTTGCTGTTAAAAGAGTTGATCGCAGTCATGAAGGATCTATTCAAGTTTTTGAGAGGGAGCTCGAAATATTGGGTACTGTCAAGCATACAAATCTTGTCAATCTACAAGGTTACTGCAGGCTTCCCACTGCCAGACTTCTCATTTATGATTTTTTGGCGTTGGGCAGCTTAGATCACCTCCTCCATGGTATGCATTTTGCTCAGTTAACTAGTGATTGTTGGTTGAATTAAGATATGATAAAGAATTTGATTCCAGAGCAGAATACTGGGGAAAAAGGACATATTCTGAAGGGTCAATGTTTTAATGAATCCCACCATTAAAGAGACCTTCCATGAAAACTATCAACCTGATGGTTGATCTTAATAGTTGCATCTATTGCATTTTGTTACTGTAAGAAAAGTGCATGGTATCCATCTTTTTTGAGGCTGTGGGAGGGGGAGAGGGAGCATGTCCTTTTTGGTTGGAACAATCATGTGGAGGCCTTTCTGCTTGACAGTTTTCATTCTGAAGGCTTGGGTGTTCACCCCATTATGTGGAACTACTGTTGTTTCCAGTTCAGTTCAATGTTCTTATCTTAATATCTTAATGATTCAATTTTTTTTTGGTTGTCTTCAGAACATAAGGGGCAGCCCGTGAACTGGAATTTGCGCTTAAGAATAGCCCTTGGTTCAGCTAGGGGACTGGCATACTTACACCATGACTGCTGTCCACCGATTGTGCACCGCAACTTAAAATCCAGCAATATACTACTTGACAAGAATCTCGAGCCTCATATTTCTGATTTTGGTCTTGCCAAGCTTTGGGTGGATGAGGAAGCCCAAGTCACCACTGTGGTTGCTGGCACTTTCGGTTATTTGGCACCAGGTTTCTTACCATGCATTACCCTTTTTGTTTTCCTGTCAGTGCACCTGTGTTTTCTTAGATCTTCAAACCAACTAAAATTGATTAAGGCTTTTCACTAAGATGGACTGGCAACATGAACCCTGTTTGATCATTCAACTCTTAAAAATTCTCAATGTCATTTTCCATAATTTTCCACTATAGCAATTGACAGATTCACCACATAGTTCTTCAGGGTATACTAATGTTTCTGCTTGTCAAATTGGAAAAGGTTAGTAGATGAAACAGAGGAAGTAGATATATAGCAAGATATGACTTCAACTATCCGGATTACATAATGACTATTTGGTGAAGATCATGTATAGGAATATCAGTCTATGTTTACCGGAGCTATGTACAATTATTATGCATGCTCAAAACCCATCTTGAACTAAGTGACTAATTTGAGGATGAACTTTTTACTTGTTCTATTTTATCTAATTAGTGAATTGATTAACCTTGCAATTGACGGGATTTTACTGCTTGTGGATCAGAATATCTAAACAGTGGACGAGCCACTGAGAAGTCAGATGTGTACAGCTTTGGAGTTCTCCTGTTGGAGCTTGTTTCTGGGAAGAGGCCTACTGACCCATCTTTTGTCAACAAGGGCTTAAATATTGTTGGCTGGGTGAGTTCTCCAATTTCATTTTTGTCTCTCAGATCTCCTTCAGCTACAGAATTTTCTTCTGCCAAATAATTAGAGCCTCAAGTCATCTTCTTTTATGGCTATTATGTTTCAAAATTTTCTTGTGAAAGTAAGATTAGCTATATTGCCGTTACCCGACCACCTGTTCGATGACTATAATTCATTTATTCAAATTTTTGTTGATTCCATGCACAAGGATTCTTTTTCTTTTTTTCCCTGAATCACCAACATATTCCAGGTTTTGCAATTGTCTGTACTCTGTTAACATATTTGTAACTGAATATTCAGATGAATACCCTGGTCAGAGAAAAGCGTTTGGCCGACATAGTGGATAGAAGGTGTATTGATGCAGAGGTGGAGACCATACAAGTGGTACTTGATATTGCTGCAAGGTGCACCAGTGCAAATCCCAGTGATCGCCCTTCAATGAAACAGGTCTTGCAGGTGCTAGAGGGGATCTTGTCACCTTGCCCCAGTGAGTCACATTCAGACTGCAATTGATAGAACAAAGTTGCCATTTTTGGATTGAGTATCTCCTATTAGGTGTTTAACAAGCTTGGTGTCATCCGTTTTGGAGGGTTGTGCTTGTGCCCATCTCTGGGGCTTTGTATAGTTAACTATGTAATTCTTATGAAATGAGTATTGTAAGGACAAGATCCTGGATAGTTCAAACTTGGCAGACAATGAAGCTACCATATTTTTTCAAGTTCCCTTCCTTCAACAGCTAATAATTGCCTTAAACACAATCTGAAGACATATATTGCCCTCAAAACAGAACTTTCCCATTCCTCTTTTGCTTACTTCTGAGCAGCATGCATACCAAAAGGAGTGGTAAAGTTGTCTTAAAAGAGGAGGGAAGTAGGGTGCCTATACAAAGATGAAGCAGGATTTGATCTATCACGAGTCATGAAGAAAATGTCTTCGAATTTTTTTTTTATTTGGAAATTCTAGAGTGGAAAATAAATTCATGGCCCTACCGATTTTCTCCATTCTTTTCTTTAAACACTGTGTTTGGTTGTGGTGGCATTGTGCCATTCTCCATGTGCATTTCTTATATTGAGTACCAAACACAGCCTAAGAGCCCAATTGCCTTCCTTTTCTGATATTGTATTTTTTTTGGGTCCTAACTCCTAACACCTAAGTCAGAAGTCAAAGGAGACCGAAGCCTCGAAACCGCCGAAGTTTGAAAACTGAAACCTGTAAATTAGCTTCCACTTGATGCTCGACACATTTTTCATCTACAATGGCTGCCATTTCTGCCGCAGCGTCAATAGCCTTCTCGCCTGCAAATACCCTTTCTAGGATCTCTTGTAAACTCCCCTCTTCCATCTCTCCGACACAAATTTGCTTCAGGGTCCGGGTGTTTCAATCTTTCAACCCTTCCTCTCGTTTCTTGCAACTGGGAGCTTCACCAACATCGTCTCCTTTCAGATTTTCCGCTGCCGCATCAACGATTTCAGATGGGGTTTCTGATTCACTGGAAGCTGAAGATCTCCTCTTCTTGTCTGAAATCGAACGACCAGGTCCTATCAAGTACATATTCTGGGTTTTGGTATGCACTACTGTTTCCCTCGCTTTTTTTGCTGCAAGTGGACCTGCTCGTGCTGCTGCCGTTGACTCTATTAGGGCTTCGAACTCTGGATTCAGAATAGCTAGCGCGCTTCGGAACTCGGGGTGGCCCGATCAGGTCATTGTCTTCGCCCTTGCGACACTTCCCGTACTTGAGCTGCGTGGAGCTATCCCGGTTGGTTACTGGATGCAGCTCAAACCCATTAGCCTAACCCTTTTATCTGTTCTTGGGTCAGTCTTTCTTCTCGTTTCATCTGTATCTCCATTTGTGATTTCGAGAATTTATTCTCTTTGAATTGGAATTCAAGTATACCGATTTATTCATTTGATTTGTTCTTTGCCACTCTGGAATGTGAAATGTAGGAACATGGTACCTGTTCCTTTCGTTGTACTCTACATGAAGAGGTTTGCATCTTTTCTCGCTCGGAAGAGCCCGTCGGCTTCACATTTCCTTGAACTGCTGTTCGAGAGGGCCAGAGAGAAGGCTGGCCCTGTAGAAGAGTTTCAATGGATCGGTCTGATGTTGTTTGTGGCAGTGCCATTCCCTGGAACTGGTGCTTGGACTGGAGCCATTATTGCTTCGATACTAGATATGCCTTTCTGGTCTGCCGTCTCTGCAAATTTCTGTGGGGTTGTCTTAGCTGGCCTTTTGGTAAACTTACTTGTAAACCTTGGTCTTAAGTATGCTTTAGCTACTGGCATCGTTCTTTTCTTTATTTCAACGTTCATGTGGAGCATCTTGAGAACTGTTAAGAAGTCTCTTGGCTCATCAAACTGATTGCAAACATAATCTCCAGCGGGTTTTGTGGGCTGGAATGCTTGAACTTTACTGTTTGAAAGCTCTCTTCAACATTATTTTTTTCTCAGAGCACGGAATTAGCAAAACGTTATTCTCCTTCAGTAATTATTAAAAGTAGAATGTCTGACAGGGGAATGAGAAATGACCCCAAGTGGCTCTGTCTGGAATAGGTATACACATCTTTGACAAATCTTTAGACGCTTTTGAGATCTGTAATTCATATTATTTGTTATTTTAGGATGTTCAGTGTTCATGCTGTAGAAATTACACGACCAGGTCATCTAGAGAGCATTTAATGTAATTAGTAACCCTTGCTTTTAATTAAGTAATCTATACCATATAATGTTGCACTTCTTGTGTGTTATTTTCCTATGTGATACATTATCTTGTTTGGTGACTGCTTTGTAATGGATGGGAAAGGGAACCATCCTGCTTTAGAAGGTTACTGCTTCAGGCACTCAATAGTCCTAGCTTTGAACTGGTTCACCCCTGGTGAGAATATGACTCAAAACGATTCTGTTTATAGATCAAGAAGAATGACTTGATACAGTTTTCTCTAGCAATTTGTACGATGGTGTAGATTAATATGCATATTTGGTGCTCATATGTTTTGTATTTTCTTGTTTAAACATTTAGAACTTAGACAATACATATCCTTCAGTACATTAGTTTCTTAAAAACTTTTAGTCTTCTAGAAGTGTTGGAGAGCAAGGAAGAGGGGCATTAATGTAGAGAAACAGTTCTCTCAATGTGTTTCTCTTTTGTGTCAATTTTGTTTTCGGAAATCCAAGCACTGAGCAATCACTTATGGTATTACAAGGTGCTGTTTATCAAATGCTTGCACTCAAGTGCAACTTTGTTTGACCTATACTTTGGTATCTCTCTTTGCAAGTTGTGTCCCAGACGTTATGGAATGGAGTTGCAAATACAGTTTTAATTTAGGAACTAAAAAGTGTCATGCATGGCCAGAGGATTCAGAACATATTTTCACCATGAGTCTTTTGAGAGGAGGAAATATGATGTCAATGACCTAATAATTAAATCTTATATGGATCGGATCTCTTGAACCTTCGAGCTACTTTGTTGGTTAAAGTTCCTAGGTAGCTCTATTGCTGCAATAGGTTGAGGAGGATGGTATTCTGTGCTGTCTGAAGTCATTTAGTGATTGATAAGGTCTTCATTGTTCTTAACCTTCCTCTAGCTTCCATTCTCACCCAAATATCAAAAATGTCCTTTTCATCATCTAGTGTCGATGTAGAGTTTGTGATAGGTTAGGCAGCAATATTCATTTTGTAGTTATATACAGTGAGAAGTTGGTATATGCAGTGCATGAGGTGCCTACCACTCTGTTTTGAACCATGTCTAGAGCCTTGCTGACTTTGTGGATTAAAAGACAATATTAAGGATAGTAATAGAAGAAGAATCCTTTGATTTGAAGTCCTTTTACTTCTCTGGGGTCTGATCCCATTGAAGTTATTCAGTCCTAGTAATGTTCACGCAGAATATTGATCTACACAAGCTGGAATTCAAGCTCAACTTGACTCATCTGAGCCTTCCCCAACACTGTTTTGAACCATGTCTGTTGTCAACCCATAACCATATGTATCTTTTCAAACAACTTCTTCCCATGTAATTTTTGGCCTTCTCCTTGTCTTTTTACTCTTTGAGATGAATGCAAGTCCTAAGTAGAAAATTCTATAACTCCCCTATGCTTCCTGTATATTTACTTCAACTCCGCAAAATTCTACCTCTCATTCTCCCCTAGTATCTTAAAATACCCAGAGTACCCATCTGTAGATTTCCCATCTTTAGCATGCTTTTTAAATTTTATTATTCTTCATTATGTAACAAGTCCTGGTCAACTCAAGCATGTGGAATGTAAATCAGAAAATGTTGGGACAATGTTATCATCTTGCTTCTTCCTTTCTCTTTGTGATCACCATCACCTTCCATTCACATTCTCTTCAGTCCACCCAACCTGTGTGCATCCTCCCAGCAAATTAGGATCATTGCCTGGTCTAGAAGGTGCTTTTTCATAGTTTCCCTTTGTATTATATGATTACAAAGGTTTTTGACAAAACAAATGTTCTTTCTAAGCATGGAGAATCAGAAATTCCAACTGAGTGAATCCTTCTTTTTTTTTTTTTTAATTGGGTGCACATTCATCCATTCTGCAGGTATTTTTTCTATTTTTCTAAAAGCTAAACGGCACAGAGAGAATTGAAAAAAGAAAAATCAACTTTCTCACAGAACAAGAACCCAAAGTCAAGATGACAGAGCAACTAAAAAAGGCTAAGTTAATGAGTTGTTCTAGTATGCAACTTAAAACTGTTTGGTTTGAAAATTGTTACTTGGACCATCCAGTGGGGCCTGAGAATAAGTTTGCAGTCACCAGCACCATTGAAGCAACACCTATGGTTCACACTCTAGGATCAGATTAATTGATTAATCCAGCTTTTTGGAAACTGTCACTTCCCTTCAATGTGATTCAACCACAGTGATGTTGAAACCCTTCACCCTCCTTGCAGTGGGCATTGAATTCCAAATCAAATTGGATTATACCAAGAATCAACTTTAACTCCGTATCTGTTTGCACTAGTTATAGACAAGCACATTCAAGTCCATAAGTGTGGTATAGACTTGGTGGACAAAAACAAAATCAAGGATAAATGCAAAGTTTGAAAATATGGAGATCATCCTTGGAATAAAAAGGTTTTAAGATAGGCAAAGCTGGATGGGCTTTTTGTTTGATCTATCAAGGGGATTGCCAGTTGCAAGCTAGTGATGTCTTGGAAAACGCAGTTCAGCTGGATGTGGTGCTTTTTGCCTTAAGGGAGCTCTTGAGATGGGGTCCTCTTCTTTTTGTATTTGGACTATGTAGTATCAGCTATTTACCTTGTTTCCTAATCCATCTCGACCTTGGCCCATACGTTCTGTTGATCTGTTATTTCTGTTATCAAACGTTGGTTCTAGGATATCCCTATCCCTTATCTGTATAAGGATGTTTATGATTTTTTGACGTCTTTGGCCCTTTTGACCCTCCAACAGGAGCTTATTCTGGATGTACCCCAAAAGGATTTGTAATTAGTACCTGTGTTTTTTCTCTTTCCAATAACAAAAGGTTTTGAGATAAGTTGCCAAAGCAGAGGATATGGTGTTAGCATTAGTTGCTATAAGATTGAAAATAAGGTGGGACAAATTGATGATGGGGTGATACCACAAGGTAGCTGGGTTTAATCATGAATAAACAAGAGCAAAGGCTGATGCTGCACTAAGAATTAGAAAGGATGGATGAAGTAGGCTGGTGCATCCAGGGTCTTATATAATTGACATATTCCCTTAAAAATAATAGGAAATTTTTATAGGACAGTTATATGACCATCAATGATATATGGACTGTATTGTGCAACAAGGTAAAAAAGAAAAAAAAACCTGATGTAGTTGTTATGTTGAGATGGATGAGTGGTAAGACTAGAAAAATGCGTAGAAGTAATGAACGAATAAGAACTATTCTAGGAGTATATCTGATACATGGTGAGTTTCACTACTCATTTGATGTGGCGTGGACATATACAGTATAGGTCTGAGTATGCCAGTATAAAGGGAGATTTGGAACAGATTGTAGGAGATAAAAGAGCCAGGGTAAGGTCCAAGATGACTCTAGGAGAAATGGTGCGGAAAGACATGCACAGATTAGTTGGAATAAGGCTGAATTTAGCTGAAGGATGAATTAGAGTAGCTATGGAGATATTTATTGTCAGTTTTATTATATACATAATAACCTTTAGATGAACTGCTTGTTCTTTTGGAAACTTATTGAATGATGACTAGCAATACAGGAGTGACCCGGAAATGAATCTGTTTGGGAATGGTGTACTACTGTGAGATGGTTTACCAAAAAAAATAGTACTACTGTGAGATGCTTTTTACGTTGACTTTAGTTTTGTGTACAATTAAAAATAAAAGATGATATTACATATAAATGTGCAGTATTATTCTCCACAGGGCACATATGTAAGCTCCTGCATGAGGCTGCTTGCATTTTCCACCATCCAGCAGGGGATGGTAACTAAAGCTGGACCCAAAACTTTGGAGCTATTTGCGATGTCAGATTTTAGTCATGTGAGGGAAGTTCCATCCAAATGCATGTTGCCACACAAGTAAAAAGCCTTTAGAAAAGTTTAGAAGGTTGGACCACTGAAAATACAAAAGAAATGGCCCAATATGTGGTGTTATATGGCTGAGAAGGACCATGAAAATAGAAACAAAGCTGATCTAGATCATATCTTATCTATCTTGATGGTTAGATGTTTTGTTATGCTTATGGCTATGAGAAAGCTAGACTGGCAGGGGGGGGGGGGTTTGTACAGCAAAACACTTGTCCATCCCCCCTGCCATTCAGATGTTACTTCTACTTGTCAGTCAACTTCCAGCAGGTCGATTTAGATAATCGAATTGTGAAACCCAACAAAGGTCCCTTGACCTTTTCGCTCCCTGAATGACTTGTCAAACATAAACCCATATGTCATTCTTGATGATAATGTAAGAAGGTTGGTCTCTTTCAATCTTAAAGATATCTTATCTAGCTGAAGGCAAGAGCCTTATAATGTTGTGTATGAAGAAACCACTGTGGATCATGTAACTTCATCTTAGCTTTTACTGAATTGGAAACCCTTCTGTTCCTCATGATATTCTATGATGTCAATCTTGTTTAGCTTATCCAAGGGATTGTATCAATTATTCCAAAGCAGCTTGGGATTGTAAGATTGACTATGGATTTAGTTTCTCATATTTTGAGGAGCAGGGTGCTATCTGCTACAGAGATGCTGCAGAGGTGCATTACTAGAAATTGCGAAATATATATGTCTCCTTATGAAAGACAGATTATGTGCATTTCAAAAAAAGAAGCAATGTTACTTTGTAAGTTGAAACACAATGCCATGGCATGGAGATGGAGGTGAAGTAAGATGGAAGATGGAAGATGGATTAAGATTGATGTATACATGCAGATTCGAGTGTGAATATACCGTCCTTAGGGAAATGTTCCCAGTCCATTGATAGGAATGAAAGTATAGTTTTCAGTTAGGTCTTCACAGGTAAATTTTGTTCAAAACTACTTTTTTTTGGAAACTTGAGCAGAGGGCACTGTTACTAAAAAAAGAAGAGCAAGGCATTATTTTTCGGTAGACAGGCATTTTATATCAATTTATAAAATAGTATGAAACTTGAGCAGGGCACCCTTCAGTGCGAACCATTCCATTTCGAAGCACCTCCGCTTCCCCAGGAAGAGGATTGATGATGAGAAAGGCCTGAAAACGATGTTATTTTTGTGTATTGCTTAGACACAATTTATTGATTTTATATTTTTCTAAACGAAATCTCTGTTGTGTTACGTTCTTTTTAGTTTTTGTCACTTAGAACTGTTACATTTTAGATTATAACTAACATTCTTCATATGAGATGCTCTGCTCGGTATCCATGGAGGTCATGTTTGATTCCAATTCGAAAATCAAAGCATAAATGGAAAAGATAAAAACAAAAGAGGCAGAGACAAAATTGCTACCAAACGAGAAGATTCTTTGCAAGAATCCCCTCAGAGGTAATTCCGTGAAGACCCTCAGTTAAGAAGAAAAGAGTAAATGACGAAGATGAAGACAGAGAAAAGGTACAGATTTGGGGTTTCAAATCGGGTTTGCAATTGTACTCGGGTTTGGTGGGTTTCAATAGGATAAAATTAGGAACTTTATGTAAGTCTTCAGGACTGATATAATCCACATAGCAATTTTAAATTTTCAGAGCTTACTGGGCACTTTCTGGGAGATATTCTCCTTAGAGAGGAGCCAAACCCTCCAATTTTTACATTCTCTCATAATGGTTTTATGACCTAACAGGTAGAAGATAACCTTACGTATTGCTCCAGGGGAAAGTTATCTTTCATGCAAATTCAGGATCTGTAAAAAGTCACCAACTGCTTTTGTTCTGTGGCCTCCTCTGTATGGAATTGGGATTGTAGAAAAAGGGGGAATTCTTTCAGAACGAACTTCGGCGTTTGGTTGGTCGAAAACAAAAGAAAATTCAAAAAAGTAATAATCCCTCAATCAGTGCTTGGCTTGGCACTCTTTTTAAAAAATATAAAATATATTTTTTGATAAACGTGATTGCTTATCGTAGTTGAGTTAGTATCAAAGAGACAAGAGAGACCTATGGGCACGTGGTTGGTGGGCCCACTGATATCGACCGTACGCTTTGTAACCGTCCTGTGCTATCACCATTCCCCCATACCCTCCGTGGGACCCACGCCCCCACTTTTGCTCATCGTGGGTCCCTCCCGATCTCTCCCCTCCTTAGTCCTCCTTATCTCTCCTGACCCCACTCTTTTTCCCACCACTGCCTGCCAGATAGCCGAAGGTTTTATCACCCGTTTAAGATGGGAAAAAGATGCTCACACTTTTCTAGAAGCGGGGCCCACTTCCGACTATCCACCAATGAAATAAAAAAATTTTGATAAATACAAAAAAGACTGGGCTTCCAGAGAGAGCTTGCCACGTAGCGACGTGTTTTGCATTGCTTGCTTGCTTGCTTGCTCGGTTGCCCCCTAGGGGAGGGGAGGGGAGGGGACCACAGCTTATGGAGGTTCCGTAGGTGTTGGTAATAAACGCTGTTGTCGTGCTACGTTGCCACGAGACCACACGTGGCGCGAATCTAACGGGGCGATTGCGACCGATTCGGTTGGATTCTTTCTTCGTTTCTATCTTGTTTGTCATCTGTCAGGAAAGGAATGGAGGGGGGTGACTGGTGAGTGAGTGAGTGAGGGAGTGGCTTTTTGTTAGGCGGATTGCTTTTGGGACAGCGAAGGTCTGAAACGGAAAGCGAACCAAAGAGCTAAAAATATCTAATAAAGTTTTGTTTTTCTCCCTCCAAGATTAAAGCATTTCTGTACACTTGGCAATTTTTCCATGGCCCATTAACACAACATGTCATGGTGAGGGTACTTCCTTCTCAGCCATCTTGGATTCTTTCACTTGATTCAATCTCAGAATTGGCTTTCATATGATGAATTCTGATTTGATTGATCTTAAAACCCTAAAAATGGTCACTAATTGAATTCGAATCTTCTCTTATCAGGAACAGTTCTACTCATCTTACATTTTTTTATCACATAATAAAATTTGATAATTAATCTAATCAAATTTCATCTTTAAAATAAATATATAATAATTTTTCCTGTAATATACTAGACAAGAAAGTGTATATTACCTTCATTAATGGCTATAAGCCTATAACAATCAGAAATAGAAATGAGCTCAGTTGGAGATTTGCCTCATCAGTATATCAATGCTGTGGACCTGTGTTCATCTGGCCAGCTAGAAACTAGGTCACTTTCTGCACTTTTTGCAATTTTATCTGAAAGAGATGTGGATGACACTACTACAGCCTTGGTGTTCTAGCTTATCAACAAAAAATAGAAGCCTCAGGTTCTATACTTGTCATTAACAGTAGTGATTGTTGCACTGCAGCCCACAGGAATGCTGGTAGAGCATAAGCATTTCATGGGAGGCTTGGTTTCTTAGTTTCCTAAAGAAGAAACATGGATTTGTTGGGTTGGGAATGTGTGAGAAAGGGTGGGAATAAATTCTCTCACTGTTGTATTGTAGCAGTGTTTGTTTTCTTGCTATGTATTGGTGACAGCAGAGTCAAAAGAGTATGATTTTTGGAAAGTGGATTGAAATCAGCAGAATCAGCCGACTGCAAAATGCTGGTAGTGCATAAGCATTTCATGGAGATGGGGCTTGAAGTTTTAGCTTCTAAAGAAGGAACAAGGATTTATTAGGTTCTATATATATGAGAAGTTGGGAATATATTCTCTCACTGTCCTCTGGTTTCTGTTTTCTGTTTTCTTGGTAAGTTTTGGTGAATAAGGGAAAGAATTTCCTCCCTGAAATCGGAATTCAGATCGATATCAGCCAACCACAAATCCAATTGTATCTGATTCCGTGACCCTCTTTTAAATCAGCCATGAAAATCAATAAAACATACCTCTCATAGCATAGACTGAGTAGGAAAACCTCTAGAAAAATCAGAAATATGTGGTCATCTTTGCTTCATTTCAAATGTAGTATTCAAATGTGGACATATACCAGTTTCAATGAAGAATTAATAAAAAGTCAGGGCTACTCTTACAAATGAAATGTTACTAATTTCAACTAAGAAATAAAAATTTTATAGCAACAGACACATTCAGAAATGATATCAGAAAATTTGATAGCAACAGACACATTTAGAAATGATATCTTCTCTCTCTTATATACATATATAATCATGTGAAGACAGAAGACAGCAAGGTATAAATATAAAATTATCACAAAATGCAAAAGATAAACAGTAAGAGACAAAAGTCACGAGAACAATGAAGGATAAAAAGTGTTTGCTAATCAATTGCCTAGTTAAAGTGAAACAATCAACAAGTGTTAAGTGTTAACCAATGGATACACTTTATGATTCAGAATACGGATTATGTTCTTCTGAAAAACTACAATTACAAGAGCATGCATTGTTTGAACTTTAACCATTTCTAATCCCTCTGTATGCAATGCTATATCTTGCTTCTTGAGATGGAATAAGAAAAATTCCTCTCTGGGAAAGGTCCTTACATGCTTTTTTTTTTGTCATAGTTTGGAGAATTTTAGTGATGGTCAACATCTGATTTGGCCATATTTTTAGAACAGCTTTTTTTTTTTTTTTTGGTGTAACCATACTAATGGCTTTCCCACTGGAAAGTTTCATCATTTCATTAGCACTTACACTGAAATTTTGATACCATTAACTTCTTGGCTTTCATCACTGAGGTAAAACTAAACTGTTGAGTAAAAAGATGTCCCAAGAAGAAAAGAAAATTACATTCATACAAAAAGCTCAGTGAAATCACCAAGCAACATCACTCTGCATAGACATACTACAAAAAGATCAAAAACCACTATTTCCAACAATGAACAGAACCCACCAAGCCACCACCACAACCACCTGCTTCTTCTTTTTTTTGGGGTGGGGGGTTGCCCATTAATTGGTCTTTACTGCTTATACAGTTGATTATTGTTAAGTATATATATATTGACAGAAAGGAGAGAATAATAGATGCATATATAGCAGTAGTTACACACTAAGACCAGATCCAAAAGGGCTGCTCCTCAACTGGGAATCCATAATTACAAGAATTTGCAGGTGGGTCCAAGTAAAAACCATCTTCAAGCTTTGGGAAATGGTAAGCAGAAGGAAGTAGGCTTTTGCTCAAGTTATCTTCTTCATCCTGAGAAAGATCGGATTGGTCTGGTTCGAGGGCATGAGATGAATCTGCAGGCTCCACAAGAGAAGAGTGGCCTGCATCAGTACAATGTGGGCTGTCTGAATCGAAGACATCACTGTTGGCTGAACTGATATCTTCCTGTTTACACACAATTGTAACACTAGATGTTTTCTCTGCTGATGCTAAATTAGAAATGGAATTCTTAGGTGGTGTATCCGACAGTTCCTTCTGATCAGACGATTCTGTGTTTCCAAGCTCTTTCTCTTTCAGGAGCACCTTGTCTGCAAGTAAAATAACCTGTAGAAAGAATGAGTTTTTAGTACTAAGAAGAGAAACCTCAAAAAGGAATTAATTAGTATGTCTCTTTAATAAGAAATTACCTCAGTTTTCAGTTTGTCCTTCTCCTTGAGCAGATTGTCATAGTCAGCCTTGAGGCTGTTGTAGCTAGCTTTAAGAGCTTCATAATCCTTCTCCAATTGCTTTGTCTTCCACCGTGCTCGCCGGTTTTGAAACCATATGGCAACTTGTCGAGGCTGTAATCCAAGGTCTCTTGCAAGCTGGATTTTCCTCTCTGGTTCGAGCTTATTTTCCATCTCAAAGCTTTTCTCAAGATACTGGACTTGGTCAGCTGAAAGCCGTCTCTTCTTTTCAGGCTGATGAAAGCATTCATCTAAATCTTCTTCACCATTATCTTCCCGCTCAAATGAACGGAAGAAAGATTTGTCTGGTTGCTTTCCTCCACTAACATCCTTAAAGTTTACCATGGCAGTTGAACCTAAATCAGGATCAACAAAGGTGTAAACATCAGAAACCTTCAGGTATATTCATTCATAAACTCATCTGTTTGCTAATTACTCATAAAAATGCTACTATTAATGGACCATTACAACTTCCTCCGGGTTTTTGGTGGCCAGCCCATCTGATCCAAAAAAAATTTAAGTTCCAGAGCCAAACCAGATCAAGTGACCGAATAGGAAATAAAGATTCCAAAATTTTATACTGATCCATCCATGGAACATGGGAAAAATCCAAGTGGTAAAATAGAAGAGTCTTCTCCATTAATTCCCCACACAAATCAAGAAATTTGAGAAATTTGACAATTTGCAGGGAAGCAAGTTGCTCTGTCAGTTCCCAAATTAAAACACCAATCACCCATTAAACAGGGCAAGCATAAAAAACTAGGATAAATACCAAGAAATACAATAGTATATGGAACATCTAAGGCAGTAGCAAACCTATAGAACAAACAGAAAATATTTGAAACAGAGAAAAAGATTTTGCAGCAGAAATCAGATTATAAATAAAACTTAAACATCAAAATCAATGAGAGAAGAACACAGAACAAGTGTATGTGGAAAAATTTATAACTCAGACAAAAGAAACATACAAGCTGTTGAACATAAAGGGTGTTGAGAAGGATTACCACGAAAAGATGGAGAAGAGGAAGAAATCAAAAGCGCTTCAAGAGACTGTGCAGAGCAAGGAATTCCTTCGTTTTGAAAAACAACGGTCATGTTATTGGAACCGCCGCCATATGTCCGCCCACTTGCCATAGCAAATCAGCAGTTTTTACGAATACGAATTCTGAAACAGCTCAAACAATCACATCTGCGAACACTGTGCTCTACGGCTTGTGGCGGAAGAAGCTTGTGGTGAGGTTCACCGTGACATCACTAGTGTAACAGAAAGGGTAGCTCACACCCATCACTCAGAAGAAGACGATGAAGTTAAAAGAGTTAACAACTTCAGTTTGAAATTTGGAAAGAGAACTTATCAAAGATTGAAAAGAAGAGGTAGAAGGAGAAAGACGGAAGTAGAGAGAGAGACACACACAGGGAGAGATTTAGATTTTCTTCTCTCTGGATGAGCAACCATCGATGGGGTTATAAAGTTCAAGAGAGGAAGGTTTCGCTTCTGCGGCGAGGTCCTAGCAATATTGATTGACGAAAATGCCCCTGTATTTATTATATTTAAATTCGTCCCGACTGTTTTAAATGTTTTCCTTCTGACCTATGCATTTGAATTTTGATTAATGTGTATTATTTTAAGAGAGTGAGGATAAATCCGTAAATAAATTGAGGGAAATGGACGGAACCGACATTCTGACAACAGAGTAAGAAGGAATGAAAGAAAACAACGAATCCAGTCCCATCAGTCGCTATCGAGCCTGGAAGCACGGAATTTTAGAAGAGAGAGAGAGATGATGAGTCACCCAAGTTTTTCTCTTTCTTAAGTTTCTTGTTATCTTCTCTTTCCAATATACATCTATGGGAAATTGCATATGTAATCCCTGATTTCAAAGTAATTACATCAACTATCTTTAAAGAAAAAAAATGTAATTACAAACGTCCTCCAATGTCATTAGTTAATAAATATTATTATTTCTCTACAGAAAGATAAATCATTCCAAATGAGACGAGTGCGTTCTCCAGAGACTCGTTCGTGGGCCAATTGCAATTCCCTTCATCCACCTTCGAATTGGTGAGCCAATGTGCAAATCTGATTAGACCTAGGGTTTCTGGGTGTATTGGTTTTTGTAGAGTTTTTTTTTCTTTCCCCCATTTAGGGTTTAAAGATCGGTTGATCATGGCAGAAACAGAAATGAAGAAGATGAAGAACACGTAACGATTGGGAAGAAAATTCAAGAAAGTTTAAATCGTTAAAATGTAAAATTTAAAATATTTTTATATTCAAAGATTTAATAATTGATAAATTTATAAGATATAAATACTTTTTTAAATTCTCACCGTTGGATTTAATTGTGAAGATATGATGCAATCTTACGGTATAATAGATACAAGGGTATTTTGGTCATAAAAATCACAATTTGTCCTTAATTAACTTTATTGGATACCTCAAGGGAGGCAGATGCAAAGTATCCATTTCTTTGGACTAAAAATGACAGAGATCAAACCTCGGGGGGGTCCAGATGAAAATTACCCTTATTTTTTTTATAGAAAATTTTACATGTGGGTCCTTTTAGTGGATCATACACTAATATTGGATCATTTAAGTAGAATATATTACGTATGAATTCCAATCAGACTAACACCGTCAATTGTTAAGTATATTCAAACCTGGAGAGACCACAATACTCTTTAGGTTATTTAATACAATTACCCTTTCAAAATTCACAATATATATTTTCTTAATCTATATATTAATTAATGCTTAATGAAGAAAATTCCTCCATTTGCATATTTTATCTTCTTTCTAATGTCAATGTTTGAATATATTCACGGTTTTAACCTGAAGTCATTGGTGGAAGATCATATTAATTAAAAAAAATTGTAATATTTTGAAACGTTGGCATTAGAAAGAAAATAAGATCTATATATGGGGATAGTTTGGTCATTAAGTGTTGATTGGTATATAGTTTAAAAAATATATCTGATGAATAGTGAAATGATACTTGTATTAAAGGACTTGAATGATATTTTGGTTCATCTAGGTTTGAAATATGAATACACTTAATGACGACTAATGATGTTAGTTTGGTTGGGATATACATGTAATATATTGTGCTAAAGGAATTCAACATTAATTTATGGTGCACTAAGGGACCTACACATAAAAATCTCTTATTTATAACATTGAAAGAATTCATAAATAACAAATAAATAAATATTTTTTATTTTTTATGGAGAAGTATTTTGTTATTGAAAATCAAGTCACACCTCCAAGGAGGAATTCAGAGTTCAAGTCCCCTCGGGATTAGGGGCTTGTCCTCAATATATGAAATTGCTTGTTTAAAAAACAAAAAAAGTACGAAGTTCGATAAACAAAAATTTGATAGATTATTGGACAAGGTTTAAAGTATTCCACGATACCAAACAATACTAGCCGATACGTATCCATATTTGACCCAACCGATACGATACATATCGATACGTCTCCGGTCTCTCCATTGAATTACACTAAAATACATTAGCCAGAGCGATACAATACTCGATACAAGACGATATGCCTCTTAAAATTACTTGACCGATATGATACTCGATACCAATACTTTAAACCTTGTTATTGGGGGTTGATATAATTATCCCAAAATTGAAAAATACTGCAATTAAGATCAAATGGATGAGGCTAAATGTAAGTTTTATGTGATTGTGATGTACTCGAACAGGCTTAGTTAGAGCTAATAGGGTTTTTCCACTTTCAAATTGGACTATTCAATTTATAGCTATATAACTTTTCTTGGTAACCTTATATAGCTATATAACTGGATAATCGAAATTAGTTAGATTTTAATTGGTATTCTTTGTTTTGGTTAGAACGATCAGTTTCAGTTTTGATTTTGAATTGACACCTCTATACATATCATCAAAAAAGAGATTGTCTCCAAAAGAAGGTATGATCTGCCACCACTGACATTGAGTTTCACTGTCACTTCTAATAGTATTAAGAATATGAAACAGTAATAAGAATTGACAAAGGCCACTACTAATGGAGGAAAGGAAACTACAGATGCTATGAAGTCACTAATGTCATTCCCTCCTAGAAAGCTCTGTTTCTCCTCCTCTAGATGAAAGCTCTGGAATTTTACTTCTTCCCAATGATTTGTATCAAAATTTGAAATTCTATTGATTGGAAGAAGACTTAATTGACCTAATTAATGTCTTTAATCTTGTGTTTCAATTGAAATCTTAATCTTTCGGCAAGTAATCCTACAATACAAGTCACGATACTAAACCGGAAGAAGATCAAGAAGAAAAACAAAGAAACAAGAGAGATTTGATGACGGAAATGTTGAAACTTTGGTGTAATCAGGAGCACGAGATAACAGTATGACAGCTGAAAGCTTCTAAGCACGTTACTATGTCGTTGTCCTTAAGACGTAATTCGCCCCTCACGGAAGGTGCTATGAGGTACCAGCGAACCGTCTCCCAGGATACAAAAAAGCCCAAACTCAAGGTTGTTTTCCCGAATTTTGCAAAGCAAAAACAAAGCTCAAGAACGGAGAAAACTTCGAATTTTCTTCTTACTTGCTGTTGAGAGACTAGAGGGAATTTATAAGCATTGAGGTGCCTCTACTGAACAGTTCATAACTCTGTTTGTATGGGTGCACCTCTCTGTAGGGATACAAATGCCAACGTCCAGATTTGAGCCGTTGGATCGTTCGGCCGCACAATCTAACGGTCCAGATTGAACCATAAAAAAGATATTTATGGATCTACTTCCAACTTCCATTGCCCTAGTGCGTGCGCCAAAAGCGCCTAAACAGCCCACTGCCCACGCTGTGCGAATGCGCTCGGACGGTGTACAACAGTTTGGTCTTTAACAAGACTTGTGTCTTTGGGGCTCTAATTTTAGCCCAGATGCATGGTAGAAAGTTTTGTAATCTTACGAAGAAATACAAGTCCATAAATTGCGCATCAGAGGCTCTAAAAGCTACATCATAATTGCAAGATTATAGGCTAACATCAAGGAATCACATCACAGTAAAGAGAGAAATAAAATAGAGAAACTCTAGCACTGAGATGAGTGACCGACACTAATAACTTCCATTGCTTTCTTTTTTCTTTTATCTGTAGTGATACTTATTTACAACAATATTACGTGATTAAGACATTGATGAATTATTATTACTACAAAGACTTAGTTTAAGGACCTAGCTAGCATAGTGACAAATATATTCCATTTCAAGTCTTTGACATTCCTCAAGGGGGACCATTGAGATGATTCCTTTCTTTTTCACTTTCTCAATTTTGAATTTGAATATTGTCATTAATTTTCCTAATCAAATCTCATAGGTTAATATCATATTTTTCACATGCACTAGGTTGAAATCCAACACATTGTGCATAATTAACTCTATTAATTAGATAAAAATATATATTCATAGATGGACGTTTGACCTACAAGTGTGTCCCGGCCTTCAATTCTTTATGTGTACGTGCTTTATATCTCTTTCTCTTCGTATCCAAAATACTCATTACCAACCACATAATATATACAACTAATGAATTTTCTTGTTGCTTATAATCACTGATTAAAGATAATTTTGTCACTAATTAATCAGAATATTATATATTTGCTAATTATATAATTCTCATATTTGAATGTCGGTAAGATTTGTGGCCTGCCCATCTACTTACATGAATAATAAAAAATATATACCCCCAAAAAATCTCATAATTAATCTTTTAATAGCCTCTCTGCTCCTTTTTATAGCTTTAAATTGACATTTCTCACCTTAAGAGCTATGTTTGATTGAGTTGAACAATTAAATTTTTGTCCACCATTTCTTCATTTTTTCAAGCCGCCCCCCTCCCAAAAAGGAAAAACTAAAGATACTAAGATGTGCCCCTCAACTAATCCTTCGAAAAGCTTATATACATTAGTTTTCAAAGGGATTTTTTTCGTAACCTTGATGAAAGGAATCGAACTCTTGATTTATGATAATTATGAGATATTGATATATGAATCCAGAACCTCTAAGTTTGTGTTCTTTTAACACTTTCTCCATCACACATTACGAAGGAGACCCACTGAAGATCCCATCTCCGATTCAAACTCAGAGGTAGGTTTCCATCCTAATATGTGGTAAGAAGGTCTGAGAAGAGTAAAAGTCTCTTCCCCAACGAGTAGAGGATCCAGACTTGTTGGTATCTTCCTTCTGAGCCAATCCCCTTGCGGTGGTGGTATTAGATGTTTTTATTGAGTGGAGCACGCAAAGAGATCCAGGCTCATAGATTAAATGGGCCTAACGTTTGTGTAGATTTTAGTCCTTAGTCTTTGCTGGGCCTCACATTGGAAAAAGGAAATATTTCCAAGGTCCAGGACCAAGGACAAGTATGATACCTTTGTGGGCCTGGGCCTGGGCCAGTCATAATTTTTAGCAGCCCAGCTTTTCTGTTTCTCTTTCTTTCTAAAGCTGAGCTACCTTTGGTTTGATATCAGTCCGAGTCTCGACTCCGAATACCGAGTCCTGAATCGCGATACTATTTGAGAATTTTCCGTCGCTTCACAAACCTGGACGTCCTGAACGGGAGAGGAACTTGGCGAAGGTTATGGCTTTGTCGATGTAAATCCTCTTTCTCTCTCTGTGTGTGTGGGGTGTATTTATTTGCAGACTAAGTTGAATTTGATGTTGGATATCAGATCAAAGTTAATTTCTGATAATTCAAAACCTAAAATATTGGATTTGATAAGAGAACCCTCCAGGTCTTAGGTTGAATTCCTATGTTAAGCTTCCTTCTTCTATGTGGATTTAAGTAGATCATCGCTAACATGTTACCCGCTTTTTTTGCTATAAACCTTTCAGGTTTGGTAGATTTTGAATTTAGAAGACGAAGATCGGCACGATGCTGAAAGGTGCACCCGTTAGGCTTAATGGATGGCAGCAGGCAGCAGTTGCTCTTGGGTCAGCATTTGGTGCATTATTGGACCCCAAAAGAGCAGATTTGATTGCGGCTCTGGGGGAGACAACGGGAAAGCCAGCTTTCCAAAGAGTTCTTGAAAAGATGAAGAAGAGCCCTGAAGGCCGGGTAAGTTTCTTTATTTGTCTTACTTATGTCTTCAGTCTATTATGAATTCTTCACCTTTTGTAAATCTACTCATTAAGGGCGGTTTGGTTACTTGAGTCTAGAGATTTCAAATTTATGGAGTCATGGTTCATAAAATTAACTGGTTGGTTAGCCTGAATCTTTGGAATGAAATATGTAGATTCATCATAAAAAAACATCTGTAGAGTCAATGGTCAAATGCTTAGTGCTTTTATAGTAGGGGTGAAATCCAAATTTACTCATACCCATAAATCTACATATTCACATTTTTAGTGTAAAAAGGTGAATCTTTAGATTTCATGAATCCAAGGATTCACACAATCAAACTGCTATAAATCTCCCATTTGTGAATCTAGAGATTTGAAATCTCTGGATTCATGTAAACAAACAGGCTCTAAATTATTCTCAGTACTGGGTCTGTGACGGAGATGACAGTTGTGGTATTGGTAATTTACTTGTCTTTTTTCTTTCAACCCTGGCATTATTGACATATGCCAAAGCTACGGTACTACTCTTTTAGTTTCATGCAATGGACATCGATACCAATAGCAGATACTTCATACCAATTCCTGCTACACAGAAATAACTTCATATTTCATCACAATCCATCTAAACCGAAATAACTTGAGTTATATTAGTAGAGAGGCAATAGCAGTCAATTTTGCTATTATGCTGTTATAATTTAAGAAATCAATCTACTTCAGGGAATATTATCTTGTTGGAGCCAGATTATATTCAATACTAAGCCTTTTCAAGTACTTACTCTCAGAAGAATGAAGTATAACACTGTCCATAGATAGGTTTTAGCCCTAGACGATTGGTCTGATTCACAGATTTGATACACTATATTAACTTAAAGCTTCTGGAATTCAGAATATTGGGCAATGATTAATGGAGTTGAGTTACTGAAAGAGCTGGAGACCTGTTGATCATGCCGGTAAAGATGCAACCATAATCAACATTCTACGGGTTCCATTAGAGATTTTAAAATAACTCTAATGGTGATGAAGGGAACTTGCTAAAAGGCATAATTGGTGCATGAGACTTCTGCCAGTGTGGGGCTTGGGGAAGGTCATGGTATACGCAGCCTTACTTGTATTGATGGCTTGGTGGTAGTAGTACTACATTGACACATCAAAAGGAGAAGTTGATTAGGTGGCCACCATCGATCCAGGTGATTCCTCTAAAGCGTTATAAAATACTGGCTGACACTGACTGGTTGGACCAATCAGTTGTGATTGGTGCAGCTGGATCTGGTCTGTATTACCATGATTTAAACTTGGTGCTATTGTGCACTGATTTTATTTTGATTTTTGTTCTAGTTGGTATTTGGATGATCTTAACCATCTAATGTTTTCCATTGTACTGTTTGAGAAAAAGGTGAATTTCAACTGTACTTAGGATGGGGAAATAGTCCACAGGTGGTCAGGCTTATATTATCCAATGAAGTTCTCTGACTCAACCATTCTGATTGAGAGTTCCAATTTCAAGTTCTGTTTTTTTTGTTTTTTTTTGTGTGTGTGTTTTTTGGGGGGGGGGGGGGGGGGGTTGGTCAAAGGAAGGCCATTTGGCCCAAAACTTATTGGAAGGAATGGAAGTTTCCGCTTCTGAGAAGAGCAGGGTTTACAATGATGATATGTGGTCTTACCCACCAAATGGTAGACAGAAAGAACAGATGCCCCATTTGCTGGCATGTGGGTGTCTCTATTTAAACTCGTTGGCTAGAACAAGAAAACATCTGTATCAGAAGTTCAGAACTCTGCTTAAGAAGTAATATTTCCAAGGCTATAATGGCAGCAGCCCAATCTAAACTAGCAGAGCAGCCATTTAATCTAGAAACCAAGGGTTTACAATTATAAAACAAGACAATACCAGTATGCCTTTCTAGTTGGCATGGGATTTGAGCAGAATACATGAACTTGAGGTGGGATTGGAATTTCTCCCTCCAGCTGAACTGAATATGATACTTACCAGTTGACATTGTCTGTAATTGAACTCTGAAACTAATGGGTTTGGAGACTAATCTGCAGTACTCTTGGTGCGAACGGAAACAACAGAATAGGTGTTTCCTTGAGGACAGAGCTAGAAATTGGGCTCACAAATTGGATTGTACATTTTTCCTTTTTGCAGGCGATACTCTATGAGCGCCCACTAGTAACATCCACAAAAGTAGGACATGCATGGGACCTACCGGCAAACACATTTGGCTCAGCCTATGCAAGTTTCATGGGATCTAGGAACTTCTCCCCAGATGACCGGCCACCTGTAAGGTTCATGGATACAGACGAGCTGGCTTATGTTGCCACACGATCCCGCCAGGTGCATGATTTCTGGCATGTCCTATTTGGTCTTCCCACCAACTTAATAGGTGAATCAGCACTTAAGGTAATTGAGTTTGAGCAGATGCTTCTTCCTATGTGCCTACTATCTGTTGTAGGGGGCACAACAAGGTTCAATGACAAGCAGAGGGATTTGTTCTACCAGCACTACTTCCCTTGGGCCATGAGGGCTGGTCTACAGTGTACAGATCTAATGTGTGTATACTATGAGCAGCACTTCGATGAGGATTTGGAGGATGTCCGGAGAAAATGGGGGATAAATCCCGCACCTCCTGCTCCTAAAAGAAATGCTGCTTGACAGGTAGGATGAATGATTTTTAATTTCCTGTGCCTGATTAATGTCAAAATGCCCAGAATTTACAATTTCTTCAAGTAACCTGTGTCTGTATATTTAGGGACTTCACTTTGTAAATCCTATATAATTAGATATGTGAATTGGTTACCTGGTCTGATATTTGGGGTATTTAGAAAGAAACATTTACTGAAGATCTCATTGTATATTGAAGAGGTGTATCCGAATGGGACCGGCTTTTCAGCAGAAATGTCTATCCCTGTGCATTTGTTCATTTCTTACCTTTTTATAAATAGTTTAACATAGGAAAACACCATAAACAGAAGCATTATGCTAATAATTGGACTACTGTTCCTTCTCAAATCTTGACCTTGTGAACCAACCTGGGGTACTTGTACTCTACTTTTATAAAATCTTGATTACACCCCCCCCCCCCCCCCCCAAAAAAAAAAAAAAAAACCAAACTTTGTGATAGTTGCAGTTTTTTTGCATGAAAGGTATCAGTTCCATCTGTAGAGCAGCTAGAGCTGGGTGAGCTGTTTCTAGCCACACCACATCAACCCCTTCCAAAATGAAAGATAAGTGAAGCTGATGATCACAGAATTACCTGTTTCTTTCATCAAGTTTATCATACATGTATCCAATACGTCATTGATCCTATTTTGCAACTAACGATATGCTTTAGTTAGGCAGCTTTTCTTTGCTATACAAATACTAAAATGATTTAGGCTGAAAATCAAACTCTCAATAAAGAAAGTTTCTAAACAGCTCACAGTAATCACTGTTCCTTGAATAATCGACAAAAGTTGAGAAAAATGACCAGGGATAAAATTTTCATCCATGCAATTTAATTCATTAAAAGAACAATCCTATTATCCCACTGTGTTCTTCATTCAACCACAAATCTCTACCCAAATATTTATAAGATTCTCCATGTATGCACTTCCTCTCAGCAGCCCTGCTTATCAAAAGGAGATTAGATTCTTTCAAGTTGGTCATCATACGGCTTCTTTTTTATCTGGGTTTGGCTGAAATGACTTCAAAGTAATGAGAAATAGCTTTATTCAATGTCACTAGCATAGTTAATGAGAAAAGATTGATGGTAAAAGTATTTATTTTATTCTGCAATTTTCATTCTGGGTATTGTTTGATTCTGAAGGAGAATGGCATTATTTACCAACTTGTTCAGATTGGTTTTGCTTTGAAGTATATTTTCAACTTAAAGATACTTTAACCAAACCTTTTTATGTGTGGTAAGTGGTAACCACTAACCAGTATTAGTGATCTCAATCAATTGCTGCATACTTTGTGCTTTTTATCAACTTTAGATCTTTTTCCAGAACAGTCTATAAACAGAGGAACACTATCATAGGGTTCAGTTCACTTCCTTTCTCGAGGCTAATATGGTTATTTCTCAAGTTGTAATTGGTGTTGATAACCTGAACTTTTTTGGTCGCCTTGAATTGAAAGGGCTTGTATGGTTTCCACCTGTGGGGGTTGGGCATTAGGTGCAGGCACCGATTTAGGGCTGGGCTAAGTTAGGGTTGAGGCCTCAAGCAACTTTCTACCATGGTTTTAACCCTGATTTTACTTTAGGTTTTGGTTTTAAATATTTATGATTTTGGCCGTGATATCACATTAATGATTACTCTCAGGGCTTTTGTTTCTAACTTCTAGTATTTCGCAAAACATACTAAAACCCTAGAATAGGGTGATGAACTTTCGCCACGTATGGAAGAAAATCTTTCTCCTGGGTGTGAAGTTTTGAAGGAGTATTGGTTCAATGGATCTTTTCGTTCCCTTTAGAATAAGCAAAGGTTCTTTATGCTAGTGAAGAATATAATCAAATGTACAAGGACTTCATATGCACTAGAACATCTGTGAGGACCACTCTGAAACCCTATTTTCTGTAATCCTTCATCCATAAGGTGGTTATCAGAGATAGTGACTCGTAATCTTGGTAGAAAATTCCAAATTTCAAAAGGCAACCATTTCTGGAGTCTCTAGAACTAAGAGGGTATAAGATTCATGATGGCTGAGAGTCTGACCATCTTTGATTTTTGAGGGTTCTGTATTTGTTTGTGGATGTATGGGAATAATAAGAATCTCTGCCACAAAATTTCAGAAGAAGCTCCACCATAAATATATCCTAATCGTATTTTCCTTTTTGGGCTTTTGAGGTCTAAATTCCTGCTGGAATTTAACGACTTTTTAGTTTTGGAAGTTGAGATGTTCAGTTTAAGACATTGCTCATGCACCCCTGTAATAAAGAACATATGCTCAAAGTAGTCTGGAAATTTACCATGTATTTCTCTTTTGTTTTGAGAAGAAATTGAAGAAAAAAATAATTTTCACGGACCCGAGGTTGGTCAGCACTAGCCATTAAGTTTCCTTTGCATATGGCTCGGAGTTTAATAAATGATTAAATAAGGATAAGTTTACAAACGTAATTTAATAAATTGGGACAAAATACCCTCGTTTGGAATTTTTATTTTTATTTTAATCTACTAAAATAAATCTATAAAATAAATAAATAATAAACAATCATCGATTCCCTTTGCGGTTTCCGGAGTGGATACTTCGCCGTCGCGAGAGTTGGTGAGCCCTTTGGAGATCAAACCTACTTGTGTCCTCTGCTCTCCAAGAATGAGGACATTTCTTTTTCTGCTCTTTTGGTCTCCGTCCTGGGGTCCGCTCTTCGTGTTACCTTTCTCTGTTTCGCTTGGTCGTTGCTTTTTTCTTGGGTGGTCTTTGCTTCATTCTTTAGATCGCGGGTGATGCTCGGTTCTTTTTGTGGGTTTTGATCTGTTCCCTTTCTTTTTCTTTTTTCGGGTTTCGACTTTGTTTGCGGTCTTTTTTCTTCGCGGGCTTTTTTTTCCGTTTTTTCTTCTTCTTTTTGTGGATTCGTGTTGCGTTCCTCTCATTCGTGTCGTTTTTTCTTTTGGCTTTTGCTTTCTTTTTCGTTTTGTGCTCTTGTTTTGCTTTTTTGGTTGTAGATCCATCGTTTTGTTTTTTCTCAAAACCGGTGGTGGAGCGTTGGTTCGCGAATTCTTTCACCTCGGTCATATCTTGAGTTTGATTTGTTCCTCATGACTTCCATTTTGATGTTTTTGGGTTTGAGAGGTTGTGATTTGGCTGAATTCACGATAGAGCAAGTTATTGCTGCTGGGTTTCCTTCTCGCTTGTTCGTGTTGGCGGCCTTTGTGGGACGAAACAAAATAATAAACAATTCCAACGAGGGTATTTTGTCACCATTTATTAAATTACGGTTTGTTCTTGTCCTTATTTATCATTTATTAACTCGGGGCCTTGCAGGACTTCTGGTGTGCCTGGACCCCTCGGGGCCGTGTTCAATGAAAATCTAGTAGATTGGGTTCCTCTATTTCTGTTTTTGAATAAATGGTTTTCTCTACGAGTAAAAAGTAATCTCATTTTCAACTCAAAAGGAGAAATGTCCACCTACCTCTAAAGTAACTTTCACCCCATCTATGTGAGGTTGGAAGGAGTTCTAATAAGAAGAATTGATGTTGAAAAATAACCAATCCGAATCTAATGCATAATATATTCTTTCTATGCTGACTTTTGTGTATGTATAGATAATTATTCTTCGACTGTATCTCCTAAGGCCTTCAAAATTTCTCGATATTTTTATTTTTTTGAATTAATGGGGCTTGATGGTTTTGTGTTCAAGTATAATTGGCTCAGTTGGGTTTCTTTCTAGGGGTGTTTTCTTTTTCTAAATGTCATTTCCACTTCCTACTTAAAGTTAGTAAAACAAATCATAAGTAAGCTAACCTTTAATCTATTATTACTAAAAGCAAGTGAACATTACCAGAGACTCTCAATCCCAGAAATGGAAGAAAGAAAAGGCAATGAATGATTAAAATTCAAAGAGGGTAGATTTAGTGAATAAGTGCCTCACCTTTTAAGTTTCTGGGTATCATTACCAGGGACTCTTAAGAGCAAAGTAATTGCTATGAAGCTGAAAAAGGCAACTAAATCTGTGTTCTGCTAAAGCCTTAAAGCCTCATGTGATGTGATTAGATATGATATGATATTTACCACAAACCCTGGTCGGTGCATGCAATCCTTTTTACACTATAAGCAGTTCTTTATTTGCTTTACATGTTGTGTGAAACCCAGGTGGTGCTTTTTTGTTTTGAGACACAGAGAGAGAGATAGAGATATGCTTATCTTGGATTGGTGTTTGAGGAATTTAGAAACTTTCCTAACCTGACTGTAGTTGTCACTTGTCATGGTTCTACCAAAAAAGAAAAGTTGTCACTTGTCATGGATCACATAGTTTGTTCTGTTACACTTCCATTTAGAAGCTACATGAAGCATGACAAGACAGGTGCTCTCCCTTCCTCTTAGCTTCTTCTGTTCTGATCAGTTTCAGTTCCACTTCCAATCTGGGTGTGTTTGGTGAAAATATAACGTGTCTCTGTTTCTTTGCTATAATCATGACAAACGTACAGCAATCATTTTCCATAAAGTTAGAAAAACACACTATCTATCTATAGTTTGGACTTTGGTGTTTCATCCGGAAGATTCTGTCTTACTTGATGTGGTTTCTAACGCTCGAAAGATGACAATTACAATTCAATTCCTGGAATGTATGCATGAGAATTTCCTATCAGAATCCCATTAGGGTCACAAAGAAGATCACCCCCTGTTCTTACTCTGAAAGAATCCATTCCTCTCACTCCCAAGTGTTTCTGCTGTGTGCTCCCATCAAAACAAATCCATGAGGTGCTTCCTCTTCTTCCAAATCATCAATGAGATCTACTCATAATGGTGAAAAAAATATACAATTTACAGAGAAGACATGTTTGCATAATCATTCAAAAACCATTTCTACTGTTCCTTTTTGTGTGTTGAACTTATGATTTATGCTTTTAACTTTAAGTTTCCACATTTGCATCCAATCAGACAAGGCCTATATCACTATATGTATTTGTCCAATATTTCTTTCTACGAATTCTTACAACTCTTCTTTTTCCCTTTCTTTTTTCATAAAGTCTTGTTTATTTGTTGGGAAAGTGAAAAATAATAAAGTAGCAAAGAGACAACATATTTTGTCGATTGTTAATGCGAGGATCTTTAAATCTTTTTTCTTTTCTTTTTTGGGTAAATTTAAATCCTTTTCCTTCTGACCACCTTTATTATTCCTCATTCAACGGCCATGAGTTGCAATTGCAAAATAATTTTTGGTGCATAACAGCAATGTGTGATATTTTGTAATAAATAAAAGTAGTTAACTTTATTTATGCAATTAGTTGGAATTTAGTGATTAACATCTATTTTTCTGATTGACCTATGGGAAGGAGATGTCAAATAGAAAGCACTAGTGCCCAATGTCAAAGTTAGTTGGTAAAGTAATTTCAACGAAACAAGCAAGAACAGAATCATCTGTCATAAAAAGATCTGGTTTATGTCTTAATTGTTTACTAAATACTCAGATCACGTGTGAAAATTAGTGCAAATAGTAACTGGACCAATTCACTCATGCTGTCTCTACATCGAGAATTAATGACATGGTCAGCTCAGATCTTTTGGGCCTAGTTTGGTAACTTGATTCTTAATTAAGACACCCAAACCTACTTGGGTTCTTATTTATTTATCTATTTTTTTGTTCTCCAGGCATTCGTCATGGATTCTTCCTGAAGTTAGGTAAGGTTGAGAAGGCAAAAGCCAAAGGGCTTGGGTCAGCAAGATAGAGAATTGGGCAGGGATTTGATCCCCTTGAACATGTTTTTTTTCTTCTTTCCAAGTTCTAAGGCAATAGGCTTTGCCACTAAAGAAGCTAAGTGGGGTGGGTAGGCGTATCCAGAAAAGCTTGACTTTGACTTGTAAAACTTGACCTGAATCAATAACCAGAGAACAGAGCTCAAGCATTAAATAACCCAATAAACTATATATGAAAAGGTTTTTTCATATCAACTTACTCTGTCTTAATCTGTGAGCATCAATTCTGTGAAGGATCAAGAAGCTAATATCTGAGGAAAATAAAATAAAGTAAACCTGAATCTAATTGGGTGTCTCAGTTGATTTATGAATCAACACTGACATGAACAGTAACATATTTGGTAAGGATCTTCAGCTCATGCCCACCAGAAAGAGGATAATGTTGTTATATAATATACTTGCATTGACTATTGAAGATGCTTAGAAGAACCAGTTATTCTTAATTCTTTCCCTCCACAATATAATAAATCCAAAAGAGGAAAGGGGCCAAATTGAAATCCTTTGCCAGATTATCATGCAACTCAACATACCATGGAAGTGGTGGAGGGGACATTAGTCCCCTTTAATCTGGTATTCTCTGTATCTAATCTGTTTTAATTTTTTTTTTTATCATTTGGTGGGATGGTGGGGAAGGGAAGGGACCTTAGATTAGATGAGGAGCAAAAAGTCTTGAAATCGAACTTGAAACCTCAAGAAAGATAGAGAGGGGGGTAAGCTCTATTTAGCTGGTCTCAATCCAGCTATGCTTGTCCTTCATATTTAATTTTGGTGGCCAAGGATAATGTTCAAGCAAGACCAAAAAAATTGAACATCAACTTGTCTACTAGGGTAGAAAGAGGTGATTCCTCTTCTTACTTTATCTCCCTATCTTTCCTTTTCCATTTTTCTTTTCTGGTTATTAACTATCTTTATAACCAAGCAATCCAATCCAAGATGAGAGGAACCTTAGCAACATTCTTACTGAGAGAGACTCTGTAGTTAACTAATCTATATGTTTCAGAAAGAGAATTTCTTATTGACCTTTGGAGTTGTTAAAATGGAATAGCACCTCTTTTTCTCCATTAATAATCTGGGGCCCCTTTTTTGTGAAGGGCCAAAGATGTCATATCATGCCCAGGTCCTAGAAGGATCAAAATTTACTACATTCTTTCATAAATACCCTCAACGGATCTGTACCGGATCGATCTCGCCGATACGTATCACTTGATATCATCTGGGGAGGTAATTTTATATTTCTAATCTACTAATCAAGACATGGTGGGATCTATGTCTTGATTACAAATCTCTTAATCCCATTTTCAAGAGACTTTTAAGAATAAGACAAGTTGGGTGAAGGAAAGTAAAGATTACAGGAATTAAAAGGACCAAGTTGAATCTTTCTGCAAAGTGTTAACTAGACAAACCCTTTAAGAGATGGAAATATAAACCATTGAAACGGTTTCCTCCTTTTCTGTAGAAAAAGAATAATTATGAGCAGAAGTTGTTCCCTATTGGGGTGGGATCAAATGTCATTTTCTATGGTAGCCTGGAATCTAGACTTTTCCTCCTCAAACTTGGACCCCTCTCTCTCAACTTTACCCCTCACTCAAGACCCTTTAAAGCTGGCACCATCCCATGCCATCCCTCGTATCACTCTTAACTTGCTCTTTGAATCCGAATTCTGAGATTTAAGATTTAGATCTTCTTCCCAGGCAGGAGAGCCAAACATCAAGTTGGCAATATAGATGGTGGGTTCCTCTTCTCTCTTTTGTATTGTTTTCTCTTTCCCTTCCTCTTTAATTTTCCTTTATTGGAGCACTTCACCATCATCATCTTGCATGGTACATGGTTTTCTTCGCCTCTAGCTCCAACTTTTGTTGTTGGGTGTTTCTGTTTCTACAGGAAGAAGGAAGGCAACAGTTAGAAATTTGGGAAGGTTATGTAGACTGGAGGAACAGAGCAGCTTTGAGAGGCCACCATGGTGGCATGCTTGCTGCCTCCTTTGTTCTGGGTATGTGTATATTTATATAAACTGTGTTAATTATAGTCTTCTCTCTGCAACTTTTAACCAGTCTTTCTGGGTTTCTGTTTACTTCTAACGGAGGCTCTGTTTTGTTTCTTTTCTGATCTGTAAACTATTAAACTATACAGTGGTGGAGGTATTGGAGAACCTGGCATACCTGGCCAATGCAAGCAACCTGGTACTCTACCTGTCCATGTTCATGCACTTCTCTCCCTCTGAATCAGCCAACATGGTCACCAATTTCATGGGCACTGCCTTCCTCCTAGCCCTTCTCGGTGGTTTCTTGTCTGATGCTTTCTTCACCACTTATCGTATCTACTTGATAAGTGCAGTCATCGAGTTCCTGGTAAGCAAAAATTCCATCTCTCAGAAAGAATAAAAACCCAAGCATAATTCCTCTGTTAACAATTTTCTTTTGGATCGGGTGCTTTTGTTTTTTAGTACTGTGAAGTTGTCTTATTCTTGAAAGAGGCCAAGAGGGCTACGTCAGTCTTTGGATCTTCACATATTGGAGCGATAACACCCAAAGCAAATGCCACACACGGTGGCGCAACCACGTGGCTCTGACGGTGACATGGTGGTTCTCAAAACATGCCTTGTCACTGGCACATGACGTGGCCGGCGGGGAGAAGATGGTGAACAGTAACAAGTAGCTGATCATCCAATAGCCATACACCATCAATAGCTTCCACTTCTCCGCCGGCCACAGAGCTCTTCTGCCTTTAATAACCGACTCCGTGAGGTCTTTGTCATGGTTATCGTTTGGTTTGGTTCTGATTCTGATTCTAATCATACCCATTGGGATTATCAATTCGAAGAGTCGAGAATCCCTGAACGTACACTGGGGCTTCATGGTACTTCCATGCAGGCGCACCACACGCTGCATGTTTGTGGTTCTTGGCTCTCTTAGCCTGGGATTCACTCCCCCAACAAATCAGTCTCAACATCCAAATAATTTGTCAAGACATAGAGAAACCTCTGTTTTTTTTTGGATAGAAAAGTAACTTAATCAAGCAATGAAATCAAGGCTAAACAGAAGTCTGCAAACCAAGGAGTAGAATTAGGCCCCACAGTTGTGCATGCGATCAATCGGGCATTTCTAGTGACGTTATCGATAGAGACAGGTACCGGAGGCTCTAGACCCTTCAAAAACTAAACCAGCCAAAGATGGTTGAAGATTCTTCAACTTGTATCTATCTAATCAATGGTGTTTGCCCAGTTGCCATCACCCCATGGAAGATCTTTCCGTTAACGGTCCTAGAAAGGAATCCATTCGTGTAAGCAAGTGGTCGAGTGGGTCACACAATAATCGATCTGCTAGCACCATGGGCACCACTACGTCAAATGCACCAGCCTAATAAAGTCCCAAAAAAAAGAAAGAAAAAAAATGCGCTTTCTTTTTTTTTTCTTGTCTGAACTTTGAACCATTGATAATGGAATGACAGGGGCTAATAATACTCACAGTGCAAGCTCGGACACATACACTGATGCCACCGAGCTGCGACACGACCAACCTGAACATTCCATGTCAGCAAGTATCAGGGGGCAAGGAAGCTATGCTGCTTGTGGGGCTTTACCTGGTGGCGTTGGGTGTTGGAGGAATCAAAGGTTCGCTACCAGCACATGGTGCAGAGCAATTTGATGAGGCCACTCCACAGGGACGGAAACAGAGATCCACTTTCTTCAACTATTTCGTCTTCTGCCTCTCTTGTGGTGCTCTTATTGCCGTCACTTTAGTTGTCTGGATTGAAGACAACAAAGGCTGGGTTTGGGGTTTTGGCATCTCCACCATTGCTATTTTCCTCTCCATTCCTGTCTTCCTCTCTGGTTCAACCACTTACCGCAACAAAATCCCCACTGGAAGTCCTCTTACCACCATTTTTAAGGTAATAGAAAACTAGATTTGTTCCTCTTTAGAGCTCAATGCAGCTCTTGGCAATTCTTTCACTGAATGGTGCTGTTTTCTGAGACAGGTCTTGTTAGCAGCAATGTGCAATGGTCGATGCTTTACAAAGAGCCCAAGCAATGCTGTTGCAAACATGGTCACAAGCCCTCCATACACGACCCAAGCTAATGAGTTGAAAGAGAAATTTAGTGATCAGCACTGTAAAACTCAAACCCAAACCGAGACCTTGAAGTTCCTTAACAGAGCTGTTGAAAACAATCCTGTCCACCCATTACTAGAATGCACCGTGGAGGATGTTGAAGCTGTCAAGGTAGTCATCCTTGTTCTCCCAATCTTTGCTTGCACCATCATGCTTAACTGCTGCCTTGCACAGCTCTCCACTTTTTCTGTTCAACAGGCAGCCACCATGAACACCAAACTTGGCTCCTTAAAGATTCCTCCAGCTTCACTCCCAGTTTTCCCCGTCCTCTTTATCATGTTCCTAGCACCGATTTATGACCATTTCATCATTCCATTTGCAAGGAGAATAACAAAAACTGAAACGGGAATCTCTCATTTGCAACGGATTGGTATAGGACTGGTTCTCTCTATTGTCGCAATGGGGGTGGCAGCTTTGGTGGAGATCAAGCGGAAGAGAGTGGCTACACACTCGGGGCTAATTGACTCTGAAGAACCTTTGCCTCTCACATTGTTTTGGATTGCACTGCAATACTTGTTCCTTGGATCTGCAGATCTGTTCACATTGGCTGGCTTGCTGGAATTCTTCTTTACCGAGGCACCGTCAAGCATGAGATCGTTGGCCACAGCCCTCTCTTGGGCATCGTTGGCAATGGGCTACTACCTCAGTTCAGTGTTGGTATCGATAGTTAACAGTGTCACTGGTAGCTCTCATCATAAGCCATGGCTAAATGGTTCAAACTTGAATCATTACCACCTTGAACGATTCTACTGGATGTTGTGTGTGCTAAGTGGGTTGAATTTTTTGCACTATCTCTTCTGGGCCAACTGCTACAAGTATAGATCAACAAAACCTGGTTACTAGGAGACTCATAGCTGTTAAAAAAGAGATATAGAGAACCTTCAGAGATAGCCTCGCATCCATGTCGACAACCTCATCTGCAGTATAGAAGATTGATGATGAGTCTGGTTTATTATTTCTGAAACAGTTCAACTAGTTAGACTGGTTGACCATACCTTGTACCCTAGGCTATATCCTCCAACAAATCTTGGTTGAGAGCAGTTCTTTTTGTATTGTCAAAAATAGGGTCTTTAATTATGATTCAAGGGAATTATTCTTATCAACTGCTTTACCTTTGGTATTATGATTTCAGAATGATTCTCTCTTGATATGCCTCTTTCTCTTCTCTTCTGGTTTAAATTAACTCACAAATAATTCTTGGCTGAGAACGTTCATGGCTATTTTCTTCTTGTGACTTCATGTGACAACAGAATGTGTATAATCTATTGGAGACACTGTACACTATTGAAAGCATCAGATACATGTCAACAATGAATAATCACTAAGAAAATCATAATTACACAATTATTTTGAATAACATAGATAAGAACTGGAGGGGGGAAGGAAAAGAGGGGGAAAAAGGACAACATTAATAGACAAGCAGAGATGTCCCATGAACATGGCTAAAGGCAAAACTGAGAACTAGCCAAACTTTAAAGAACAACAGGAAACATGCTCTTCACAGCAGAGAATCCCAGTATACATAATCTGAAAGTTCAGATTTTCGTCTTTATCTCGAGCTCTATTCAAATGGAACTGGAACACCTTGCTTCTTGTTCACAATCGCCATTACCAAATACCGCGTACCCATGCCAATGGGTGTTTTCTCTTCAGGTCCCTCCCAGAATGGAGCTTCTCCGTCCCCCACTAATTGCCAGTATCCTGCCTGTAGGGACTCTGCCTGCTCATCTGTGCAATTTTGCAGCAGTGCCTCAAGTCGAAAATTTATACCAAGGGAACCCAAAAATTGAGATTGAGTAATGGGGCCATGTACTGATACATCATCTGTAGAAAGTTTGATTGAGTGATAAATCTTCTTTCAGTTTCACATTTCAGAAGTAAAAATTATACTGATGTTAGAACAAGGATGGAACCTGAAGCTTCTTCAGCAGAATGCTTTATGGCAGGAAAATCAACATAAGCACTAAGGTCAGCCGTCCCAGGATTGTCCAATATATCAACAAACTTATGCTTCCGAATAGCCTGTGAACGCGCTTTTTTAGTTAGGTGGTAAGACCATAAATGGCAATAGATAGAGAAACACACATCTAACATAAATTAACCAGCCTTTTCAATGTTTAAGGTTCAGATAAGAAATTAATTCACTGCTCAAATTGGGCAGTATCCTTTCCTACACCATCTGAATTAAATGAGCAATATCAGAAGCATGATGATAATATGACGTAGAGGTTTTAAATGATTTATAAAATACCTAAGCTATAACACAACCTCTGGCATTCCTGAAGACCAAAAGGCTTGCACTGTTTACAGAAACTTCCAACAGAAGATTTAGATGACCTTAAGGCTGGCAAACATTCTCAACAGGAGTAATTTGCAATATAGAGGTAAACAGATGACGGTAAATGCTGCCCCAAGATCTTGTCAATGAGAATCCTTATGAACGGTACCACAGACAACTTTCACGTCTACTCTTTTTTTCCTCCTTTAATATTTACATGGTTTCAGAGATTTAGGCAAATTTATAGCTCTCTTCATCAATTTCCTTCTTTGTTATTGTGGGGTTGCTGGCAATGTCACCTCCTCCATTTGTTGATGGAGATTCATGCAGATCTGGTCCAAGACCAACTTGCAGGGCCAAGAACCAAGCCCCAAAAGGCCCAGCCAAGGGTTAAGCTGGCCAGGCTAAGTCCCTGCCATAAAAGAACCAGCAGACCTGAGTTCTTTTTTTTCTTGAAGTGTTTTTCATGTTCCCAGGCTTAGTTGATGAGTTGAAATTTTTTTCAACATGCTTTAATTAGACTGCTCAGTTTTAAAGTTGGGTGTTATAAGTTTCCATGTAGGAGTCCAAAATTTTAGGCAATTAATTTTTGTAGTAGTTTAAAAGTAGTTTAATGCTTTAGTGGAGTTAGCTTGAGTGATTAATCCTTGAGTCCAAAACTCATTTGTTTTCTTTACACTCATGTAATCCAACAATGAAAGTAAAATTTTAAAAATGAGACTGAACGTTGGATTTTGTTGGAAATCAACAGGTCTTTGACCACCTTCTATTTCCCTAGTCCTTTTTCTTTTTTTTTTCTTCTTTTCCTCTCCTTCCTCACACATTTTCTTTCCCTTGTCTTTAATTCTGTTTTTTTACCATCTTATTTCAGAGCTGATCCATTATTTTTTCCTACCCTTGTCAGATCGACTACCCCATAGCTGTTGACAGACACTGACTTAAAGCAGCAAGAGATCAGGATGGAGAGAAGAGAAAGGAAAGGTAGGTTGGAATTACATCAGTAGAAACTCTGCTAAATCACCATCGCTTCATAAGTAGGGTAGGATAAAAAGTCCAGCCACAAATTCTGTTTGTAACCTGCTCGGTATACATAGTCAACCATTAATTTGTTTATAAACCTATAAATATCATTAGCCATTTCAAAAATTTATTCAATTCATCTCCATAAGGTTTACTGTGCAAAGAAAAGAAAATTCAAGGTTCTTAGATGCATGAACTTCAGACTCCTCAACAATTCATCTAAATACCTAGAATCCCAGTAAGATGTCTCTTCCTAGTTTTCACCATGGCAGTTACTTTTAACAATTAAAGTATCTCTGACTATGATTTTTAATAATGAAATTGAGTACGGCACATTAAGAGAGTGTCAAACCTGAAGACTGTCTGAAACTATTCCATTCAGACCATAATCAATAATAAGAGCTCCACCACCATCAGAACTCAGTCTATTTGCAATCGTATGAGTCAACTCCATCGCCTTAGGGCAAACCTCAATGTGGTCAACTTTAGCACTGTCTTCAGCCGCAGCCCACTTACAACGCTTCATCAGATAAAGTTTTGCAGGTGTAGGCTGTGGAGATAGCACAAAATGAAACCTAACACATGTAAAACAAGAATAACATCAGATTAATTTCTGAACTCACTACATATGCACACAAAATAAAAATATTAACAATCAAGATCGAGAATCCTTACTTGGAGTTTTCCGCAACATCAACCATTTTCTCGCACCAACCATGGGAAGCTTTCTGTGAAAAAAAATAGATATCAGAGGGGGATGTGAGGCGGAGAACTCTTAAACTATGATTACATGGGCATGGAGCCCAGCAAACTGCAAATTAACAACAAATGCCCCCAAACACATGATTTAAAATATTTCACCCAACGAAAAACATTGATTTAAAATACTATAAAAAAAAATAAAAAAACAAAAAAAAAACCATAGTTTTTATTGACCACCAGGCCAAACTCACTCAGAATATCCTGAAGAATTAGAACTGAGTAAAACAATATATATTTAATTGTTTTCAATAGCATTTTTCCTCATCTAGCAGGATTTTGTAAACAAATAAAGGAGTCCTCCACAAACCCTAAAAACAGGTGAATGAGTATTTTGGCTGCAACTCCTTGACCAGGATCATATGGAATATGACCTTTACCTAGTTTTGGATTCTCAGACATGCTGAGGAGGGAATTTGCCTATGAGAATCTAATATTTTAAATATTTCAGTAGCCTAGATCTCTCAGTTCATTAAAAATGAAATAAAATGTCGAGAGTCGATTAACAAAATGGGGAAAATAAATCTTGATAGATGTACTGTGAAAAAATTTGAAGGTAAATATATCACAAATAGAAAGTGCAACCATATAACCAGAAACATGATACAAACCTGAAACTGATGAACTGGCAAAGCATCATAAAATTCATGGGCAATGAT